>NC_142141.1:3039593-3675639 GCF_024610735.1 Ursus americanus | reverse complement strand
CTTGAATCCCCTTGTATTTTTTTTTTTAATAGCCCTTATGAGTTCTTTGGAGGCACCCATTGCTGGCAACCTCTCTCCTATAACCCCGTCGATCTGGGGAATGCAATTGTTCCTGCCACGCATTATAACTCAGTCCTCACTCCAGGCAGCGGGCCACCCCAGCTTTGACTAAGCTCAGCTCACCCTTCCTGGTGGTCCTCCTGGGCAGAGTTTGGGGCAACCCCCTACCTTTGGTCTGTTGGACCACTGCCTCAGGCACTCCAGCCATTCTCTCGGGGACCTAATTAACTCCAGAATGCTTCTACCTTTGATGGGAAGGCAGGGCTAAGAGAGGCAGAGCCAGGTTTCGACCACCTCATTTGCAAGTCTTACAGAGTGGTCTCGCACCTCACGTCGGAACATGGCATCTCTTGTCTTGAGGTTTTGGCAGAGTAGGAAGCTAGAGTGTGTCCATTTTAAAAGCAAATTACAATTAGTAGTAAATAAAAACTAGTTACATAAAATACCATGAGAATATGCTATTGAGATGGGGTGGGGCCGGGGGTAGAATCAGGGATGGTTTTCTGGAGAAGGTGATACTAGAGATGGATTTTGAAGGATATTATGAAGTTACCAAGTGGAGGATGAAGAAAGGCCTTTCCAGATGGCAGAAACCTCATGTGCAAAGACCCAGAGGTGAGAGGAGAGCTGGATGTATTTGGATAGACTGCAGTAGAGTAAGGAAGGACTTGGGCCAACCTAACTGATTCAAAGTTAGCTCTCTCCATGTACGAGTTGGATAACCTTGGGTAAGCAATTCAGTGTGGGGCTCTTTTTTTTTTTTTTAAGATTTTATTTATTTATTTGACAGAGAGAGAGACAGCCAGCAAGAAAGGGAACACAAGCAGGGGGAGTGGGAGAGGAAGAAGCAGGCTCATAGCGAAGGAGCCTGATGTGGGGCTCGATCCCAGAACGCGGGGATCATGCCCTGAGCTGAAGGCAGACGCTTAACGACTGAGCCACCCAGGCGCCCCCAGTGTGGGCCTCTTAAATGGGCTGCCTGTTCCCGAGGCCAATGGCTGTCCAGCTTTAGAGAGGGCAACAATCCCCTGAGAGCTTTTTAGAAACCCAGATCCTCAGGCCTCCCCAGCAGAAACTGACTCAGGGGGTCTGCGGTGGGCCCCAGGATTCTGCTGCAGGAGGCCTATTGGCCACACTTTGCAGACCTCAAGTGTCTCACGCCCAGGACAGGGCCTGCCTGGCACACAGCCAATGCTCAGCGATCAGTGAATGAAAGAATCGAATTAATCAATTCAATACAGTTCCGCCCCGCCAGAATGCTTCTGGAAGGAACTCGTGGCTGCCTAAAATATCTCTACCCATTTCACACCAGAGAGGTGGCGCCCGCCTCACAGAGGGTTCTTTCTGCATGGAGGCCAAGAGCTCAGATGCATACACCCAATCTGGGGACATTAGTCAGACCTCCCCAAGGACAAACGCTATGGTTATTTTAAGCCCCTCTATGTTGTCTGATGAGAGGGAACTGGGAACAGGGGAGAGGCAAGTACTGGGAACTCTGCAGAAAGCAATACGGTAGCAAGACCTTAGACCGAGCTGGGGAGAGTGCACAGGGCTCTGGAGTCAACATCTCTAGATCTTAGTCCTGGCAAGCCACTTCACCGATGGAAGTAATGCCACCTGCCTTGGGCACTGCTGTGTGAATTCAGCGAGAGGCCTGCGGGGGGGGGGGGGGTTGGTTACAACTGCTCAGAAAGGCGCCGAGGGAGGGGCGGAGCGGTGCATAAATGCCATTCCCCACGTAAACACAGATCCCCCAAAGGAGAACAAACACAGGCTATTTACTCAGGACTCAGCCACCATCACTTGAGTTTGTCAGAGACTCAAAGGCAGGCAGGGAAGTGGGAAAGATTTGTCATGGGAAAAAGGGAAGGCTTCTAGCATCCTCTGATCACAGGCTGTCCACAGAAGCTGGAAGCGGGCTCGCTAGAAGCAGGGGACCTCATGTGATCCGTCTGGGGAGCCTATTTGGCTTTCTCTCGCAGGTCCCGAGTTGGGAGTGGGGGCTGAAAACAGGGAAGCTGGCAGTCATTGATCCGGCGTGGACCCTTGTGGGGAGATGTCCCCAGGTGGTTTGGTTTGGCTTCTCGGACTGGCTCCTGCAGAGGCTGGGGGTCGCCCTGCCATCGTCATCTGTGGTCTGGCCACTGGTCGTCCATATATTCAGACTCTCACTGAGCACTTATGGTGCATTCACCCAGCAGGTGTTTCTTGAGGGCCTTCTCCAGGTCCTAGGCAGTCAGGACACAGCTGGGAGCAGGGCAGAGCAGACCTCCTGGGCCCCAGGGCGGCCCACGCTGTGCCACCCTCTTCGTGCCATGTCTTACTTAGTCCTTCATGGCGTGACTGCTAGCGCTGTTCTATTTTTTCAAATTTCACATTTCTTGAGATTCTGAGTATCCTTCCTGTAGTCACAGGTCCTATTTATGTCCCAAGGAATAGGCTTTCTCCTCCTTACTTAGCATCACTCTTTCCAGGGATGCTCGGGTTCCCTCTGCCATGCCTGTCAGGCCATGCACACCCCTACCGCTCTGTTGTCCCCGCTGTCACGTGCCTTGTCTGCCTCTGGTGCTGGGGCTCTGGGCAGGGACTGTCACGGCAGCCACAAGCAAGTGAAGCCTGTTTGGTTCCTGCAGGCCTGTGGAGACCCTTGGCACCCCCACCCGCACAGAGTGGACACTCCAGAGGGAAAGGGCTTATGCGCTCAGTCTGTTTTTATGAAGAATTATGCTCCCTCCCTCCAGGAAGCCGAGCGCCTCAGCTGCTTACTTTGCTCGGCTAAGCCCCAAACATGCTTTCCCTGTCCCTTATCACTTTCTTCTCCCCATCCTTTCTGTTGCCCCTCTTTCCTCCAGGTCTTCTTATGAATAGTAGTCGTGGGACACCCGGGTGGCTCAGTCAGTTAAGCATCTGCCTTTAGCTCAGGTCACAAGGGTCCTGGGATCAAATCCCACGTGAGCAGGGAGCCTGCTTCTCCCTCTCCCCCTGCCTCTCCCCCTGCTCGTGCAGCTCTCTCTCTCTCTCTGTCAAATAAATAAATAAATAAAATCTTAAAAAATAACAAAATAGTAGTAGTGATAGGAACTACCCTTTACTAAATTTGCTTCAATACCAGGCCTTTCAGCAAACACAAAACATGCATTAAATTTCGCAATGCCCCGATAACTCTGTGGGGCAGGCACTTCAGGCGTCACCCCAGGGTAAGATGAGGAAACCGTTAGGGGCCCTAAAAAGATATGTTGGCGTCCTAACCCCCAGGACCTCAGAATGTGACATTGTTCGGGTCTTTACAGAAGTAATCACGTTAAAATGGGGTTGGGGACGGTGGGCCCTACTCTGATATGACTGGTGTCCTTAACAAAAGAAGTTTGGACACAGACACACAGAGACAGAAGACGATGTGAAGACACAGGGAGAAGACAGTCTTCTACAAGCCAAGGAGAGAGGCCTGGGACACGTCCTTCCCCCGCAGCCCTCAGGAGGAGCCGACCCTGTTAATACCTTGATCTAGGACATCTGGCCTCCACACTGTGAAACAATCAAGTTGTCATTTAAGCCATCCAGCCTGTGGCCCTTCGTTACAGCAGGCCCAGCAAACGACCACGGAAGCTGATGTTCGGAGAGGCCAAAGGAACTCACACAAAACACAAAACGCACAGGTAATGGAGTCCTGGCTCCCAGCGGGTCACCTCTGGGTGTTCCGTCTGCTGTCCCCTGGCTCTTTAGAGAATCTATGTCCAACTTCCCTCTCCCCCGTCGCTGTGCCTGTCCCTGTGCCTCTGTGCCTGTTTTTCTCCGTCTCTCTGTCCTTCCCGTTGCCCCTTGCTTCCTCCCTCTCAAAGTCAACACCCAGTACTTCTCAGGGATCACATTCCTCAAGCTTTGTCCCAGGGTCACCACTTGAGAACACTGTCCCTTTCTCCAACCTGCAGAAGGGAGCACGTGTGGGCACAGGGTGCAGACAGAATGATGAGAATAAACACTATTTTGAGACATTGACAAGAAGCAATAAGAAAATATTCGTGATTTCTATTACTGACAGAGTATAATGGAAGGGAATGCTAAATTTCAGATAGCAGGTAATGAAAATAAAGGTGTATTTTCCCCCATAATCCCTCATAGGCTCCCTGAATTCTACCATTAGACTCCTTGGGGGTTAAAAGCCCCAATCAGCCTAAATATCTGAGCGGTAAGGTGACTGTCCTTGCATCCTCTCTGCCCTGTGAATTCCTAACACACAGACTGTATTGTATTTACGTTTGTATCCATAGCAGGTGGCAAGACGTACCTTACCGTACGTGCCTTCTCAATATATGCTGGCAGGAAGGGAAGGATGCTGAGGGATGAGAGAAGAGGGGAGAAGGGAGGGAGGTTGGTGGAATGGATCCTCACGTACACACATAAGAACAAGGAAGCCGCAAGCAACTTTTTCCAGCCTTCACGTCCTGCTCTGAACTGGGCTCGATGACTCCTAGATTTCTGTCCATTTCCTGGTAAGCCCCTATGATTTATCCTCTTAAAATTGAGATGGTAAGTAACAAAGCAATATTTTTTAAAAAATCAAATGTATTTGGCCTCCTGTAAACATAAAAAGAAATGGAGATTTTTGTCAGCATTTTTATTTTAATAAATTTACATTCAGCGTCTATCGTTATAAACCCAAATTGGCAAAGATGGTACTACGAAGAAGCTATTGGTAGGAGAACTTGTCTGTCCCCTTTCCTTCCCAATGCTATTTAAAAAAAAAAAATCTTGGGCCCCTACTCTGTGCTTCGCTGGAAGCTACTGGCCACGGTCTCAACCTGGAAACCAAGTCCACAGCTCAAGCAGCAGGACTGACTGCAGCCCTCACACGTTGGTGATGCAGGACCACCAACGTAGCCCTGCCTCACTGGGACCGGGTGGGCAAAGCTGGGTTGAATCGACACAAGAATCCCACACTGACACACGGACAGGAGGAGCCTCCCCAGGCCCAATCCTGCCCCAAGGCCCTAGAAGCTCTTCAGCAGCAGGGACTGGGCACAATTCATCTTGTATCAGTGGGATCTCAGGGTATTTTGAATTAAAACAGAAAGAGAAAGAATCAGTCCAGTGCTCCAGGCTGCCCCGACTCTGCCAGCTAGCCCCTCACCAGGGGCTCCTGGCCAGCGTTGTCCGTGTCAAGTCCAACATATCTGTGTTCGTCAGCTCCGGCTGCTGTAACAACACAGACTACGTGGCTTAGACAACAGAAATGTATTCCTCTCAGTCCCGAAGGCTGGGAAGGCCAAGATCAAGTGGCTGGCTGATGCAGGTCCAAGTGAAGGCTTATGTCTTGGCTGTGTTCTCAGAGAGAGAGATCACCTCCTCTGTGTCTCATAAGGGCACTATTCCCATTCATGAAGACTTGACTCTCATGACCTATTTACCTCCCAAATACCCCACCTCCGGATACTATCACATTGGAGATTAGGGCTTGAACATATAAGTTTTGGGGGGATGCCAACTTTCAGTCCACAATGGTGCTCTTGCCCTGTGGACCGTCCCCATCCGTGGCCCACATTTGAGTTCCTGATATGACTTCTGATTGGAGATGCCACCTCCAGCCACATGATAGGACCCCATCCTCCCATCATTACCATATCACACTATCATTCTCACTAGAGAAAATAAACATCATTGTCTTTTACCGTTGGTTTATGACAAGCCTACCGGCCTGGCCGCTGTTCTCAGACCATTGACCCGAAGCCCATGTCAAGCTTCGTGTTTGGATGCTTTCTCTAGTCCTCACTTTGGGGCCGTGACCTTTCTTAATGGAACACTGACAGCACATCCTCTGCTATCCCCTCCAGACTGGCAAGCAGTGCCTCCAGTTAAACACAGTGGCCTTGTGAGATCTAAAGCTTTCATCCTCTCTGATTTCAAATTTCTCTGAAGAGCCGCAGAAATGGCACCAACAGGATGCAAGAAACAGCACTTTCTAGCAGCATCTTACTTAGAGGCTCACATAACTTTCGTCTTCAGAGATGACAGCCACCTCCTCTGATGTCCTTCAGCTGGGTTGACCAGGGGAGGGGACAGGATGAAAACTCCAGGATCAGACTGGCCCCATGTGGGAACCTGCACTGCCACATCCTCGTGGGTCACGTTGGAAATACGAACTAACCTCCCTAAGACCTCACGCCCTCATCTATAATGCAGGTAATATCACAGTGTATCCAGCATATTATCATATAAATTATTCAGGGTTGTCATCCAAGTTGGTAAAATATCCAAGTTAAGTTAAATAAGGCATGTAAAATTCTCAGCATATGAATATATGTATATATATATATATATATATATATATAGCCACAATTTTGTTAAAAAATTGAAGGAAGATGGGGCGCCTGGGTGGCACAGCGGTTAAGCGTCTGCCTTCGGCTCAGGGCGTGATCCTGGCGTTATGGGATCGAGCCCCACATCAGGCTCCTTCGCTATGAGCCTGCTTCTTCCTCTCCCACTCCCCCTGCTTGTGTTCCCTCTCTCGCTGGCTGTCTCTCTCTCTGTCAAATAAATAAATAAAATCTTTAAAAAAAAGAAAAAAAAATTGAAGGAAGAAAAAACCTCTTAGCACGATGTTTGGCCTGTGATAAGTGCTCTGCTAACCAAGCAGCTATCCGGGTGGCGTGCTGACTCAGACACTTGTTCTTTTTTGTTCCTGTACTTCGCCTCCAGGACCTGCCTTCTGGGTCTTTGTTTTCCAGAACAGGTGTTCATTAAAGATATTATGCAGAGGGAGGAGAGAGAAGGCAATGCCTCGAAGATGGGGAAGGGTCCCTTGTAGACTGAGCAAGTTGTGATGGGCCGTGCAGGAGGCTGGCAGCACCCCAGGAGGGGGCAGGACCTCACACAGGAATAACAGCCTGGATTGATCTGTGACCCAGTAGTGACTGACATTAAATTTCCCACCAAACAGGTAGATGGAGGTTCCAAATCAGCCTGAATTCAGCTTAAAGAAAATAAAGAAATGTGACTTTTTTATTCCAGACCTTGTAACCTAAGGAGATGATGGTGATGATGGTGGCCATGGTAAGGCAGGACTGAGAAGCCATTCTTTGCTGTTTTCAGGAAAAGCCCCAAAAGGTGTTAACGAAGATCAGAAAAGATTGACTGTGTGAGAGGTGAGGAGGAGAGAACTTAAGGAACGTAATAAAAAGAGGGGTGAAGAGTAGCATAAATTAAGTGAGAGCATCTCCAGGACTTTGCTTGTGCTGGTGTCCTGTAACTGGGGTGCTGTTTGGGCCAGGGATTGCTTAATATAAACAAACAAAGTAAAAGGAACAACAACAACAAAAAAACCCCAAAGCATTAGTTACATGTGATTTATTGTAAGATGGACACTCCCTTCCCATGTGTCTCAGGGCCCAGGGTGTCTCTCTCTCTGCTTTTCCCTTCACTGTCATTCTCCAGATTTCTCCACAAACCTGCAGTCTATTTGCCCATCTTTCCACAAGGTTCCAAAGAGCCACTTCCAGGCACCAGCCTAATCCCCAAGTTGCCTGGACCCTAGGGGTTCCAGCACTCTTGGCCTCTGACCCAAGCTCCCAATTCCAAGTTCCCAGGAGAGAGTCTGATTGGCTCTATTCAGCCAATGGAGTGCCTCTCCTGGGTCAGCTGTCCTTCTTGGCCCAATCAGCTGTGGCCACGCGGAGACAGGGCCCACACTGTGAAACCTGGCTGCGGAGGACTGTAAGCTTCCCTGAGCAGGCACCTGACTTGGTGCTTATGCCCCCTGCCTCGCCCACCTTTTACCTGGTGAAGCCCACACCACTTTTAAGCCTCATTCTATGGCTCCATGAACCAGCCTCCACACCCACTAGGAGAATCAGTTCCTCCTTCCTGGGGGCCGCGGGACACGCCTCTATGGCAGCAACCACACAGCTCCTCCTATTTCCATGCTGGGGACACCTATCGCTGGTGTCTAGTCCAGAGCAAATCAAGGCTGAGTGGCTGGCTGAAGAAATGAAATGAATTGCCTGTCACTTTTACAATTTATGAATATGTTTTAGTCCTCATGAGAGGCCTCTGAGGGTTATATCATTATTGCCCAAGAAGATGGAATGACTTAACTATGCCATACAGCCTGTTAGAGATGGAATAGAGGTTTCAGCCCAGGTTTTCTGACTCCAGAACTTTTAAAACCATTAATGCCAGTCTTATTCTCTGCTGTAGATGTCACAACCTCTCTGTTTTCAAATCTGTGAGAGATTTATTTGAATAACGCTATTTGCCTTTTAAGGGATTGTGGGA
The DNA here is from genome assembly GCF_024610735.1 of Ursus americanus. NCBI lineage: Eukaryota > Metazoa > Chordata > Mammalia > Carnivora > Ursidae > Ursus > Ursus americanus. The sequence continues at coordinate 3,667,311 of NC_142141.1, read as the reverse complement.
GAAATAATTGCTACTTATCCATTGTCTGGAAATGGCAGGTTATAAAATGTAGCAATCCAACTCAGTCTTCATTTTTAGATCTTTTACAGAACAGGAGACTCTACTCTGCAATCATAGCAGAAAGGATTTCTTTGTCTGATTATGCCAGTTTATTTGAGCCCTTGATTTTGAAATCTAAAGAATCATACTCTTCTGCATCTCCTTGCATGTGAGTAAATACAGATGTAGATTTTCGACAGTTGGGCACCTCCACACAAAATCACCTCTGACCCACCCTCTGTCTGTGAGCTGGGGTGCGGGGCGGCGGGGTGGCTGGTCCATCCCTGGCACTCAGTGTGCCACTTACTTGACCCAGGTCTGGCCAAGCTGATCCTGTATCCTCTTGGCTAAAGTGGCTGATTTCGGTGAGAATGGACAGCCAAGCCAGAGCGATGGGAGTCAAGACTGGGATTTTGCTGGAGGCTTCCAGAAAGAGTTGCTGTCCGTGTGCTACAGTTACTAAGCCTGCAACTGCGGGTGGCCACCTTTGTCATCACCTAGAAAAGAGTGGGTCTGAGCCTTTGCAGAAAGCAGATTTGAGAGATGGAGAGCTATCAAGTTCTGATGACATGAGGACCCGGTGACAAAACCAGTGCCAGCCCTGGACTTACCAATTATCAGTGAGAAGCAGCAATGAACTCCCTTTTATGCTGACACTTGTCTGACCTGGAATTATAAATTCTGCCATTTATAACAATAACCAAAAAATCCTGAATAATATATTGAAAATAAGTCATAATAATTGAAAAGAAATAATACGTCCAGTCAAATTCTCAACCTGTTTACTGAGCTCAAATTATACAGACTATATTGAATTACGCAACAACCTCCATGTTCAAAGAAGTTATATTCCAATCAAGAAGACTAAACAAAGATATTTCCCAAATGATTCTGTCTATTTCATTCCTATACTTAATAAGCATTTGCTAAGGGCTCTAAAATTAGAGGGCTGTTTTTTTGCACCTGAACGTGGCGTTCATGGCACTCATCTCAATTTTAAATAGTCAATTGTTACATAATTATTACATTAATGACTTCCTCTCCCATCAGACTGGGATTTCATGTGGAATGAGACCTTGTCTGTTGTTCACGACTATGTCCTGGGCTGGCACAGTGCTCACCACCTAGGAGTTACAGTCTGATGGTGGAGACACATCACAACAGACTAGTGTAACACAAGGAGGCGCTCATTCCACCTCCACCAGGGTTACGAGTACAAGGGTGGTGGGTCCGCAGAAAGAGAGCCAAGCCATTGGCTTAGAGGAGAAAGGCAGAGCCCAGGGAGGTTTCCCAGAGGGAGTAGATATTTGAACTTTTTATTTCATGTCTTGTTGATTTGTTTCCTTCTGTTTCTTGGAGCTTGAGAAAGATGCTGGACCGCCACACTCTGGAGCGACCTCCAGTCGTCCCCTTCTCCTGCTGTCCACGTTCGGGTGCTGCTCCTGGTGCCAAAAGCAAGTTGGGTGTCTTGGTATGGAGCTCCGGAATTCTCTCTTATATAGCGCGTGGGTGTGGTAAGCGGCCTCTAAGAGACCCCCCCGCGACCTCCACCTCAAGCGAACAAAAGCTTGTTTGGATTGGGCTTTCTGTCACTTGCATCTAAAATATTCAAAGATGAATGTGAACACCCAAGTGTTCAAGACTCCTTGTTCCAGAAAAAAAAATAAAGGACAAAAGACAAACATCCCTTACAAAGCCTCAACATGTGCCCTTCTTTGGATCACCAATCTGGAAAACGGGCCCCACGCCCTATTTTGAGATAGATTTTCTTGGAAAGAACCTGAAACCAGAGAAGCTGATTCTGTTGACCCCACACTGAAGTTTTAATTTTTTTTTTTCTCAGAGTGAGTACCAGAGTCCTAGCCTCAGGTCATCCAGATGTCAGCAGAGGTCTCCCAGCACTTGACGTCTGAGACCACACAAAGCCTCCGCAAGGTTTGTACAGTTCTATACCTCTTCCACGTTTCTCCACCTTTATATCTACCGTCCTTTGGCTTTGAAATGCCTCTTTTTCCTCTTCTTTGTTAAAAGCCCCATTCATCCTCAAGATCTATTTCATGTGTCATGTTCTCCATGAAGCCTTCCTTGATTGCAAAATATGAGTTGCTCCTCTCTCTGTTCCCAAGACATTCTGAACCACCTTTCTTTGTACTTCATACATACTGTAGATTCGTGGGTATATCTCCATCTCTCCACTAGGCTGTGAGCCCCCCAAGAGCAGGGTCCATGTATCAGCCTCTCTCTGTATCTCCAGTGGTCAGATCCAGGGATGAAGTAGCCACCCAGTAAATAACATCGAATTATACTGGAAAAGAAAAGGAGCAGAGAAATTCTCCCACTGGGGTTTCCTGTTTTTAAGACAAGACTGCCAGGGTCACTAAGCAGAGCTATTTGTTCCCCAGAGGCTTAAGACCCAACTTACGTCATGGGGGTCATGACTGACAGTCATTTTTTTTAAATGTTTTTTATTATATTATGTTAGTCACCATACAGTACATCCCCGGTTTCCCATGTGAAGTTCGATGATTCATTAGTTGCGTATAACACCCAGTGCACCATGCAATACGTGCCCTCCTTACTACCCATCACCAGTCTATCCCATTCCCCCACCCCCCTCCCCTCTGAAGCCCTCAGTTTGTTTCTCATAGTCCATAGTCTCTCATGCTTCATTCCCCCTTCTGATTACCCCCCCTTCTTTATCCCTTTCTTCCCCTACTGATCTTCCTAGTTCTTATGTTCCATAGATGAGAGAAATCATATGATAATTGTCTTTCTCTGCTTGACTTATTTCACTTAGCATTATCTCCTCCAGTGCCATCCATGTTGCAGCAAATGTTGAGAATTTGTTCTTTCTGATAGCTGAGTAATATTCCATTGTATATATGTACCACAACTTCTTAATCCAGTCATCTGTTGAAGGGCATCTTGGTTCCTTCCACGCTTTGGCTATTGTGGACAATGCTGCTATGAACATTGGGGTGCATATGGCCCTTCTCTTCACTACGTCTGTATCTTTGGGGTAAATACCCAGTAGTGAAATGGCTGGGTCATAGGGTAGCTCAATTTTTAACTTTTTAAGGGACCTCCACACTGTTTTCCAGAGTGGCTGTACCAACTTGCATTCACACCAACAATGTACGAGGGATCCCCTTTCTCCACCTCTCCAACAATTGTAGTTTCTTGCCTTGTCTATTTTTGCCATTCTAACTGGCTTAAGGTGGTATCTTAGTGTGGTTTTTATTTGAATTTCCCTGATGACTAATGATTTTGAACATTTTTTCATGTGTCTGTTAGCCATTTGTATGTCATTATTGGAAAAGTGTCTGTTCATATCTTCTGCCCATTTTTTTATTTGTTTATTTGTTTCTCGTGTGTTAAGTTTGAGAAGTTCTTTGTAGATCTTGGATACCAGTCGTTTATCTGTAGTGTCATTTGCGAATATATTCTCCCATTCCGTGGGCTGCTTCTTAGTTTTTTTGACTGTTTCCTTGGCTGTGCAGAAGCTTTTTATCTTGATGAAGACCCACAAGTTCATTTTATCTTTTGTTTCTCTTGCCTTTGGAGATGTGTCATTGAAAAGGTTGCTTTGGCCGATGTCGTATGGGTTGCTGCCTATGTTCTCCTCTAGGATTTTGATGGATTCCTGTCTCACATCGAGGTCTTTCATCCATTTGGAGTTTATTTTTGTGTATGGTGTGACAGAGTGGTCAGGTTTCATTCTTTTGCATGTAGCTGTCCAATTTTCCCAGCACCATTTATTGAAGAGACTGTCTTTTTTCCATCGGATGTTTTTTCCTGCTCTATCAAAGATTAGTTGCCCAAAGAGCCAAGGGTCCATTTCTGGGTTCTCTATTTTGTTCCATTGGTCTATGTGTCTGTTTTTGTGCCAGTACCATGCTGTCTTTGTGATCACAGCTTTGTAGTACAACTCAAAATCTGGCATTGTGATGCCCTCAGCTTCGTTTTTCAATGGTTCCTTGGAGATTCGGGCCTTTTCTGGTTCCATATAAATTTAAGGACTATTTGTTCCAGTTCTTTGAAAAATGTCATCTGTATTTTGATTGGGATAGCATTGAAAGTGTAGATTGCTCTGGATAGCATGGACATTTTAACTATGTTCATTCTTCTGATCCATAAGCATGGAATATTTTTCCATCTTTTTGTGTCTTCCTCAATGTCTTTCAAGAGTGATTTATAGTTTCTAGAATATAGGTCCTTTACGTCTCTGGTTAAGTTAATTCCAAGGTAACGTATGGTTTTTGGTGCTATTGTAAATGGGATGGATTCCCTAATTTCTCTTTCTTCAGTCTCATTATTCGTGTATAGAAATGCAACTGATTTCTGAGCATTGATTTTGTATCCCGCCACATTACTGAATTGCTCTATAACTTCTAATAGTTTGGGAGTGGATTCTTTTGGGTTTTCCATATAGAGTATCACGTCATCTGCGAAGAGAGACATTTTGACTTCTTCTTTGCCGATTTGGATACCTTTTATCCCTTTTTGTTGTCTGATTGCTATTGCAAGGACTTCTAGTACTATGTTGAATAATAGTGGCGAGAGTGGGCATCCTTGTTGTGTTCCTGATCTTAAGGGAAAGGCTTCCAGCTCTTCTCCATTGAGAATAATATTTGCTGTAGGCTTTTCATAGATGGCTTTTATGAGATTGAGAAATGTACCCTCTATTCCTACACTCTGAAGGGTTTTAATCAGGAAAGGATGCTGTATTTTGTCAAATGCTTTTTCTGCATCAATTGAGAGAATGATATGGTTCCTGAGTCTTTTCTTGTTGATATGATGTATCACGCTGATCGATCTGCGAATGTTGAACCACGCTTGCATCCTAGGGATGAATGCCACTTGGTCATGATGGATAATCCTTTTAATGTACTGTTGGATTCTATTAGCCAGGATCTTGTTGAGGATTTTGGCTTCCATATTCATTAGGGAAATCGGTCTGTAATTCTCCTTTTTGATGGGGTCTTTGCCTGGTTTGGGTCAAGGCAATATTGGCCTCATAGAATGGGTTTGGTAGCTTTCCTTCTTTTTTCTATTTTTTGAAATAGCTTTAGGAGAATAGGTATTATTTCTTCTTTGAATGTTTGGTAGAATTCCCCAGGAAAACCATCTGGTCCTGGAGTTTTGTTATTTGGAAGGTTGTTTATCACTGACTCAATTTCTTCATAATTAACTGGCCTGTTTAAGAAATCAATTTCTTCCTGTTTCAGTCTTGGTAGTTTATAGGTTTCCAGGAAGGCCTCTATCTCTTCCAGATTGCTTAACCTATTGGCATATAGCTCTTGATAATAGTTTCTAATAATCCTTCCAATTTCATTGGTGTTGGTCATGACCTCTCCTTTTTCATTCATAATTTTATTAATTTGGGTCCTTTCTCTTTTCTTTTGGATAAGTCTTGCCAGTGGTCTGCCAATTTTATTGATTCTCTCAAAGAACCAGCTTCTAGTTCTGTTGATCTGCTCTACTGTACTCCTGGTTTCTAATTCATTGATTTTTGCTCTAATCTTGGTCAACTGCTTCCTCGTGAGTGGATTAGGCCTGTCCCTCTGTTGCTGTTCCAGCTTCTTGAGGTGAGAATATAAAAACTACATTTTAGATTTTTCTATTCTTTTGAGTGAGGCTTGGATGGCTATGTATTTCCCCCTTAGGACTGCCTTTGCAGTATCCCATAGGTTTTGGACCATTGTGTTTTCATTCTCGTTGGTCTCCATAAATTGTTTAATTTGATTTTTGATTTCCTGGTTTATCGAGTCATTCCTGAGCAGGATGGTTCTTAGTCTCCAAGTGTTTGAGTTTCTTCCAAATTTTTCCTTGTGGTTGAGTTCCAATTTCAGAGCGTTGTGGTCTGAGAATATGCAGGGGATAATTTCAATCTTTTGGTATCAGTTGAGACCTGTTTTGTGTCCCAGAACATGGTCTATTCTTGAGAATGTTTCATGGGCATTAGAATAGAATGAGTATTCTTTGGTTCTGGGGTGTAGTGTTCTATATATACCTATGAGGTCCAACTCATCGAGTGTGGCATTCAAAACCTTTGATTCTTTGCTTAGTTTTTGCAAGGGTGTTCTGTCTATTTCTGATAGTGGGGTGTTGAGGTCCCCTACTATTAATGTATTTTTATCTCTATGTCTCTTTATTCTGGTTAAGAGTTGGCTTGTGTATCTTGCTGCTCCCCTGTTGGGGGCATATATATTTATAATTGTCATATCCACTTGTTGGATACATCCTTTAAGAATAATGTAGTGCCCTATTGTGTCTCTAACTATAGTCTTTAGTTTAAAATCCAATCTATCTGATATGAGAATTGCTACCCCAGCTTTCTTTTGAGGTCCATTGGCGGTGAAAGATGGTACTCCATCCCTTTACTTTCAGTCTGAATGTATCTTTGGATTCAAAGTGAGTCTCTTGTAGACAGCAAATGGATGGGTCATTTCTTTTTATCCAATCTGCAACCCTGTGGCATTTATGGGAGCAGTTAAGCCATTTACATTGAGACTGAATACTGAGAGATATGATTTTAATGATGCCATGTTGCCAGTAAAGTCTTTGTTTCTATAGATTGTGACTTTCTGTTCTGTATCACTCTTGGGGCCTTTTTACCTTTACAGAACCCCCCTTAATATCTCCTGTAGGGCTGGTTTCATGGTTACGAAATTGGTCAATGACTGGCAATTCTGGAAGGTCTTTATTTCTCCATCAATTCTGAATGACAGCCTTGCTGGATAAAGGATCCTTGGCTGCATGTTTTTCTCTGAAAGAGTTTTAAAAATGCCCCCCCAACCCTTTCTCTCATTCCAGGTCTGTGTAGACAGGTCTGACGTAATTCTGATACCTTTGCTTTGGTACGTGAGAGATTTCTTTGCCCTGGCCGCTTTCAATACTGTATCCTTGGATCTAATATTTGCGAATTGCACTATGATGTGACTTGGCGTAGGTTTGTCGTGGTTGAGCTTGGGAGGGGTCCTCTCTGCCTCTTGGACATGAATGTTTGTTTCCCTTGCTAGATTAGGGAAGTTTTCAGCTACAATTTGTTCAAATATCTCTTCTAGACCTCTGTTTTTCTCCACCCCCTCGGGGATGCCAATGATTCTGACATTGGATTGTTTCATTGAGTCAGTAATCTCCCGTAACCTACATTTGTGGGCGTGGATTTTTTTAAGTCCAGCTTCTATTTTCGTTTTTTCTTCTACTAACCCATCCTCCAATTCACTGATATGTTCTTCTGCCTCATTCACCCTGGCCGTCAGAGCCTCTAGTTTTGCCTGCATTTGGCTCATAGAATTTTTAATTTCTGCCAGATTCGCTCTCGTTTCCACCCTTAGAGATTCTATATTCTTATTAACATTTTTGTTAATACTTTTTTCAAGTCTACACATCATCTTGACCGTTGTTACTCTGAATTCCATTTCTGATAATTTGGTTATATCCATATCCATTAGTTCTGTGGCAGAGGCCACAGACTCATTGTCTTTTCTTCGCTGGGGGGATTTTGCCTTCTCATCATTCTGACGAGGAGAGGGTGCGGGGTTGTCCAGAGCCCAAATTATTGACCGGCACCCAGGCTGTGCGCCCCTTGTTTTATAGGGATCTTAGGGATGTGGACTTCTTGATTTTTCCGCCTGCCTTCTGGGGGAGGGACCTGCCGCGCCAATACTCAGGCAACCCTGTTTGGGTAGAGTCTCCGTGTCCCCTGTGAGGGGGGATGGGGATGGGCACACTGTGTGCCGGTATTACCAGGCTTTTGTTCTCTGGCCGCTTTCCCTGGCGGTTTGCTGTGCCTCTTCTGAGAGTCTGAGCAGCAGCGGCCGAATCTCAGCCTCTGTCTCAGAACAGAGGGATTGCGGACCGTTCTCCACTGATGTTCTGGCCACTTTAACTCTGTTTCTGTTGCTGCTGCTCAACCCTGCAGCGTCCCGGGATGTGCGCCCCACACCTGGCGTCCCAGCCCTCACTTCCAGGCCCGGCGCTGTCCTTTGTGTTTCTAACGCCGCCAGCCGCCCCGCGCGCTCCCAGAGCTCCCGGTCTCAGTCTGGTTCCAGTGAGCGCACCAGAGCTCCGGTTTTTAGTCTGGTGGCGTGCGCTCCTGGCTCATGGTCTCAGTCTGCTCTCTCGCGGGTGCCGGTCCGCGAGTCCGCCCGCTCCCCCGTGCAGGTGGCTGCCGCTTCCCAGCACCCGAACGCGGCGGCTCCCTCCCCCTTCCGTTTATCTTCCGATATCTGTGCGCGGTTTCACAGCTCCCCGCTTCATACCTCAATACTCAGCGCTGGAGATGTTCATTTGTAGAGATCCAGATGCATCTTCCTGCGTCTCAGGCTGATTCCGTGGTTGTTCAGGCTGGTCTGGTACCTATCCAGCTCGACTCAGGGGACCGGCTGAAAAAGGGGTCCCCTACTCCTCCGCCATCTTAACTCCCTCCCCGATGACCACATTTCACATTTCTTATGGCATCTTCACCACAACCCTGGGAGAGCGGTCCCATCACCAGCACCAGTTCTGAAGGCCACGATAACTCGGTGAAGAAATCAAACGCGGGTTTAAAGGAAATGCTCCTAGTTTCTCTTTCCTCTTTCCATATGACTGACAGTCATTTTAAATAAAAGCAGATAACATTCTCCTCACTCCAGCAAGACCATATGGGACAATTTAATTCATGTGTATGAAGTTATAGTTTTTTGTTTTGTTTTGTTTTTGTTTTGTTTTTTAGGTAGGCTCCACATGTGGAGTCCAATGCAGGGCTTGAACTCACGATCCTGAGATCAAGACCTAAGCTGAGATCAAGTTGGACACTTAACCAACCGAGCCACCCAGGCACCCCTGAAGTTATATTTATCTTAATAACCACAGTCCTTCCTCAGGGCACAGGGTTGGAGCTAAATGTTTTTCTCTGGACATCTTGCTAAGTGGGTCTTATTGCCACTTGATCCTGAGATGAACACTTTGCATTCCAAAAGCTTGTTTTAAGAAGCCCAACAGTTTTCACTGAAATGATTACAATTAAATTGCAAATCATTATCTTCTCTATTACATTTTGCTGGATATTCAAAACATGGGCCATAGAAATCTAACCATATTGGGAAAACTTCCTGTGTCATCATTGTCTGCATGCATTCATTCATTCATTTAATCTTCCTTGAAAGTGTCTACTGTGTGACAGATTTTGTAATGCAAAAGCATCTCCCATATTCCAATGTCTCTAAATTTCTTTCGTGAGCAATCCTTCAAACAGCATTACCACGGAACCGTTGACATCTGGAAGGTTATTTTGATAAAATCGTCACCATCACTGCTGGCAAACACATCTTTCTCCACCCAGGGCTGTTGCAAATGCCCAGTTCCTCTCTTCAGGTTTGCAAGTCCATGGCTCTGAAGTCTGACAAAGCAATACTGAAGACTGACCAAGTTACACCTGATTTCCCTAGCTTGCTGCTCTAAGAGCCACCTTTCTAAGTGCCTGTCCATTGCTCCCCTGATGTCTCTATTAACTGGTAGTTCAGTGTCTCTGTCTTTCGGCCCTATTCCACTGGGCCAGAAGAACTGAGGTCAGATGGGGCTTTCCAACTGTAGCCATGAGCTGTGCTAGCAGTGGCCCAGCCCTCGGACTCTTGGAGCTGAACTCAGGTCACTCACCCACCTAGACATTCCCTTTCTTCCTGGTGAGTGGCACTCTAGGCTCTTGTCTTTTCCTACTCGTGGAACTCTGATAGCATTAAGCCTCAAAAAGAAGGGGGATTTCACATCTTTTTCTTCTGGGAGACTCCATGACCCCTAGACATATTTAATGCTTCTTCCCCATGACCATCCAAAACAATTTTGAAAAAAAAAAGAACAGAGTTGGAGGGCTCACACTATCTGATTTTTAGGCTTCATATAACACTACAGGGAATGTGATAATGTGCTTATGGCATAAAGATGGATACATAGATCAATGGAACCAAAACAAGAGCCCAGAAATAGACTAACATCTATATGGTGATTGATTTTTGACACAAGTGCAAAGTTAATTCAATGAGGGAAAGAATAACCTTTTCAACCAATGGTACCGGAACAACCGGACATCCATTTGTGGAGAACAAAACTTGACCCTTACCTCACCATGCATAAAAATTAGTTCACAGTGGATCAAAGACCTACATATAAGAGCTAAAGCTACAGAATTAACAAAGTTTCTGAGAGAAAACATGGAAGAACATCTTCGTGATATTCAAGAAGCCAAAATTTCTTAGCTAGGATGCAAAAAAGAAACCATAAAATAAAAAGTTAATAAAAACTCTTATAAAATTAGACTTTAAAAAAATTTTAAATTTTTACTCTTCAAAAGACTACTGAGAAAATGAAATAGTAATGCACAGACTGGAGATGATAGATAGATGGATAGATTAGATAGATAGATAGATAGATAGATAGATAGATAGATAGATGAAGGCCTTCTATAAAGTACCTCTACTACCCTGTAACTATAAAATAAACATGCTAATAAAAATGAATAAGATATTTAAACAGACATGTCACAGAAGAAGATATATGAATGCACAACAAACATGTAAAGGTGTTCCCTGTGTTTAGTCACCAGGGAAATTAGAGTTAACATCGCAGTGGGGTACCACTACACCCACCAGAACAGCTAAAATTAAAAAGATGGACCTTAGCAAGTGCTAGCAATTACTTTAGAAACCAGCTTGGTAGTTTATTGTTTTTAAAAAAGTTAGCCATAGAGGCGCCTGGGTGGCTCAGTCAGTTAAGTGTCTGCCTTCAGCTCAGGTCATGATCCCAGGGTCCTGAGATTGAGCCCCACAGTAGGCTCCCTGCTCAGTGGGGAACCCGATTCTCTCTCTCCCTCTGCTGCTCCCTCTGCTTGTGTGCTCGCATGCTCTCTCTCTGTCAAATAAATAAACTCTTCAAATAAAAAAATAGATAAAAGTTAGCCATAAATTTAAGAAACACAACCAAAGAACATGGGCAAACCAAGAAACAGACTCTTAACTCCAGAGAACAAACTGATGGTTACCAGAGCCAGGGGGTGGAGGATGGGGGAAATGGGTGATGGGGATTAAGGGGTGCACTTGCTGTGATGAACGCTTGTTCTATGCCTGAAACTAACATTACACTGTATGTTAACTAACTGGAATTTAAATAAAAACTTGAAGAAAAAAAATTTTTAATAGAAGTTGCCCATATACAGGTCATTTGATCTAGCTCTGGCTATTCCACTCGTGAATATTTTCCCAAGAGGAATGAGAACCTCTCTCTAGACAATGATTTGTAATGAACACGCATCAGCAACAATTGTGTCTATTCATACAATGGGATGGTCCTCCTCAATTAAAAACAACAACAACCACGACTACTGATTCATACCGTGTCAGTATGTATTTTTGAGTTGAACTTCAAAATCATTGTGCTGAGCAAAATAAGCCAGACATATAAAAGTATTTATTATGTAATTTCACTTCTACGGCATTCTGAAAAAGGTAAATCTCTTCTATAGTGACAGGAGGCAAATCAGTGGTTGCCTGGGGTCTGGGTGAGCTTGGGGATTTACAGCAGAGGGGCCTGGTGGGTATTTTGGGGGATGAGAGAAATGTTCTACGTCTTGATTCTGGTGGTTACACGAAGTGTACGTATTAGTTAAAGTTCATCAAACTGTGTACTTATAAAGGCGATTCTATTTTCTTCTCCCACATGTCTACGTTGTCTCTATAGCTTCTAACGATCATTATTTACTGCTTGCAATTTGTTGTACAATTTTTTAAAACTCCACCACACTTGATTCTCTAATAAGCCCCCCTTTCTCAAGGAGCCCACCCTTAGACAGTGTTCCTCTTCTCATCCCTCTCTAGACCGGTCCTTTCCTAGCCCAGACACTCTGCGACTTCCCATCGTTTCTTCCCTGGGTTGGACCTACCGTTTTCTACATCCCATGTCATCTGCACTTGGGGTTTGTTCCCTTTGGTTCTGAGTCCTATAGAAAAGTGAAGATTCTCGTCTCTCCTGAATCCTATGGAAAACTTAGGTGTGTAGAGGATATCACTTCTATTAATTACAACGATACTTTCACTTATGACTAATTCAAAGCAACTCTATAAAGTAGTTTGGTTTTTTTTAATTGTATAGAGAAGTAAACTGAGGTGAAACGCAACTAAGTAGATTGCCCTGAGTCTCACATCTAGAAAGTAGTAGAGTTGGTATTTGCTCCCAGGACTTTCTAGCCCAAAGTCTGATAAGCCACCATCTACCGAGGTCTTACCACACATCAGACACTGTGCTGAGCTCTTTACATTATCATTACTACACATGAACCTCACCACATTCATCCAGAAGGTGTTGACATGAAAGCTGTTGTCAAATATTGAAGGACTGTCACAGGGAATAAAGAATTAAAGTTACTAAAATAACTATAGAGCTCATAACTTGGATCAGTGAGAAGTCACAAGGAGACAAATGTTGGCTCCAAGTAAGGAGAGAATTTCTAACCATCTGAGCCGTCCCAGATTGAGTTGCTTTGTAAGATAGTGAGCTCTCCAACCCTGGAGATACACAAGAAGACACTATCTGCTTAAAGAGATGGTAAAATCAACGTCTTTGTTTTGTAAGCTGATAACAGGGAGGGTATCAGGATGAACTCCCACTACGGCCAGACATAGGCCTTGCGTAGGGAATCTCAGGGGAAAATTCGATGTACACACACTTATCAGTAAAGAAACTAAGCTCAGAAAAAATCAGATAGGAGCACCTGGGTGGCTCAGTCATTAAGCGTCTGCCTTCGGCTCAGGTCATGATCCCAGCGTCCTGGGATCGAGCCCTGCATCGGGCTCCCTGCTCTGCAGGAAGCCTACTTCTCCCTCTCCCACTCCCCCTGCTTGTGTTCCCTCTCTCTCTGGCTGTCTCTCTCTCTCTGTCAAATAAATAAATAAAATCTTAAAAAAAAATCAAATGATTAACCGAAGACCATAAGTTATTTTTTTTTAAAGATTTTTTTTTTAATTTATTAATTTGATGGAGAGAGACATCCAGCGAGAGAGGGAACACAAGCAGGGGGAGTGGGAGAGGAAAAGCAGGCTCGCAGCGGAGGAGCCTGATGTGGGGCTCGATCCCAGAACGCTGGGATCACGCCCTGAGCTGAAGGCAGACGCCCAACGACTGCGCCACCCAGGCGCCCCCAAAGATCATAAGTTATTGTGTAATTTTAAGTACAACTCTATCTGATTCCAAATCTCACAAGGTAGGTCAGGCTAGATGAGGGATTCAATATCCTTTCATCCTTTCAGCACCAAGATCTCCTCTGAGACCCCTCCCACCTCCACAGATGTCTTTAAAAGACCCTATTCATCCATTCAATTGACTGCTTCTCCCGAACATCGAACATCGGTTGTTCATCACAGGACTGCCTGTGGCGCTGTTCACTGGAAGGAAAGGGCTGGTAGAATTCCATGCGAAAGCGGAGACACATACTTGTTCTGATAGCCTGTTCAGATTTATAATCAATGTATGTTAATATTAAAAGCAGCACACAAACCCTGCTGACTACCTCCCAAGATCCTTCCTGAATCAGGAACCTCAAAGAAAGATTAATTTATACAGTTCGTATTGATGTTATTGCTTAGGGAGAAGCGTTACTTTTGACTGAACATCTTTTGATGTTCAGTGAGCTCTTTTTTCTCCACCTCCCCCTTTCTTGCTTGATGCAACCCCAATCTTGACCTTTATTCAAAATCCAACTAACACCAAATCTCCTCCCTGACATTTCTCGCCTTGGAGTTTCTAGAACTTGCATTAAAGCAACAGTCTTGAACTCCTCTCTGGTAATCTTCTGTGTCTTGTCTTCCCTTGTTTTCTGACAAAAGCCTGTAGGGTCCTGTGAGAAGATTCCAAACCTTGAATTTGGTGCCATGTACTCAAGTGCCAGAAACCTACTCATTCGGCTTCTGCAGAAAAGGAAAAAACGTATTGGTTTAAATGTAACAGAAAAATCCACGTGTACTCAGGTGTCAGACATGGCTCAACCCATAAGACTAAAAAATTATACCAAAACTTGATGTCGTTCTCCACAAAGGTGACCAGCCGTCTTAGTCTGCTGGGGACTGAGGGTTTCCCATGATGGAGGACTCTCAGTGCTAAAGTCCCAGGCAGACGGAGACAAGCTGGGCAACTTACTCCGTTCACCTTCCGGTTCCACTTCCCCTGCACTAGTGGCATCTTCAGGCAAGTCCCCTGTGTGGTCTGGCATCTCAAGGCTTACAGTATCTCTACAGCTAACAATTCTAGTGGGAAAGAATGTCTCTTTCATAGTGGTTTCACTAAAATCTCAGAACCATGTCACAGTGGCCTGGCCCAGATCGCGGGGACAGATCCTGAGCCAATTCCCGTGGCTGAGTGAAATATGGGACACTGACTGACCAGGCACGGGATACATGCCCACCCGTAGGGCTGAGTGTTATAATCAGCTGTATCCAAACAAACAGACTTGAGAATCAAAGAGAGATGGGTCCCCAGAAGGAAATCAAGTTTCTGCCATCAGAGTAAAAGAGATATTGGGGGCAGGCAAAACAATGCTCACTACAAGAGTGATGTGTTGGAAAGGGTACTGGTCATGGTGTCGCACAGATCTGAGTTCAAGTCCCAAATCTACTATTTCCAAAGTGACCCTGCTGAGCTCCCCGGAGGTGGGGATGTTGGGGGACGGGGGAGACAAGCGGTTCCAACGGCCACTGTGAAGATGAAAAGCACAAGGTTTTGGGGTGCCTGGCTGGCTCAGTCGGAGGAGCAGGCAACTCTTGATCTCGGGGTTGTGAGTTCGAGTCCCATGTTGGGTGTAGAGATGACTTAAAAGTAAAATCTTAAAAAAAAAAAGCGCAAGGTGTTGAAGGGAACTGGCAAGGAGCAGATGTTTGCTCAGTGCTCCTCCTCGCCACATTTGCCTGGAAATAAGCAGCTTGAACCAGGCATCCCCCGTGGCAGAAACCAAGGGCATGTTTCATAATATGTAGCTGAATAGGCAATGGTTTCTGTCTTAAAGCATGTGTGATTCTGGAGTTATTTTGAAAGCATTAGCATTCAACACTTCTACTTACCCTGAGATCCTGGAGCAAAAATGCATAATCTCATTTTTAGGGGAAAAAAACCCAGTCTAAACACATGAGATGGGGTATGAGAACGTGAATGTTGGTGAGAAGTATTTCACTTCCCTCAGAATGTTTAACTGGACCAGTCCTCTAAAGATACTCAACTGACTAATCCTTAAAACAAGATTTTCAAGCTCAAAATCTGAGAAAGGTGTCTGGAGCGAAGCCCCATGAGAACTTTGCTAGGATATTTGTAACGGATGGATGTAAATAGCCACTTCTCTCTATAATCCATTTTGAACTTGAAATCTCAGTTCTTATTAAGGGGAGAGGTATATGAAATGCCCTCTCTATCAGATCACAGTTTTTCAAGGCCCTTTGGACATTATCTGGTCCACCCTTTATCACTGTTAGGGAAACCAAGACCACATTTAGCTACCAGGACTTCAAATGCACCAGGACGATTTACTCTCCAGACCCTCCTCATATGCTGTCGTCTCTGCTTCACGTGTTCATGGACCCCTCCCCCATGAACCTCCCCAACACAGTCTGCTCCTTCACAATCCATCTAAAGGCCACCGCCCCTGAGAATCTTTCCCGGACACCTCCCACCCTAGGTTGGATGAGGTGGCCTGTCACGGTGCGCTCAAAGTCACACTGGACAGTAACCATTGGTTTTCTAGTTCCTTCTGCCAATCCCACCCACCACCCTCTCACCCTGAGCTCCTCGGAGGAAGAGACCATGTATTACTCATTGCTCAGTCCCCAGTAAGTAACACAGGGCTTGGAACACACCAAGCCGCAGTCATCCCTTATTCTCAAAAAGACCAATCTGGCTGGATCCATTTTATAAGTATGTCTCAAGTCTCAGTATTTCCACCTTACAGGACAAATTTGGCCCCAGTAGCAAGGAAGTAGGTGAGCTCAGCCACAAAGACAGAATGTGGCGTTTTATATTTATCTAACGCACGCGGCCTTCTGTGTGCTTGGCAAAAGGTACTGAACACATCTGTTACTCCAAGAAATAAACAGGTGGGCAATTTAAGCATCCATAGTCAACAATAACAAGGGGGAAAGTGACTTCAGAAGGGGACAGAAAAAGGTTCAGGAAGGGGCGGGCTCCTTCTGCCCTGTGGTGTTGCAACAGATAGTAGAGCGAGGAGGTCATCTCAGTGGTGGGAACAGCATGATCCGAGGACTGGAGGCGGGCTAGCGGCGTTGGATTAGGCCCGTTTGCGCCCAAACCTCGGCTCTCCCTGTGGCCATCTGTGGGGTTGGCAGGCAGGTGAGAGACGGGAGCGCGCAGTTCTGGAGGGCCGTGTACGGTAAGTGCTGTGCGGGGAAGCGAGCTGTGGAACACGCGAAGGTTGGGAGAGCTGTTGAGGGACCATTGCTAGTCTTCTGGTGTTAAGTGGGGGGCAGAGAGGCAGCTCGAGGCTCTTGGGAGCGGTTAGAGGGCCCCCAGTCGTTTCTCTGGCCTGTTCTGACAACCTAGACTATCTCCTTTGTCCCCCGCACGACCACGCCATCAATTCCATGGGCAGCCGCGGGGAAAACCGTGCAGCGTGTCTGAGCTCAATTTATTTATCTGCGGAATGGGGTGGAAAACATCCACCTTGGAACGTAGTTAAAAGGATAAGAAACTCTGTTCATAAAGCACTGAGCATGGGCCTGGCAGGCAGCAGATACCCCATCTAGAAAATCGTTATTCACCAGCCAAGAGCAGGCTAGCAGCTAGTGTGAGAACCATATGGGCAAGTCAAAGTAAATTAATTAAACTGAGTAGGAATTGAATCCCTTCCAGTTCGTCCCCAATAGTAATAAATATTCACACTTTTGGAGAATCTTGCATTTTTCAAAGTACCTGTCTCAATTTATCTGAGCAACAGAGGAACAAAGTGGGCTTTGCTAGGATTTTCAGAACCGATTTTTAAGTATTTGGAGCCAGTCAGCAGTTCTCCAGAGGGGTTCCGGTGGGGGCGGAATATTGTTGTTATTATTCACAACAATAAGCGTCTCTTACATCTCTAGAACTGGTTTTGAGACCGTCTTATCTTCGCACATGCTGTTCCTCGTGTTTGGAATTCCCTCTCCCCATGGACACCCCATTAACCCCCCCCACCCCCTACCCCCCCCCCCCGCCACATTAGCAGTCAGGCCCCCAGCTCCACCCCAGGCTCACTATAGGACATGGCACTGATTGCTGGGCCTTTTCTGTCTGTTTCCTCATCTGTAAAATGGGATAACAATCGTGCATATCTCCCACTGCCCTTGGTTCTGTCACCTCATCCTTTCACACTCAACCAGAAGCCTTCACTCACTGTCCTTTTCCGCCTGCTCAGGGCAAGTGCCATTTGCCCCTTTCAGGGCTCTCATGACCCCCAGGCTTGCCTCTGGTGTGGTGTGAATCACAATCACACCCTTTCACGCACCAATTCCATTTGCAGGAATCTGGAGGACCGACAATCTGAAATGACTCAAAGATGTTCATGGCGGCACTGTTCCTATTAATAACTTTTGCAAATAACCTAAATGTAAATGCTGCAAGCCTGGTCAGTGACTAGGTCACCTAGGAGTGGGTCGTGTTTGCTTCACTCACTAAGGCCTGCATCGTGTGTGAGTCCTCTCTCGCATCAGCAGCTCAAAGCGAGCCTTGAACGACGTAGTTGCTCCATAAACATTCCCGCTCATGTATGCAATAAAGATTTACTGGGCACCTCTGATGAGCCAGGCACTGTGCTACTTGTTTTATGAGCACTACCTTATTTCCTTGGTAGAAGGACAGAGTAGGTTGGTCCAGTTTAGTCCATTCCTACGGTCTGTGAAATATGAAACATGACTACACTCACTGCTACTCTCACTCCAGCTTTGTAGATATTCTCTCTTAACCGCCCAACTATTGCAATATTTTCTACATCAGTTGGCTGATGATCTTGATCTGGTTTTTCTGGAAATAATTTCTAGAAATATCTCCTTCATGAGAGTGAGGGTCCAAAGTGTCTTCAGCTGCTTCTACAAAGGAAAAACCAAGTTGAGAGTAAAGTAAGCCCAGGATCATTTCAGTAATAGTAGTAATAATAAGACAAGGTAAACAGTCAGTCCAGATCAGATAAAAAGTCTACATTTCTCCAATTCCTTAAGAATTTGTTCAATTCTCCTCTCTACTTGGAGACATGTAAACGCCGCTTACAATGGAACAGAACTTTTAAAATGGAGAATCTCAAATGGGTGTTGACTCAGAGTCACCATTTAACAGTGCTATTGGGGAAGGAAAATAAAGATGCAGTTGCCATGGAAACCTCTGCAACACCTGGCAGAACACCTCTGACTCACACAGCTGTATCTTAAAGACACATGGATAGACACTGATGATTTTACTCAATCCCTGGGGCCAACGGTGCCTTCCCGATACTCAGTGAGGGGGCAACTATTGACATGCATTTATCCTTTAATAAGGGAGAAGTTATGAGAGCAACGTCGTCTCCCCAAGTTCAGAGCATCTTTATCTTCAATGATCTCTGTATCCCAACTTGTGAAAATCGATTTCTTCTTCCACAATTATTTCTGTTTCTGGTGTAACATAGGAGAGATCTGTCCCCTCATTCGATCCTTGCAGCCTGCACAGAAGTTGGTGTGAGCAACAGGCAACCTGTTTAAATGTGTGGAAGGTCGAGTTTGTCGGTATAAGCTGCACAGACGCCAGAAAGGCCTCTGGACTGGGAGTCAGACCCAGATTTGTCCTGTGTCGCAAATCTGGGGCTGACTCCTGGGTTCCCCATCAGCTGGGTAGTTTTTTCTCCTCTCTGACTTTCGGCATCCTCCTCAACTACCTCCATTACCTGTGAAAATACCTGCATCGCCAGGTGAATGTGGCGATTCCATTAGATCACTGGAGGAGAGACATCGCCAGGTGAATGTGGCGATCCCATTAGATCACTGGAGGAGAGACATCATTTTTGTCAAGTGCGGGAAGAAAGAGAACTGCCACTTCTTGAGTGCCTGTGAGGTGCTCGGCACACAGAAGCAACTTACCATTTTCTCAGTGTGAAGTTCAAAGCAAACACGAATCAAAGATGAGGCTGTCCGGGTCAACAAGGTCAGGGAACACGGAACCTTGAAGATCAAACTAAAGAGCGTGGGCTTCATGACGTAGGTACCTGAAAACCACTGATGGGTTGTGAGCGGCATAGTTACACGATCAAAACTGGGTCTTAAAAGGGTCCCCTGGGGTAATGAGGAGGTAGATGGAGACAAAGGGACCAGAGGGAGAATGGCAGAAAGGCTATTAAGATAATCCAGGACAGAGATGGTTAGGCCTGCTCAAGGACGGCGGAAGTGGAGGCATCTTTAATGACATCTCCACGAGCAAGATGAGCTGATGTGGTCCGGATGATGGCTCAGTAGATGGATTTAGATATCTACTCAAATACTGGCTGCTGTGGGTTGAGTTGAGCCGCCCACACGAAATATGTTGAAGGAACCTATAAAATATTACCTTATTTGGAAGTTGAGTCTTCGCAAAAGTAATCAATTAAAATAAAGGTCATACTAGATCGGGGTGCAACCTAATCCAGTGACCGGGATCCTTGCACAAAGAAGGAAATGTAGACACAGAGACACACAGGGAAAATGCCGTGTGATGACACAGGCAGAGATTGGAGTAAAGAACTACAAGCCAAGGAACAGCAAAGGTTGCCAGCAACTGCCAGAAGCTAGGAGAGAGGAAAGGAAAAACCATCCCCCGGAGTCTTTAGAGAGAGCATGGCCTGGCCAACACCTTGATTTGGGGCTTCTTACCTTCAGAACTGTGAGACGATAAATTTGTTGTGTTAAGCTGCCGAGTCTGTGGTTGTTTCCGCAGCCCTAAGAAATGAATACAGTCACATGGAGAGGTGAAGAACTCAGCCAACATTTCCAGCAGTTCTGATGGTGTGATAAATACTAAGAAAGGCCCCACATAGTGTGTACTGGGGTGCTCCACCCAGGTCCTCCCTTCAGGACCATGGCATTCATTCCCCCCAGCTGGGAATGACAGACACTGAGGGCTCAGAAATGTGTTCCTCTCCAGGAATTGTTCTTAGCTGGCAAGAGCCACTTCACCTGACATCTCGTCTTCTTCCTTAATGCTGGCCGTAGCTAACTGCTGGTTGATGCGGAGATCCAAAGACCCTTTGCCTCAGTTGAGGACATCTCTGGAGGGGCCATCCCGGCTCCCAAACTCTCTGTGGGATCGCCTGAGGCCACCATCCTAATTGTATTGCATCCCGTCTCCCCTCTCAGCCCAAGCCGGCCTCCCTTGCTTCCTTGCAAATTTGCTCCTGAGAGCGTTACCCAGTATAACTCCTGCACAAAACGTTCATCTCAGATCCTCCTCCAGGGACCTCAACTTAAGAAACCCCACAAAATTATTTCCAGCCCCACAACTGGAATGTGGGCATTTAGCCAGAGTCTCAGATTCGCATCTGTAAGAACCTATAGAGCATCTCTGAACAATAAAAGAAAACCAATTCATACACGAATTCAAGAAAAAATTCCCTCCGCATAGGTACATTTCCATACAAATTGAAAAATGAAGACTCTGATGTGAAAATAAAGCTGGTCCCACCCACATTAAGAGCCTATTAGACAATACATACTACATTCCAGTGTCAGGCACGAGGTAACCTTGCAGCCCATCAGACTCTATCCCCCCAAACCACCACCATCAGCAAATGTCATAATAATCAATTGCAGAATCTATGGAAAGACTGTGACCCGGGCCAACCTGAGAAGGTGGAAGGAACTAGAATTTATTATGATAATGAAAACCAGTCTAGTGAGAACGAAAATAATAAAAAGTTTATTAAAGTTCCAAGGACAAATAGAATTTGAACCACAGAAGGGACAGGAGGCAGAAAGATATGAAGAAATGTATTAGCTCTGTTCATCTGGACTAAGCCACCAAATCTCTTTATCAACAGGAATTTGATTTTTAGGGACAAGAGACAAAAAATAAGGAGACAAGTTGAAGTCAGGTCATGGCCTTTTAATTTTAAGGAGTCCAAATATCTTCATACATGTTGAATCCAAATCAGTTGTAACTTCACTATGCAAAACTATAATTGTCAAAACTGTTTATCGAGGACTTAATATGTCAGAGACGATGCTGAACGCGTGCCCTAGATTTACTTACTTATTTCTCAAGACAAGGCTATCATCCAGGTTCTATTCACCTTGCTTTCATTCTAAAGTTGGTCAACGAAGCAGAGGAAAGTAAAGTAATTTGCCCAGGGTCTTACTCCTTACCCTTTTGGAATTGAAGCCTAGGATAGCCTGGCTCCCCAGCTCCTACTCCTCTCTCCCACATTCCACTCAGTCAAAAACCTTTCTTCTAAATTCTTCCTTTTCTCCACATTAGTTTCTGGTTTTTTTAATCTTTTTTTTTTTTCCCTGTCCTCTGTTCACACCTTCTTACTGGTCTGCTTTTCTCTTTTCTCTCTCTCTCCTTCCATTCCATATTGGAGTTTGAGGAAGCCCCTTTCTTCTCTCACTAAGTTAGGAACCCATGAATTGAGAAATAGGTTCAAAAGTCAGATGGTGATTAACACATCAGCTTTGTTGCATTTGATAAAAGATGGGCTGGAGGACATGGCTTGGACCTGGGGACAAGTAGGCTGACAATAATCCCCTAAATTGTATCGACCCTCCAAACTGCAGGGTAAATGATGAGAGGGAGTCTTTTTGGCTAATCTTGCCAAAAAGCAGAGAGCAGATAAATATTGTGACTTTTATGCAGGCAGACAGATCTAAAAAGCAGAAAGAGAGAAAAAGCTTGTACAGAGCAAAGGAATGAATGTTCTTCTCCAGCCCCGTACCATGAAACCACAGTTCCAAACTTGGCTCTCCCACTTACAAACCTTGGCTGGTTCCCCTATTCAAGATCAAATCCAAGTGTCCTAGTGAGATATTTGAGGTCCTTCCTCCCTGTGATGGACATTAAAGCTATTCACCAATGTTTCCAGTTCTTCTCCTTTGGGGCCTATTTTACTTTCCCACTGTCTTCAAGTCATTCATGGCCGTGTGGCTGGCTTTGGCCAACGAAATATGAACGGAAGTGTCACAGAAACCTATAAAATTCAGTCCGTTCATCATTTTCCTGTCCCCTTGCCAGGAATGATGATGATCTGGGTGGTACAGGGTCCAACACCTTCAGGACAACATAGAGAAGACCTTCCCCCACCATTGACCCATGGTGGGTCTTTAGCACAGGTAAGAAATAGACATGCGTTGTGTTTGGCCACTGAGATTTGAAAGCTATTTGTTACTGCAACATGGCCTGACCCGTTCTGACCCATGCACTACTGGCCTCCCAGTCACTTTTCCACATGATAGGATTTCTATACATACCATGGGACTGTTCCACTCCAAGCTTCTGCTCATGCTGATCCCTCTTGGTCTTTATTCACATGTCCTCCAACATCCAGCCAACCTCCAGTACCTCCTCCAAACCCAGACCAAGTGTCACCTCTTCCGTGAAGGCTCTTCTGTCTCCTGGAGGTAAATGCCCTCCCCTCTGAGCTCAGTTCAGAAGACATTTCATGAATGGCTGGGGGTAGGGGTGCAGTCTATGGCCAGACATGACTTGTCTGCCATCTTTTGCTATGTTAAGGACCCTCCGGCTGTGGATTGTTTCTCTTTCACTCTCAGTTATGTTGCTTCTCCCTACGGAGCAAGCAGAAGCGTGCTCAGCATGTTCCCACTGCACCGTGGAATGCCAGATTTGGCTTTAGCCTAAAGAAGGCACTTGGAATTTTCCTCAAGGCATTCCGTGAATGTGCCAAGCATCTTGCTTTAGGAGCTCCGGGAGGAGCTCTAGAGGCAGCAACAGAATGGAGAAGGGGAAGCACATGGTGTGGCATATGGTGGCAGCGGCACCATGCCAGGGGAATTGGCCATGGGAATAACTTGGAGAACAAATTACACTCCTACAGAGGACCAGAGAGGATAAAAGATGAGCCTGGAATGTTGTACCAAGCACCATGGTAGAAGGCGAAGGATTGAGAGCCCTGTGTCTAGAGCAGTGGTTCTCTACCCCAACGGCACATCCAAATTACCTGGGAACATTTTAAAATGTCAGTGCTGAGGCACTGTCCCAGACTGTTTAGATCAGAACCTCTGGGGGGTGGGTCTGGACATCAGCATGTTTCTCACACCTCCCCGTGTGACGCACGCGCAGCCTTTGCCTGGTCCCAGGAGACCCCAGGAGGCTGAGAGCAGGTGTAGCGTGGGGTTTTTTTCTGCTGTGGTTCTCACATCCTGAGCAATACCTCTATTGAAAGAGATGGAGATTTTCAATCAGGGAGAGACAGGTTAGCATTTGCTGGGTGCCCTCTCTCTGCAAGACTTTGATGGAACACAAGCCACACATGTTGCTTTCATTGAATCGCTGCATTAACCCCAGGGAATGGCTGTCCCCGCTTCGATGTGAGAAAACTAAGGTTTAAAGAAGTGGAGTCATGTTCAGACAGCTCACAAACAACAATCAGGATGCAATCCAAGAGTCCCTTTCCCTTTAGCCCAGTGGCTTCCAAACGACGGTGGTGTCGGAGATGTGGCCCAAGTCTGACCCAGATATCATTCTTAAATGCACATTTATAATTTTCGAAGCCATGACAGAGAAGCATGCTCTGAATTGTCCCATACACCAAACAGTAGCACACAGGAGCCTTCTAGTGCTTCGCCGCACCCTTGCACGTTGACTCACGTCGATGCAGACCCCTAAGGAAGGCTTCTTCTGCCACCTCTGTTTTTACTATTGAACATCTGGAAAATGGGTGCACCGATTAGAATGAGTAGAATGATGAAAATGCTCCTCTTTAAAAAATCAGGCTTGGCATGGACATGTTTACATTCACATGAAATTGTTCAATTGAATATATTACGGCAAAATACATGCATCCTTGGGTAAAAGCTGAAGAGATCTGCTCGGTGTGAATGTCGTGAAGGTGTCTCATCAAGGCACCAAGCCACATGTGCAGCCCCAGAGGGAGGCTCACGTGACTCCATGCGTGCGCACCCTGCTAGGGCAACTGTGAGGTCTACAACAAGTCTGGGGGCCTCCCTTCCCATTGTGATTCAGTTCTGTTGCACAGGTCATGGGGTTACCGGGCTTCCCACTGCACATGAAGTGTCCACAGTGCAACAGTCATGGGATGGTCATTATTTTAACAATGAAATCATGCTATAAAATACTAAACAGTGGGGCGTCTACGTTGACCCAAGTATCTTTGCATTGACTCCTTCACTCCGTACACTTGCAATTCAGAAATGCCAACACGCTGTCGATGATTTAATGTTGAAACAGAAATTGCGCAGTACTGTGCTGTCCAGGTGCTTGATCGGCTTACCTTGACAAATACGCAGAGATGATTCCGTGAACTGTCAAAAACAAACCTGTGCAGGGAGCGGCAGCAGTGCAGCGGTCCACTGGGCGGGGGCCGCAGCCTGAGGAGCCTGGGGCCAGAGCCTCCCAAGCCAGGGCAGACCGGCTGGATCCTGAAGAGGCCCCAGCAGCCTTGGGAGAGGGGGCCTCCCACAGCCCACCCCCGGGGCCCTCCAGGCGGCTGAGGGCTCTGCAGGCACAGCGGAGGCCGCTCCTGGGCTGCAGGTGCAGTAAGAGGCCCACTGAGTCACGCCACCCATCTCTGTCACCTCTGAAGCAGAATGTGAAGCTGTGGTTGGATATTCAGACAACACCGGGATGGATGCAAGTTCCAGATGTTACGGTGGAATATCATGGACGAGTACTGCCAGAGCTCTGAGAACAAGGAAGGAATCAGCTCACCCACCTGTCTACTTTTAACAAATGGATCTCTTTGGTAGAAAAGCAGATTGAAGAAGAGGGCCTGGAGCAGTTGCCCCAACATGGTGGCCGTCACAGCCACCGACGGCAGCGTGCAGATGACGTGGCTGGGGACGCACTCGATGTGCTGCTCACATTTACTGAGTTTCAGGCTTTCAGAGGCATGCTTCTGGACTACAGAACAGAAGGAGGCCAGGGACAAGACATCAGCAGTGGCACCGTGGTGACTTCATTGTGCAAATCATCTCCCACTCCAGCTTCACAGAGATATCTGTGGCCCCAACTCCCCCCCGCAAGCAATGGTACCGTGGCAGACATCCCACTAGGAGGTTCCCATTACCGATGACAGGAGAAGACATCGTGGAAAGGCTGACTCTGTCTGCAGCTCTTCATCAATGTTAACTATCGATGAGTCAAAAAGAAAAGTACTTTGTATTCAATACTCCCCCCAGGGTTGAAACCCCTCTCGGCTGCTTCTGAGTCAGACTTCTGGGGCAAGATGATGTTGAGCACTCCCCCAGGGGCCCCCCTCCAGCAGCATACATGTCTGTGTGTCAAAATGTGGAATAACCCATCATCACGAACCCACCTTGTCCCAAAGACCACAGCAGGCGTGGCTCACAATCTCTCGGCACCCCAGCTCTTGCCCTTGGGTGGGAGTTGCAGTACTTCGGCCCGAGTGGCCCCGCTGGGTGAGGGTGGCGTGAGAGTGATGCTCTGGGGTGACTCAGACCAGCTCCCCCCAACAACCATGAGATTCTGAAGCCCCTATTGTCCCAGCTACTGTTGGCTGCGGAACGAGCTGGAAGAGATGCCCTCTACTGACCGGCCCATGGGAAAATGAACCCCAGTGCTGTGTCTGCAACCCTCTTCCTGCACCTCCTGCCCATGCTGAGGGAGCCTCCTGTGCCCAGAAGCCTCTCTTGAGCTATTACTTTTACCCCCAAAAAATGCTTTTATAGCTGAATATTCAGCTTCACCTAGTGGATCTAACTTGGGAATTTCTTTGAGTACTCCCCTAAAGATCCGAGTATTTTCTACTGTGTGCTTTTCAGTTGTTAGTGCTACGAAAGCACAGATGTTTTCTGCACTGGCTTCCCTACTTTCCTGGCTCCAGCGAGCGTGTGCGGTGCGCTGGAAGCCGACTGAAAGGTCTCCCTGACTTATCACATGTTAGGTGTGTTTGTGCAGCTTGGCTTAAAATCCTTTCTGCATAACTGACTTTGATGGGTTTTCTGTTGGGGTGGGGGTGAGTTTGGTTTAAAAAAACAAAGATGAGGGGCGCCTGGGTGGCTCAGCGGGCTAAGCATCCAACTCTTGATTTCGACTGAAGTCATGGTCTCAGGGTCATGAGATCGAGCCCCACAGGGGGCTCCACGCTCAGCAGGGAATCTGCTCGAGAGTCTCTCTCTTCCTCTCCCTCTGCCCCTTCCCCCTCTTCTCAAATAAATAAATAAATAAATCATAAAAAAAGAAAAGATGAGTCCAATCCCTTCTTCCTTTCAGAAGCTCCTGTGCTAAGTTGGTGTCGCCTTGGTCGGCCTTCGTGGGGGGCAGTACAGCTTTCTGGCCATCTGTCTGGCTTCGTTTTAGTGCGATGTTGCGTAGAACATTATGGATGAAAGCATGTAGGTCACATCTCTAGAAAAAAAGAAAAACATCAGAGCTAAAAAAAAAAATAGTCTGCCATTTGTAGCTCCTTCTCCGTATGAATCGAAACATTCTCGACATTGAACAACCAAACTATAGAACCAAATACGGCACTAGACGGGATGCTTGGACTACTGCGTGATAGCCATTCATAGGCCTCAA
This sequence comes from Ursus americanus, assembly GCF_024610735.1. Lineage (NCBI taxonomy): Eukaryota > Metazoa > Chordata > Mammalia > Carnivora > Ursidae > Ursus > Ursus americanus. Next base: position 3,640,542 of record NC_142141.1, on the reverse strand, counting down.
TTTCAAGTTGTGAATTCACTGAAACCGTCTTGCTGTCCTATTGACTGACTTTAGCATAAGCAATCGTTATCATTGGACGTCGTAAGACAAATTGGAGCTACCCAAGTACCACCAAGTGTGTCGTACAGTTTTCTGTTGAGCATGTTTTCCATAGGAGTTCCCATTTTCTTTAAAGAGTGTTGAAAATTTAAGTATCACTGTCCTGTGTTAGGCTCCTTCCCCCCTGAAAAACTATTCACTAATGAGAATGGAAAGCACCTGTGGAAATAAAAATAAATAATGTATAAGCAGTTTGATTTGATTATGAATGTCCATCACGCACGTGCACGTGTGCGAGTGTGCACACGCACTTGGATTCACGTGTATCCATTCACGGGCACGTGCGTACTGCAGACACTCCTCAGATTACAGACCCTGCTTTGATAGAACTGAACCCTTTCTGATGGCATGTTGCCAAAGTGGAGACCATAACGCAGGAGAACCGCAGGTGCTCCGAAGCTCTCGTTCCGACCCCTTGCCTTTGCCCGATTCTCACATCCTCTCAGTCGCTTCCACATTCCCTCTGGTCCACCTCCCAGATGATGCAACCACCAAATCCACGCTGGGAGCCCAGAGTTAAGGACTGGCTCTATCCCAGGTGGCCCATGACACTTCAGACCCAGTCTAGTGAAGGAGCGTCTCAAACTCTGGCCCTGCTACATATTAACTGTATGTCCTCAAGCAATCACTCCACATCTCTGATCTCAGCTCAGAGAGAAATGGAGAGAAGGATCCCTACTCTGCCAGGTTATTGTGCCCATTGAATGAGTTTTGGAAGCAATGTGCTAAAATACAGAATTGCCTGATAACTGTGCTCCGTTCAAATTTTTTTTCAATCTCAGCTTTTTTTCTCAAGCATTATCAAATCTGTTGGGGTATTTTGCATCCCCTTCAAAGTTTCCACTTTTTGTCTTAAAAAGGCAAGTAAAAAGATTCCATGATTACTTACTAAAAGTTTTTTAATTTCTTTCTTGACAGATAGCATCATCTAATGTCTGTTCTTGACACAATATATAGAGCACATAGTTTTTTTCCACCTACAAGAGTAAATGGGAGGCAGTTTTCAGGCTTTCAACATGCACTCTCTTTCTTACACTTTAATATTGAAGTGAACATTCTATTTTCCCTTTCCTTTCCCTGTTCTTACCTTCCAACTTGGACACACACTTAAGCAAGTTCCAGGTTCCACTTCATGCCAAGAGATGGAAAGTCAGGCGGGCAAGTGTGGGATTTAGAGTCAGAGGTCCACATCGCCACCTGCTTGCTGTATCACACGAACGAGTCACCTCGCCCTCTGCGCAGCAAAATGGGTAAACCTACCCTCCCTCCCAGGGGTGGCATGCGGAGCCAGTGGCATTCGGAGGAGAAACCAAGTTTGGAAACTGTAATGATCAGAATGCGTGCTCGTCTGCACTTACGGATGTCCCTGGGAGGCCCGAGGAGTAGGCGGAGAACAACAGGTTTTACTCAGAAGCGTCATGCAGGCAAGGCAGGGTCTCTGTCCCCGTGGGTATTTATAGGCCTGCCTTTAAGGACAGAGCGTTGGCCCAACTACAGAGCCAACACACATGCTAACGTCACACCCAACACCTCTCCAGGCTGCTGACCTTTGTGGAGAAGGAGTTTACATGGCAACCAGTTAGGAGGGAGACCCAGTGGCCGCCATGCAAGAATTTCATTCCAGGGGCGCCTGGGTGGCACAGCGGTTAAGCGTCTGCCTTCGGCTCAGGGCGTGATCCCGGCGTTATGGGATCTAGCCCCACATCAGGCTCCTCTACTATGAGCCTGCTTCTTCCTCTCCCACTCCCCCTGCTGTGTTCCCTCTCTCGCTGGCTGTCTCTATCTCTGTCAAATAAATAAATAAAATCTTAAAAAAAAAAAAAAGAATTTCATTCCATAGGATTTCTTTTTTTTTTTTTAAGATTTTATTTATTTATTTATTCGACAGAGATAGAGACAGCCAGCGAGAGAGGGAACACAAGCAGGGGGAGTGGGAGAGGAAGAAGCAGGCTCACAGCGGAGGAGCCTGACGTGGGGTTCGATCCCATAACACCGAGATCACGCCCTGAGCCGAAGGCAGACGCTTAACCGCTATGCCACCCAGGCGCCCCTCCATAGGCTTTCTGAGCCCCGGCTGGAGCGGCCAATCTCTGGGCCTGGCTCCGAGCTATGGGGGGGAGGGGGTGCAGAGGAAAGACACAGGCACTCAATCATTTCATTCCCTCTTGGGAGAGCACTTCCGTATGTCAGGCACCCTTCCAGGTGCTGGGGACACAGCAGAGAATAAAGCAAACAGGACCCTGCTCTCATAAAGCTTACGTTTTCAGACAGGGATACGGACAGTAAAAGGGGAAAACACTTTAAAGATAAGTTTCGAAATTGGAAAGTGCTAAAATGAAAATCAAATGGGATGATAATCCAAAGGGAGCATCTGCTATTCAGATGGGATGAGATGGGATGGGCTCCCTCGGGAGGGGACATTTAGAGAGGAGAAAGAGGATGGAAATGAGCTAGTGATACTATTGAGTTTGGCTAGAAGACTAAATGTGGGCAAGGAATCCACCCTTTCTAAGCACCCACTCCGTGCCAGGCATGATCCTGTGTTAATACCTTTCCACCGACTCTGTCTCCCCGGGCCGCGCTGCAGGAAGCACGCTGACTCTGGCCGCCAGTGCCGCAGGCAGCGGACGGCACAGGGGTACTCTAACAAAAACAGAATGAATGGAAGCAATGTATTCGTCCCATCTTTTAACTGAGGCTCTGAGAGATGGCTTCCCGAGGCCACACAGCTACACGTGACAGAGCTAAATAACTGATCCTGGGCCTGTTTCCAAAATGTCTGATTTTTAAATGTGATTTTAAACAATTAGAATTCATACACAATATTTTGTGTGGGACTATTTCCATGTATGTTTATAAAATGAGGCCAGCGAGCCTGCAGTTTTCTTTTCGCAAACTGCTTTTTTCAGCTTGACAGCAAGGTCAGTCCAGACTCATAAAATGCATTGATTTTCTCTCCCTGTATCACTGCACTCTAGAAGTTATTGTACAGAATAGAGACCGTCTGTTAGTTGAATATTCAGTACCTCTCACCCATAGAACCTTTCCAACCCGTTGCTTATTAAGAAGCAGGGGTAGTTTTACTATCGCTGATGTAGGAGTGTGTGACACTTCTGAGCCACGTTCTGTGCTTTGAGTTGGGGACACATGAATGTAAAATTGAGTTTCTTTCTGGATCCAATTTTGAAACAGTGATCCGTTTATTAAGCTAACATTTATTGGACATCTCTGACATATCAGGCATTCGGCTAGGTGGCAGGGATGGAACAATGACTAAAACAGAAACCATCCTGGCCGTGGAAGGCTCTAGAAGGGTTGAGATAAGCCCTCTACACATTGCTGGCTGACTGAAAAAAATTATACATACGTTCAAGAGACACCAAAAAAGCACAGCAGAAAGTAAAACACAAGGGAAACTTGAGAACTGCCTGCAAATCTGAGTGCATTCCCCAACCCACACACGTACCGATCAGCATAGCTTGGGGGCTCGGGGTGTCTGAACACAACCTGTCCCCAAACCACTGACCACTCAGCTATGCAGACACAGGCGTGCCCCTGTAAACAAGGCTAATACATGAAAACAAGAAGAGAAAGCAGTAGTGGTCGTCCGTTGCAAGTGAGATGGATTCCATAGCGTAGGTCCAGGGAAATCACTTTTAAAAAATTAGCAACTCTCCAGGAAATAAAACAGAATTTAGAGTCATGCAATATTTTATCTCAAGTGTTTAGTTTCCACCAAATACTGAGACATGCGAAGAGCTGCAGAATATGACCCATATTCAAGGGGAGTAAATGGTAAGTAGAAACTGACTTTAAGTGTATTTACCTAAACATTGCAAAGGCTATTCTAAAAAACATTGAAAGAATTTAATGAAACTGTGTACAAAAAAATTTAAAGGGAAATATGAGGACAGTAGCTCAACAAATGAAGAATCCCAACAAAAAAATTAACCCAAACAAGGTACAATAACTGAAAAAAGAAAAGAAAAATACAATGAATCGAACTCCGTTGGCAGCTGCTGAAGCAGTATTTAGATGGGCATTTATAACGAAAAATACAGAGAAAGAAAAATACACCAAAAATCAATAATCTAAGGTTCTACCTCAGGAAGCTAGAAAAGGAAGAACAAACAAAAAAAGTAATCCGTAACTATAAGAGCAATAAACTAGAAAAATAGTCAATACCCTAGAAAAAAAAGAGGAAATCGATGAAACCAAAGTAAAGATCAACAAAATCGATGCATCTTTAGACAGAATGACTAAGAAAAAAAAAACTTTTTTAAGACCCAATTACCAGACAGGAATAAAGAAAGGAAAATCACTGCAAACCTACAGAAACTAAAAAGATTGTAATGGGACATTTGTCAACAATTTTATGTCAACCAAGGAGGCTCAGATGAAATGAACAAGTTCCTAGATAGACACAAATTACCTGAAGTCACTCAGGAAGGAGTCGAAAATCCGAAGAGACATGTATTAAGTAAATAAATTCAATTAGCAATTAAAATAGAAAAGCCCGGGCCCAGATAGCTTCTCTGTTGAATTCTATCAATCATTTAAAGAAGAAGGCACTACACAAACTCTTTCTGAAAATAGACAAGACTGGAAAACTTCATAATTCATCTTAATGAGGCTGATGTCACCTTAATACCAAAGCAAGACAAACACAACTACAGACCCATCTCTCATGAGCACAGATAGGAAAAATCTTCATGAAATATTGGCAAACGGAATCCTGCAACAAATAAAAAGCTATTTTTACAGATCCGTGCTTCCTTCCTGCCTACAGACACAGCAAGACTGTTAACATGGACCACCTGAGCCCCCCTTTAGCAGCCGTGCTGCGGACCTGTCATATCCCTGCCATACAAGCACTCCCTTTCCCTGTGCATGCTGTCGGACTTCCTACTATCCCTACCTGCCTACGATGCCACCTTCCACTTGTCCTACACGTGGGCTGCAGAGCCATGGAAAACACACCCTTGGAGGCTTCCCTCAAGCGTCCACGGACAAGAACTGGTGATAAACACCCCTGCTTTCCTGACCTTTGACTGAGACAACTCTGAGGCATGTTCAGTTCCCCAGGGTTACCCGTGGTAACCCACAGACAGTGGTTACCGGCTCATAAATGCACCCATATAAGCATCTTTCCCTCCCCTGCCTCACTTCCCCACTCCCCTACTGGTGCTTCCTGGGGTCACCTCCCCAAAATCATGTGTACTCAAATCCTTATCTCCGGCCCTCCTTCCAAGACACCCCTCCTCCCCACGCCTTTCCCTCTGCTACGGTGCAAGCCGAGAACAGAGCAGGAAAGCCTCTCCCAATGTTTAATGAAGTTGTTTGGCTTGAAGCCAGAAAGACAGATGGCACCTCAGATTATAACTGACTTTCCCAGGAAGGGCTTGCAAAAAGAAAAATTAATTTGGGTAGAGAAGAGGGAAAATCAACAAGAGAAGGAATTGGGTTGCCCTGGGCATCTGGGTTTTCATATCTCAACAGGAAGACCTGATGTGTAATTGTGGAAATCCACTCTAATCATCGTCTTCATTACAGCAACGGCACTGACCGCACACAGAAGTGCGGCGAAGTTAGCGGACTCGCCCTCATTGCCTTGGCGCTTCCCTGGGCGGGGCAACAGCACTCACCGTGCAAGGCCGTCTACACCCCGATCCCCACCCCGAGGCCTGGCTGCCCAATTTTGTGCATGATTATCCTATATCCAGGGAGAAACACAGGATGAGAATCAGTATCCGAGAACGTCAGAGTCCATTCTCTTATCTCCCTTTTAAACAAACTCATATGCCCACGTGAATCCACGCTGCAAAGGTATGAAGACACAAGTCCAGGTGGGTTTCCCTAGACCTCCTTTCACCAGATCCACCCCTTGCCATCTACTTCAACAAATATTTATTGTGCACCTACTATGTGCCGTCGCTGTGACAGAGTGTGCTGGATACACACTGAGTGGCCACCCCATTGAGTCACACCCGTGTAGAGTCCCCTCCCTTCGAGTACAGAAGAGCCTATGACTTGCTTCCAACTAACAGGACATGGCAACGGCGATGGGACATCACTCACATGACCATAGAAGATGTGGTTTTAGCCGACTGGAGTGGGAGAGACTCTCCCTACATGACGTTACAGGAGTAGGCTGCCGTGTTGTGGAAGGGATCCCTGTGGCCGCAAGCTGAGGGCAGCCCTCAAGGGACCGTGGTGGCTTCTGGAAGCTGAGGGCACTGGGGCCCCTCAACAGGACACAGGTGGGTTTTCTTCTCATCGCTCTCTGATTTCACAACACGTTACCCTGAATGTGTGTCAGCATCGCCGTGGCCATGGCCCTGCCCCACATGAAGCCACTCCATCTCTCACCTGCGTTGATGCCGGGCTCCTCCCTGGTCCCCAATTCCGGTGTATCCTCTACACTGCTACAGAATGAGCTTTCCAGGCCCAGATTTGATCATGCTGTGTCTCTGGTTAACCACTCCCATCATTCTTCTTTTTTTTTTTTTTTGTCTCTTATCAAACCCAAAACTCTTATCTCAAAAGATACTTGAGACTTAACAACTTAACACGTTTAGCTTCATCTTCTGTCACCTACTTCCTCCGACCCGGAGCATCGTGACTTACGTTCATTCTCCCCGCACACAAATCCACTCCCTTTTCCTAGTAACACCTTACTCTATTATACTTATGTGCCTTTATTAAACGTGATTTTGGTCTTTTATTTTGATGGTTCAAGGGACAAATAATATGTATTATGGACTTTTCTTTTCATAATGCTCCTTTGAGGTTGAAAAACCACCATCTTCCCTGGGAGGAGCCCGAGACCCGGGGACTGAAGTGACTCGTCCAAAACTCCCCAGCTAGTCAGCATCAGCTCCGGGTTCAAAGCCGAACCAGCCTAATTCTAAAACCTAAACTCTGAGCCGCCAGACCAAACTGCTTTTCAGGTCTTCATACTTGCCGTGCTCTGCCCGGAACTCCCAGGCTCGCCTCCCTAAATCTTACCTCTCCCATCTGGCAAACTCCTCCTCAACCTTTGAGGCTCAGCTCAAACATCAACGTGGACAGAGCTTTCCCATCCGCCACAGGCACCTGTACATCGTCCTCCCGCAATCGGCTGGGCTTCCCATCGTAAGAACACCTGTCCCACACCAGCCTGGCTTCTCCTTCCCTGATCAGACCTTGACGAATGTGCAGTCCATCAGCCTACCAATCCAGAAAGCAGTCACAGCCATGATATTGCTGTATGGGCCTCTGGAAAACTGGCCACCGGAACTACCAATTAGGCTGTTGATTCACCAAGATTTCTGATGCTTTGGCACCTAAGTCCTCCCTCTTCTCTGAAAACCATAGGTCAAATGGATACAAAAATTACATAAGTCTGACACGTCAACTCAAGAGAGAGTAAAGTGATAGGAGTGCAGGGCACTCCCTGGGAATGCCCTGTGATGTGAATAAAGAGTCAATGGGCTTACGAGTGCCCAAATCTAGGTGGGGGAAAGCCAGGGAATGCAAGTCAAAGCAGTTGACTCTACCCCCTCCTTTAAGGAGGGTCTCAGTCCTGCTTCCCAAATTCCAAAAACATATTTCTCAAAAGAAGTACTGAAGGGAGAGACACCGAACAGAAAGAGCCCTGGTCCTGAAGAGGTGAAAATGCCCTTTCACAAGGCCATGGGAGTATTAGATGGCATTTCTGTTCACTCCATATACTAATTTCGCCCCCACACTTACAGTGGGAGTGCACACCTCCATCGTCCTCACACCTCCATCCTGTTGAACAGAGCCGTGTCCATTTAACTTGCTTTTGACAATGAAATGTGGGCAAGAGTGATATTTGTCCCTTCAGGCAGAAGTTCTGAGACTCACGCGACTGCCTGTGTCTCCTTTTGCCTCGGCCACAAAACTGGAGCCCTTCCACGGGCTGCTCCGTTACTGGGTATCAGAGTGAGGATGCAGCTGACCCGGGATGCGTAAGTTGCAGGGGCAGGTAGTAAAACTTCCTTGTGGCAAGCCACTGAGATTTTCAGATCACCTGTTACACTGCAATATACCCAGCCTGTTCTACTAATAAAGGAATCTGTTCCCAAGTGGGCTCCCTGCTACAAAACCTAGAACACACGGCATCGAAACCGGGAGGGCGACGGTCTGTGTAATTGAGTGGTGAACCAACTGGTGAAACTTTCACCTGCAATAACTTAGAAGAGAGGGACTGGGACTTTAGACTAAAAGGGAGGCAGATGGAATTTCAGCAGTGTGCCGCGATGACTACGCATAGCAAGTGACAAAATAGTATGAAAAAGAGATGAGATCACAAAGGATCAGCCAACTTTTTGGCAAGACCAACCCATAATAAAGAGACTAGAAACTCAAGACCTTGTATATTTGAAGCGTTGCTCCTTGTCAAACCCAAACAGGAAAAGATAAAGCTGAGGTCTTTGAGCAGCTAAGGCTGAAGAAAATGTAGCCTTCCCAGGAGGGCCAACCCAAGAACAGAGCCAGCACACCGTCATGCTAGGCCCTCCGAATTAGGCTGACATGCTGATTAAGCGGGCGTGTATGCACACACATTGCATAATCCCCTCTGCTCCGATGTGAGCAGAAACTGTGAGTCTAAGGAGATCCCACTCCCAAAATTTTCACAAATCATACAACAAGAGAAGTTTTACCCATGTAATTAAGGTCCCTTACCAGAAGACTTTGATTTCATCAAAAAGGAGATTTTCCCAGGTGCTTCTGCAGGTAAACCCTTACAGGGGATTGGAGAGATAGAAAGAAAAAGAAATTCTGTTGCTGGCTTCGAGGAAGGCAGCTGCCATGTGAAGACCTGAGGACAGTCTTTAGGAGTTAAAAGCGATCCCTGGGTAATAGCGTGCAAAAGGATGGGAAACTCCCTCCTACAACCACCTGGAACTGGATTCTTCTCCGAACCACATGAGCTTGGAAGAGGACTCTGAGTTGCAGAAAGTGCACAGTCCTACTGAAGCGTTGAGGTCAGCCTTGCGCGACCCTAGGCGGAGAACCCAGCCACAGCACGCACGGACTTCTGGCCTACAGACCTATGAGATGACGTGTGCTGTTCTAAGCCAGTAAGAGTCTGGTCATTTGTCCAACAGCAACAGAAAACTGACAGGGCATCTAATAAATCTCTTCAGTTGGACCAAATGGCTCAGGGAAAAGATTGGAAGGGTGTGGCTTTCGCTCAGAAAACTGACAAACTCAAGACACCCACAATTAAATTTGGAGTGAAAGTCATGTCTCAAAAATAAATGTGGATGCCACCGGCACATGATGTCGACCAAAAGATACCAGCTAAGTTTTTGAGAGAGTTTGAAGTCAAAAGAATCATCATTGTAGACAAAAAAAAAAAAAAATTGTGACAGGGCCAGACCGAAAATGACCTGTGGGACCTCAGTCTTCCACCGGAGGAAGCAGGGAGAGAGCCGCTCAGCCCTGAGAACAGATTCTCCAAAGCCCTCTTCGGCTGCACCTAAGACAGAGAATATAAAAGGAATCCTAGAAGGTCAAGGAATAGGCAAGGATTGTCCCATCCCCCGCTAGGAATTTGATAACACTTGTCATACAGGATTACAGAATGGCTACAGACCAGCCACTGCTGTGTGTCTCCCATTCTTTCCCTTCCAAATGAGAGTATTTACTGGAATTATCCATCCCTGTTTCACCACTGCATTTGGGGTAGAAATAAACAATAACTCGTATTTCTGGTTCACCGATATGTGATGCTTTTGGTGTCCCATTCCTGTCCCATCACCCCTAACTTTTTAGCACAAAGTCCGGCTTTATCGCCTGAAGTTACTGGCCGGAGGGCTTTCTCTGCCCAGCCAGCAGTCCAGATGTACTGAGGAATTCAGCTTCCCTGAGAGGAGCCCTCAACCAACACTGGTGGGAGTTCAGGTTCCTTGTCCCTGAAGTGGGGTAATCTGACGTGTATGTCCCTTCACTGGCTCCCATAATTTCTCCAATGCAATTGAGCTCCATTTTTCCGTGCCTTTTGTTGGCTGTCTTCTGGTCCTTGGCCCACCTCTCCAATCGTCTAGCCGTTTCCCTCACTTCCCAGATAAATCATGAATCCCTGCCCCAGGGTCCCATTCAAAAGAAACCCGACTCCGACGAGTGCTCCCTGGATCTAGGAGTTCCGCATCCGGTGGAGACCACGCACAAACTCCCACACATCCTGCACGGATCCCGAACTTTGAATTTGAACAGTGACTGGGGTGGAGCACTGGGGGGCCTTGAGGAAGACTTGAGTGTTTCTGCTTGAGGCAGAGTAAAGGAACTCACTGCCAAGTGGCTGGAAGAACGGACCTTCTGTGTGCGCGTGTCCTTCCCTGGGGGACGACGGTATACCTCCTCTCCTTTGAACTTAGGAGTAAACCCCGTGACTTCTCTGGCCCGTGCCCGCGGGAAGGAAGCATCCAGTCATTTCCTGGGAAAAGCTTTAAGAATCCGCACACGACTTGCTCCATCTCTTTTCTTCCCGCTCTGCCTCTGGCACTGTTCCAGCCAGAGGTTTTCCACCGGCTGGGCCTCAGCGTGAAGGCTGAGTAGAACTGTCCTGACTCAGGACAGATGGTAAGAAACCTTTGTTTTCATAAGACATTGGGATTTTAGGACCGCTGCTTACCGTAACGTCATCTAGCCTGTCTTGACTGGTACAGCGCTCCTAGAGGATTTTTTTTGGTGGAAAACAGAGTCACAAATATCTAATGAAAGAGCACGCTGAAGCTATGCACCCGTCCACCGCCTCTGAGAATGAGGCGGCTTCAAAGAGGAGACTCAGCCCCTGTGATCTGAAAAGAAAGACATCAGTCCTGCGTGGCTATTTAGAGGAGCAGTGACCAGAAGAACAAGAGGGCAAAGCAAAATTATGCAGAGGCCATCACTCAAGGAATTCGGGAGGGTTTTTTTTTCTCCCCACAGATGGAGTTGTAAATAGGCAGAATACATTATCACAGGCAATCAGAAGACTGTTGTCAGTAATTTCTAAATGGAAAATTGGCAACTGAAGTGTTGAAAGAAGAAAAAATCACCATGCAAAGTTCCCAGTAATCTCTTGTGTGTTTTCTACGGTTCTGGGATCGGGCACCTGCGTTGGTCACTGGCTCTAATGGAAGCCTCTGCCACCCGCCCCAAAAAAGGGATATTGGATATTTCTTGCATCTCAAAGATGGCTGGAGACCTGAGCACGAATGCTATGTGGCCAAGGGACCATTTCTCTGAATCACTGTACAGTATTGACCCAGTAAAGACATCAATTTATAGCTGTCGTTGCTGGGGACAGGCCCTGTGGCTTTCACTGCCAACATTGTGGGTAATGACAACAGAATTGGAACTTAGACGAAGCTGGCGCCCTTGCTACCACCCACCCCACAAAAGCTGTGGCACAAGCTTGCCTTCCTGTGTCTCTAGCTTGTCATTCAAGATCTGGGGTGGGTCCACTTGAAGGACAAAACCAGTACTACATACAAGTGAACCTAGAAGAAGATCCTGGCATTTTCATTTGTTTTATAGTGCAAGGTGGATTCTGTGACTCTGGGTAGTGGCGTGGCTTTCTTAAGCTTTCGTTTGCCCATCTTTCAGCATGACGGTGACTACTCTTTGGCGTTGAGCACTCCACACAAGGAAGGGGCATCACAGCCCTTTATTATTAAGTCCCCAGTTGCCCCCTGCACCTTAGTCTTACCTCCTGTCGCTACTTCCTTTCTCACAATTTATGTTTCAGCAACACTGACTATGTTTCCTCCAACATGGTCGTACCTTTACATGTGCTGTTCCGGCCTTCCGGAATTTCTCCCTTCAACCTTTTACAAACGGCACCTCCTCCACGAAGTCCTCCGTGATCTCCTAGGCCGGGATGGTTGCTGTCAGGATTTTCAGGGCTCTCTGAGTCTTTATATCATACTATCATTGATCTCACAGTTCTATACATTATCTTTTCATGGCCCCGCTAGACTGAGCACCCTCGAAGGTGGGGCCGTGTGGCAAGACCATGGAGGAGGTAAACAAACTTACCTTCACTTATACACGAGCTACCTGGGAGAACCCCAAAATCCTAAGTTGGAAAGGGTGTGGACCCAGAACAACAACACCTCAAAGGCCACAGTGAAGAGTTTGGATTTTAGGTAGGGAAGTGACATATTCAGATTTCTGCCTGAAAAAGACCACGTTTGCTGTTGTTTGGAGAAGGGACTGACAGGAGGCAAGCGGTGGGGATGGTCAAAGCAGTGCTAGGTGTGGGGACACAAAAGAGGCTGGCTGGGCCAGGAAGAGGGCTGCAGTAGGAAAAGGTGCATGGCCTCAGGAAATATTCTGGAAATTCCAGACCTTGTTGATCTATCGGATGTGAGGTGAGGGGAAAGGAAGATACGTTTGACGTTTCTCATTCGAGCCAATGAGCAAAGGAAAATATCTTTAATTGACTTGGTCAAAGTTGACGCGGGGAACCTGGGCTGCGGGGGGGACCAGGAGTTCCATTTTGAGCATGTGACGTGCGAGAGAGGCGGGAAGCATCTGAGCAAAGCTGTGATGTAAGTAGCTGGTTATAGGAACCCGCAACTCGGTTTGGTTGGACATTCATTTGACATCATTCATACATAGATTGTATTTAGAGCGGCAGTCCTTATGGGGATTTTGCCCCCAGACGCCATCCGTCAATGTCTGGAGACATTTTTGACGGTCCCATCTGGGGGCAGGACGAGGGGGAGTGATACTTGTTTCCAGTGGGCACCCTATCTACAACGCCCAGGGCAGCCCCCACAACAAAGAATTACCCCACCCCAAAATGCCAGTGGTGCCCAGGCCGGGAGCCTCTGGCCTAGAGCCTGGAGACAGACTGCACCGCCTAAGGGATTATTAATAGGAGAAGGCAGCTCAGGACTGCGCGACATTCCGCTGTCGGCTACTTCTGTCCTTTGACTTCTATCTACTGTGACCTTTGCCTCTGAAAATAATATCAAGCCCTGGGCTTGTGACAAGGGAAACAAACTGGTATTTATAAGGTCAGGACATTGCCTAGAATGGGTAGGTGTTCCGCAGATGACGACTAGCCCTGTATATGGTCTAGCTTTATCTTTGTATTTCTATGAGGCCTCTATGCAGCCCTCCCCCAGAAAAAAAACCGCTCTTTTACCCCAGACTCCCATCTCTGAGCTCCTCGGCCCCTGCGCCCATCTTCATATGGCACGTTTCATACTGGAAGCATCTGTGTATTTATAAGCCTGTCCCCCCCCACCACCACCACTAGGCAGTGAGAGTGAAGCAGATTCTGCTCACATTTACTGAGCCCTTATCATTTGCCCGGACATGGACTCAGACCCTTGACGTCCTCCTGTTCCTTTAACCCTCACATCGGCCCAGGGAAGCATGGGCCAGCGCTCCCAGGTCACGACTGCCATCAGTGGGGCTCAATTTAGATAATACACGAAATAACCCCAAACGTCTCCCTTCCCTACCGGGCCAAATCAAGTGCAATCTCTGCTCCATCTCTGCTTTTAAAAGTCATTTGATATCAGCCCTGATAAACCCAAACTAAGGTGCCAGCTCCCACCCCCCGCTGACCTCAGTCTGTACGTCTAGTTTCATGGGGCGAGGGCAGGCCAGCTCTGGGTGGCCCCAGCCCGGTCTTCCCACCCCGGTCCCCACCACCTACACTCACCCACCCCCAATCTCAGGCGGCATCCGTGGAAATCCAGGCCTCTGTGCTCATAGGCTTCTCGTGCCTCGGCTCCTTTCGCCAGGACAGCGTCAGCCAGGCCATGGTGTCCGGGCCCAGCAGGCCTTCAGCAATGCAGCACACAGTCACTGAGCCCCCGAGACTGCCAAAACCTCTTCCCCAGGGACTGTGGGGCCGAGACGGGCTCTCCACCACACCAACAGCTTCACAAGAAAGGGGGAGGGCCAGAGGTCATCAGCGGGCCTCTGGCGGCGGATCACAGAAGGACCCCAAATATGGAAAAGATCTAGGGGCCACTTTGGAGACAGGTAACAAAGGACCTTTATTCCCTAGCATTTCTAAGTCTCAGTTTCCTCCTTCAATACATGGAAATAATAATCACTTCCTTGCAGGAGGGCTGGGAGGCTTCCTATAGAGCTAACATATAGAAAAAGCACACTGTATAATGTCCAGCACCAAAAAAAAGAGGGGTTGGCAAAGAACAGCCATTATATTCTATTTTTCTTTATTAAGCGGTATGTGTTCGTTGAAGAAAAATTCAATAATGCCGATTAAAAGAAAAAAGCAACCACTGCAAGCCCACCATCCTCAGGAGTCTCCACGAACGTTCTGAGAGTTTGCGTACGTACCTGTATGCGCGTCTATGCCCACGACAGTGAGGCCGGGGCATTAGCAGAGGCTGCTGCCATACACGCAGAAATCCCACACTTTCCAGAGGACCCACTGGTGCCCACGCACATGTGGGTGAGCTTGACTTTGCCCTCTGTCCCTGTGTGAGTTGGCATTAGACAAAAACAGGTCAAAGACAAAATTCCCTGCAGGTGAATTTACCTAAATGTCAAGGTCGGTGCCTCCGGAGCTGCAGTTAGAATGACCCTTGCACGCTTGCTTGGACTGAGGCCCTAAATCCCTTTGAAAGTGGGCAATCTTGCCCTGCGTGTTCACGTGATTTTGGTGTGTTCGCTGCTGGTGAGGAGCTTTGATATCCCCTGGGAGGGAACTGTAGGCATCAGGCATCACCAGCCATCAGGGAGGCTGGCGTTCATTATCACTTACTATGTGGGAGGCACTTTCCTTTGTGTTTTATCCTTGTGATTCAATAGGGTTTATCCTTACAGATAGGGAAACAAAGGCACGGAAAGTAAAGAGAAGTCTAAGGCCTGCTTCCTCCGTGAGCTGCCCATGGGACTTCGGGCATCTTGTTTAATTTCTCCGAGCCCCCATGTGCTTGGCTGGCAAAGGAAGGGGATAGGAAGACACTATGAATACACAGTTCTGGCACAGAAGGGGACCTGGAAATAAGTCAGTGTATTTCCTTTTTCTTTTTTCAAAAAGCCCTTAGCAAAATTTTAAGTCGGCTCCCCTGGCATCCAGGACTAGAAATGAAATGTAATCAACTTAATCAAGCTTGTCCTTACCTGTTGTGTGGGCCACACATGTGTTTCTGTCTCTTGCAGCCTTGTTGGTGGGTCCGTGGTACCTGGGGTGGGACCACACCAAGAGCGGTCAAGTGCAGCAGACCACTGCAGTAGACCAGTTCCTGGTTACTTCCTGCTTGTCCCAAGTGCTAGGAAAGCAGAAAAATCACAGAATTCTATCAGAGATTAAAAGCAACTGAGAGCTCATCGAGGTCAACCAACTCATTTTACAAATGGAGAAACTGAGGCCCAGTGAAGGGCCTGTCACTTTAACATTGAAAATTTGAGGAATCTCTTTATTGAATAAGTATTTTCCCCTCATGGGCTCCCAGAAGTTCTGGACCAATGGATGAAGGTACTAAAATAATGAGACCGTGGAACAGGAGAAAAATCCATAGCTTTGTAGCCATGTACCTCTCTCAGCTCCACACTAAGGGGGGAAGCCCAGAGCTCTCATGGGGGCTCTTGCCTCCCACTACCCCCTGCACTGTCATGGAATGGTGAGAGGGGAGTGGAGACGACGGGTTCAGTGGAAACCCAGTCTCCAGCCCATCCTCTATACATGACATCCTCTTATCACTGTGTGCATTTATCAGATAAACGAGTGCAAAGCTTTGATCACGTGGACAGTCAGCAGGACTGCAAATACAGCACCCCTCCACGCACAGCCAACCTGTCATCAGAAGGGAGAGACCATTCCTCGCTCCTGCCACCAGGTACCGAGGGCGTGGGAGGACCAGAGGAAACGTTGCCATATGTGGGGGCTTTCTTTTACTGAAAATTCCCTCTAGTCCCCCAGAAACGAACTTCTGTAACCGTGAACAAAATAACCCAGACGTTGACATAAAAGCCCCGAGGTAGAAGTGACCGATTAATTTTTGTTCCTTCTTTCCTCCTGGAGGTATTTATGTCACCGAGTGCATCGAGAGCCACAGAGAAGGACGCAGGCAAACTGGCCAATTACCTCTGATAATTGCACTATGTGCTCAGGATTGGCCCCCCTGGCATGCATGGTCTAATTTAACCCCTGCGAGGTGGAAATTACTATCATCTACGGAAAATATCCTCCGGATGAGGAAAGCAAAGCTCAGAGAAATGACTGCCCAAGGTCATATCCGAGGCACAGCTGAAATTCAAAGGGAGATCTACTCCCAATCTCATGCTCTCACCTTCCCTGCAGGACGCAAGGTTGGAGTCCCCAGACCGCATCAATCATCGGCCCCAGCCTCACACAGGCCACATGAGGGCTGCAGACCCCGGCTGGCTGGTGGGGCTGTCAGCTGTCCCCGGCACTCGCCCAGCTTTGGTGACTGCCAGCAGCCCGTTGGCTCACGCGCACACCCCACCCCCTGCCTGCCGGACCAGTGTATACGATACAAGAGCGATACAAACCCAGGCACTATGCACCATCATCGTTTCGCAGGCTCCGCAGAAGCAATTTTGGCGAGCAAGCCCTGCCACCTGCCAGGGGCTAGAAGGGAAGCAGCCACAGGATGGCAGAGCGGCGGGGCCAGCCTGGCCCAGCTCACCTGGCTGAGCCCCCAGCCATGCCCAGTCAACCGGCATCCCGGGCCACCAACCTCTAGGGCTTGGTCATCCCCCAGGGGTCACACCGGGCTTGGCTGAGCCCATACCTCCTGTTGCCAACGAGCTGGGCATCTTCACAACCAGTTCGGGACTCAGTATCTGATCCCACTATCCCACAGACGCAGGGAGGTGATCAGATGATGGCCTCTGGGCAGACTCACCTGCTTGGAATTCCAGCTCAATTTTTCACTAGCTGTGTGGTCTTGGTAAAACTGCTTTCATGCTCCTATCATCAATTTACTCACCTACAGAATGAGGAAAATAGTAATCACACCTAACAAAAATGAGGCGACATGCGGGATTAGGTGAGATGATGTCTGGCACAGAGACCACATTATTAATTGTAATGCAATGAATATTACACTGGTATGAAAACTAATCAATACTATTATTAATAATTAAATCATTAATTATTAGATTACTTAGTCCTCCCTGAGCCGAACTTCTTAGCCGTAAAATATCTAAAGTTCCTTGCAATCTGCTATCCAGGGGCATATCCAGTATGCAGGTGGCAGTAGCCTCCCCCACAGGGCTCCCGCGGAGCACAAATGAAGCCGTGAAAGCACGTGAAGCCCCCAGCACAGCCGGCTCATCACGGGCCTGCAAGACGCTGCTGTCAGCCCCCGAGGGGCAGCGTCACTGGCGGGGAAGAGTCTGTGCTCTGAAAGTGTGGTCTTACTAACCGAATGGACATGGGTTACTTAACCTCTCTGTGTTTCTCCTTCTTCTTCATGAGGACGGTGGAAGTGCCCACCTCATAGGGTTGTTTAAAAACAGTGCAACAAATGGTACATGTTAGATAAATGTCATCTATTTCTGTTATTCCACAGGCTCCAACATCCACCCCCTCCCACCTCTTTCCATCACTACAACGGTTCTCACCCTGACCTCCAGGGACCAGCCCTCACCCACCCCCACCAGCTGCCCCTGCAACCAGGCTCTTCCAGCAGACCCCTGTCTTGTCCACATGCATACTTACGGCGGGTGCATGCATGGCCTTCTTTCTTCTTTCCTCTTGGCCATTGTAGATACTGTTGCAATGAACCTCTTTGTGCACGGGGTTTCATTTCCATCAAGTTATTTCCTTAGATAGTAAAATTATTGAAACTAAAAGTCAACATTTTTAAACTTTTTATACATCTTGCTACTACTTTTCAAAATGTGCTATGTCCATTCACACCATCGTTCTCACGACATGAGTGTGCCAACTTTACCACATCCTGACCAGCACTGGGAGTTATGATTTTCCCACTTATTTTACTTATTTAGGAGATCGCAAACAGTACCCTTGTGTAACTGTGCACTTCTTTGGTCACTGTATGAATCATTTCCCTCGTGAGTACTATTTGCTTACTCTGTTACCCTTGGGACTCAGTAGTTCAGTGTTTTCCCCCAGCTCCAACAAAGGACAGCTTGAATCTGAGCAGCCATGATTTGGTCAGAGGTGATGAAGAAAGCCCCAGTTGATCCACGGTATTTAGCTGGGCTTCTGCTATCAGCCCGGGCTCCAAGTGTGGTGGTCTGCGTCTCTAGGGCCAACTTCCCTGGCCTCAGATGTTTCTCTGGTTCTTGGAGCTGCCTGCAGTTTCTGCAACCAGAGCCCCTGCACCTACCGCATGGCAACCCGCCCTGAATTCACAGCTTCCATGTAGGTCAGAATCCAGAGACACGGACTGCACCTATCACCGAGGACCTGTGCTGCCGGTCAGCCCGGAACAGCGGGCTCTGGAGGGGAACTTCTGCCGCACGCTCAGGTAACCTAGGAATCCAGCCGGGGTTGGTGCCCACACCAGCACCTCCATGCAGGGGTGATAAACATGGACGGCTGAGCATCCAAGGATCTCAGGCTTGAGTCCTGGCTCCAACGTCCACAGGCTGGGTGACCAGGAAGCCTCTCTAACGTCACTCTCCCCACCTCTGAAATGAATGTAATACAAGTTATTACAGCACAGGGGTCTCAGGAGGAAAGGCGGTGTGGCCCAAACAAAGGGAAAATAAGAGCAGAGACCTGGGAGGTAGACAGTCGTGGGTTCAGATCCCAGCTCGCTATCTGTCCACTGCAAGTCTGAACCTCAGTTTCGACATCTGTAAAATGGAAAGGTGAGATTGTGAGACAGACTGAACGGCACAGCACGTACACAGTGTTTCGCGTCCTGCCTGGCTCCGAGGTGCGCGATAAGCACTACTTCCTTTTCCTGCTTCCTCAATGGAGGCACGTTCTGGGAGAGTGAATTCGTGACATTTTAAGTGTATACATTTTAAGTATCAAACACATCAAACAGGGACCCTGAGGGCTTGCTGGGGGCAGACGTTCCTCTCGAATATTCAGGGAGGATGCTTGCAGCTCACGGCTGCCCTTTGCCCATGACTAGGAAAGATTTAGGAGAAAAATTCAACTCAGGTCCTACCCGGGAGCAACTGCCCATCAAGGCACTTCCAATGTCCCTCCCAGCCGACAACGGATCCCCAATGCTTTGGGGTGCATAAAAAGCAATCAGAGAGATTGTTTAGGAGGGAAAAACATAAGCCTAGATCCCCAACAATTTTGACCCCACAGGGCTGGATCCTCGGATTCTGAATTTTTAACAAGCCTTCCCACCCCGGGGAGGCGCTTTCAGCGCAGGTGGCCTTGAGCAACTGGTGAAGGTGGGAGTAGCACTGTTTCTCCCCCGTCGTCAGCAGACACATGGGGCCTGAGCTAAGGATAGGGACCCAGTGGTGACCGGGCAGACCCAGTCCTGCTCCTGAGGGCGTTCGGTCTCCACCAGTGATGGCGGAGAGGAGCTAGCTTGTTGAAAACGCTGATTCCTGAGGCGCACCCCAGCACGGCTGAACCAGTAACCCTGGAGGTGGGCCGGTGTCTGCATGTGCATAGAAAGTCCTCAAGTGCATTTTCTAAGCACTAAAGCTTGAGGAGCACCCCCCAGACTGTTCCACCAGCCCGGCCCTCCCAGAGCTTCTGGGGTACTGCTCGCTGGCAGCGGACAAGGGAGCAAGCGCCGTCCTTCCTGGGATGTGTCAGGACAGGGCAGCAGTGAGAGCCCAGCCCAGGCCAGGGTCGGGAGGGCCGCCAAGAGGAAGGGATGCTTACGCCGAGCCTTAGCTGGGATGGGCATTATCAGGGACAGGTTGAGGGCAGAGAGGAGTCTCTTGATGGGCCAGTGGGAACAGAGGCGACAGAAAAAGAGACAAAAGAAATTCGAGAGTCCCGAGCATCATCTACATGGATGTAAGTGGACAGAGCTACACGGGAGTAAAGAAAACAGCTGTCCAGTTCTTTCTTTCTTTCTTTTTTTTGTTAAGATTTTATTTATTTGACAGAGAGAGACACAGCGAGAGAGGGAACACAAGCAGGGGGAGTGGGAGAGGGAGAAGCAGACTCCCCACTGAGCATGGAGCCCAATGTGGGGCTCGATCCCAGGACCCTGGGATCATGACCTGAGCCGAAGGCAGATGCTTAATGACTGAGCCACCCAGGCGCCCCAACAGCTGTCCAGATCCTACCTCTTTGAAAGCCCAAACTCTGCTTCAATGACGGATGTGGGAGAAATAGATTCTTTGCAATTGTCCAAATGTTTTCAGAAAAGGTACAATAATCTCCTGGTGACATTTATCATTTATTTGGTTAACTTGTGCCGAATATCTACTATTTCTCAGGCTCTTTTACACGGAGAATCTCATGTAATCCTGGAAGGCATAAACAGTGGTCCCCATTTTAGGAATGGGGAAGTGGAGGCTCAGGTGTACAACAGATGTTCAGTTTGTGACCACAGTGTGGTTGTTACAGGCATGAAGTCTGGAGCGGTTGGCTGGATTCATATCCTGGCTTCACTATTTACCAGTGACTATGAACAGGTCACTTACCTCTCTGTGCCTCAGTTTCCTCATCTATAAGGGGGGGATAATAGTAGCAGCTACCACCTAGATTGTGAGTGAAGACGATCAAGTTAATGTATGTAAATGGCTTCGCAGAGTACAAGGTAGGTGCTAAGTCCATGTCAGTGTGAGCTCCCGTGACTAGCAGTATCAGGGAGTCCTAGAAAAACCCTGGGCACGAGCTGCTTGTTGCTTCCACTCTGCAGATAAAGAGACTGGAGAGGTGACATATTGGCCTAAGGTCACACACCTGGCAGGTGGTAAGGCCAGGCGCACCTGACCTCGAAGCCCGCATCTCCTCTCCTTATGCTCCAGCATCGGTGTCACTCCATCAGATGGCCATTCAGGAGAGGTCGTCTGTGCAGGGATAGGAGCCAGGACCTCACACTGCGCCTCCCCAGAGGTGTGACCCTGACACACTAACCGCTCCGACTGCAGTGTCCCCTCTTGTCAGATGTGTTACGATATGACTTCCCCGTGGGAGCGTTGCAGGAGGACTTACTGCTTACAGCAGTGTTGGCACCCAGGAAGCACTAAGTGAGAGCCACTGCCGGTCCCCTGGCTCGATCTGAAACCCCATCGCCGGATGTGTCACAGGATGTCTGGAAATTCGGAAAGTAACATGTTGAAGGTGCCATGCACTAAGGAACAGTAACAGAGGGTTCGGGACCGCACCCCATCATGAAACACACATACAGCCAAATATATGAATAAGCAGACTGCCTCCCTGAAGGTCAGGTCCCGCCCCCTAAGGTAGGGGTCAGTAAACTCCTTAGAAAAGGGCCAGGCAGCAACTATTCCAGGCTTTAGTCGCCCAGGGTCTGTGTCACCCATGGTCAAGGTTGCCAACCCATGGCTTATTTTGTTACAAAAGCACTTTCCATTTCCTCTTTCCGGGTCCACTTTGAGGAGCTGGGAACTCATGGGCAGGACTGTGGCCTGGTCCCGTCATTGTCATCCTCATCGTTCCCTCCGACCACAAGCTCTGACAAGCTCTTCTCTGGGTTTATGATTGGCAGAAGCCCAGAAAACAAATGTATTTTCAACACTACCCACAGTTCATTTGACAAACCAAATCTTTCCCAAATACATGGTTTTGAAGGGAGAGGAATGATAACAGGTGCCACAGGGAACGTTACCCTGCCAGCCCAGGGCAGAGCAGCACGGGGACGGGCGGCCAGGTTGCGAGGAAATGTACAATTTCCACCATGTCTTCAAAGACATTGGAAAATAGCTGTGCACTTCTGTGGTACCTCCCGAGGGTTCTGGGGCTTCAGCAGCTATCCCAGTGATTTATATTTTAAGGAAAATTGACTGATATACCAGCTCTGCCCTGTAAGCCCCAGAAAAAAATCCATTGACATGCGCATTGTTGTCAAGAGTTTTTTGGCGGTAACGTGTAACGTATTGTGAAATGTGCACCGTGTATGTGCCGATATTTCATGATCGCGTGGCTCCGTATCATCTCAGTCTCTTCCCGCACTGAACAAACGGTCATTTCATTTCTCGGGAGGACTATGGGAGTGATGCCTGCAAAGCTCGGTGAGATTCACAAAGGGTGAGCACTGCCTGGGAGGAAACCAAGGCTTACACGGGGGAGGTGGCCAGGCTGAATTCAGTCCCTGGAACAAAGGAGAGGCTTTGGAAAAAAACAACCACAAAGCAGGGGGTGTCTGTGTGTGTGTGTGTGTGTGTGTGTGTGTGTGTGTGTGTGTGTGGCCTTTCCCGCATGGGCATTCAGCCTGTTAGAGATGTACGGAGCTGTTATCAGATCCTGTTAGTAAATCAAAAGAAAAGCCTTGTTAGATCAGATAAACATGGACTTGAACTCAGCTCCACTCCTACAAACTGTGTGACCTCGGGCCTCAGTTTCCACATCAATGCAACACCAGTAATACTCTTTCTCTTCAGGTTGTTGAGAAGATTGTATGGCCCATGGCTTGTGGAAGTTTCTAGCATGGGCCCTAGCTCATTTTACCTCATTTCGTTTCAAAATGTCCATTGGTACCTACGGCGTGCCCAGCGCTCAGTCAGACCCAGGGCCTCAGGGATGAGCCGCACAGAAATGGCCCCCGACTTTCCGAAATTTGCAATTCCATGGAAGAGCGAGGGTGAGACACACGCAGGTAGAAAAACCTAATCTCAAATGGTGAGAAGTCCACAGAAGGCTTTCAAAAGCAGAGTAAAATGAGGGAAAGTCGCTGTGGCTGAGGGAGGAGCCGATTCAGGCCAGGTGCTCAGGGAAGCCTCTCCAGAGAAGTGGAAGTTCTCCTCAGACCTGAAGGGTCAACAGAAACTAAACCTGGAAGGTGATGACAAACACCTTCAAGGGAACAGCAGATGCCTATGTCATGGGGCAGGAAGCCGCTGGAATGTTCCAGACCCTGAAAAAGGCTTTGTAGCTGCAGAGCTTTATCCAAAGGCGTGAACACCTTGTTTCCACTCTTTATCCTGTGGTCAGTGCTCAGTGAACATTATTTTTCTTTCCTCCTTGTGTAACACTGAACAACTCTCCACTGTAACCTCTGAATCATTTATGCCCGTTTCCATTAAAATCAAGGGCAACCGCTTCATAAAGTCCCAGGATGAACTCAGTATCAGCTCAGCTGTCCTACATGCGGCTAAGTGTGTGCTAAGGAGGCTCGGGCCATGGGCTCCTCCATATCACTTCCTGCTCCCCTCCTTCCCCCAGCAGAACAGGAGGCTCCTCTCCTCCCCTGGGAGGCCATTTTTCTCCTCTACTTCTACCGCCCTCCCTTTATGTATGTGGAAACATACATAAGTACCAACCTATCCCATAACACCCAACTCCGGGGCCCCCTCCTCTTTCCACCTTCCCTGCCTGTCCGCTGTTTCTTCCCCCTCCACCTGGAAAATTCTTACCCTTCATGTTTCAGCTCCAGGGTCACCTCAAGAGGGTTCCTTGACCATCCCAGTTGTTATGGGCCACATGTTTGTGTCCCCCCCATTGTGATGGTCTTAGAAGGTGGGACCTTTGGGGGATGATTCGGTGGTGTGGATGGAGTCCTCCATGATGGGATTAACTGGTGCTTCCTTTCTCTCCCTCTCTCCCCTCCTGCTGTGTGAGGACATGGCCAGAGGGCTCTCACCAGAACCCAACCACGCAGGCACCCTGATCTCTCTAAAAGTGCGGCATCATTTCCCTGGTAGACAGTGTCAGAACTGAGTTGGGTTTGGAGGACACCCAGCTGGTGTCCGAGACATGCTTGGTGGTATTCGAACAATGGTCATCTCTCTCAGGAGAGAGAGAGGGTTCTGTCTGACTCCTGTCCGGAATGATGTAAGAAACACAACAGTCCCTCCCCGGAAACGTTGGGTGCCTCTGACTGAAAGCATTGTCTAAGAGAATGATATTCAGGAGCTGGACTTCCTTTTGCTTCCCGTTCCGCCACCATCACCCTTGCTCGGGGCCCTGTTGAAATCATCTCAGCAGATAGAGGTCTTTGGCTGATTTCCTGGAGTTTTTAATAAAGGACTTTCTTTGCCGGAGGCAGAGTTCAAGCCTGATCATTCCCCAAAACATGGCCTGGGAAGGACTAGCCTCAAGGAAACTTTATGCCAAATCTCGAGCACCCCCAAAATTCTCCTTGCGTTCCCGTAGGGTATCTTATCCCTAAAGCTTTTTCTTACATATTCAAGAAGATTCTACTGGACACCTTTCCATCAAGGAAGCTTTCTTCATTTGATTCTGCGGCTCTCCTTGGCTAGACCACAGGAACATGAGGAAGAATTTTTCTTCTTTAGATCTTCCCTCCCTCAAGTTCCCCACACATATAATGAGGAACGCCAGCTCCCCACAACCATCATTTCATCACTAGTATTTACTGAGCCACTCCTGTGGGCCAGGCCCCTGGGAGAAGAATTCTGCTGTTGGGTTAGGTGAGCAGGAAGACAGCTGTAAAAAAGAATAGGGAAAAGTAATAAAATTCTGGAAGATTTTTACACCCAGATTTATATCCAAAGGTCTCAACTCCCACCCTACTTTAAAGAATCTGCATTTGGGAATTGTGGGCAATACATTATGGCATAGTCGATGCTGCTAGATGTCACAGAATCCGCGTTAATACGCCCGTTGTGGGTGGAACTATGTCCCCCAAAAAAGACACGCTGACGTCCCAACCCCCAGGACCTCAGAATGTGACCTTATTTGTAAATAGGGTCATTGCTGATGTAATTAGTTAAGCTAAGATGAAGTCCTATGCAGTAAGTGGACCCTTAATCCAGTACAACTCGTGTCCTTATTAAAAGGGGAAATTTGGACACAGACAGCCACACGGGGAGAACGTCTTGTAGGAGGTAAGCACGGATTGACATGCTCCCTCTACAAGCCAAGGCACACCACAGATTGTCAGTAAACCACCACAAGCCAGGAGACACGCATGGAGCAGACCCTCCGTCACGGCCTCTGCGGGCACCTACGTGCCAACGCCCTGATCTCGGACTTCCAGCCCCCACACGGTGAGACAGTCCATTCCTGCTGCGTACGCCGACCGGTCTGTGATGCTTTGTTAGGGCGGCTGTGGGAAATTATACAACGCCCTCACTCACAGGAAGTCCATTGTTGCCTTCGAAAAACGTATGTTTGAAGTTAGAATAACCCGGTTACGATACGTCTCATTTTAGAATCTCTTGCTTTAACCTGAGTTTTTCCTATTATCCATTCAACTATAAGACCCAGTGACGCTGGACAAAGGAGCTCTTATTCCGTTTCTCTGAATGTAAGTTAGAAAAGTTTACAAACAGTATCATTTTGCAGATATTATTGCATAAGGCAGGGCTAAGCAAAAATAGGAATTGTGCAAAGTCTATTTAAAGAAAATAATTTGGGGGGCACCTGGGTGGCTCATTCAGTTGAGCATCTGACTCTTGATTTTGGCTCAGGTCATGATCTCGGGACCATGAGACCGAGCCCCACGTTGGGCTCGCGCTGGGCATGGATCCTGCCGACATTCTCTCTCCCTCTGCCCCCCCTACTGTGCTTTCTTGCTCTCTCTCTAAAAACATAAAAATAAAAAATAATTTAAAAAAGAAAATTATTTTGTGCATCATAGGACGCATGGCTCCTGGAAATAGCATAAATTGTCGAGGTGTTATATAAACTCCCCCAGTGTGGGGAAACACTCGTGAAGAGGGGCCGCACTTGGACATGTGGCTCTGGAAACCGGAGCAGGGCCCATCATTGACCTCCTGAGCCTCTATTACCTCATCTGAGAAAGGGACAGAATGCTGCTTCATCTGCTGGCTGCGAGAATTACACGACGTGACATATGCCAACGTGCCCTGAAAGCTGTACCGAACTGTGCAAAGTTGTGTCGGCCGGCAGGACCCACCACCACCACTACCCTCTCCGCGCCCGTAAACCCTGCCCAGATAAAGGAACTGCGACAGGCAGAGAATCACGCAGTGTTTTCTCCCTCCAGGAGCTCTGTCAAAGGCTTGGACTTCCCTCTTATTCATTAGATATTCAGGTGATCACGGCAATACTTAACTTCTCTGTATGTGTGAAATTTTTCATATTACAAAATGGCAGGGAAAAGAAAGGTAAATTGTTCAGGTACCCATCATGCTTCACCTGCCAACACCAGGAGACCTCAAAATATCTGCCAGAGCCCTTTCCAAGCAACCCTGCCCCTGGTTAGGCAGGGTTTCCTATTCAGAACGTCGTCTTTGTTCCCACGCCCCATTGACAAGAGTTGTGGGCCCATTGTGCGTCGTGTGTCGGCGAGAAAAACATGTCTGTCCCTTCTTCTACCCTTCTCTGCTTTCCAGCCATGACAGTCATGAAGAATACCAACTTCTCCTCCCCCTCGGTCATTTGGCGCGGATGAAAGGGCATCTACATCAAGCTCCCCAAGTGGACCCTGCTGGGCAGTTTACCAATTAGATCCAAGGAGCCAATGAGAAAAAGTTCTCTCTTCATCCAAAGGAGCTTAGGCGACCCCTTTCTTTTTCCTGCTGGACATTAACGAAGACACAACCCCAGGCGCTTGTGGCCACCATCATGGTACCAACCCTAGAAGAAAGCCTGCCTGAGACTAGATTGTCCGCAAGGAATGGGGGACAGAAATGAAGCACCTCGAGTGCCTGCTGAGTCCTGGGTCTCACCACAAGAAGACTGCTTGCTCCTGGACTGTTTAGTGAAATGACTCAGTAACTATTCTGAGCCAGTTTCATTTGAATTTTCTGCTCTTGGCCACATGAACAGTTCAGATCCGGACAGCAGGGTGTGACTCGGTCGGTGCCATTCCAGAAAGCAACTGTGGCCATTGTGCTCACATTCAAAAGATATATAAGCAGTCCTTATATGTCCCTGTCCCCAACCCGCTCCGCCCACCAGCCTCCCCTAGCAGGCACTTCTACAGAGACTTCCTGCCAACTTTCAAAGCACTTTTTATTCAAAGGTGCTCTCCTCTCATTTGGAAGTTATATCAGAGACTTTAGAGGTGTCCCTGACTTGTTCAAACCCACCGGGATAATGAGCTAGTTCTCGGTGGGTGATCTTCCAGTCCCACGTGTTGCCTCAGATCCCCACCTCATCTTCCCTTTACCTCCCCTGCTCTCCCACCGAGGGGTTGCTTTCAGGTGCTGGAAAGCAGTCTGAACTTGGAGTCAGACAGATCGCTAAACCTTAAGCAAGTTACTTCACTTCCAAGCCTTAGTATCCTATTCAATAAAATGGGAATAAGATAGTCACCTCAAAAAGTGGAATGAGGATTATGCACGAGTAAGTATGAGACCACACCTAGCTCTGAGCCCGTGTGCCTGATCCTGGCTTCGTTTTCTTTCTCTCACATAGCAATTGGCTTTCTCTGAGATCTTAAACGCCCTCAAAGTCTTCTGAGGTCACCCTTTCTGTAACATAACTGCCAAGCAAAGTAACCCATGTCCCCATCCTATTGGACGGCAGGAAAGCCAGCCTCCTCCCAGACATTTCTGAGGGCTCCCTGGGCACGATTGTCCCTTAATCTCACCTAGAACTCTACGTTGCCGCTTCTCCCCTCCGCCCCGGGCCTACGGTTGCTCCTTCTCCCCGGGGAAGAGAAACCAGCCCCTCCTTCCATATGCTGGGGGCAGCACAGAGCAGAGAGCCGAGTCCTTCAGAATCTACTGGCGTTTACTCAACACTGTAGTCTATTTACAGGCAAATTCCAGAGCCAAACAAGAGAATTGATATCTGAGATGACTTTATTAGCACAAAGACATAAAACAGTATACGGTTAAAAAGTGAAGCTTCTTCGTGTTCCAATTCCCAAAAAGGAACCAGTTCTTTTAGTTCCTTATGTATCTTTCCAGAGATAGTCTATGGATTTGCAAGGATATATTTTTTCTCCCGAAAGTGAACACTGAAGTTTCAGTATGATAAAGGAGGGCCCTGAAGCCCAGCCATTCAAGAGCGCAGCCACAGCCGCCTGTGGTCTAGCCCGATGTCTTTTCCGGCTCAGACCCAAGCCCTCTCTCCTGCTCCCCCTTCACCAAGCCACTTGGCTCCTGACGGCCTGGCCTCAGCTCTCGGGTCTGCTCCCCAAGCCAGGTAACATCCGCCACTGCTTCTTTATCCCCAGGGCAGCTTCGTGTCCCCGGCAAACCCCAAAAGCCCATGAGGATGCCCCACCACCACCGGAGGTCAGCTCTGCTCCCGGTGAATCCTGCCCGCATCCCTCAAGCAAACGGTACAGATGCAGCAGCTGGTGGAGGAGCTGTGATGGATTTGTCCCCCCTGAACGGCGGTCTTCTGCCAGACAAGCTGGTTTCAGCACGCGCTGCGTGGCTATTTCTCCCGTCTCCCCAGTTTTCTATCAGAAGGCAAGGAGCTCTGTCCGTGAACATAACTAGTCCCACTTTGCAGATGAGGGAATGAGGCTCTGAGCAGCTGACCGACCTACCTGATCCCAGAACTGGCCTCTCTGACTCCTGCCCTGTGGCCGATCCAAGGACAGCCCTGCCTTTCCAGCCCCCAGAACTGACTCCACCAGATAATCAAAATGCTTTCTTAAGCCCCAGCTAGCTACAAAGCTTGCAGGTTGGCTTTAGAGTGCAGAGAAGAAAAGAAGCAGAGCTGATGTCGTAGGGAGGGGCACTGGGGTGCCCTGAGCTTGCAGCCATGGAAAGCAGGGATCCAAGGGCAGCCAAAGGTTAACCAGGGCCCTGCAGCAGGCAAGGGGCAGAGGTGCGGGCACAGCTCATCAGCGTTTTCACTGCCGGGTCCCAGCCCACCTCGCATTCTCCTCTCCTGCTGCCCACATCCCTCCCTCTTTATTCCCAGCAGTGCTGCTCTTTCGGCTGGGAGACCCCTACACACCACTCTGCAAACCAGGGCCACCCATGGTGGATGGTTCTGTGCAGAATCACTTCCCTCTCTTCCACCAGGTACCATCCCTCTTGAACGTCAAATTTCCAAAACTCAGCTGAAGTCACCTTGTCTACGACCCTCTATCCCTCCCCCTGGGGCTTGCCACCCAGCTGGGTCAGGAAGTCAGGGTGTCCTGTAGGGAGGAGGGGATCTCCTATTGCTAGCCTACCAGGAAGGCTGGCACAATGGAAGCAAGTTTTAGTTCAAGTCTAATATATGCAAATTGTAATCTGATCTCATCATCTCCCGGTTTGTAGAGCATGACAAGAGGGAGAGAACAATTATAATTATAATTAATTATGAGGGAAATTGGAGACATTTTTGAATATGAAGTTCTACTAATATTCTGAGGGAAGCTTTTCTGAGATTCATCACAGTTAAATGCAAGAGGGCACCCCAGACATTGTGGAGGGTAAATTCCCTTCTTGTTTTTATTATTGTCAACAATACCTTGTGCTTGCAAGTACCCAAATTTGTAACCCAAATTTCCTTAAGCTGTACCAGCTTGTGAGTGTCAATGAGTTGGTAAGAAGGGTAATGACACCACTTGCCCTGGCTCATGGCCACCGTGGCTGGCGCACCCTGAGTCGTTCCAGAAGGCCCTAGAGGACCCTCCTGTGTGTTCACGTTCCAGCTCTGTTCCCACCACTCTGCAACCTCTGCTCTTCTACCCGGCTCCCCACTTCCACACGACAGAAGTCTTCAGTTCATGTCTGCAAGGTACCATGTGTTCCGCGGGCTGCCAGTCTCCATGCCGCTCTCCTGGACACAGAAATCCCTTCACCGCCAGCCCTGTGGGGCTCCCTGGTTCCCTAGCATGTACCCGCCATAGAGGCTGTTGGTTGGACCCAGCAGTTCCCAGGACGGCTGCTCGATCTCTCTGCCGGCCCCCTGGGTGTCATTGTCCTCCCTCCTTCTGCCTCTCTGGGGAAGCAGCTGCCCAGATGAACCGCAGCAGAAATAGTGGGTGTCACCTCGGCTCTTCTAGACGCTGCCCTGCGCCCAAGCCAGCTTCTGGCTCTGTCACTGTCACTCTCCGGGGTATTCCATTGTTCTGGGGGACAGAGGCCCTCCTCAAGGGCCAGAGCAGTTTGCTGCCCAGGAGATATACCCCAAACTCACCCTGGGTCAAGCGCCGTAAGAATGCACAGCGAAGTGGGATGGAAGAACGGCGCCCTTTTCCCCGTAGTGCGCCTGCATTCTCTTGCTGGAATCCGGATGTGCCTCCAGGCGGCTGGGCCCGGGCCATGGGGAATAGTACAGTTGACTCGACAGCCTCACTACCTTCTGACGGCTGGGGCCACCCCCGCTGTCTTCCTCCATTGGGGTCAGTTCTTTGCAACTCCCCCAGCCTCTTGACAAATGCGTTGCAATCGGACAGGCCCCACCCTTTCACCTGAGCGTCCACAGGGTGAACAGGACGCCCACCGAGTTCTCATCAGGATAATCCTATCAAACATGACCATTAATAATGTCTCACTAATCGAGCACCTGCTCCATGCCGCTCGGCCCTGGGAGTCACAGTTGCACACACGTCTCGCAAACAAGACTCAAGAAGCAATACAGGCAAGCAGAGCCTTGCAGCTCGCGAAGCGGAGCTGGGCTGCCCCGAACTGGCCTCCCTGCCCAAGCTCCACGACAGCCAGAAGAGAGTCTCCCCACGGTCCCCCAAACCATACTGTTTACAGAAGGCTGTAGCCACACCAGGAGATGATTTTTGCTTTTCCTACCTGTGCTTTGGCTTCTTCCCTACTTCTTGAATCCGAGGGAATTCTGGGAGAATAATGACAAGTTTTAGGAACTAGATGGATCAGGGAGTATTTGAAAGTAAAATGGAATTGGGCCTGAAAGCCCAAGTTCTTCTCTAGTCTGTGAGGCATAAAATTTGCAAAGAGGCCTGCAGAGGAGTTAGCATTGCAAATGCACTTTCCTGTTGGGATCTGAGGCCAGCCTCTGCTTTGGGATGGTACTAGGTACCTGTTATCAGTTCACAGTGGGACTGGAATATTGATTTTCCATTATTCCAGGATACCAGCCCTCCACAGGGGCTTTGCATTCAGCAGTCCAGCAAGTTTTCTGAACAACGCCCATCTGGGCCAGCCTCGTGCTGAGCACTTGTGTTAGAGAAACGAACCAGCCACAACTCTACTCTTGAAGATCTCGTAATCACAGACACAGAGCCCAACCACAGTAGAAATAACAGCAGGTGCTGCTCCCTGAAAGTTTCCAGATTTCAGCTACGGTGTCTGAATTTTATATGCATGATCTCATCTGACTTTCACATCCTTGCAAGAAGGTTCTAGGACATTTCAGTTTATGGATAGGAAACTGAGAGACATGTGATAACTTGCCCAAAGTCACACAGTCAACAGGTGGGGAATCTGGAATCCTAACCCAAGTGCATCTGACCTCAAAATCCATGCCGGCAACCGCTACTCGTTCCTAACCACAGAGCCGTGTGCCAAGTGCCGCACCAGAGGGGTGTACCGGGTCTAGGGAGGCCCGGCAGACAAGAGGAAGTAAGTCACTGGGAGCTGAGAAACAGAAGTAGAAGGAAGGAGGGACCATCAGGAAGAGCTTTCTAGAGGTAGTTGCATTTGAGCTCAATTTCATAGAATCCTGGTGAGCTTTCCGGGTGGACAAGGGGTCAGGCTAGAGTTCATTCCAGGCACTGGGAGCAGGATGAGGATAGAGCTTCGAATACACGGCATATTGGAGGGGAAGCGAGCAGCTCTCCGTGACTGGAATGCAGGTGACTGAAGAGGGGTATCTGCTACAGGCCCGGCTGGCAGAGAAGGCTGGAGCAGAAGGGCCTTGAATGCTGTGAGGACAGGGCTGGACTTGGTCCCGGGAGGACTGGGGAGCCATTGAATGATGTCAAACACACGAGTGATCTGATGGGGGTTTGTTTCACTCTGGGGCGTGTAGAGAACGGATTGATAAAGGTCTGGGGAGGGTAAGGGTGAGGAGAAGTGACACAAGAAGCTCACGGGCATCCCTGTCTTGGTTGAAATATGACCAGGTCAGAAAGACCCAAATAGCCTCCCCACAGAGAAATAATTTAGACGGTCTACGAAAATGATTCCTAACAAAGGCCAGCTTTATTTTTCTGAAGCCTCTATTCACGGCTCAGGAGTGATCATGGTCCAGACAGAAATGAAGGCACTGTAGCAATCCCACAGCACAGAGGGGCTTAGCCTGCTGCAGACATGGGGAAGGGGGGACCTTGCTGGCTCTGGGGAGCCCTGATAACAACACACACCTGTTAGAGGCCTGGGGATACAGGAAATCTAAGCCCATCAGAGATCCAAGGTCTGGAGAGCATTTTCCTTGCTCGCTTTTCGAAACCTGAGATTATGGCTCTGGGCTCCAAAGGCTGCCAGGACGGTCTGTCTGTTGTATTTTTTGTGGTAAAATGGTAGGGATTTTGCATCCTGCAGACGTGCCAAGGAGACACTGGCTTTTCAGACAGGTCTTTTAATTTTTGAAATGCATTTCTCATTCTAGGCTTAAAACATCTTCAAAGGGCATAGGGAAAATGAAAAATATATATATGTGTATAAATATATTATACTTTATAACCTGTCCAACCTGAACTGATTACTTACACATGCAAATTCCTTCCACCCTGTGCCACATGCAGACATATTACTTATAAAGTTATCATTTTAGAAGACACAACATCTTTGGGGGGGAGAATGTCTAAATTGAACAACTTTCCTTGCATAGGATCTCCTTAGGAAAGATTTCAGGAGGGCAAATACAAACACAGAAATTTAAAAACATGAGCTTTGAATCACAAACTCCCATCCTGCCTCTCACCAGCACCGTGAGCTGAGGACTGCGAGTCCACATCTGGGTTTTCTCCTCCGCAGAGAGAGCATGAGGAAGGTTCCTGCTTCTTTGGATGTCTGGAGGCCTGAGAAGGAAATGGGATAACGCCTGTGAGGTCCCTCCCATGGTGCCCAGCACAGGGCGAGTGTCTGCCGAATGCCCACTCGTGTGAGCACAGCCGTTATTATTATTGCACTATTAACTTGTTACTTTCTTATGAAAAAAGTCCCCTCCTACGAAACCATTTAGAAAACACAGACGTGCGAAAAGAAAAATTTCACACCACGTACAGCCTCACGGTTTCAAATGATACTGCGCATCTTTTTACGTTGTCCCTATCTTTCTCCTATGCAAATCCACCTGGATATATATAGAAAAAAGTTTCAAAAATAGGCCTCTCCTGTACATACTGTTTTGTCAGCGAGCTATGTAGTGGGAGACTTTGCAAAGACAACAAATTAGTGAGGAGCGTCATGCCCACCCTCTGGACTGAGTGTAAACGGGGTAAGCGTGTGCCCCATGTGAGCAGATGAGCCACCCCGGCTCTAGAATTCCTGACTCCTTCCTTGACCAGCAGCCAGCCATCTGTGCAAGGCTTCTAAGAAAGATATCATGCTCAGGGATACCAGAGTTCTGATATTTTCCATTGTCTTCTCACTAAGCAGTTGGTAAAATCTTATAGGCATAATCTTATAGGTATCACCATGTATCTTACGAAGCTAAAAGACTGTTTCTGTTTAGGTCTGTTCCAGTCCAATGCGTGTCTTGTTTTCTTCTTTTATTTCCTGGTTTCCTTTTTTTTTTTTTTTTAAGATTTTATTTATTTATTCGACAGAGATAGAGACAACCAGCGAGAGAGGGAACACAAGCAGGGGGAGTGGGAGAGGAAGAAGCAGGCTCACAGCGGAGAAGCCTGATGTGGGACTCGATCCCAGAACGCCGGGATCACGCCCTGAGCCGAAGGCAGACGCTTAACAACTGAGCCACCCAGGCGCCCCCCTGGTTTCCTTTCATTACAACGTCCTTCAGTCTGTTCTCACGAAGCCCTGCTTTCTCGTAGGGCCTCTGAAAACTGCCCTGTGCTATCTAAGATGCTCTCGAAATGGCTGCTTGCTTGCCTGGACCTGTCATTCTCTGCCCAACTTGGGAAACTGCTCTGCCCGACCCGGAGAGTAGTACTCCACCCCCTTCGCCTAGAAGAGTAACTTCCCAAATGAGGTTCTAGGTGAAATCGGATTGCCCCAGAGAATTCGGTGTAATCCAAATAAAAATGGGTTGCCCTAAAGGCAGCCCCAGGCACTGGGTCCCGTCCAAAAGCCTCGAAAAGTAAGGCATGTCTGTATCCCAAGAGCTCTTAAGCAGCGTGTAAAGGGGGGCTTGTAGGGCGCAAAACCAAGCAACATTTCCTTTAAAATCGGTTTACCCACCACTGTCTCCAAAATCCATCATTCCTAGCGCCTGCATCTTCTCCCTTCTTTCTTTCTCACCCCTCCCCCACAAAAGGCTCCCTCCCTCCCTGCCCCCTCCACACACCCACCCCCAACAGCAGGTATTTTGTTTTCCAAGTAGGCTGAAGGGCCTTGCTGCCTAAGGTCCCTATGCCATTTGCTCCCATTAATATCCTCAGAAACACATGAAAAGATATGGAAATCGGATACTATAAAAAGAAACCGAGAACAAAAAATCTTGGAAAAAGTAGAAATTAAAAACTCAATAAAAGGGTTGGAAGACAGAGTTGAGAAAATCTGCCCCCTCCCTCCCCAAAATAGAACAAAGAAGTCAAGAATTTTTAAAAAAAGAAAAGAAAAAAGAGGTCCAGGAAGCCCAGTGTTCAAATAATAAGAACTTCAGAAGAAAAAAAGAGAGAGAAAAAATAGAAGGGAGAGAGTCTTCTCCAAATAGTTCAAGAAAATTTCCCGGGTGAATAAGAGAGTCCAGACTGCGAGAACCGACCCAGGGCCCAGCGCAGTGGACAAAAATAAATGAGCGTCAAGGCACGAGATTGTGAAATTTCAGAACATCACGAGGAAAGATCTCTCTCTCAAGCTGCCGGCAAGAAAATTGTCACATGCAAGAGATCAGGTATCGGAACTGCTTTGGACTTTTCAACCACAAACCAGAAAACAACGGTGAATACCTTCAAAGTTCCAAAAATTAAAACATAAATTCCAGGGGAGAATTCTAGAACTGGCCAAATTGCTAATCAGGTGTGAGTCTAGATTAAGGGTATTTAAAGAAACACACGGTCTAGCTGCACCCTTTGTCGGGAAGCAGCTGGAGAGGGTGCTGTTTCAGAAGAGGTGGCAAGCCGAGAGAGGAAGACAGGGCGCAGGAAACAGAGTTCAGGCTTGACGTGGTGATAACTATTTGAAAAAACCAGTCAAGCAATAAGAAATTCACTCCAAGGGGAGATCTTTTTGCTGGATTTATTACATGACTCAGCCAGGCAAAATTTTTGCATAGTCAACCCTTACAACATATAGATCTCATGCCCATTTGATTTGAAAGGAAAAAAGGGAATTTTTTTTTAGATTGATTTATTTATTAGAGAGAGAGAGAGCAGGGGGAGGGGAGAAGCAGACTCCCAAGCAGGGAGCCCAACGCGGTGCTCGATCCCAGGACCTGGAGATCATGACCTGAGCCGAAGGCAGATGCCTAACCGGCTGAGCCACCCAGGAAAAAGGGAATCTTAAAAATGTCAATACTCAGAAGGGAGGATGGTGGTCGCCAGGGGCTGGGGAGGGGGATGGAGAGTCACTGGTTAATGGGGACAGAGACGGGCTTAACAAGATGAAAAGAGTTCCGGGGATGGACGGTGGTGATGGCTGCACATTATAAATGCATTTGATGTCGCTGAACTACGTGTCTAGAAATGGCTAAGATGGTAAGTCTTATGTTTGTATATTTTACCACAATAAAAAAAAATTTTTTTCAAGTGGAAGTTATCAGGGCACCTGGGTGGCTCACTCAGTTGAGTGTCCAGCTCTGGATTTCGGCTCAGGTCACGATCTTGGGGTTGTGGAATCGAGCCCCGCATGGGGCTCTGCCCTCAACAGAGTCTGCTTAAGATTCTCTCCCTCTCCCTCTGCCCCTCCCGCTACTCACACTCTCTCTTAGAAATAAAAAATAAAATAAAATGGCTATTTTTAAAAAGTGGAGGTTATAACTTCTGCTACCAATTTCAGATATTTAGTAGACACTAAAGGCTTCAGTTTTTATATTCTTACTTAAGTTTGGTATTGTCTTGCATTTTTGCTTTCTATTCATTGTTTAGCTTACAAAGCAAGCTCTCGTATTGGGAGTTAAACTTTGCTGCTTATCTTAACCATGAAATCGGTTATTTTGCTTCGTCTCAGTGGAAAATAACATTTCTAATCCAGAACCTTATCAAGACAATGTCAGCCTCATTTGTGCACTCTTTTACAAATAAATCTACAGTGAAAGTGAGGGGGGGAATGTATCAGGGTGCCTGGCTGGCTCAGTCCGTGGAGCATGTGACTCCTGACCTTGGCGTTATGAGTTCAAGCCCCATGTTGGGTATGGAGATTACTTAAAAATAAAAATCTTTTTTTTAAAATATCAATATGAAAGAATGCTCATCAAGAAAAAGATAAGCAGGGGCGCCTGAGTGGCTCAGTTGGTTAAGGATCTGCCTTCGGCTCCGGTGGTGATCTCGGGGTCCTGGGATCGAACCCCACTTCAGGATCTCTGCTCCATTTCCTGCTTCTCCCTCTCCCTCTGCCTGCCGCTCCCCCTACTTGTGTTCTCTCTCTCTCTCTCTGTCAAATGGATAAAAAATATCTTAAAAAAAAAATTCTTTTTAAAAAAAAGGAGAAAAAGATAAGCGGAGGGAAAGGAGGATAGATCAAATGGGGAAGCATACCATGGTAGAAATATATTCAAATACGTCACTTAAAACAATGATGCTTATATTGAATAGGAAAGAAAATCCAGCTATATTCTGTTTTGTGAGATGTTATGATGGCACAGCAAGCTTGAAAATAAGGTGACACAGGACAAGATGCACCTAGTCAAATGATAATCTAAAGCTGGAGATGGAAAATTTTCTCTGTGAAGCACCTGATAATAAATGTTTTAGGCTTTGCAAGCCTTACAGTCTCTGGCACTACGTATGTCCCACTGCACCGTGAAATCAGCTGCAGACAAGAGCAAACCGATGGGTGTGGCTGTGTGACAATAAAACTTTATTTAGAAATTCAGCCATCAGACTGGATTTGGCACACAGGCCACAGTTTGCAGCACTGTGATCTGGTCCCTGGTCCGCTCTCTGGCCTCACCCCTTCCTCCTCTCCTGCTCTGGCCTGCTCAGCTACCCACCCCAGCTCTAGCTGTGGACAGCCCTTCTGTTCTTCAAACCTGGGAAGCCTTTCTCCATCGCAGGGTTTTGCTTTTGCTGTGCCCTTGCCTGGAACATTCTTGGGCTAGACTCACTTTCTCATTTCCTACAGGAATCTGCTCAAATGTCTTCTCTTCAAAGAAGCTTCCCAGGTCCCCTGATCTAAGATATCAGCCTCTCTCCTGTCACATCATGCTTTATCTACTCACCTTTGGTTCATGCCCTGTGAGTGCACTTATCGTCACCTGACACATTCTATCTTTCTTTGCTCATTGATGATCTGTCTTCCCAGCCTAGAAGGTAAGCTCCGTGAGCAAGGGCTCTGTCTTCATTGCTCAGCATCGCATCCCCAGGGCCTATCACTGCCTGGTACACATCAGCAGAGCTCGATCGATATTTTTTGAATCAGTGAGTGAATGAAGGAATGAATATCTTTGGCATCATGGGAATTAGAAAACTTCCCTCAATGAAGGACCCATACATTCTCTTGTAATCTAGAAGAATAAATTCTATTGCATGGCCGGTTTAATTTTTCTTCATCACAGATGTAATTTTTTTTAAAAAGTGGGGGAGATCCATCTCCCACTTGTGCAAATAAATGGCATAAAAATCTTCCCCTACCAACAGGAGATTTCTCAAACAGATTTGAGCACTGGTGATGTGTGAAGGATGAAGTAAGCTGTTTCTACTTTTTAAAACAATTTTTTAAATGATTGTTTAGAATTGATATAGAAATCTGTATCATCGGAGGTGAAAGGTCCCTAAAACCCCTCATTCAACCCTTTCTTACCAGAGGGGGGAAGTGAGCCCAGAGAGGAGAGGAGACCTCTCCAGGTCACAGAACAGGAGGGTGAGGGTTCAGACCAGCATCCTCACAGTCAAGGATACTTAACTTTATCCTGTAAGATAACACATTTTCAGAAGCCTGCCTTTTTCAATCTTGAAAGTAGCATTTATAAGAAAACAGATCCAGCTATTAAGTGAGGAGCTTGTCTAATGGATTCTTCTCTCAGTTAGAAATAATCAGAGAATGAATATACTCCCCACACCTTTAAAAAAAAAATTCCAGTTGCATGTGAAATTATTTTTATCTTTCAAACAAAAATGCTGGCTTTGGAGTTTAATTAACTAATCCCTGGTACCTCTCTTCAAAATTAGTTGTCTTTCCAATGGAAGTGTGTAATCATTGAAGTGTTTGCCAGGGAGTGTCTTTCAGCCATTTTCAAGCCATTTATCTCTTGTTTTGAGTATTTGAAGTAGAAAGAGCTTTTTAATCCTTCCACCGATTCTTTTTCCAGCTGGAGAAGGACAGCAGATTTACTAAGAACCAACACCAATCTACTCCGTGTGGGCATTGTATAGGTCTGATCTCTTTTCATCCTCGTCATAGCTGTTTGAGGGTTTTATTTTTTTGTTTTACAGATTAAGGAACAGGCTGGGAGACATAAAGTTAGTTTTTTCAAGGTCAGGGAAAGACAATGAACACAGGCTTTAGAATCAGACAGACTTAAGTTCAGATTTGAACCCCAGACCTATCCAGCTGTCACACCCTGGACAAACCACTCAACTTCTCTGAGCCTCCGGGACCAGTGCTGTCCGTAGAACTTTCCGTGACAATGAAAATGTCCCATATCTGTGATGTCCAGTGTGGAATCCATGAGCCACAGGTGGTTATGGAGCTCTTGAGATGTGGCTAAGGCAACTAAGGAAGTGAATTTAAATTGTTTTTAATTTTAATGAATTTAAACGTACTTAGCCACGTGTGGCTAATGGATGCCATATTTGTCAGTGCAGTTCCAAGTAGTATTCTCTTAGACTCAAGCAAGAGGGGCTCCTATCCTGAGCCCTGCATTTTAGGGGCCCTATACAGCTCTCCTCTGGCCACAGCACTCCCACCAGGTGAGAAATCCTCCACTCCCCCAGAGTTGTGTGTGAGACCACACATCACCTTAGAGATGTGAAATCATGATCTGGAATTTCTGCCCAAACAGCCCAAGTCCACTTGCAAGGCTGCCCGGATCTCCTCCCTAGTGCCATGGTTCCCAGGGTCATCTGTACCGGTGGCATTCACACCTCTGGCCCACAGGGCATCCAACAGTGGCCATTTGTGGAAAGTGTAAACAGAGCTTAGACATGCAGACTGATGTACTCACAAGAGAGTGTACAAGGCCCCTTGAGGCACTGGATGAGGCCAGGTGTGAAAGAGAAGAGAGCAGAGCTCAGGCTGGGAGCCAGCTCTCCCTGTGACCCTGTTGTCAATGGGAAACTGCCCTTGAGAGCCTTCTAATACATCCCCTTAGTCCTAACCTTTGCATTTAATGAGCTAATCCTTGGTATGTCACATCAACACTTGTTATCTTTCCACTGCAGGCATGAAATTGTTGCTACTGTTTGCAACAAAAAAATGCTATTCCACCATCCTTAGCTGCCAGCAACAAATCCCAGACCAGAACATTCCTGCTGCAAGGAACTGTCATGGGACCTGCTTCCTAATATTCAGAGATCTGGGTTCTGCCTGTTTCCAAGCCTCCCCCCCCCCCCCCCGCCAGCCTCCCATCACTGTGCTCCGGAGCAAGGGTTCCCCAATCCTGTGACTGGCCCCACACCCTCCCCCACCCCAACATGCAAGCCGGGGCTTAACCTGGGTCCCTTCTGTGTCGTTATAGCTCACAGCTGTTCATCCACCAGTCCTGTCCATTCAACCCTGTACATGTATCTCGGACTCATCTTTGTCCCCAGGGAAGCTGTGGGTACATTGCTTGGGCTCCGCCATTGCGGTCATGGTCATGCTATGAGGTCAGCGGCTGCTGCCCTTGGTGCACACCTGGAAGGCTGCCCACCTGTAAAGCCAACTCCAAGGCCAGCGATTGTTGCCTTTTAGGACAAAGAACATCTTCTTAGAGAGTAGTTAAGACAAAGACTAAGCAGAAGTTAACGTGGCTGATCTGTGAATTACACTTCGCTTAAATGTTCCCTGCTGGTAGTTCATCCCATGTTGGTTTAAGTGAAGCTTTCTGCCCACATTGCAATTGTCTGGCCACCGATGCCTCGGGAGGGAGGTAACAAAAATTTTCACTT
Organism: Ursus americanus; assembly: GCF_024610735.1. Classification (NCBI taxonomy): domain Eukaryota; kingdom Metazoa; phylum Chordata; class Mammalia; order Carnivora; family Ursidae; genus Ursus; species Ursus americanus. The sequence goes on along the minus strand of NC_142141.1, from coordinate 3,600,229 downwards.
TAAACCATCTTTCTCTGTAGTTTTACCCCTATGAAATCCAAGGGCAGAAGTGATTTTGAGTGAAAGAGAATCCGGAAAGAAATCAGACAGGGACGACACTGCCAGGTGCCCCTCTAAAGGGGTACACTGCATCCTGTTGGCGGCATTCCCTTCCCCTCTTACCTCCTGATGATCTCTTCACCCTTCAAAACCCTGCCTAAATGCCATCCGGTGTGAACACCCCCCCCCCACACACACACACACACACGTCTACGAAGGCGGGTCCCTTCCGATGCTTACGCAGACCTCTTGCATGGCCCTTCGTAGGCCGCAGTACAATTTGGTCATTTATCTGCAGACAGTGAGCTCCTAGAGCTGAGATGTGGCAAGAAGGAAGGGAAAGACAGAGTTCTTACAGTCAGTTAAGTCACACTCAAGAAATTAATTCCTCTGTCAGTCTTGCTGGGCCCCAAGGGCCTGGAGCATGGGGAAGGGGAAGGGTGGGGAGGTAGGGAGGAGATGGCGAACAAGACCATCGAGGAAGGAATTAGTGGCCATAACCTGAGAGCCGGCATCCAAAGCCGGGAGGAACCAAAGCAGCCAGAGCTCCCAGGACCATCGGGTGGCGAATGTGGTCACACATGAGCTGGTAGCCAGGGGCGCGAGAAGGTCCAGAGCCCAGGACAGGAGCTGGTGAGAATTGAGCCTAGAGTGGAGATTCTATTTCTAAAAAACTTTAGCAACTGTCCCGGGTCTTCTGCCGGACTGGAAGGCGCAGGATAAATCACGTGGTCCTCCTCAAACCTTGGAGCAATTGCCCCCAAACTGATCAGGCAGAGAGCAGACAAAGGCAGCATCTGCTATGGGGTGTGGTCAATGTTGTGACAGGGGGAGGGAACCAGGGGCTGCGGGAGTTCAGACACAGAGCACACCCTCACCCAACCCCAACCCCTCCCAGTGTCTGCAAAGGCTTTGAGCCCGCAGGACACTGAGACAGGACCCAACTCCTATGAGCCTGGTCCCCTCCCGTCCGGAGTTCTAGGCTGGCTTCTGGGAGGCGGCGTCCTCAGGAAGCACCGAATCCAAAACCGGAACAGATCATCCCTTTACTTACCTATCCCAAGAGGCCGAGCAGAGGGGGAGGATGGTGGTAACATCAAGTTCCTGGGACAGACACAAAGAAGCAGATAAGAGCAAGAAGCCCCCGGGGCAGGAGAATCATCCAGAAGAAGTCAGCAACAACACCGGCAAGAGCCAGCATCTACTCCTGACCCGGGTGGCACTGTGTGTCCCGAGACCCATGCGGTGCCTCTCAGTCTTGGCTGCACATTGGTAGGACCCAGGAGATTTGGAAATATGCCTATCTGAGCCCTTTCCCAGACAGTCTGAGTTCTTTGGTTCAGGGCCCGGCCTGGGCACTGGGATTTTAAAAAGCTTCCCAGGTGATTGTAATCGCTGTTTACAATCAAGACTGAAAATCACGGATTTAAAGGGAGATGATACCAGATCTTTCTTGGGAGAAAGGGAGGGAGGACAGTGCTCAGAGGCAGAGATGGACGGAAGCCAAGTGAGCAGAGGGGGGGTGTGGAGAAGGGAGGGGTGAACTCTTGGAAGGATTGGAGAGGGGCAGGGGCCCCTCGGCATCAACTCTCACCCCCTCCCACCAACTACATCTGTTCTTTCATGAGAAGCGTATTCTGCTTGGTGCCCATGCAGCTGATAAAGAGAGGAATGACATCAACATAAGGCCAAAGACTCGTGATTTATACTTGATTTTCCCCAGCATGTTCATGACTTCGGCCTCCAACAGAAAACAGAAAATACACCAGCACAGCTGAGTGCAGCCTGTCATATTTTTTAATTTTATTTTTAAATTATCAGACAGTAAAATCGACCTTTTTCCTTTAGCACACATTTCAATGAGTTTTAAAACATGCCTACAGTTTCGTAATCACCACCACAGTCAGGATATGGAATAGTCCCACCCGTCAGCGGGAAAACTCCTGCCCGCCACCCCTCACCGTCTCCCCTGCTCCCCATCCCTACATCCTGGCAACCACGGATCTGTTCTCTGTCACTGTAGTTTTGTCTTTTGGAGAATGTCCCCTAAATGAAATCGTGCATCCATGTCAAGGATGGATTCCTTCCTTCAGCACGCTGCCTTTGAGCTCATCCAAGGTGGTGGGTACGTCATAGCCTGTTCCTTTGCATTGCTGCATAGTATTTCACTGTGTGAAGGTGCCACAGTTTATCCGTTCACTTGTTGAAAGACATGTTCTGTTTCCACTGGTTGGCAGTTATGAAGACAGCGTCTATACACATCTGCGTACAGGTTTTTGTGTCAACGTAAGTTTTCACTTCTCTAGGATAAATAACCAGGAGTAGGATTGCTGATGAATGCAGTCCTGTTATATTTTAGGGCCCAGATTACAAGGTTTTTCAAGAAAATAAAAATAGCGTTAGAGAAGGAACACTGAGCAGTTGCACAACATGAAATAATTTGTCTTTTTTAAAGCCTGTTTACTAACTGTGTTAGGCGTGATTCTTTTGGTCACAAGGAACAGAAGTCCTTAGCTGAAGTAAAACGAAATATATCAATAAGAAGCAGATGTATCTCATAGGAACCCGGGACAGAGATGCAGCAGGAGCCTCAGAATGATCTAGAACAGAGCAGGAGGAAGCCATCAGATGCTCCCTGCATCTCTTGCACCTGCTTCTCTCTGTGCATTTGCTTCTTTTTTTTTTTCTCCTGAAAAAACTTATTCTCTCTGCAGCTTGGTCCTTGAGTTTATTTAGAAGATGCCACCTACAGTCTCAAAGGTCACATAGTAGAAGCCTAGCCGTGCAGCAAGACCAACTCCCTGTCAAAGCTAATTCCATGTTTGTAGGACGAGAACCCTGGCCAGAGCATCCCAGTCAGCACGACCAGAAAGGCAGGCCCTTATGGAACCAGCGTAACTTCCAGCGATCCCCTTCATGTCCTTATGGATTGGGATGCACTGCCTGGCAAAGAGATTTTTGTGTAGTGGAAGGAAGGCTGCTCTGCTCGTTATCACTCTTACTGTGCCAGGGCCTCTCGCTGGCTCCTTCACAGCTTCCCCACAGACAGGAAGATCAGCCAACCATCCGCCAGAGTGGGAGATGAGGTGTGGGCTCGGTTACTGTACCTTGCAGGTTTGCTCTTCACTCTCTCATGTCTCCTGACATGGCTGGTTCTTCAGGGCAAGTCAGCCAGCCTCCTCCCGCTTCCTCTCAGTGGGGCTAGGTGGAGAAGCAGAACTCCTAGAGGGCCTGGGTATCTCCCTCTTCATCTGCAGGCCGACAAGGGCATTCTGGTCCTTCATTCACATCTGAGGAAGGGAGCTGATTTGATAAAACCAGAAAGCTACTAAGATACTTGCCCGGATATCAACACCGTGGTACTTCAATTCCGATCCTGCTCTCGTACCAGGGATAAGAGCACTAGGTGCTTGGGTACTTAGGTACTCAGGGAAAGGAGGCTGAGCTCTTGGACGCTTGTTCGCAATACCATCCCATATCAGCATTCCCCTACCTTCATGTCTACTCACTCCAAAAGCTGACTAAGATTACGTTTCTGACCGAACCGGTGGTTCCTTAATTGTCTACTTACCTGGAACTCTGCAGAGACATACCGAAGAGAAATAAATAGGGACACTGGAGCTCAAAATCCCAGTCCATCTCGGAGACACATCCACCCAAAGACGCAGCCATTCAGCTGTCCCTTCCCCTCCTCCCCTCGGGCTCCAGAGGCTACCACGGCTTACGGTCAAGGTCAAGAGCCTTAGTCCTGACCAACCAAGCAGCCACATATGTCATTAATTTACCCCCTGGGAAGATGATCCATACCCTTCTTTGCAGAAGCCCCCAGCCCCTCTCCCCTAGTAAACTGGTCCTGTTTGAAATGGGAGGCAAGAATCCTCACAAGGAGCGAGAGCTTTGAGGGCTGTAAGATTAGGGCTCACATCCCAGCTCTGTTCCCTGTGGCTTAAGAAAAGCATACAAGCTCTGTGAGCCTCATTTTCCTCCCCAGTGATGTGCTCCAGAGCTGTTTGAAGATTAAACGAAATGCTTCCTGTAAGCGCTGGCCTGAGATAGTTGCTCCAAATTCATTGGTTCTCCCTTCCCATCTTTTATCAACACAACCTCAGTGAAATGTCTTTGAAAGTTCCTTAGGATTTACAGCTGTGTTTGGCATGTTGACATTACTTGCTTAAAAGTAAACGCAAAGCCTTCCCTGTTCACAGTTTTCTAAGGAAAAGAACAAAGCAAAGGCATTCTGGTTTTGACTCATATGAAGGGAGAATATAGCTTTTCTAATGTGTCCAAGACAGTTTCATTCTGTCTGTCCTTCTTCTGGGCTCCCAGGCCCCTGTTTCTCCATCTCTGTTGGCCCTGATCACAGGAGCTAATTTCAGTGCCTCCCACTAGCCGGGATGCTCCTGGGGAACCGAAGTGTATCTGCATCATCTTTCCATCCCCAATTTCAGGCACAAGGCTTGACACAAAACAGAAGCCCGTGCAAGTTTGTTGAGTGAGGGAGGGAACGGCTGGAACATGGCTACAGCTACATGGCTTGGAAAGATTTCGATTCACGTCTTCTCTGTGTTATAGGCCGACAGTTTGGCTGCTTTGAAATTTAGGCTGCATTTAGATGTTTCCTTTGCCTGGGTTTCCTCAGAAGGAATAACATCAGTTGCAAGAAATGAATAGATTTAATTTATTTGCAAGTCCCAAGTGTTTTTGCAGAAAAACACTCATCCACAATAAACAGAAAATTCTGTTGACTTGATCAGATCATATCTTCCTGTTTAGAGGGCAAAAGGCATAGAAAATCTAGCCCATTGATTGCCACCCTGGTTCTGGAAGATCTGATCCATCCTATCTTCCTAGGAGATTGTATGCTAAGGCACCATGTAATCCTGACAAAAAACAAGTTTTGTTCCAAGATGGAATTTAGGAATGAAGATGAATTCTCTAATCCTCGAGTTTCCACTGAGCTCAAGATTAAAGAATTTCATTGCATCTCCAGATAGAGCTCCAAGTTCAGCTACAAGAGGAAATGAAATGGTATATCTGACATCTAAGTTGAGAAGATGTAGCTAAAAACTCAAGGGAATGTTTGCAGAAAGTGATGTAGGAAAGATGTTAGGGTTCAAAGCCGATGGCCAAGAAAGAACTCTTGAGAGGTCTTTGGTGCAAAAAGGTCATCTTATTAAAGCACAAGGACAGGACCCATGGGCAGAAAGAGCTGCACTGTGGTCATGAGGAGTGGCCCGTTATACACTTTCAATTTGGAGGGGGTTCGGGATAGCTAAGTCTTTAAAGAATTTTGGAAGCAAGGTTTCCAGGACCTTGAGAGGGCTAGCTATTGTTGGGACTAATAAAACCTTAGTCGTGAGACCCTTCAGATGTATATGGTGGGCCATATGCTTGGGGAATGCTTGCCAAAATATACCTTGGGAGGTCTAGAGATAAAGGAAATTTCTAAAGGAATTTTTATATGTTAAAGTAGGCTTACAGATTGGGGATGGTGTTCAGGCGAGGATTGCCCTTTGCCTTTAGCACAGTGTCAATATGGAGGCAGTTGAGTCCCTAGAGGAATGTCACTCCTCCTGTTTCAAGGACTTGTCAATGGGCAGTAGGTAGTAAGGAAATTTAATTTCTCTTCTGCTTTTGTTTCCCACATCAGAAAAGACAGCCATATTCATTGCAGGCTGGAAAGGGATGTCATTTAATCTGACCACTAAACAAAGCCCAGTGCCTCTTTTCACCCCCTCAACCAGCCCCTCCCATCCCTCAAGGCCCCCTCACAACTTGCCTCTCATAAGTGCACCAGGAGGCCTGGTCTGTCCTCTATGATCCCGCCCCTCCTGCTCGAGCAGTGGCTTTATTAGATCAATTCCTCACTGTTTGGAGTGCTTGCATCTGCTTCTTCCACTAGGAGGGAAAGTGGGGTCTTATTCCTCTTGGATCCTCCTACAACACTTAGCATATGTGTACGTCATAATGACAACAGCAGTTTGCATTCACTGAACCCTGCAGCCCCAAGCACCTTTGCTCCCCATATGTTACAAATACCACACCGTTTCATTCTAAGAACAAACCTGCAAGGGTTTTTTTGCTCCCCACCCCCCAATGTTTTATTGTTAAAAATGTTCAGCATGCATAGAAATTGAAAGCATTTTACAGTAAACACCCATTTGCCCACTACAATTTCAATTCTACAGTTAAATCTTATGATACGTGCATTATCCCATATCTCTCCATCTGTCCATCCCTCTGTACATCTATCAGTCCACCTTATTTTTAGATGCATTTTAAAGGAAGTACAAGTATATTTTTAATCCCTACTTTACAGATTCACAAAGTTGCAGAGAGCTTAAACATTTTGCAAAAGACCACAAGGCAAATAAGTGGTAGAGACAGGATTTAATTTCCCGTCTGCTTACTGCAGAATTCATGGTCTCCCCACTCCACTAGCCTGCATCTGATCAATATTTATTGAATGAATGAATGAGCAATTTCAGTTGTGAACAGTGCAGGTAAAAAGATGTCAGTTTATTGGCAAATAAAAAGCTGTGTTGAAGTGTGCTAAAATTCACATTTTGAATAGAATAGAGTACTATTTACTGGGCTCTGAATTTATATTAGAGTTTTCATTTTTGTGGGGGAGATAGACGATACAACTAGCAAGTCTAAAAATTGGAAAAATCAGATAGTGATAATGCTATGAAAGAAATCGAACAGGATGAGGGTCTAGGGAGGGCTTGGGTGCTGGAGGTGACATTGGCTGGGTAGAAAGGAGAGGGGAGCACTGAGGAAGGTAAAAGTAACTCTGGGGGTGAACCTGAGTTGTGAGAAGAAACCAACCTTGGGGAAGAGCTGGAAGTCGTGTTTCACTCCAAAGGAACAGCAGGTTCAAAGTCACTGAGGTGAGAATGACTTTGGCATGCCTGGGGAGTAGAGAGAAGGCTGATGGCGCTGAGCAAACAAGAGTCCTAACAGATGAGGTTGGAGAGGTATAAGGGTGGCTTCATAGGCCACGGTAGAAACCTCTAGCATAAATATAGGTGCAATAAGAAAACTTCAGAAAGTTTTAAGAAGGGAGATATGGCAACATCTGATTCACTATATTTGAAGATTACTCTGATTAAATATGGAAACCAGATTTTAGGAGATATGAATGAAAGCAGGAAGTCCAGTGGGCTGAATTGAGTCCTTGCAAAACTTGTGTATTGAAAACCTAACCAACAGTACCTCAGAATGTATTTGGATACAGGGTCTTTAACAGAAGTAATGAAGATAAAATGAGATCATTAAGGTGGGCTCTAATCCAATAGACTGATGTCCTTGAAAGAAGAGGAGATTAAGACACAGACGCACATAGAGGAAAGACCACATGAAGATGGCCGTCTACAAGCCAAGGAGAGAGGTCTCAGGAGAACCCTGCCAACACTTGATCTCAGATGTCTTGCCTCCAGAATTATGAGACAATAAATTTCTGTAGTTTCAGCCACCCAGTCTGTGGTACTTTGCAATGGTGGCTTAAGCAGCTAACACAACAGTCAGAGACTGTTGCCATGGTCTATTTGAGAGAGGATGATGTTGTGAAGAGAAGTGGTAAGATTTAGGATCTGTATTGGAAGTGCAGCCAGCAGGATTTGCTGATGGACTGGATGTGGAGGAAAGGAAAAGAGCAAAGTCAAGGTCAGGGATGACTTTTAGGGTTGAGCTTGAGCCGTCAGATGAATGGGGATAGAGAAGATTTGAAGAGGAGCCCATTGGCAGCGACAGTCAAGAAGTCTGTTTTGGACAAGCTAAGTTGAACAACTGAGCTGGCAATGTGATGAGCTTGGTTGAGCCCTTATGGTAACCACAGAAATGGCCAATTCTGCTGAGCATTGATAGGAACCAAGCACCATGGGGGGCACTTCTAGAAAGAGAGAGGAATCAAATGTAGGCCTTATGATCCAGAAAACCAAGAACTTGTTTTAAATCCTCAGTGTGTATAGGATTGCATTTTTCTTGTGATCAAAGTCAGAGAGGCAAAAATCTTGACCAGAGCTGCAATGACATCATAAATCTGTGGGGCACCTTTGGGGCCAAGTATACGTGGCACTTGTCTGAGTAGGAGTCAAGGATATGAAACTGCCTACCTAGTCATGTTAAATGATCAGAAACTAACTGAACATGTTTTTGTTAAAATGATTTCATTTGTCTAGGAAATTCTTAGAACAAAGAGAGTCAGGGATAGAAATGTATTATGAGATAAGTTCCGCCTTCAGACTCAACCCACACAAGTCAAAAGCAAAAAAGTTGGATTATCCCTGAGTTCCTGAACAAATGGTGCTTGACACCCATAGAAATGATAAGGGGTAGAGATGTAGTCCCTTTTTTGGTCTTCTTTGGAATGAAGAAGTGGAAATCCGCACTGTCTTGGCCTCCTGCTTTAGGCTGCAGAAACATGTTGCCTCCCAGGTATCGAGCTGGGTCTTGGGCAAAGGCCCAGCTTGGCCCCTGAAGGCAATACTAAGGCTTAGCTCCATTTTCCCTTTTTGTTCTCCATGATTGCTTTTGGTATGCTTTTTCCAATTTTTCCTTGACATTGCCATCTATTCTTCTCTTCTTTAACATTCTCATAGAAACCACAAAAAGATAAGAAAAAGAAAGAAAAGTCTCATATCTAATGAAGTGACCAAACAAATAACCACATTAGGTTCTTTTCCCCCAAAGTTTACCCAACACTAGAGCAAAGCGTAGCAAAAGCAAAGGGTAGGCAACAATAAAACTACGGCTCCACCACCTCAAACAGAGAGCTCTCCTGTTTTGCTCCATAAAATAGTGTAATAATACTCATTGCATAGGGTTGTATGGGCTCAAGATAATATACATAAAGGGCCTAGAATATACTAGGCACTCCAGTAAGGGTAGCTGTTGTTACCACACATGCCTCCTTCATGGCTCTCATCTGTACTGAGTCAGAGAAGTGACTTGGCTGTGTCAGACAAGACAGCACGCTTCCCTGACCGAGGAGAACATACTGGAAGCACTGCAAAGGAAAACATCCTACTGAACACCATTACCTGTACTAACAAACATTCACTGGAAACCCCCTTGGTGCCCATAAGCCATTGCGAATCTTCCAGCCTTGCATTTGTCTATACACGCGTTTGAGCAATTTGTATTTTCCGCGAATAACACCTCCTGAGATAACAAGTTCCACTGGTTAGTCACAGCCCATAAATCTCCTCTTCACTAAAGCAGCAGCCTTCCAGGCCGGTGGTGAGACCCAGGGGAAGGAGTTCGGATGCTGTTATCTAAGTGGGTTGACTCTGCCCTTATCCTGTAAGGTGTTAGGTAAATGGCTAACCTCTATGATCCTCAGTCTCTTCACTGTGAACTGGGGATAATCGTCCCCAAGCCACACACGGTTCAACCCCAGAGACTCTGACCCACCATTCCTTCTGCCAAGTGTGGTCTTCCCCATACCCTATCTACATGGCTTGCTTGCTCATTTCATTAAAATGTTTGTCCAGGGGCACCTGGCTGGCTCAGTTGGTAGCGTATGGGGCTTTTAATCTCAGGGTCATGAGTTCAAGCCCCATGTTGGGTGTGGAGCCTCCTTAAAAAAAATAGTAATAATAAATTTAAAAATTATAAAATAACATCTTTGTCCAAAGCTCACTTGTAAAAAATGTTCAAAATCTGTACTGTAAAAACCTAAAAACCTGCACAAAATGTAAGAAACTCTTTCCAGACATTGGACAAGAAGGAGAGAAGCACTGTGACTCCAGCGGAAGAGTTACTAAGAGTAGGGCAGCAAATCAGCTTTACAAATGCTTTGGCCTTCTGTCTGGAGTTAGTTTCTGGAACTCAGAATAGGGAGGAGAAGCCCAAGTGGAGATGAAAATCGTGCTGAACACTGGAAGACAGAGGTGACTGAAATGTGTCAGAAAGAAGACCAGAGAAGAGGGAACTAAGCAGAGAAACAGCCTCGCAAAATCTGCGCAGGGTTCCCCTTCCTGACGTTGGGTGAATACTCACGTATGTGTGCATGGGGTGAGACTCTGCAAGGCTGTGCAAAGAACAGCTTCGGGGGAGCTACAAGCTGAACAATTCCCACTGCTCACACGTACCTGCCAGACATCGGAGTTCCTAGCAGCCAGAGTGGAGAGACGTCGCGAAAAACTGAGGGCATTCAGTAGAAACCCCAGACAATCCCAACAACTGCAGAACGTACATTCTGGTCAAGTTCACGTGGCAAACACTGTTAGATGAAATGCTGGCTCCTAATGAGTCTCAATACATATAGAAAGATTTGATATAATTAATATTATATTATATATATATAATATATAAAAGGTCATAAATATATTTAAAAGGATTGCAGTCACATGGATATAGTCTCCGACCACAACAGAATTAAATGATAAATCAACAACAAAAAGATATCTGAGAAAACCCTAAATACTTAGAAATTAAGCAATGTACATGTAAGTAATCCATGGGTCAGAGAAGAAATCACAAGTGAAATTAGAAAATATTTGACAGGGGCGCCTGGGTGGCACAGCGGTTAAGCCTCTGCCTTCGGCTCAGGGCGTGATCCCAGCGTTCTGGGATCGAGCCGCACATCAGGCTCCTCCGCTATGAGCCTGCTTCTTCCTCTCCCACTCCCCCTGCTTGTGTTCCCTCTCTCGCTGGCTGTCTCTATCTCTGTCGAATAAACAAATAAAATCTTTAAAAATATATATATTTGACAGGAGCGCCTGGGTGGCTCAGTCCGGGTGAGCGTCTGCCTTCAGTTCAGGTCATGATCCCAGGGTTCTGGGATTGAGCCCTGTGTAGGGCTCCCTGCTCAGTGGGAAGCCTGCTTCGCCCTCTCCCTTGCCGCCCCCCAACTCGTGCTCTCTCTGTCTCTCTCAAATAAATAAATAAAATCTTTAAAAAATATATTTAACAGAACAAAGTGAAAGCAAACATCAATGGAACAGAATACAGAGCCCTGATATAGCCCCATGTACGTACAGACAACTGATTTTGACAAAGCTTATCAAGAAGCAATTAAATGGAGAAATCATAGCGTTTTACAAAAAAAAATGGTGCCAGGACAATTGGATATCCATAACAAAAATAAATAAACCTCAAATTAAGTCTCACCCCTTACACAAAAATCAGCTCAAAATTGGCTATAGATTGGAATGTTGAACATAAAACTTTTAACTTTTTTAAAAAGATTTTATTTTATTTTTTCATTTATTTTAAAGAGAGAGAGAGCAGGAGTAGGGGTTGGGGTGGGGGGAGGGCAGGGGCAGTGGGAGAGAGAGACTCTCAAGCAGACTCCCCACTGAGCTTGGAGCCTGAGGCAGGGCTCTATCCCACAACCCTGAGATCATGACCTGAGCCTAAATCAAGAGTCAGATGCTTAACTGACTGAGCCACCCAGGCGCCCCAAAACTCTAACACTCTTAGCGTGATCCGTAAAAGAAAAAAAGATCAATGGCTGGCTCAGTCGGTGGAGTGTGGAACTCTTGATCTCAGTGTGAGTTCGAGCCCCATGTTGGGTGTAGAGATTACTTAAAAATAATAAAATTGATAAATTAAACATCATCAAAATGAAAAGCTTTTGTTTTGTGAAAAACCCTGTAAGACAAGGAGACTGTAAATTGCAAACTGGAAGAAAATACTTGCAAACCATTTATGCGACAATGAACTCATTATCTAGAAAGTATAAAAGAGCTTCCGAAACTCAAGATTTTTAAAAAATCAGTCCAGTTTAAAAATGGGCAAAGACATGAAACGGTATTCCACAGAAGAGAATGTTTCAACAGATGGCAAATTGTTGCATAAATAAGCCCCAAATGGCCTCTGTGTACTGGCCCCTGGGTTGCTTATTTCTTCCCTGCAGACCAAGACCCATTAGCTTAAAAGCCTGCTGGTGCCAAACTCAAATTTTTATACCTCCAGTTGCTTTAAACATAGCCCCTACAAGCAGATTTTAGCCCTTTACACCCTGCTTGCTTTGCATTCCCTGAAGAGCCTCCCCCATACCTGTTGACCACAGCTAGAGCCTGGGGTGGTAAGCCCCTGGGCTACTTTGCCCCCCCAGGAGGTCTGTGATTGGAAACTGAGAGCCGGACTGATGAACGTGAAAGCCTGTTCTCTGATCCTCCTCTTTCTTGCCCTCCTCCCCTTCTGAGTAGCAACCGGACAGAGCCTCTGGACAGACTCCCGCTGCAAGGGCCCTCTCTCGCAACCCTGCCCAAGCACCACGCAGTGAAGTTGGTTGTGCGTCACTGCCTCTCACGGTCATATCTTTTTCCTTGATCTGCCCCAGCTCCCTCAAACCCCTGACACACATAAACACACAGAAAGATCTTCCATATCACTAGCCCTTAGGGAAATGCGAATTAAGACCACAATGAGAGAGCACTCTACACCTATTAGAATAGCTAAACTTAAAGATACTGACACTATCAAATGCTGGCTAGAATGTGGAGAAACCAGATCTCTCACTCGTTACTGGCAAGAATATAACATGTACAGCCACTCGGGAAAGTGGTTTGGCACACACTTACCAACCACCCCAGGAACTGCGTGTTTCTTGGACACTTGGACACTTATCCAGAAAAATGAAGGTATATGTCCATATAAACGCCTACACACAATTGTTTCTAACAGCTTTATTTGGAATCGCTCAAAACTGCAAACAACGAAAATGTCCTCGGTAGGGTGAATAGTTAAACAAACTGCTCCATCCATACCAGGAAATACTACTCAATAAAGAGAAGCAAGTTACACATACAACAGCTTGGATGGCTCTCAAGGGCATTATGCTGAGTGGAAAAAGTCCATCTCAAAAGGGCAAATACTGTATGATTCCTTTTAAATCATGTTCCCCAGATGAGAAAATTGTACAGCTCTGGAAAGGACGGGGTCGCTGACTCAGGAGGGAGAGTGGAGGGGAAGGGAGTGGGCGTGCCTGTGAAAGGGAAGCACTAGGGAGACCCCCCTGGGGCCGGCCGGACTGGCTCTGGGCCTATACTGCAGTCCCCATCACACAAACCCACAAATGACATAGAACGAAACACAGGCATTGTACCAATGTCAAATTCATGGTGTTGAGATTGTGTCATTATGTACGATGTGGAGAGGGCTCATTGAGACGGGCAAGGTAGAATTTGTCCTCAACAACTCCACTTAGCCAGTTCAGCACCCCCCCATAAAGCATGTGGACTGATGCCCCTGGGCGGCCGTCACTCACCCCCACAGCCTCCTCTCCAGCTCCCCAGGGGCTAACGCTCGCCCCAGTTGAGCTGTCTGTTTACCAGGAGTAAGTTGTATTTGTTCTCAAGCCTGTTGGGACCACTTGAACTGTTTTTCTAATTACTTAATTAAAATAAACATAATAAAAGCCAATTAAATACGAGTGGGATAAGTAAGAGAGTTGCTGTTTCAACGAAAACTAAATTGAAGGCTTTGGAAAGGCTCAAAAAAAAAGCAAATCACACATACAAAATTATGGATGTCGAATTAGGTGTGGGCGAGCCAACAGTAAAAGAATCAGAGGGGGTAGGAATCTTAAAAATCCAAAAGGATGCTGCGTTCCGATTGTTTCACCAAGATCTCGAAGTCCTTGCTCCTTCTTACAGAATCCCAAACCAGAAATTTCGGACGGTGTGTCGTGGGTGATGCTCGTGAAGAAAAGACAACACCCAAGTCCAGTCCGAGGACACACACAAAGGTCTTGGCTCTGCATTAAAAGGTTAGCAGTGTAATAGATTTAGACACAGACAAAAGTCAAATAAAATGTATTAGATGTGCTGGTATAATCCCTGAATCCCCATTCCAGTGGACTACCACCCCGCTTACTTCTAAAGCTCCCTCCTGGGCTCCCCACACACATATCCGACAATGTCCCTGAAAAGCCACCTCAAGAATTCTACCCTCTCGTGCAGTCATTACACTTTGCAAAATTTCATCCCCCAAAAAATGGTTCAAAAATCTAGAAAAAGCTGTGTGAGCAAAGATGGGGTATTTATGTAGCAGTAACTTGGTTTATCGGTCACCTACTATCAATGTCCTTACTTTCTTTGAGGGGCTTCTAGCCCACCCCCCCCCACTGCATACAGTGTTGGTCTTCCTGTGCCTCGAGACATTCAGCCTCTAGACGGTCAAGGAGCTCCTGTCACCCAGAACCGTGAACTTCCTCAACTCCTGAGCTTCTTATTCACCTGGTTCTTCAAGGCCCTTGAGAATTGCATGAGCTCACCCACATCCTTCAAGTAAATCGCTTTCCTGTCTAAGCATTCCAGAGTTGGTTTCTGTTGCTTGCTGACGAAGACCCCTAAGTGACTTGATTGATAAAGGTGGAAAGCCACAGAAACCATCGAAATGTCAAAGAATTAAACAGCAAAGTAAAGCATAGTTTATCCACTTAAAGAAATATTATGCTGTCATGAAAAAATTATCACTATTGGGTGATATAGTAAAAATAAAGATGTCTATAATACCGTATCTGTGAAAAAAGCCCTGGCATAAAATTTTATATGCGGTATAATTACAACTATGTAAAAGTATATGGAGAGGGACTTAAAATATTACGCTTTTTGTTCTTTTTTCATATTTTAAAATTTTTACTACTTAAATTATCTTCTTTTCAAAAGAGAAGAGCTAATTTTTATGTGTGGGGGGTTTTCTTTGTTTTGTTTTGTCTGGTTTATGTGTGGGGTTTTTTAAGCAGGAAAAAGAAACCAGATTCAAATTGGTCCTTCCTGTTGTCACTGTCTGTCTGCACCGTGGGGCATGGGTCCTACAGCCGCTCACTTCTTACCTGTCTGTTGTCAGGGGACGGATAATGGAGCTCGAATGCTTGAGTGCCTAGGATGTCCTGGGCCCTGCTGAACATGCCATCTTCTCTAGTTCTTACAACAATACTGTGAGGTCAATAATACCACCCCCGATTTTCAGAGTAGCAAATCAAAGCCCGGAGTTTGTAGCAGCTGAACCCCCCCCTCCACGATAAGTGACCGAGACAACCAACCTAATACATTCCCTCTGCTGTCTAGCACAATTTTATTTACATATGTAACAACGTATTACAACTGACTTTTCAACCAGGCACCAATACACACAAGGCATGACATTTCCAAGCAGGGAAAAACTAGATGTCGAAGGAAATTCTTGAGAACCATTTCCTGGACACCTCACCCGCTCAGATGATAAAAAGGGGTCAAAAACATAGAGGATGGAGAATTTTGTGAGCAGGCTCATTTTGGAGAGAGCTGTACTGGAAGTCCCATTTCCCCTCCCACCTGGTAAGGGGGTGCCTTCCACGGGGCTACTCAGATGTGATGAGGCATCGGGGAACCCCGGGAGTCTGGGGTCTGACTCCTGCGCTGCGGGGCGGTCAGGGCCAGGGCTGACTGGATGCATCCTCAGAACTAAATGAGGTCACACAGCGGAGACAGCGCCGCTGATTTGTCTTAGTTCCCCTCAAATAAGGCAGCTTGGAGGGACCAAGGCACTCCAGCAGCTGGATTGAACTCCTAGAGGGGAGGGAAGGACTTGCAAGTCATCACCGAAAATAAAGAAGGGTCCGAGGACCTACAGGGGAGAGGGGCCCCACAGGAACATCTGAAAAGTACAGGAAAGAGCCACAGAGAAAGAACCAGCTATCAGATCTTCACATTCACTTGGTTGGATTCTATTTGTACACAGATTAGTGACGGCATCGGGGTCCAAAGCAGAACTCTGACGGCACCGGGGACACTGGGGACACAGGCATAGCGCCCTACAAACCATTTTGAGTTCATAGCCCCAGCGTGTCCGAGGGCTGCTGGTGAATTCCTCCCGGCTGGACTTCCACTTGTTCTGCATTCAAGCTCTGGATCTCATTGGCTTTCAGCCCCGCGTGAACAGGTCTGGCAGTCGATGGGCGGCTCTGACAGAGCGCTAGTCCTTAGTAACCTTAGCCCTTCCTTGGCTCAGTCCACAATCCCACGCCCAGGTCCCCTCCCCAGTTCCAGCCGAAGTCCCCATTTACTGGGGTTTGCTGGTTTCGTCCTTTCCCCACTTCCAGTCCCCAGTCTCCCTTAATGGAGTCCCCTGGTCTAGCTCACAATGAGTATTGCCCATGGCCTGCAAGGCCTTCCATTGACCAGCTTGCAGTAGCTTCTGAACCCCAGCCCTTGGTCTGTCCTCAGATTCCCTGCTGGGAACGCCTGGGGGCTTCTGCCCATCTCAGATTCCTGCTTGCTCTGAATCAGCTTACGCTCCCCATTCTCTGAGGCCTTGCTGCCTCAGTCCGCCCCAGGCCCCACGTCTCCCCTGCCGCTGTTATCCACACTCGCACTTCCTCAGTACTGATGTGGTTTTGAATATCAGTGAGGTTCAGTGGGGTGGGGTCCGGAGCCGATGACCAAGAAAGAATTCTTGAGACGTCTTTGGTGCAAAATGGTGGTTTATTAAAGCACAGAGACGGGACCCGTGGGCAGAAAGAGCTGCTGATGGGACTGGGGGAGGTAAGGTAAAAGGGAGGTTTCAAAAGGATTTTCGTATGTTAAAGAAGACTCCCAGGATACTGGGAGGCCTGAGGATTGTCAAGTTAAGGTTGCTTTTCCCTCTCGCAAGGCGTTAACATGAAGATAGTTGGGAACTTCTTGGATGAACATCACATATCCCACCCAGGAGCCGAGGGATGGGGAGGTTGCAGGGTACAGGCTTATGCTTTGTCCTCAGCTTGCCTTCTGCTCCCTCATCAGTACCCTGGGCTTCTGTCAATGTGCACATGAGGAAAAGGCTTAGCTGAAAGGAAAATAATAAATGAATACATACATGATAAGGGAACGGGAGCCTTAAAATCGAAGACTTAAGCGTTCCACCTTCCAGCACGCCTGCTTATTTTATGTCTCAGAACCATAGTCCCAGAAGCTATAAAAATCTAGAAGCTTGTTTCGTGACCATAAGAACTTGGCTTGGTAACCATCAAGTTGAGGACCCCAAAACAAGGCCAGACAGAAGTGTGAGAGCTGCATCCTATTTGTGACTAGATGTGGCTGGACAGAAATGTGAGTCAAACTCCAGTTGTGGCCGAGGGTCCTACCCAACAGCGGCCCGCCTCAGGGACCTCACCGTCTGGGATTACGATGGCCATTGGGAGGACTGTCCCAATGAGATCAGATCATTTAAGAAGTGCGCTTAAAAGCCAAGGCTTCAAAATTCCAACAATAACTTCGGTGAAAGTTTCATTCCGAAAACCCGATAATGGATTTTAAAAGATACAAGAGGTACCTAATACAGAAAGCTATGAGACCATGTAATTCTAACTGTCTTCTTTATGCCAACACTCATCCTAAGTTGTCCTCTGTCTGAATTGCCTTTAGGACCATAAACGAAAGTCAGCTAGAGAGGTAATTCAAAGTTCACCTATTCCTTCACCAATCCCAAAACTATCCTTGTTTATCTCAAAAGGCTTGTAAATTATTGGCTTTAGAAAACCAAAGTTCTTCTAGGAGGAAATTTACGTCTTTCTCTGTCCCTTGAAGTGATGAATCTTACCGTGTTTTTGAAATGTAAACACAGGGACGCCTGGGTGGCTCCGTCAGTTAAGTGTCTGCCTTGGGCTCAGGTCTTGATCCCAGGGTCCTGGGATGGAGCCCCAGGGTCTGCATCTCCCTCCGCCCCTCCCCCCTGCTCATGATCTCTCTCTCCCTCTCTCTCTCTTTCTTTCAGATCAAAAAGATCTTTAAAAAAATTAAAAAACAAAATAAAAAAATAAAAATAGCTTGGCACAATGACTGGCTTTGTGTGATGTCTCATTTAGTTTTTATGGGTAGTCTCAGCCTAATTGTTAAGAACAAGTAAATCGAATAGATGTAAATAAGATTTTTAAAAGCTTTAGGTAAACTTTTAAACAGTTTCCCAAATCTTTCTGGTAACTTAAAACCTTAAAGTGTTGCTGAGTTAGGTTAAGTGAAACATTGTTAAATTCATAATCTAGATAATTTCCAAATAAGATAAAAGAATGAATCATTAATGACTGAACATAGGTTTATTTAATTTTGGCTTCCTTATTACAGAGAGACTAAAGATAAATTTCTGTCTGGTGATAAATATTTCATGTATGCGTGTGCTTTCTGGAAAGACCATGCTATTAAAAAGCACATTTCTAGAAATTATGAAATGTGTTCATACACTTGCCAACCTAAGGAACACTGGCATAAGAAGTCACAATTGTTTACTACTCGGTTTTCACTAGAAATTAAAGTATCTGAGGGTTAAGAATTGTAATTAACATACGTGGTTAAAGCTACTAAAGTCATGAGGGAAATGCCTCCACACGCAAGAGACGTAGGATACGCGCCTCCAGTAACAGACGGTATGAGGGATGCGGATGCAATTTTTTTTGAGGAAAAAGAAAGCTGTAGAAAGTTTCTGAAAAAATGAATCTTTGAAAAAGAATTTTATGCATGGTCAGGACTAAGATTGGAATGGATGCATTTTATTATCAAAAGTAAGCTAGCACAAAATTAGATTTGGCTTTCTCTCTATTAAAAGGACAACGTTATTTTTTTTTTCTTTTTTGGACTTTTGGTCTACTCCTGATAACAGTTGTAAAACTTTCTGTACCTTTTAAGGGCTCTGCCTAAAAAACAAAGGTTCTGTGTTTTCTTTCCGTTGTAATTGTATAGCTGTGGAAGTGTTCCCGAATTTACGTGAAATTCCGAGAAATCTGATATGGACTGGTACAGTCATCACTTGCGATTAGCTTCTGAAATTGCTGTCATCAAAATTGAGGCTCACGTTAAATGGACTGAACCTGAGAATCCAGAAAATGTCCCAGCGGCCTTTGAGACAAAGGCAGCAACCACGAAACCCGTCGAGATGGTGGTTCATGTACGTGAAGTCTGTTCTGCTTCTGCAAAAACTGTCCCCTCATTGCCAGACTCTTGTCATCCTGCTGTCCTGGTAACATGACAAGAGCCTGCTCCTGAGTCTGACCAATTAAGATGGGAAAACAGTGGTTATAAACGAGACAAACAGTGGGGCAATGCGAATCCCAAGACGGCTGCTTGGTTCCTCCCGGTTCCCCAACGAGCCTTATTTTTCAGTGTTTGCCTTCCTTCACCAACCGTAATGCATTTCAAAGGACTCAAATTAGGAACAGTCATCGGGAGAGAGCCAGCCGTCAGATGGTGAAAACAGTCTGTCAGCAACGTCTGACCTCTCAGGTCCATCATCCTGGAAAAACTACCTTCGTCTCCAGAGGCCTCGGGACCTCCCTCTGGACTTTGAACACCCAGAGCTGAACTTCATTCCACTGCCACCTGGTATGTGATGAAGGAACAGAAGGCAAGTTGAGGGCAAAGCAGAAGCTGACACCCCACCCCCATGGAATATAGGTGACATTCTCAGGCACTCCTGGCTGCCCTAAAGCTAAGGAAAGGAAAAACAAAGAGTTAACTCATAGAGACCACAATCCTGCAAGACATGCGTCTCCCTCAGGTTCCCAATTTCTCAGCAATCTACTAGAACAAAGCATGTCTATCAGTGACCTAGCTTCCAGAAGGAATGTAGATGCAACTAAACGTCCTTGTAACCAGCAGCCCATTGAAGATACTTGAAGCCGGCTGAGTATGTTCCTCCAGGAAGCTCCCAACTATCTTCATGTCCGTGCCTTGCTAGGTAGAAAAGCAGCCTTCACTTGACATTGGCCAGGCCGCTGGTATCCTGGGAGTCCTCCTTAACATACGAAAATCCTTTTGAAAACCTCCCTCTTCCTTACCTCCCCCGACTCCTAAGCATATAACCAGCCACCCCTCATAACCCCGGGGCAGCAGCTCTTTCTGCCCACGGGTCCTGTCCCTGTGCTTTAATAAACCACATTTTTGCACCCAAGATGGCTCAAGAATTCTTTCTTAGCCATCTCATTCCACTGAACCTCCCCTATATTCCAAAACCCCATCCGTCTGGATTGTCAATATGTCCCTGTTACTGTGGGTATGTTTTCTGGGTGAGGTGAAGCTTTCCCCTGCCACAGGACCGATGCCCTCACAGTGGCCCAGAACCTTAGAGAATGTGGTTCCCGCTTGGGGCATACCTTCCACAGTCTCCGGTGATCGAGGCACCTGCTTCACAGGGCAAATCGTATAGAAGCTGTAAGGAAAACTTTACAAACTTCCTAAAATTGATGCTGTCCCTAGAAGCCTTCCCCACGCGCTTCCCAACGCCTCCTCTGGCTCCTCCGTAGCTCCTCAGAAGCCAGGTCCCTGGTTCCCACACCCTGTGACTTGATGTCACATCCGAATTCACAAGAGAAGAGGTGATCCACCACAGGGGAGATGTCGGTGAAGGAGAAAGAAAAAAACAGCAGGGGGTATCTGAGGAAGCTGGAGTCTATACCCCAGGGTGCACATCAGCTCTGGGGAGTGAGTAAACCCAGAGCAAACCGCGAATAAAGGCTCAGAGCCAGACGCTGAGCCTATTGGTAAGTGCCTATTTGGAGAATTTGAGTGAGATTTTACTTCCCAAGGTTTGGAGAAAGGGGCCCTGGAGGAAGACCAGAGTTTAAATCCAAGCCCTGCCTCTCCCCAGCTGAGTCTCTGAGCGCCACTGGTCTCTCTGTCTGCAAATCCAGGAGAACCTCTCCCCATCTCTGGGACATTAAATACAATGACATACCTAGGGGCGCCTGGCTGGCTCAGTGGGGGGAGCGTGTGACTCTCATCTCAGGGTTGAGTTCCAGCCCCGCATTGGGTATAGAGATTACTTTAAAAAAAAAGTAAAATCTTAAAAAATAATACTTTTTATTACATATAAAATAACATCCCTAGATGGGCACACACTAATGATAAGTCTGTACAAGATTTCTTCCTTTTCCTTCTAACCTCGTTCATGTGTTGTAATTATGAGATATTCAGCAGCAGAGTTTAAGACCTGAGTAACTCTCCATGACCCCTTTAAAATCTCACGGACGTGTACGTTTCAGGTAAAAAAGAAAGGTAGGATGACTGTAAAGGAGTTATTAGCTGCAAGGTAGGAATTTTAATGAAGCTTAATTTTAGAACAATTTTCCGAACATATTCTTAGAAGCTTCATCATCAACAAATATTTGCGAAGCCTCCACGTGTCAGGCAGAGACTCCCAGGCTATGCTGTGGTGAATGTATGCCTTTGCTCGGGGACACTTCCAGAATCTGATGTTGCAAGCAGAGCATCATTTACATAACAGTGGACTATTAAAGCAAATCCGCAGGTCTCTTTGCAGCTCAGGAAGCAATGCTGAGTTAGACACTGCTGGCAGGGGGGTCACAGGGTAACTGCTGGAACCGAGTGGGGGCTCCAGCTGCCTTGAGCGATTTGCTCTTGTTTCAGTCACGCCTTGCCTTAGCACATGCTGTTCCCACTAACTGGATTTCACTTCCTCATCCTTAAAAAAAAAAAAAAAAAAAAGCTTCTCCTCTAAATAGCCTGGCCTTCCCTTCCTCCACCATCACCCCAGTGCAGTTCAGACACCTGCCCTCCAGCCTGCTCCGTCACAGCCCCCAGCCCTCCCTGTAGTAATTGCTGATTTCTGTCCTTCCACACCACGGAAGGCCCCTTGTGCACAGAATCATGCTTACGCATCTGGCTAAGCCTAACACAGTGCTGGTGCCCAACAGAGGAAAGACAGAGCAAAAGAGGAAGGGAACCGACTATCTTAATGCCTAGATACTTGACCATATACATAAATAAATATGTGACTATAGAAATAGGATGTGACTGGGTCAGTATATAAAAGGATAGGCATTATAGACATTTATAAAGGATATACAACATGAATTTTGATTAAATAATTTTGTAAAATTATTTTGGTTTTAACTTCAGAGTTTCAGCATCTCAAGTCAATGGACAAAGAATCATAATTTTTTGTTCTTGGTGAAGAAACTGAAACAGAGAGATGGAAAATTATTTCATTCAATTGATTTGTTAGTCACAACTAATAAATGGACAGAAACCCCATTCAAACAGAGTCCAGGGAATTTTCTGGTTCTGGTATTTGGAGGTCCAGGGAGTATATTAGCTTTGGGAATAGCTGGATCTGGGGGCTTTTTTTACTTCTCAGCTTTGTTTTCCTCCAGGCAGGCTTTATTCAGATTCAGACTTACATCTTGATACTTCCAGAAACTTCATTGAAAAAAAAAAAAACAACAGTGTTCCAGCGACGGCAACAGAAGTCTCAGAACTGAGTCCCATTGGTTTGTCTTGGGTCACGTGCCCATCTCTGAACCAATCACTGTGGCCAGGGCGGGGGGGTGGCGGTGGGGAGAGCTGGCAAACCGGGCCAGGGCCATGGCTCACTCCTAGAGTTTGGGGCAGCGTCAGAGCCCCCTGAACACCATGGGAAAGAGTGGGAGATATGCCTCTCTGCAAAACGACATTCAGGTGCGGTCATCAGAAGAGGGAATGGTTGCTGAATGGCAGAACAGTACTCGATCAGTAATGACAGGACTGAGGGTGGAGTTGATGGCTTTCTATGGGGATAGAACTTTCAAAGTGCTTGACGTGGTGATGGGCATGGAGAGACCAGGGTTAGCTCCCGGAGCTCCCACAGTAGCACTGGGAATAGAAGAAATGGAGACAGTGGAAAGGTAATCAGGAGGGAGCCTTGGAGACACAGGGTAATGACCAGGCTCTGCTGGGTAAGGGGACAGAACAGAGAGAGAGGTGAGCCAGAGAGCCAAGTGACATGTGGACTGGACACATGGCAGGAAGACCAGGGCTCCCAGACAGCTCCTCGTGCATGGGTTCTACCCCTAGAAGCCAACCCATTTCCATTTAACCAGGCAATTTCATTTCCTAGTTGAGGGAAGCTTCCTTATTCTCTTTGTTCAATCCAAAGAAACCTGGGCTATGGAATTTAGCTTCCAACAAACAAGCCAATTCTATTATCATTATCCCTATTAATCTCCTGATCGAATAGAAAGAACTTTGGGTTTGCAGACTAACAGATATTGTCAAATCCTGCTCTTCCACATGGCAGAGATGTGAACTTGACCAAGTCACTCCGCTCTTGGAGCCTCAGTTGTCCAACCTGTACAATGAGGGTGAACCAGAACTCCCTCATAGGAGTTTCCCAGTGCATATCAGCCACTAGCCAAGACCCGGAATACAGCACGTGCTCAACTCCTCTTCGCTGCTATTACAGTGAGTCCCAGTGCTGTAAAATTTTATAGGTCTAAAAAGGTCCGGTAATGAGTGCTTCATCACAAGATTGTTAACTAAAGCCAGCAGGACAGGTCCCGATGTGTCTACAGCATTGGAATTTTTCATTATGGAGCAAATGTTTCCACTTTCTGAAAATCAGCATTAAGCTAGGGATTTCTCTTTTTTTTTTCCAGTGCACTCAGGACTCCCAAAGGGTAGCAGTACTTAGATAATTCATTTTTAATCATCTGAGCCACACGAGAAAAGGTTACATCTAACCAAAATATGGCATGGCAGAAATGAGGGCAGGAACAGGAGGGGAAGGCAGCTTGGTTGGACTTGAACTTGAGCGGTGACCTGTACTTCTGTAGGAGAGTCAGTGCCTTGCTGGTCTTCCCACCATGTGGGCCCACCCGCCGTTTATTTACCCACTCAGTCATCCCCCAGCACCTACTGACTACTGTTCATGAGGCGGGGGCTGGGCTCCAGGAGGTCCGACCTTTGCCCTAAGTAGCTCGAGATCTATAGCAGGAGTCCCTGAACTGTTTTAATAAAGGGCCAGATAGTAAATATTTTAGGCTTTGGCGGCCACATGGTTTCCATCACAACTACTCATCCCAGCCCTTACAGCACAAAAGTAGCCACGGACAACAGGTACACAAACGGTGGGGCTGTGTTCCAATCATCCTTTTACAAGTGGCCCTAGTTTGTGCTCTGTTTACTGTATCAGTTACTGATGGAGAAGTACTCAAGTTCCCTTCCTCATTCAAAGCAGTCGGCAGTGCAAACTGTGCGCTTAAAACAAGAAATCCAAACTGGTACAAATATATCTTAGGCACTTTATTTTACTTTATAGCATATTGAAATAAAAAATCATCTTGAGCTGAATGATAATGAAAATATTGCTTGGTTCTGGGCCACAGCTAAGACTGTGCTCAGAAGGAAATACATATATGCCTTTAACTGCATATATTTAAACAGAAGAAAGTTTGAAAAACAATCATCTAAGAATCCATCACAATAAATTAGAAAAAGGAGAGCCAATTAAACCCAAATGAAGTAGAAGAAAGGAAATGATTAAGAACAGAATTAAATTCAATAAAATGGAGACAAATTAAATCTTGCTGGAGGGCACCCAGGGTGCAATGGGCCCTCCATGAATGAGTAGCCTTCCCTTCCACTTCTGTTAGAATGCTGCTTGTGTCCCCATTCAGCTCCATGCTGGCTTTGGGGCTGAGTTAAATATATTTGATCATGTTAAATATGTTTTATCATGTTAAGGAAGAATCAATTGATTCCTATTTTATTATTAAGCGTTGAGTTGCGGCAAATGAGTTTCAGCTGTCACAGAGGGGATTGATGTGGGAAACAAAAGCAGAAGAAAAAATTAAATTTCCTTACTACTTACAGACCATGGACAAGTCCTTGAAACAGCTGAAGTGACTGTCCTCTGGGAGCCCAGCTGCCCCGATGTTGACACTTTGCTAAGGGCAAAAGGCAGTCTGAGCTTAACACCATCCCGATCCCCCAGGATCCTGTAAGCCCACTTTAACATAGGAAAATTCCTTTGGAAACGTCCTTTATCTCTAAACCCCCTGAGATTCATGTTAGCAACCATCCCCCAAGCATATGGCCCCCTGACACTACATCTGCAGGCTCTCATGACTCAGGTTTTATTAGACGGCAATAAATGACCTTTTCCCGACAATAGCAGCCCCCTCAAGGCCCTGGAAGCCTTGCTCCAAATTCCTTAGAGTTTTATGCTCTCCTGAACCCCCTCCCAACTTGAAAGTATATAATCAGTCACCTGTCACAACCCCAGGGCAGCACTTTCTGCCCACGGGTCCTATTCTCATGCTTTAATAAAAACCATCTTTTTGCACCAAAGACGTCTCAAGAATTCTTTCTTGGCCATCGGCTCTGGACCCCAACATTTCTACATCAGCAATCACATGATTTTTCTCTTTAAATCATTAATTTAATCAATTTCTGAGATGAAATCACCCCTGAATTCCTGAAATGAACCTTCCTTAGTACTATTGTATTGTTTATGTTTTCTTTCATTTGTGAGAGTTTCTTTTTTTTTTTTTTTAAGTCTTTCACTTTTAACTGGATGCTGCAGTATGGTTTCTAATACTTTATTTAGAATTTTGCATTAGTATTCACGTGTGCCATTAATCTGTACTTTTCTTTTTGTCTCAATTTTTATCAGACTTAGTAATGTTATTGTCACTGTTAAAAAAATTGAAAATAGGATGCTTTCTCTTTGCTCTAGATTAATTCGTGTAAAACAGAATAATCCTTTATTTATGTAGCATTTTGTTTTAAAGAATTACAGATTTATAGAAAAGATATTTTTTTAAAAAGTATGAATTTACCATGTACCCAGATTCCCTAAATGTATGTATCAGTTTTTCCAAATCTTTCGAAAGTCAATTCTAGATGTGTCCCGGTAGCCCTAGATACTTTGGTGTGTGTTTTCTAAACACGAGGACATACCTTTACGATCATCACGATACAGTTGTCCAAACCAGGAAATTGCCGCTGATCCATTGCTAACATCTAATCCTCAGGCCTTATTCAAGTTTTACCAGTTTTCTCAATGGCGCCTTTCATAGAAATACTGCTTCCTCGTTAGCTCCCAATCCAGCATCACACAAGCATCTAGCCGTCCAGTCTCTTCAGACTCCTTCCCTCTGGAGAATTCCTCAGTCTTTGTCAATAACCTTGACGGCTTGAGGTGTGCGGACTATTTATCTTGTGTAATAGCCTCGGCTGGAGTTTGTCTGATGTTTACTCATGACTGGATTCAAATGACCCATTCTGGGTCAGAAATACCACAGAGGCACGCTTCTGTCCTTTTTCGTGCATCACGTCAGGAGACGCATAAACGTTTGTCTCTTACAAGTCACGGTAACTTCCATCACTTGATGAATGGGGTGTCTGCCGGATCCACCCCTGTAAGGAGTATCTGTTCTTCAACAGGTGATCAAAATTCCTCTAGAAATTTTATGGCCTTTTTTTTTTTTTCACGGAGGGGATGGTAGTTCTTTCAGAACTTTATATTCGGTTTATTTAGACTTTAATCTCCTCTACGATAAGATCTGAAAATTTACTCTTTCCTAGAAAATTGTTTATTTCCTCTAGGTCTTAAATGGGTCCTTTTTCGGGAGTGGGGTACATACACGCGTGCACAGCACATTAGAGCGCGGCGGGGCCCGCCGGTCAAGGCTGGAGAGGCAGGGGGAGGCCAAGTCCGGAAAGTCTGGTACGTGTGCAAAGCACCCAGGACTCTCCCCTGAGTGATGGGGCTCCTGTGAGAGGTCCTGAGCGCGGAGGGGCACGATCAGACAGGGTTGTGTCAACTCTGGGGGTGACTGTGACGTGGCAGTTCCACACCGTTCTGAGGCTGGAGTCAAGCCTCTCTGTGAGGAAAGGTGTGCAGTACTGCAGGTGAGATGCGGAGGAACATTCCAGCCACTGTCCCTTGACTGGAAGAAGGAGGGGCCGAAAGCGCCTCTCCGGCACTCGCCTGCGAGGCCAGTCTGCAAGAACACGCAGCCCGGTGGGAAATACTGGTGTCCCCGCACATCCTATGCTGGTCGCCGGTCCAGTGCCCTGTTACAAGGAAGCCACTTGCCTCCCCTCGGAGCAACAGGGAACTTCACTCTCTAGGCGGCCTGCGGAACTGGCTGCGGGCAGCGGCCTAGGCGGCCCCGAGTGCGCGTGGCCTCCTGAAGGTGACCTTGCTTCACGGTGCTTTCCGTCGTTGTAAGGACTGCATTGATGCTGCCACTCATCCCGGTCTCACCACGTCATCACTGTCATTAACCATGCTAAAGAGCGTGCGTGCGCGCGCACATACACGCACACAGGCGGAAATAAAAAGAACACGCAGGGAAGCAGTCAATCAAAGTTTGAGTCTTTTTTTATTTCTTTCCATGCACTGTTCTTTGTGGCATTCCTTCTGAGGCAGCGGTCATAATCTAAGTATAATTGCCAATACTTATTAGGTTTTAAGTTTTATTTGTTTAAGTACACCGCACCCCATGTGGGGCTTGAACTCAGAACCCAGAGATCAAGAGTCACATGTTCGGGAGCCTGGGTGGCTCAGTCCGGTAGGCGTCTGCCTTTGGCTGGGGTCATGATCTCGGGGGTCCTGGAATCCAGCCCCACACCAGGCTCCCTGCTCAGTGGGGAACCTGCTTGTCCTCTCCCTCTGCCTGCTGCTCCCCCTGCTTGTGCTGTCTCTCTGTCAAATATATAAATACAATCTTAAAAAAAAAGAGTCGCGTGCTCTTCTGAGCCGGCCAGGCGCCCCAGTTGCTGACACTTACTGAGCACTTCTTGTGTACCATGAACTGTGCCAAACATTTTATGCATATTACCAATCTCATCGGATCCTAAAAAAAATAATAAAATAAAATAAAATCCTGTTATGTGAGTGTTACTATCCCAGTTTTGAAGATGAGAAAACCGAGGCTCAGCAAGAGAATGCCCGAGCAGAAACTCAAATCAGGTCTGCCGGACTCCAGACACCATGCCTTGCAGGAACGAGTGCTATCCCTTCCAGTTATCCAGCACCTCTGGTTCCTGATAACATAACAGAATCCTGTTTGAGGATCACAGCGACTCCCCACAAAACCAGGGCCGTGTTTCAGGTGAAGAGGGTGAGGCTCGGAGAGGGACAGAGACGAACCTCGGGTCCCGCGGCAAGGACTGAAGTAGGGATTGTATTCAGCCTCCCCAGACAATGGTCCTAACCATGGAGATACCCTGTCTGCTTCATTCCTGGGAGCTTGGTTCCTGCCTGTGTTGGCGTGCATCCTCTATTTCCGATTCTGAATAACTAAGTAATCTTCTCACTATAAAATATCCCGTGAACTTAGAGTAGAAAAGAATCGAAAGTTGACCACCACCCCATGCATGTCTCCCATCCACACACAAAATAGACTCTTACTACTACTACTACCACCACTGCTAATAGTGAACATAGCCCTTGGCATGCTTGAAAAAGACATTTTCTTATTACTTTGTTCTAAAGAGCACACGCACCAAAATTGCAAAGTAGTTCACGGAACTGTCTTAAACCGCTTTTGGAAGTGAATGTGTTTCTTATTCCTTCACCAGGCCTGCACTGAGGTAAGGAACATTGATTTTATTTATAAGGATCTTGAAATCCATGCCTTTCACTTTTTAAGGATAAAGCTAAAAGCATAAAAAAGAGAAGTCACAGTGGAGGGGCTTTTGCATGGCTGGCAGAGACAGGATTCCCCAGCTGCCTCTCCAGTCTCCTGTCGGCTCTGGCCACGGGGGACAGGCCACCATTGCCATCTCAGGGCAACTAATGAACCAAGAGGAAAGGAATTACCCCTTTCTGGAGACCCACCACATGCCGGGGGCTGTGCTCAGCACTTTGTACATTCAGGAAGAAGCATTCAAAAGGCCTAAATGTGCACACTCTGGAACCGGCCTGTCCGGGTTTGAAGCCCAGATCTGCCTTACCAGCTGGGGGCCTTGGTCAAGTCTCTGTGCCTCAGTGTCGCCTCTATAAAACGAGGATGGCATTGCAGCTACCTCACGCTGAGCACTTCAAACGGTTCCTGGCACACAGTTAAGAGCCTCTGTAGGTATCAAGCATAATTATTACTATTGCCTCATTAAATCCTCACATCCATCCGTGATATAGGGGTTCTTGTCCTCTTCAGGGGGATGAGGAAACTGAGGCTCAGAGCACTACAGTGACCGTGGCTGGGGAAGCCCCTGGAAAAGTTGAATTTAGCCCCGCTAAATTCATTTTCTAGCTGATGGGCTCTGTACCCACATTTGCCTTCCAGATTCATGCTCTAGCTGAATAATGTCCCCCAAGTAGAAATTCAGAAATGCCATCACCAGAGGACAGTACCGAAGGGCTGCTGACAATCAGACACACAAGAGCTTGGTCTTGTTCATTTCTGCAATCTACACTGAGTCTCAGCAATTCTAACAACACGGTTCCCTCCATCAGTCCAGCCTCTCACTCACCCATCCACCAAGGCAATCCATCCACTCACCCCCATCCATATAATATCCATTTATCCACCTACCCCACCATCCACGCGCCTCCCCATTCATATATCTATCTATTCACCCACCCACCTCCCCGTCCATCCGCTCACCCCCCATCCTTATATCCATTGATCCACCCAGTCACCCCCCCATCAGCAAATATTTACAGAGATCATTCTCTTTGCCTCTTCCTGGTGAAGCTCCCAAAATGTCTATAATAGCACCAGGTTGAATTTCAGACTGAATTCTGCACTGGGTGCTAGAGGGACACAAAAGAGTTCCGACAGGTCTTAACACAAATGCACATCTTTTATTTTCAGTATCCAGAACATTTACCATTTACTTTCTATGCCTACCACACCCCAACAGCCAAGGATTAGTCGTAAGCCATTTATCAATCCACGTCCGAGGCCAATCGTCTGGTTATAGCAATAGCTGACACATCCATCTCCACCAGCCGAGATATGTATTTTTCCTAATATTCAAGTGAAACTGCACCAAACTCCTATTCCACCTACCCTCCTATCCCCTGTCAGGGAACGTCTGTCTTCCCTCCTAGCGTGATCCTGCAGAAGGTCGGCTCAGTCTCAGGAGGCAGGTCTGGTAGCCATCGTCAAAAGATCAGAGAAACAAAAATCCCTGCTCGTCTTCACAGTTGGCCTGGGTTAGCAAGTGTGCAGCTTTTGTAGCTGATGGGGCCACACGAGTGTGCAGATCCGATGTAGGGTTCCTAACATCAGGGCTTTCTCTACCTGGGGCAGGCGTCCCCACTGCTGGTCTTCTCCTTTTTCCTCCAGATGCACAATAAGGAGGACAGGAGAGAATGGGGGATAAAGAACCCCCTCTTCCCCAGTGGTATGATTTAGCTATGATTGCCCCAAGAATCCTATACTGTCCAGAGCAGAGCTCCTTAGGGATGCAATTCTCCCAATACATACCATACGTGTGCACACATCCATGCATTATCCATGGTGCAGGGAGTCTGTGTTAGAAAAAATTCAAGTATCATGCCGTGCGCTCTGCCTAGAACGAGTCCTCCCCTAAATTCTTAGGGAAATTTATACAAAGAAGTAGGTGGGTCAGCACATTGGGCCCAATAGTGCCTCACAAGGCCAAGGGGCTCATCCCACCCCCAGAACCCTGGCTTAGCCTCCACACACACCCCTGTCTGGTCTTGAGGAAGTCCCTCCCTCCCCCAGTCCCTTGGTCCCTCTATGTCACGTCCCATGATGAATGGTAGTCAGAATGTCCATTCTCTTGTTCCATGTCTTCCTAGAGAGTGACAATGGCACATTTCCCCCCATCTGGGGTAGCCAGTCACCATCCTGTATTCTTTTCCAAATTTTCCACCACTTATTCCCTGGAAAGCAGTACTATGCAGTGGGCCAGAGGTGGGAGGGAGACCCTACAGGCTGTGGGAATATTCCATAGGTTCGTTCTGATCCTCACAGGAGGATGTGGTTGTGAAGGTGCCCAGCACAGTGCCTGACACATAGAACCACTGGCAAACTTCAGCTCTTCCCCTTCCTCAGACTACTTCATTTTCTTTGAAATGAAAACTTCTTTCCTAATTGCCCTTGACTTCAAGTGTCACATTCTTTAGCCCATACCCTATTACTAATCCATTCTTGCCTAGTTCCTCCTACGTTCCTTTTGTTCATGTTAAAGACGACTTTTCTTTTCACCTGTATAAGTCTTGCTGCCTCCTACACTGATTAATTCAGCTAGATTGAAAAAGAGGACGCGTTCTTCCTCCATAAAACTCCAATTAATCAATCATCCCAGAACCAGAGCAACTGGCACGACAGTATTTGGTAGAAAGAGCAGTAAATGCTGCTGTCAGTACGAGGACATGGCACTTCAGGGCAGAAAGAGCTCGTGCAAGTGATTTTCCTTTTAGGAGCCTCAGTGGGCCTCTCTGTAGTACCATCACTCAGAAGGTTGTTGAGAAACTTGCAAAGAACCCAAAAAGAGTCTCCCGGGCAGAACTTGACTTCTAGGTGCAACGTAACGTGAGCTTACTGCACCTGGACAGACAGACCTGGCTCTGCGTCTGTTTACGGCACTTAGCTTATTTTTCTATACAGAACCTACAGAATGCTCCATCGGACGAGCAGATACACATTCTTCTCAAGCTCACGTGAGCACTCACAAGCATAGACTACCTCCCAGGCCATAGACCAGAGCACCTCCTCAAAATTTTTGAAGAATAGAAACATCCAAGATTTGCTCTCTGACCACTAGAAATCAAGAACAGAAAGATAGCTCCCAGATATTTGTAAATTAAACGGCACATTTCTCAAATAACACACGGGCCAAGGACAGGGTCTCAATCAGAGTTTAAAAAAATATATTTCAAACTAGATGAAAATGAAAATGCAATTATAAAATGTGTGGGATGCAGCAAACACAGCTCTTCAGAGGAAACCTATAACATTAAATGCATATACTAGGGGGAAAAAAAGAAAGAAAGAACGATCTCAAATCAATACCCTGTGCCTCTGCCTCAGGAAACTAGAGGTAACGTGAGCCTAAAGAAAACAAACAGAAAGAAACGGTAACAACCGAAGAGCAGAAAATGGCAATGAAATTGAAAACGGAAAAACCTTAAAGAAAATCAATAAAACCAAAAGGTGATTCTTTGAAAGGATCAGTAAGATTGATAAAAAATAGATATACCAAGAAAAAAGGAAAGAAGACACAAATTGCAATATCAAGGATGAAAGAAAGCTCGTCACAACTGATTCTATAGGCATTAAGAGGATCATAAATGGACGTGACGAACAACTCTATCCCCCAAATTTGATGACCTAGATGAAAGGGACCAATTTCTTGAAAGACCAACAACTCACACAACCCGAAAATCCCTTTATCTATCACAGAAATCAAATCAATAATTAGTCACTTCACAAAAGAGAAAGCGAGCCCTGGGCCCAGATGGTTTCCCTACTACATTCCATCAAATCCTTAAGGAAGGAAGAATGCCAATTCCCTACCATCTCTTCCAGAGAATAGAAGGGAAGGAAACAATTTTTAACTCATTCTATGAACCGTACGAGCAGTTGCATCCGTAAGTGTTTATCCAACGGATCTGAAAACTCCTACCTGCGCATAAACTTTCATGCAAATATTTACAGCAGCTTTTTCTCATTATCACCCCAAACTAGTAAGTGAAAGAAACCAGTCTGAAATGGCTCTGTACAGTGTGATTCCATTCACGTGATATTCTGGAAAAGGCAAAACTAGAGAGAAAGTAAACAGATTAGTGGTTACCAACAGCGTGGCAGGGAGAGGGTTGAATAGGAAAAGCATGGCCGACCCCGTTAAGGGCATTCAAACTATTGCGTACGATACCGTAATGCCAGATACAAGACATAATGCCTTTTTCAAATCCCATTGAACTTAACAGCACAAAATATATCTCTTAGTAGATGGAATTTTAAAAAATAGTATCTATACCCAGTGCAGGTCTAGAAATGATGACCCCGGGATCAAGAGTCGCATGCCCCTCCGACTCAGCCAGCGTATGGAAATGTTTTAAAAATCATTTGGGAGGTCAGAGGATCCCAGGACGGAAAGCAGAATGTGGCAAAAGAATCTAACTGCAGTGTAAACGCCTGAAATGACCTCATGGGAGGGGGTGGAGATAGAAAAGGGCTGACCGAAGTAAGTGTGGAAGTGAGGAGAGAAAAACAGGCAGATCCCAGCTAGGGGACAGGCTATAAAATACCCAGCCCATCAGAGTCCTCGGGACTGTCAGGGCCTCAAACACAGGGAGAGTGTGTCGCAGCCAAGAGGACCTAAGGAGATGTGGTGACTCAATGTAACATGGGATCATCCTGGAAGAGAAAATGAGCATTAGGTAAAAACTAAAGAAAGCTGAATAAACCACGGACCTTAGTAAATAAGACTATATCCATATTAGCTCATTAATTGTAACCACACTAATGTGAGACATTAACAATAGGGAAACACGGTGTGGGGTATATGGGAGCTCTCTGTACCACCTTTGCCATTTCTCTATAAATGGAAAACTATTTTAAAATACAATTTTTATTCTTTAAAAAGTGAGATGCCAAGACTTATTTCTTGACAAACCACAAACTTGCTCCCAGGCCAGCTTACCCCTCCTCCTCCACCCCTCGCATTTGGAATCTCTTGTCAAATGCACACCTGTAGTTTGATCACTGTCGGGGCGGAAAAACGAGAAATAAAGCTGACCTTCGACTCCTCACGGCTCCTTACTGTGAAGCCAAGGGGATTTGAGCAGGAGTCCTGTAATGGACGTGTAACCTCTGTCTCCCCAAAGCAATCAGCCGTGAACATGAGCTGATTCTCTGGCCAGGTCCCCAAAGACCCTCTCCCATACAAACCTTGTGCCTGAAATAACTTAGCACCTCGATTTAACATTTGACGATTAGCCACTCTCCCTGATCACTGTCCGGCCTCGGTGTCCCCGGCGCATTTGACTTGCTGTTTGTCTCTTACAGTTTATAGAATCTGAGGCTTCCCACTTCAATTTCTCCCTCCTCTTAGAAGAGAAGATCAAATGAGGAAGGCTGTCTTTTCCTTCAATCCTGCCCTAAATGCTTTTATCCTCAAACTTTGAATTTACCACCTGAAGCCTTCATATCTATTCTCTGGAAACATCTAAAATGAGCCTGTGGGAGCATTTAACATAAAAATATCACTAAAACATTTAATATCTCTGTCAACGATGAGAAAAATAGAATTTGAAAGCCTCCCAAAAGGTTAAGCCTAAGAACAAACGCTAGGGTGTTTTTCAGTTTCAAAACAATTCGAAGTGGTTTGTGTCATCCTCGTAGACTGCATTTTTAGAAGAGGCCCTTCAACATTTCTGCACTGACAACTTAGCTGGAGAGTAAGAAACTGCAGCAGGAAAAGCACAGTGGCCTCTCTTGCCCGTGCCCAGCAGCGTGTGGCATTTCTGCTCTCGGAACTCAGAGACAATTCTCACTGTAGTTTGCTCAGGGCCAAAGGACTACAGGTCCCTAGGGCCCTGAGCTTCACAGAAGCACCCAGAAATGTTTGAAACCAGAGAGGGAAAATATATTGGTTCAGAATACGACAAAATAACTGCAAGAGGGAAATTACGAGTAATTTCAGAACAACATTAAATATCCGTCTTTTTTGCAGCAATAAAATCATATTTAAGAGAGATATGAGAACATTTTTATACCTTTGATATGACTTGCAGTGGGACAACTGAAGTAAGAGTTGTATTGTAGGGCCTACAAGGTTTAAAACAGTCCAGGCCCCTAACAAGCGTTGCTTTTCATCGGCTCCCAGGACTTCAGATGGGCTGTTACTCATGACCCCCAAGTGGGGGTTTGCAAGGCCCCCACTGTGACTATTTTTTAGCATTTCCCAAAAGCTGAACAGAGAAAATATTTTAACCTATCAAAAGGCCATACATCCTATTATTTTCTAAATGAGATGCATTTGATCAACAAAATTATTCCAAATATCGGCTCTGTGGAAGCTCAGTAAAGAAGGATATTTTTCATGGAAAACTAAGACCCCCATGTGGTGGACGGTAGTCATGTCCTGGGGGAAAGGGAAGCTGGCAGGCCAAGATCTCCCACTCTGCACGGTCCCCTGAGCCAGTCCAGAGCCTCACCCAGTCTCAGCCAGATCAGGCTCTGACCATCAACCTAGAAATGTTCACACGTGAGCACATAAGGTGTTCGATTACTTTTCATTCTTTCAAGGACGTGCCCAAGCCTCCCCTCCCCCAGCAATCATGACTGGAACTCTTGCCTCATGTCAGTTCAGCCTGTTTCTTTCAAAAAATGTGTAGGAGTGCCTGGGTGGCTCAGTCGTTAAGCATCTGCCTTTGGCTCAGGGTGTGATCCCGGCGTTCTGGGATCGAGCCCTGTGTTGCGCTTCTCTGCTGGGAGCCTGCTTCTTCCTCTCCCACTCCCCCTGCTTGTGTTCCCTCTCTCACTGGCTGTCTCTCTCTCTGTCAAATAAATAAATAAAATATTTTTTAAAAATGTTTAATTACATGCACAATACACATAAACATAAGCTTCTTATAAAAACCAAGAAATATACTAAGTAAAAAGTGAAAGCCGCCTCCACTTGGGTCTCCCCAAAACTTACTGTTCTCCCTAGAGATAGTACTGGTGCTTTGTGGGGGTGGGGAGTTGTGGTTTTGTTTTGTTTTTTTAAGATTTTATTTATTTATTTGAGAGAGACAGAGAGAGCACAAGCAGGAGGAAGGGCAGAGAGAGAGGGACAAGCAGACACCCCTGTGAGCAGGGAGTCTGACGTGAGGCTCGATCCCAGGACTCCAGGATCATGACCTGAGCCGAAGCAGATGCTTAATCAACTGAGCCACCCAGGTGCCCTAAGATATTACTGTTTTTAAGAAGGTGGGCATTTTCTCACATCTTTTTCTATGAATTTACCTAAGAAATATGTAATTCCTGTATTGTTTTAAATAAAAGGAATCGTATTGTCCAGATAATTTTGTAACTTGCTTTTTCACTTCATGAGAAGCCTTCTGTACTAGTGCATATGGCTCTACTTTCTTTTCAATTACCACACACCGTGGACACCCACATCTTAGTTACGCATTCCCCTCCTACCGGACACTTCGGTGGTCTTCAGCGGGCTTTACGAGCAAGACTGCCTCCTTTACACGGGCACCCCTGAGCACATAGGTAAGGACATCCGTAAGCCAATTTGCTGGAAGTGGAATTGTTAGATCAGATTGCGTGCATGTTGTAAGTGTGGTCGCGGCCACCGACTTCCCCTGCCAATTAGCCGGATCAGCGTACCGTCCTGTGAGCAGACCGGGAAGCCCGCTGTTGGCCGTCCCAGCCCAGAGCTTCTACTCTGCTTGGCGGAGCCTCATCTGAGTGCGACGTTCCCAACTGCATGAGCAAACAAATTTAATTTCCATCTGGGTGCAATGGATTCTTACTGAGAATGGCATTAAAATGTGCTGTCGCCTTGAACGTGTGACGGCCAAGCTGCTTAAGCAAACTGTCACCTTATTGCCCCTGCTCCCTTCTCGGGGGACCCTCTTTAACCTGTCACCTTATTGCCCCTGCTCCCTTCTCGGGGGACCCTCTTTAACCTGTCACCTTATTGCCCCTGCTCCCTTCTCGGGGGACCCTCTTTAACCTGTCACCTTATTGCCCCTGCTCCCTTCTCGGGGGGACCCTCTTTAACCCTCCCTGTAACAGAAGCACTATCTTATGGTGACCCCACCATCAAGCGGGGAAAAACCCACAGCTGTGTGGCGGCACTAACATGGAGCTCCCTCCCCCCCAGCTGAACGGCCAACAGCAGCGCGTTAAAGCAGCATCTTACAAATGGGACTGGGCATTATCTAAATTACAGTCAACATGTTTATAATGCTAAATACATCTGACCTAAAAACTCAGTCTCAAAACAGCATGCATGTGGCTGGATAATCTCGGAACACACTGGTGACATTTGGCTGACATTTCCTCTCCCGTGTGAAAGGGTTGGTCACTCACTATCCATGCGCATCGATACGAGAGAGAGCCCTAGTTTGCCGTTTAAATACCATTCCGATTATTCTCCTGCGATTGTGTCCTTGGTGGAGAAATCTAACTTGGTAGCAACGATCAGCCCTTAAACCGTAGCAGGCTCAACCCTAAAATGAGAATTAAGGTATGTGTATAAGCAGCTACAAAACCTTTTCATAAAGTTATTGATTCATTGATTTACAAAGTATATTAACTGCGGCAGCTCCTGGTGCCAGGCTGTGCTGGGCACTGAGAAGACAGGGTGTAGAAGGACGTAGTCCACGCCTCCAGGAGCTCCCCTGAGACACAGGAGACTTGACAGCACAGGACAGGACGCACGCCCTGCAGCAGGACACCAGCCTGGGGACAGAAGGGCTGAAGAAGGATTCCCAGTAAGGCTGACACCTGAGATGAGGCTCAAACAGATGAAGACGGGAGGAGAAAGGCTGTCCGGAATGGAGGAAGAGCGAAGGGGTGCCGTCAGAGTATTTGAGAGCAGTGAGCAGGTGCATAGGGCTGCAGGGTGTGCGAGAGGGGCTTGTGCGCGTGCCTGACAATTTTCACCAGACCACCTGGCTAACTATCCAGATGCACTGAAGGGGCCCCCCTACAGGGGGTGGAGACCACCCCAAAGCTATTAATTTGACAGCCTGTGGGACCTAGATTCAAACCGGTCCCATCGTTTGCTAGCCGTGTGACCTTGGACACACTGCATGCCCCCTCTGAGTATTTGTTATTTTGATGTGTAAAGTGGGGATGAGTATAGTGGTGCCCACGGCACAGGATGGTTGAGAGGACGTAAGGAGACCCTGAATGGACAGTGTGTGGCATGATACGGGCAGATGGTTACTGGCACTCAGTAGAATGAGTGGCATTGCCTGGAAGAAAATATTTTCTTTCTCCATACGTTTTACTTTAACAACATTCTTTGGCAATGGCATATTTGCCTGTCTCCACTTCAAACTCCTCAAGGATTGGGAGAGGGTCTGGTTCATTTCTAGTGTCCAGCATATGACCTGAACCATAGAAAGTGCTCAAAAAAGGTTACGGATTGCAAATAGCATCGAATCATATACAAAACACACTTGCGTGTGAGTATGTGTGTGTACACAAGGACCCTATACGAATAGATCAGACCCCAGGGAGCAGCGGGCCTCAGAGACCACATGGGGATTAGAGAGACCAAAGGCATTAGGGAGAGCCTAGCAGACCTACATCTGTTCCAAGCCCCCCAGAATTAGACTTCATTAAAAGTGTGGCTCCAACATCCTCATTGTGACTTGTTCGTTCTTTCATTCAACAAAGATTTAATAGGCAAATCCTGTAAGCCAGACACTGAGCTGGGTGCCTAGAAATATTTGGAGAGAGGGAAAGAAAATAAAACATCTTTTGCTCTCAAAATGCTCGTAATCTAGGGAGGAAGATAAGGAAGTAAGGAGACTACGGCAGGGTAAGCCCTTAGAAAGAAATAAGAGAAGTAGAGGCAGGAAGGAGGCACCAAGCAAGACCTTCTGCAAGTACGCCCCACTGAATCTTAAAACGGTGGGATCAGGCAAACAAAAGCAGCAGGGAAGGGTGTTCCAGGCAGAAGGAACGGCATGTGCAAAGGCATAAAGGATAAGAAAGGACTTTGTACACCACACAGACAGTATGACGCTCAGTGCGTCTGTAGAACAGTGCTAGTGGGGGAATGCCAGTGGACGAGGCTGCAGAGGACACCAGGGGCCTGAGCGCAAAGGGCCTTTTTTGCCCACAAGTAATTGGGAGCCACTGAAGAATCTCAAGCAAGGGCATAGCACAGTCATATTTGCATTTTATAAATATCACTCCATTAGCATTGGGAAATGTGTCAGGGGAAACCTACCACACTCATGTTTTGTCCATGATGGATCTCACGTCTAGTATCGTCAAGCCAAAATAACATCTCAGCAATCATCCCTTCTAACCCCCTTATCGCAGAGATGAAAAAACCTATTTTCAAGGGATGTAAAGTAGTTTATCCAAACTACTTATCTTTTTAAAAAAAATTGTGAAGAAAATAAAAAACTCTGCCCCTCAATTCAGTCCTCCCAGGTCCCACTCCCCCTGCCACTTTGCTGGCATTTCTGCTGGGTGGGTTCACTTCTGCGTCTGCCCGGGAGTCCTCTTCGGTGGCTAAAAACCTTTGCCAATTTTGAGAGCTAGTGGGATATCTATTCTATGAGCATGAAAAAGAATATAAGTGGTTTTGTACATGGTCTCATAGTGATTAAAAAGTTAAACCCTTTTAAACCAGAGATCAATCTTGAGCTTCTAATACTGTTTAAATTACAACTCCCAAATCTTGAATGATGTAACAGCCTAAAGTCCAAATGCTGCTTTCCTCTTTTTTTTTTTTTTTTTTAATTCCGTACATCACATTGAAGTTACTTAACATGACAGAAGGCGACAGGGCTAGATTGGCTTGGTAACAAAGTCTTAGAGGGGCTCTCTGGGCTATAATACTCACCATCCCCTCAATCCTCTATAAAAAAAAAAAACAGGTTGATTATGTCATGTTTCTATCCAGGAAATCACAAAGAAATCCACAGAGGTGCACTGATCTATGTAATATGACAATCTCATGAGCCACTGCTTTTGTTCCTTCAAATGATCACGGTCCCAGATCGTGCGGAGCTCCAGGTCTTAGTTCAACAACCCAGAGGCAACCAGCCATCGGCTCATTATTCCTGAAACAAATTTTGCAAGGTAAGTAGATCTCATAGACTCAAACATCATAGATAGGTTTATTTAGTCAGTATCTACTGATAAATTAAGGCAACTGTCTTAAACACACAAATATTAAAAGCCACTTGCTTCCGGAATACCAGATGCCCACAACAGAAGAGAACGGTGTCTGGGGAAATCCCAAACTACGAGTCCTAAAAGTCATTTCCGTTTGCTTCAAGCCAACATGCGAGACGACACGTGAAAAGCAGCTCCGTTATTACCCGTGCAGTAAATATTGTCATCCACACCTTCGAAGCAGAGATCCTGTAAAGAATTTAGTGAGCCCAGCATTTCGCTGCTCCGTACTCTTACAGACATGAGCTTCATTTCAGCCCTCGTGAGAACCTGCATGTTTATTTCCATGTCACGAATGGGTGAGCAGGCTCAGAGAGGTCCAAGTCCTTGTTGATGCTCACACAGCCTGAAAGTGGTAGCTGCAAGGTGAACCCACGTCTGTCTGAAACAAAGCCTGTGTTTTCTGCCTACCAGGCCCTCACGTGTGAACTGTCTCCTAGGTGGTGGAAGCATCCAGGTGAAATGCTGCTGGCGCAGGCCAGGGAGGGAAGCGGGCCAGGCCGAGAATCCTGATGGAGCCCCGGAGAGTGGAGAAATCAGAAAGTCCCTGAAGTTAGGTTATATATTGATTTGCTTTTCGCAGTGATCCCTCCGCCAAAGAAGTTGATGCGGAGGTTTTGTTCCTCCTGTTTAGTAAATCAGGGCAAGTAAGACTCGGAAACCGTCCCCGCTTAGATCCCAGGAGAAAGCAGTGACTTTCCACGCACACCCCTAATCTCCCCCCTGAAGCCCAGCGCTCAGTCTCCCTTCCATAGGACTTCCTGCTGTTCCATCACCTGTAAGAGTTCTGCATCTATTTGACCAGGAAAGGCATCTTCTTAGATAGAAGGGAGGAAAGAACACCTCTTTTAAATTCTCTCTACCTTGCTAAAGTGTTTCACATATATTTAGCTTTATGAAGCCTTACCACGATAGCTAAAAATGAAATGAAAATCATACTGTAATTTTGCTTTTATGGCTGTAAATTAAATTCTCTGAAAGATTCTATCAGTAAAATCAACACTTCATAAGATACTTTGATCAATCCTGTCTGCCAGGAACCCAAAGTACAGTCTCATCCCCGGTGTACTGAATTTTACAATTCTTTCCTAGCGTTTCTAGACATATCATTTATTTTTCACTCTGCCGGTAAAATAAATAGTGAAGGCTTTTGTGCCTTGTTCCGCTGGTTGGACAATGACAACCCTGAGTATCACAGCTGGTGCTGCTGGACTAGTAATGAAGGAACAAAATTAAACTGCAAAGAAGAAAGCTATCCAGAAAGTCAGGAAGCAGAAAGAAGAGGCATCATGCTTTATGGGTGTTCATTCTAGATATGTTCATTAT
Source organism: Ursus americanus (assembly GCF_024610735.1). Classification (NCBI taxonomy): domain Eukaryota; kingdom Metazoa; phylum Chordata; class Mammalia; order Carnivora; family Ursidae; genus Ursus; species Ursus americanus. Next base: position 3,559,323 of record NC_142141.1, on the reverse strand, counting down.
ATGCCAAAGCCTGGGGAAGGCAAATATGGAATTTAAAAAGACACCATCTGTTGTGTGATGTTCCAAATTATAAACTTAACCCTTCATTTCTATATTCCCTGCTGTTCAGTCATTCTCCTTCTTCAGGATGAAAAAAAAGGGGGGGTTAGCACATTAACTAAGCAGGTTTAGCAGAATTGATGGATATTCTCTGCAAGATATTTTGTTAAGCACAACACCACAACCTGTGTATTTTCCCCAGAAAGAAATTCTTGTTACATTTTACTCTTAAAACAAACACTACCCATAGATACAGTGGTTGCCATAAGCTGAGGGTCCACACAGCCCACAGCAAACCACAGTCTTTTCTGTGATTTTCCTATTACTTAATATCTCTGGGCTCTTCGAAAGAAAAAGCAGAGCTTTTAGAAAGCTTTCAAATATGTGAAATGAGAAGTAGAGAATCTCTCAAGTGAAGAGAGTTTCTTTTTAAAAAAAATTTTTTAAGACCAAAAAAACCCCACAAGAGTGTATAGCCCAAATCAAAAACATTTCTTGTTTAAATATTCAAAGGCAACCTGTGGCATACATAACAAGAGAAATTTCCATTAAAAAGAAAAACAAAAGTAAGGTAGCCTGGAAAATGCCCATGTTTTCTTCTTCGTAGGTCTGAAATAGCCCCGTTTTTAAAACACACTTCACAAATGCGACACAGCTCATTCAGCGTTGATTTGAGTTCACAAAATAATTTTATTATATGTAAGAAAGCATACAGGCAATAAAATGAAGAAATATTCACAATGCATAAATAACACGGACCTGATGCAGGAGATATTTTTCAGTAGATTTCCTTCTTGTTACCCATGTCATCTAAATGCTGTGTAAATAGTTTAGCAACAAGAATACTCTCTAAACATTTCAGAAAAATTCTCTTGAAATGCCCCCACACGAATGAGTATCTGATACTTTATACAGCTGAGAGGATGAGATAGGAACTTGATTACAAAGCACAGAGAAGGAGCTAGCATTTGTCAAAAGAGATACTGGTGGCTTTGGGCACTTAACACACCCAAAGAGAAGGGGTCTCCTCTGTTTTTTCCACCAAGAGAAGTGTCAAACTCAAGGATGATAATGAGGCACTATTCATTAGTTAGTATACTATTAACATTGAGACTAAAAAAAAAAAAAAAAAACCCCATTCTGAATTCAGATTAAAGCACTACAAAAAGTCACCCCACTGAGTGGTGTGATTTGACCTGGTGAGATGGAGATGCAGATTTGACCTCTGTCCACGGGCGAGACTGTTGTAATGCAAGAATCAAGGAAACCTACTGTCTTCACTACACGTATCTAACCAGGACAGCCATTTGTTTGGTTCAGAAAAGCTATCTAACACCGAAATGAGAAAAGACGCAGAAGGCCAATTATTTTACATAAATACAAAGTGGCACATACTTTTTATTACTACCTAAGATCATAAATTTCAAGTCGGGTCCTTCTTAAGCTGGCTTTTATTTAAGATATTTATAGAACTGCAAATCTTTCTCCTGGGAAAATCTCTGTCATTTAAAAAAAAAAATTGAACACAGTAGTAGCTATGCCTTTTTAAGTTTTTCAAAATCTTTCTAGAAAAAAAAATTCACAGCATTTGTCAATTCTCACCTCATATTTATTTATGCCAGTGAATGTTAAGGAATCACCACAACTTCATTTCCTGTCTTCGCTGTGTTTCTAGAAGTTATGCATGAGCATTTAGAATCTCAGAGTTTGTCTGTGTGTGTCATCGGCCAATAAAGTGCTAGTTACATGGGAGAAATGTGATTGTAAGGTCTCAGATAACTCATTAGTTTCTCCTATGACGTCTGATAAATATAGATTTATTTAATAAATTAAAAATATCCATATAATACAATAAATAAATAAAACCAATACCAGCAAAGCATCTCTCAAGTCTGGAAAAAAAATTCCCACTCCTACTGTAAGGCTCAATTATTTTTTAGAAATAATTTATGAAGGCATGCACCTACCTTTACAATCTGAAAACTCTGCTTGGACCAGTGTTAGCACCTGTTTGTACACAGCAATCTCAACCCTTCTCATCTCCTTCCTGGAAAGGATTTATTTTTCAAGTGATGCTGTTCATTGTTGATTCTGTGCCCTATTTTTTAAGTCCTAAGATAAGAATCAGTTTCTAAAAATAATTTTGGAGCCAAAGACACGTCCCTGTGAACGTTCACTTCACATGTGTCCCTCTTTGATTCACTATGAGCAACACAGAAAACACACTGGAATGTATTTTAAAATATAGTTAGTTGTGTGTTGAAGGAAAAGCAGCAGAGGAGGGCTTGCCTGACATCTGCGTCTCACCACACCTTAGCTTCTACCAGCAAGCCGCTGAAAATCTCCTCCAGCTTTTGGGATGAGCCTGTCTGGCCGGATTCATCTCAGGGTTCAGGTTGGATGCTGTCCGTTTTGTGTGATGGGCTGGATCTTCTCCAGAGAGACATCAGTGTCGTAGTCCAATATGACAGATAGAGCCGGGGACAGCTTCTCCAAGGGTTTGGCCATTCCACCTGCCTCCTCCTTCTTTAGGTCCTCGGAGGAGCCCACTGCGTGTGGGATCAGATAAACCAGATTGCAGTCCTTGGAAATGGAGCCTCGAGGCTCGTGATGGCTGGAAAACACCACAGCCCCGTTGTTATTGATGCTAACCGTCTCTATGGCATTATTCGTTGTAGGGCAAAGTCTGTAGCATCCTAAGAGAGTGGAAAATGCCTTCCGAAAATCAGCATTAAAGGCATAAATGATGGGGTTCAAGGAAGAATTAGCCCACCCAAACCACACAAACACGTCAAAGGTGATGGAATCGATGCAGAAGGGCTTGGTCTCCCCAGACCCACAGAAGGGCACCATGCAGTTCAAGACGAAGAAAGGAAGCCAGCAGCACACGAAGACCCCCATGATCACCGACAGAGTCTTCAGAACTTTAGTCTCTCTTTTGAAGGACATCTTAAAGGAGCTTTCTGGCTGAGAACACTCCGCGGGGTTTCCATTACCTGTAGTGGGCTGGCAGTTCTTGGCGTGGACGGCTGCCCTCTCCAAGGCCGAGATGCGCCGTATTTGCTTCTGGGCGATCCGGTAGATCCTGGTGTAGGTGACAATCATGATGGCCACAGGGATATAAAAGCTTATCAGGGAGGATGAAATGGCATATGTCCTGCTTAAGCTGGAATCACAGTTGTCCGTGGTCTCACCCAGGGAAGTGGCATTCCCGTCGGCGGAGTCTGTGGGTTTCGCCTTATGCCAGCTGAGCTGCACTGGGATGAAGGAGATGAGCACGGACAAGGTCCATGCCACACTGATCAGAATGAAGGCTGCCTTGGGGGTCATCTTCCTCTCGTACCGGAAGGGGCTAGAGATGGCCCAGTACCTGTCCACGCTGATCACACAGAGGTTGAGGATGGACGCGGTGGAACACATGATGTCAAAGGCCACCCAGATGTTACAGAAGGACCCGAAGGGCCAGAAGCCAGCGATCTCTGCCACTGCTTTCCAGGGCATGACCAAGACGGCCACCAAGAGATCCGAGACGGCCAGGGAGATGACAAAGAAGTTGGTCACCTTGGACCGCAGGTGTCGGAACCTGATGACAGCGGCACAGACCAGCGTGTTCCCCAGGAGTGTGGACAGGATGAGCAGAGACAGGAAACAGGCTGTGAGGATGCGGAAGGAGAAGTCTCTCTCTACCACCAGCCCAGCCCCATCCATACTGGAGGTGTTCAGAGTCCTCATCTTGCAGAGGGAGAGCACATAGGGGGCTCTGACACCCTCTGGTTACTAAGCAGGGATGAGGGGTCAGTCAGACCTGTAGGAGTCGTCACTCACCAGGCAGCCCCTGGCACAGCCCCGCCGGCTCCCCTGGGTGGAGGACCTCAACAGCATTCCATCAGAGGGCTGCGACAACTGCGTGCCAGCAGCCTGCCCTTGGCAACCCAAGGCAGCCCCTTGGGAGGTCCCTCTTGCTTGCTACGACTGTCTTCTGACTCCCTTGCTCCAGGTCACTGTTGTGTTGGCCAGCTGGCCCTTCGATTCTCCATGAAAGGCATTGGCTTTTTAGCATTCTAAGCTATCAATCTGGAGACTCCCAGGCCTCTGCAGATCTAGGCAATTGTAGTCATATTCAGGGGCTGTTGCCTCTCTGGTCGGGACGGAACCCTCCCCTTTTGAAGGTGCTGCTGAAAATACATGCCTCACTCCTCCAAGCCCCTGGCTCCACAGCAGCTCTCCAAACGCCCTAAAAAAGCGAAAAGAAAGCAAAGGTTGTTCGCCAGGACCTGAGCAGATCGCAGCTTTATCCATATCAAACCCACTTCAACCCCGTCCCAGCTACCTACCTTGCCTTGAGGTGGTCTCTCTCAAAGCCCCTGGAGCTCGGAAAGCGGGCTTCGCTAGGCGCCGCAGCTCCCCACGCCCAGGAGGCGCGCCTCAGTCCTGCCCAGCGCGCACAGCCGGGGTCTGGCTCCTGATGCGCAAAAATCGCAGGGCAGGTTTGGGAAATAATCCCAGGCCAGGGTCCCTGGGGCCGGCGCTGCCCTACTGCCTCCAATGGCTAAAGATTGTTCAAAGCCGAAGACACACGGGAAAAGGGCTCCGGGGCGCTCGGCGCCTTCTTGAGAGAGGACACCTCCCGAACTAGTCACTTGGAGAGCTTCTCTCTTTCGCTGCTTTTTCCCAGAACCGAGCGCCCGGGCGCCCCTCGGGTGGCCTCTGGCCCCTCGGGGCAGGGCTCTGCGCCTCTCCACCGCACAGTCCGCTACCACCCGGGAGCCCGTGGGAACGCCAGGCAGCGAGAGCCGAGCTGGCACCGGAGGGCGCACGGGACAGCCGGGTTCCCGCGGGGCACAGCCCACCCCGCCCCCGCGTCCCCTCCCCTGCCCTGGGGGCGGGCTTCGCTTGACAGGCAGAGTTGCCGGCGACAGCCGCACGTGGTTCCCTGGATGGTGCTGCGGGCGAAACGGGGGGCAGGGGACGCCCAGGTGAGCCCTCGGCCGCCCTGAGTTACCGGCTAACCCCGGGACCCTCGGATCCCTGGACAGCACGAGACAGGGCTTACCTGACATTAGAACCTCAAGTAAGCCCGAGTCGCCTGAAAGCGAAGCTCGGCCGACAGACTTTCACTGGGGTCGACCCCAAGCTCTTCCCAAAGACCGAAGCAAGCAGGGACCCTGCCCATTCTCCCACGCACACCAAGCCCTGGAACGGCCTGCGTCCGACCTGCGCTGTCTCCAAGTGTCCCCCAACTAGGCTGAGGCGTGCGCCGCCGGCGCCCGTACTCACCGCTCTCGGAGAGGTCTCGGCGCTGCGGCGCGCCTGGCAGGTGCGCTCCGCTGCGCCCGGAGCGCGCTCACTTCCAGCTCGGCCCGGGCAGCGGGCGCGTCACGGGCTGCGGTCAACGCCGGACTGCAGCCTGCGCCTCGCGCCCGGAGAGCGCCCAACCCCAGCGCCACCAACTCGGCAGGCCCGGGGCGCCCTCTGCCGGCGGCGGCGGCTCCCCAAGGCCCCGCTGCACCCTCGCGGGTACAAACCTCACCGGCACTGGCTCCCGGATTCACCCGGGACCCGTGCCCGGACCCGCACTTCCCCGACCATGACTGCCAGAACCTGGGAACGGGGATGCGCAGTATTCCTCACTTGGGACTCATTCTGCTAGAAATTGACAAGAATGAAAAATTCCTTTTGCTGGCACTGCATTCATTGACTCGGTCTATTTTCCCCGAGCACTCATTACGTACGTGCCAAGAGCAAGGGCGATAGGGTAAGCAAGATGCAAGATTTACCCTCCCAAGACCAGGCAGAACTGGCATTTGCTGTGCGGCCTCCGTGTCCCGGGCACACACCTGCCGTTGTTCACCCCTTCAAACAATCCCTTCTCATAGGCCTGGGCATCTCCACTTTGCCCAAGTGGAAAATGAGGTTCAGAAAGGTGTTCAGAGTTGCAGAGCTAATGAAGGTGCTGGCTTACCTGACTCCCGCCTGCGTGTTCTTTTCACTGACGCGTCACTGCCTACCGGGAGCTCCGGCTCTAGTGTCGGAGCCAAAAACTAAATAAGCAATTACCCACAGGTCTAAAATAGAGCGCAGGGCGAAATGGAGCAAGAGGGCCTCGTAGAGAAGGATCTCCCCAGCTTCTTCCCAGCTGCCCTGGACAATGCCTCACAGGTCAGACTTGGAACGAATTGGTACAATTAGAGGCACCATCGCAGTGCCTTCCTGTGCAAGGGGCGTCCGAGTCAGGGTGCCCGGCTTCCTGCCCTTTCCCTGCCGCTGCTGCCTCTGTGGGCTCTCTCTCTTCCCGGAGCTTGGTTTCTTCCTCTGTAAAACGGTGTTGGCATCGCAGAAGTGTTCTAAGTATTAAATGAGATGATGTTTGCAGAGGGCTTGGCACTGAGCCTAGGTACTCAGCCCCCCATGGGCAGAAATCCCTGAGGACTCATTAGAAAACCAATAGCCTTAGCTCCTTGAGAACCTGGCACCACACTGGAAGCTACAATTTCCTCTGTAAAAACCCAGAACCTAAGTAATAATTCCATTCAATTAGCCGGTACAACCTGCACCTTGGTTTTAAAGGAAAGGCCTGTATTCCTGACACAGACCATCCTGTGCCTCCGCCCCCAGCTCTCTGCTCCCACCCTTAGCCTTGCTCTCACACCCAGCAACACCATGAGTCATGAGTCAAAATCACAGACGCAACTTTGCCACACATGTGCCCAAAGAACCAGGTTCTTGTAGAACCGTCAGCCATGCTTAACATAATACTTACAGAACATTTTCCTTAAAGCAGTCATTCCCCCAAGCTTCTTGACTTCATCTTTCTTTCCCTTTTACTAATAAGTACAAATTAAAGGTATGCTTCTGATTCAAGATGGTCACGTGAGCTTGAACATTTAACTCCCCACATTCTACCCACCCCATCCTGAAATGTTTCCAGTGCATTCCACCTGGAAATACACAACTAGGAGAAATTCAGCATTAACCCTGGAAAACAGGAAAAAGTGAGGTCTTTTTTCCAGGATAAAGGGCAGATGGGATTGGACTAGAGGAAGGAGGACTTCCCTGGCATTTTCCATATGGGAAGAAACCCCCAAAAGAACACACTACCGAGATCGAGGTAACAGACACTGGAGGTCAGGATAAGGCCCACTGAGAAGTGCCCTCAATGTCCAAATCCTCCCAGAGCCGATAACCTTGGCAATGCCCACTGCTCTTTAACTTAAAACAAGGATGACAACTACACCCAGAATACCCAGGCCCCCGGAGTCTCGTCCATATAGAAAGCCCAGTGGTGACTGGTCAGGTTCCAGATGGCATCACATTTAATGAAATACCAGTCCAATGGCCAAAAAATACTTGATATGAAATTTAACTCTTACCCAAAAGCTTGTTGGAAACAAATGACATTCATAATTTACTCCTTCCCATCCTCGTTTCTCTCAAGCTAGGCGGCTGCTTCAGGGGAAAAAAAAAAAAACAACTCTCTTTCTTTGCTTGAAAAATCCCCTAAATTCTTCCCAAACTAGTCCAGGCTGACCTTTGTCATTTTCTCTGAACTCATTCCCCGGACAGGTCTAGGTGATCAAATCAACATACAACCCTTCTGTGGTGGTGGAGAGATATTCCTCACCCACAGGTAAATGTCTGCCATTTTCAACGTCAGAACATCCAATCTCCTTACCCGTAATGCACAAAAAAGGCTCAGGAACCCAGCTAGAGAAGGAGAAGGAATCTGCAAATACCCAAGGGGGTGATTTTGTTTCCTGTCACCAGGAAACCATGAGAGTTGAACAATTTCTCATGATTCCGAGACAAACACCAGAGATCTCGTTCTAGCAGACTTAGTTCACTCATTTTTGAACACGATTGCCGAGGGAGCAGGAAAGAGTAAAATGTATGTTAAATCCCATGGTTTTTTTTCACTTTGCAGAGTGTGAATTTCAGAGGAACTTACAATTTGGCTAGAGATTTCAGCTTTTTTTCCATTTTTTTTCTCTCTTGAAGCCAAGGTGAAACAAAGGCTTCCGTTTTGCTCTATAAAAATCTCCCCCACAAACATCAAGAACGCGAATATAAATGGAACAGGTATTCGCATTAGATCATGCTGGGAATGTCAACCCAAACACAAAAGCACCTTTATTTCCCAAATTGGCATGTCTTTTAAGCACCGCCCGTGATTTATGCACTGCAGGAAGTAGGAAGTTAAAATGATGCTTTTCAACAAATTTTTATTTAGAGTTTGTAAATCAATACAAAAGGCACGTTATCACAGGGCTATCTTAATCTCATAAAAGAATAAATAAAACAACTGAACTGTCAGGTATAACAAAGATACATTTGGGAGGCTTTGGGATTATTAAAGCTGATTTTATACCAAAAATGATGGCTTATAATGTCAATAAAAAAAAAAAGAAGCAAGCTTGGCTGACCTTGACTAAGTAACTGGAATGCTTGTTTTCGACCATAAATATAGCATCGCTGAAATTCCCAATCCCATGTCGTATTTTCTTTTCCTATAGTTACGATACAATTCAAAAATCAACACGATTAAAAATCTTGAAATCAACAAATAATACTTTGTGTAGTGGTTGAGATGTACGTCGGCACACATCATACTCTCTCTGTTATTGCATATAGTCCTGGCTCCCATGTCCTCTCCCTCTTTTTCTGCCTTCCTTAAGCTTAACTGAAGAGGTCTTATTTTATCTCCTGGTATTGCCTTATGTTCTATAATTCTTTGTTGTTTTCGTGGTTGCTTTAGAGTTTACACCCCATGTAAGATTTTCATGATATAACTTCTATAATAGGAGCCTAAGGCAGATGCTTAACGGACTGAGCCACCGAGGAGCCCCATCCCTGTACCATTTCTGATGCTCTTCATTCTTTTATCTAGATTCCTACCGTCATCTGGTACCATCTTTCTGCTTGCAGAACGACCTCTGACTTGTCTGGTGGTGCAGGTCCGCTGGTGATTGATTCTTTCAGCTTTTGTATCTCTGAAAAGTCTTTATTTTCCCTTTGTTTTTGAGAGAGATTTTTGTTCAGGTTAGAATTCCAGATCGACAGAGTTTTCTCTTGGTGCTCTAAGAGGTTGGCCCACTGTCTTCTCACTTGTACTGTTTGCAGTGAGAAATCTGCTGTTACTGGGTCCCTCTCTACCGAACACGTCTTTTTACCCCTGGGTGCTTTCAAGATTTTTTTTTTCTCTATTGCTGGTTTTGATCAATTTAATCGAGATGGACCTTTGTGTAGTTTTCTTCAACCTCTTGGTGTGCTGGGGATTCGTTGAGTTTCTCAGTTCTGTGGGTTTACAGTTTTTGTGTAGTTTGAAAGAATTATCTATTCAAGTATTTTTTTTTGTTCGTTTGTCTTCCCCCGTTCTTCTCTTTTTCAGGTTCTTCAAGTACATATATATTAGATGCTTGAGGCTGGTGAACACCTCGCTGATGCTCTTCTGTTTCATTCACTCTTTTTCCTCAGTATTTCCTCTTGGGTAGTTTCTATTGCTGTATCTTTAAGTTCACTGGTTTTTTTTCTTGAATGTCTAGTCTGTTGTTAATCTCATCCAGTGTATTTTTCATCTCACATTTTGTAGTTTTCATCTCTATTAATTCAGTTTGCATCTTTTTTTTTTACATCTGTGCCCCTACTTCACTTTCAGACTCTATGAAATATAACTGTTTTCATGTCCCTCTTCACTGACTCTAACCTCTATGTCGGTTCAATTGATTGCTGTTTCTTCTCATTGTGGGTTGTATTTTTCTCATTCTTTTCATGTTTGGTGATTCCTGATTGGATGCCACATCCTGTGAATTTTATCCTGTTGGGTGCTAGCTAGATCTTTTCGTATTCCTGCCAAGATTCTTGAGCCTCGCTCTAGAACACATTTATACTCAAAAACAGTTTGATCCTTTCAGGTATTTGCTTTTAAGGCTCGCTAGGTAGAACCAAAGCAGAGTTTATTCTGGGGCTAATATTGTCCAGGACTGAGGCAAGATTCCTTTGTGTACTCTACCAAACGACTCATAAATTTTGAGGATTTTCCAGTCTGGCTGGTGGCAACAAGCACTGTTCGTGGCCCCTATGAGTTCCAGATACTATTCCCTATCATCGGCACACCCCCATTTCCTCATATCACGCACCAACTGGCTCTCTGCTGAATACTCAAAAGAACTCTGAAGGTATCTGGTGTTCTCTTTCTCTCTCTCTCTCTTTCTCTGCAGGTCTCCCCTCTCCAGTGGTCTATTCTGCAACCTCTAGATGCCTTGGTGTCCCTAGACTTGCCATTCTGTCTCTTCAGCTCAAGGAGTCCACCAGATTCCACCTGTGCTCCCCTTCCCTGCGCCATGGCCTGGAAATGCTCTTGAGTCAGTAAGCTAAGGTGGTTGTGAGGCTCACCTCATTTGTTTCCCATCTCTCCAGGATCACTGTCCTTTGTTGCCTGATGTCCGGTATCTTGAAAACCATTGTTTTGTGTGTTCTGCCCACTTCATCAGTTGTCCCGGATGAGAGGCTCAATCCAGCCCCTGTTACTCCACCTTGTTTGGAAATAGAAGTATTGACATTTTAGATCTCAAATCTAAAAGAGCAAAGGAATGTAAGCAGGCAACAGAAATTGGGATTGGAAGTGGAGGCTTGTTACACTATACTGATTTTCTTCTGTTTTTTTACACCCCAAAACTGCTACTGACCCACAGCTCGGGGCTGCCCTGAGCACCAGCTCTAGTCCTGGCCCACTTGTTATTACGACTCCAGAATTTTCCCTTTCCCTCGCCTAAACCCCTCAGTCTTGAGAGAAATATGGAATCAGTTTGGCCTGGCATGGCCTTCTGGGCTGTGAACAGAGTGAACTCTGAGAAAAGTTAGAGTGCTTACAAACGCCGTCATGCATTCCATAAATATTTATTGAGTGCCTGTTATTGGCCAAGTACCCTTCTAGATGCTGGAAATGCAGCAGGGAACAAAATAAACATCCTTGACCTCACGGAGTTTATATTTCTATGCTAAACGATAGAGAGATTTCACACAACACAGCATAAACTTGTTACGAGTTTCAATTTTGTTGAAAAATATTAATGCTTTTGCTAGCAAGATCATAAACTAAGCTAGGATGAAAGACAGGCTAATTCAAGAAAATTGTTTATACTGAGTAAATACAGAATCTATTTCAGTCACCTTAAAGAGTCTTCCTCGGGGCATTTAGAGAACACATGAAGCCCAGGGGAGACGCTTTGCAGAGAAAATGCCTCAGCCGGCTCTTGAGGCTGTAAACCAGCGCTCTGTGGAGAAACAAAAGCTGCTGATTTGTGTGTTGGGTCCATGAGACCATAATGAGTGGACAGCCTCAGAGAATCCTTCACAACAGAACCCATGAGCTGAGGCCCTTCTCCCAGCCTACCTCTGCCATTGGGTAAGTGACTTCCCCTCCTCACAGCATAATCGCCAGCCAGTCTTGCTGTTCCCACTCCCAGCTTCAGCTGCCTCACCTCTGAGAGAGGACAGCATGGCTTCTAGTAGAAGGAGTGATGAGTCAGACAGGCCCGGCTCTGAATCTTGGCTCTGCTAATATCTAGCTGTGGGAAATTAGTCAAGGTTTTTTCACCTTTCTGACCTCCTTGTTCTCCCCCCTTGAAAATGCAAATACTACTATTTGCCATCCAAGGTTGTTGAGATTAAATAAGACCCCAGCTAGGAAATGTCAGGTAGGCAGGTGGAGATCAGGAAATGTTACTTCGCTTTACATTCCGTCTTAGCAAAAGCTGTTTGTCGAATGTCATTTGTTGGGTTTTGCCAGCTCAGCGTCCGTTTCCCCTTCTCTGGTAAAAGCATCCCAGATTTATAGGAGGGAATTTCCTCTTCTTTATTGACTACACTCTGCCGGCGTGATACAGTAGCCTGCCCCTCTGTAGCTAAGTGGATGGACAATGGTCTTCCTCCCTAAGATCTGAATTTTAAGCAGAAAGACAGAGAAGCTGAAAACGTTTCGCGGTCATTCATCCCACTGGTACCGCCCTGCCTGGACCGTTTCTGGTGTGAGATTCCATATGACTCCTGCTCCCAGAGAGCGCTTTGCTCCCCATCCACTCCCACGCCTGTCCTGCATCCTCCCCTCTGTTCAGTGTTACCTTTCCAGAGGAATTCCTTTCATTTAGGTTAACCATAGCGACTTTCTGTGACTTACAACCAGAGAGCTCTATCGGATGAGCAAAACAAAAAGCAAAAAACAAACAAAAACCCAAATTTCATGTTTTATTTGGATTTAAATCAACTGGAGCCACCAGTTTTACTTGCCTGGCCGGCAAGGGGGACTATTAGACACAGGACGTGCCAGAATTTTCCTAATTAACTGAAGAACCTATATATTCTATGTACCAGTAGGTCTTCCCAATGACTTATTTCATTTAAAGCCATCATTCCCTGTAACAAACACATTTACTAGAGTAAGTGAATAATGTAGTGTGTTTACATATTTCTAATGATCCCTAGAGTTACCCCTGCTACCTCCACCTGGAACCCTTGGAGCCAACATGCACTGAATCCCCACGTTTTTAGACACTGGAATTTACCTGATTGACTGCTTCTCCAAAGAGTAGAAGCACCCATCCCAGCTTTTGGAGGCTGGATTTGAACTAAGGAGACTTCCCAGAGAAGACAACACTCAATCTCATTGTAAAATAAAGGTAGGAATTATCCAGATGAAAAAGGAGGGAAAAGTATGTTTGGCAGAGGGAACAATATATGCAAAGACTTGGCGGGAGTGATGGTGGTGAGGGGCGGGGAGAAGACGAGGGAAATGACAGATGAGGTTGGAAGATTGGAAGGCATATAAAGAGCACCTTCCCTTATTTTGGAAATCCAAAGCATTTTCAAGGTCAGTATGTTCTTACTCAGAGGCTTATGGAGGGGTCTCAACATATCCAACAGGTCTCAGTTCGTGAGGCAAAGAAGTTAGAGCAGAAACCCCCATATATCTCAGGGGTTGCAGTCTGGAAAACACAGGGAACTTTGAGAAGGATGGAGACAATGCCCAGCAATCTTACAGACAGAATCTGGGGGCCTCGAAAGCAGGTTTCCTCTCCATACTGCCCATAAGTTGTGCAACCGCAGTCTTCAGCCACCCACTCTCTGAAAATCTTGTGTAGCCAGATGTCTACTCAACATCTCCTCCATGTCTTACGGTTGCGTTGTTAGTTTCGTCATCTTTCTTCAAAATTTGCTGTTCTTCTTGTGATCCCTCTCTTGAGGGAAGATACCTCAACTCTCCCAGGCACTACGGCTGAATCCTATGCATGACCTGATGTCTTCTCCCACTTTGGCCCAGTTCAAAGTCATACACTCCTGTCCATTCTTCTACTGGGATTCTTGGAAACATCTGCCCCCTGTTCTCAACTCCTACAACTACTCTTCTAATCTGGTCTCAACATCTCTCACTTGGTCACCACAGCCAGCCTCTTAATCATCATCCCAGCATGTGCCCAGGACACCAGTTGTTAGGTCATGGGTTCTATAGCTTTAATCATCAGAGACACCTTGTGAAGGGAGATTAGCAGAGACGAGCAGAATCGTTCATCGATCCCTCCATATCACTACCGGAGGCTACCAGATATTGTAGCAAATATTATTCACCATTTGTCCCGTTTAAAAAAAAATCTATTACTTATAAATTCTTTTATTAGGCCTTATATTCCTTTAGGCATCACCCTGTCAGATTTAATTCTAAGAAAAGGAATTTTATCTGCAGTCTTGCAAAGGAGTCCCTCCTAATTAACGGTAAAGGAACAACAACAACAAAAAAAGAGCTGGCACAGCTGTACTCAGGGGGGAAAACCCTAAACAAGACAGCCTTTTGGGAAACAAGTTTAAATATAGTTAGAAGCAGGAAATATTTACAAAAATCTAACTCAGTTTTCTGTTTAATAACCACGCAAGGGACCTCAAGTATCTATAAAATCTCTTTGGACGTGCCTGGGCTCAGGGTCTTCCCAGTGTGATGTACCTTTATTCACACAAGGCCTTTTGTAACGATTGGCCATCACAAGGAACACTATTCAAATTGGCATCTATCATTCCTGGAAGGTTTTTAAACTGCATTTTTCTTTGCCAGATTTTCTTTGCCACTTTTTAAAAAACCAGAGTTAGCAGGTGAACTAGAGAATATGAGACATAGGGGCAGAGCCATAGATCTCTAAGATCCACGTGGGTCAAACTATGGCAAAGCACAGCCAATGTCAGATGAATGAGGTTTCTGAATCAAAGTAGCATAAAAACGTTCCCCTGCATTTGCTGCAATACGGTAAGGGTTGTGTTGGTGCTCCCGTGTGCTAAAATGAAACACATCAGAAGAATGCTAGCCACTAAAGCAATAAAGTAGGCAAGAAACTGATGTCTTTAGCGCCATCTATGGGCCATCTCTGGTGGAAGTTTTATTGTCCTTATTTTAAATAGGAAGAAACAAGCTCAGTAATATTTGTCAATTTCTCTGACATCACATACTAATGAGAGATATGTCTGGACTTCACGCCTGATCCTATCTGATTGAAAAGACTTGGCTTTTTCCAGTTTCTTTACATTTATGTGTTCATTCATTCCATAATGATTTATCAAAAACCTACCCTGGGTCAGGACTCTGTCACATACGTGCGTGTGCACGCACACACACACACACAGTTTTTAAATAAGCGTGGATTTATTTAAAATTTACAACTATAACTTGTCATGAAAGAAAGAAAAAAGGGGAAATAATATAGGCTAGGGATGACCTTTTTTGTAGATTATATTATCATTCAAAATATTTGCTGTCCTTCCTTGGGAAAATACTATACTTCCCTAGCTCAGTGACTTCAGGTTTGGCCATAGGACTCATGGTGCCTTCCATATAGGAGCATTAAACATCCACACCCTGTTGCACCAAGAAGTGTCCATGTGACTTATTTTGGCCAATAGAATGTAGCTGGAAGTGATATGCACTTTTGTCAGGCAGATACCTTAAAACCAGCTCACAGTTTACCATCTCTCTTTTCCCTGCCATGAGTCCACAATGTCCCAGGTAGAGGCTGTCCATCAGTCTGTCCCCGAATGAAGCCACTGTCGATCGAGCTGATCCCTGATGGACATGCTGTTGCTGTAAGCCACTGAGATCTGGGGGTCATTTGTTAGCATAGCATTACACAACCTATCCTGACTTATGCACCTTCTTAATTGAGGGTTGGTTAGTGAAGAGTCCTTTGTGGAAGTAACATATGAGCTGATACCTGAATGAAGGGTCCTGCTAGGTGAAAAGCAGGAGAGGAGAACTTTCCAGAAAGGACAAAACAGCTAGTGCACATGCCTTAAGATGAGAAAGAACTTGGCACATTTGAGGAAACAAGACCTGGGTGTCTGGAGTGGGCAAGAGTAGGGAGAGATGAAGCTGGAGAGATGTCTGGGCTTGAGCATAGGGAACTCGAGAGCCAGGTGAGAAGGCTGGATTTCATTCCATGTGTGATAGGAAGCTACTGAAAGATTCCAAGCAGTGGGATGAAGTGATCAGATTCAAGTGTTCATATATATTTTATATATATATAAAATATATATGAAATAGGTTCATTATAAATATACTGACACAAAGAATGTATAGAACAAAATTTATAAATGATAATAAATTATATAATATTTTTATAAGTTTCATAGAGGCAACTGATTTTTACAAGATGCTTCATTGCTTTTGCCAAACTCTTGTGTTCTTAGTCAAATTATGATTGCAATTGATCAGCAAGTTTAGTTCTGACATATTAGTTGATATGGTAAAACAAAAGTGAAATAATTAGATAAATGTTTGAATTTCAGCCAGCCCAGAATGTGAGCAACTTCCACAATTGAATTAAATCTCTATGTAGAGCTCCCATTCCAGTGAGGTGGTTGAAAGCTTATCTTCATTAAAGTTTTACCTACCTTCCCATTTTCTTGGGGTTGCATCTAAGTTCCAAGGCCCATTGAGAGGAAGGACCCATTGAGCTTTCATTATTTCAAAGAGGCCACTATTTACACATTTATATGCCCCAATGCAAATGTCAGCATTTACGTATCCCTCATTCCTATCTTCCAGTACTCTTCAGGTCTGCAAGAGCTGTTTTTACCACTCATCCTTAAGAACCTGACAATCTCTCCGAAGCTAAGATTCCATCTCCCTATATTCATTATAGAGTCTACCAGGGAAGCAGGAGACAGGTTCCCTCTCCCTGGAACATATTAATATCTGGATTTTCAATTTTTTCCCTCTTCTTTCCTCCACCTTCAGCCTGAGGAAATCATTTCCAGGCTTGGGGAGGAGTAAATCCCTACACTCCCTAAATATCCCAATCCACAGTTTACTAGATCGTATAGTAAAAACTGGCTCACTCTTCAGAGAAAAATAAAGTTGAATCCCTACCTCACACTATATACAAAAGTAGATTCTAGATGGATTCGAGATCTAAAGGTGAAGCATAAAACTACACAACTAAAGAGTTAAATATGGGAGAATATCTTTATGATTTAGTATCTGGGGAGGCTTTCTAAATCAAGACCTCGAAAGCTCAACATAAGGCAGCAAGTTGATGGATTTGATTACATTGACAGTGGCACAGATATGCCCCCAGCTAAGAGAATGAGGAGGAGCTACAATCCAGCATGAGCTCTGCTTAGGAGCCAGATGACCTGGAGTGGCTTCGGTCACAGGTAGGAGTGGCTTTTTGTAACTCATTTGCCAGAAAGGGTGACCACAAAGGCACTGTGTGTGCTGGCTGGAGCCCCAACTCTGTCTCATCAATATTCTTCTCGGAAATTCCCATATCAACTCCAAGGCTTCTCTGCAGCCTGTACTTTCGGTTTAGTCCTAAGGCTATTTGACTTGCCCTTACCTCTGCCTGGCATACTCTTCCCCTGATCTCTGCACGGCTCCTTCCCTCCCTTCATTCGGGTCTCTGCTCCAACGTCATCTCCGAAGAGAAGCCTTCCCTGAGCACCCCTTCGGAATTACCACCCCAGCTTTCTTCATTCCACTTTTCAGTCCCCGAAATCCCAAATGTCTTGGCTCAAAGCCATCTCCCCCTTGGGAACGTAAGCTCCACAAAGGAAGGGACTCAGCCTCACTGGCGTCTGTCCAGTGCCGGCGCAGAGTAGGTGCTCAGTAAATATGTGGTGGATGGATGAATGGATTGGATCTAAAGAGCAAGCAGGATATGGAATTCTTCTCCGAAGAGTTAAAAAAAAGGAACAGTGAATACTTAAGCAGAGCAAAAAGAAATGTGAAGTATTATTTCTCCCTCATTTCTGCCCTATTATGTTAAGATTAATTTGACTAATGAACCAGTTCCTTAAAACTCATAATGGAGTGAGTCAGCTTTCTCAGAATAATCAACATTGTGTTTAGCCTCCAGGACCTATTTAAAGACATAATTGGCTTCCAAGTGATATTTAGTGTTGCTTTATTTTTAAACAAAGGGCCAATTCATGATGTGTTTTTCAGATGCTTTGTGTGTGAGACACACTGGGCTTTCACTCCCAAACAGGAATGCTTTTAGGATTATCGTCTGCATATTTGAGGAACAAAAGTCTAAGGCCTGTCTACCTGCTGACAACCGTCCAGCCTTTCGAAAGGACAGACGGCAGGTCAACTCTGCAGTGACCACTTAGATCCTGAGGCAAACCCCCTGTGTCTCAAGAACGGACGGGCCACTTTGAATCAATTGAAGGATGATTTTGCTGCTTCTTTGGTGTTTGGTCCATCCTGTTACAGCAGCAGTTTCCATCCCTGGCTGCATATGGAAGCTTTAAAAATCCAGATTGCAGGTCCCAACTTTTAAGATTCTGATTTAATTTGTCTGGGGAATACGAAAAAAAAAAAAAATGAGAATTTTCTAAAGCTCCCAGGTGCTTCTACGCTGGCGCTAGGGTTGAATCATTGCTTTAAAAGATCCCTCATAGGACTTGGACAAAACAGCATGATGTCTCACTGCCATCTGTACTCTGCCTGCGGAAATACCGTTGCTTTCCCATTCGTCCACTCTGCTACTCGGGCCTCTCTGTTTTGCCGGCCGCTCCTGGTCCCTGACCTCTGGCCCTGACCCTGTACTCTCCCTGACGTCTTCGGTGAAGGAACCTCATGAGGATACTCCTTCCAGCTTTGGCCTCAACCCTGGTCCCAGGCAGAATTCCTGCATGTCACCTAGCTACACACCCCCCCCCCATTGGGGTGGGAGAGGGTTACCCCTGCCCCTTCTTCACTCACCCCTGCCTTTTAAGATCTACCCCCAGGACGACCCCATGCATCACATTCCCCACGCGAGCCACAGCTCTCCCATCCACACCCAACTGGTTGGGCCTTTGTCCTATGACACCTACTATTCCCTCTGCAAAGACTCTCCTTTCGAACCTCTTCACCTCACTTTCTCTTACTTGTCCTTTGAGCCCTGGTTCAGCCATCACCTCTGCCAGGAGCTCTTTCCTGACACGTACCCAGAACAGGCCAGCTGTTTCTCCCTCTGGACTCCGTGTCTGCGGCTTAGACCACCTGGCCCGTGCCTGTGTGGTGCTCACTGCCTCCCTGGACCCTGAGCGTCTCACCGGCAAGACCGTGTCTAGCTCGCCTCGGTGCCCAGTGTCCTCCTGGGCCCTAACCCAGTACAGCAGCATCAGAGAGCGTGGCGAGTGACCCACTAAGCAAATGGGACATCAGGGAGAACTGGGAGATTCGGCTCGTTTCCCAGGTGAATCTGTGTTTGGGCCACAAGCAGTAATTTATCATTTTTATTTTTAACTTTCTAAAGGTTAGATTTATCAGAATGCAGACTTAGTACAATACAGCTTTGTGTGCAAGGAGGAAATGAGGGAACAAGGGCCTTGATCCAGCCCACAGATGTCTTTGATTATCTTACCTGGTATTTAAAATCATAACTTAGTTGTTAACATTCAAAAATTAGGAAATTCTAGAGATTATGGGGCTCCTCAGAAAAGGAGACCCCACACACCCCATATTCCCAGGGCAACAATTTGCTGGGCTGGGCGGGCTCTGCCCCACCTGGTGGGTGTGCCCTGTTCCCTTGGCTCATCTCCATGCTCACTGCCGCTCTCATGACCACGACCCAGCTGACTCTCAAGGGCCGCGGAGCTCGAGCCCCTGGTCTCCATCAACCTGGTGCATGGCGATTGGCATGAGGTCCACCATGTGCCGAAGAGTTAGCAGCACCTAACCAGAGTCACCACAGCCGTGTGGCATTAGGGAGGTGAGTTCGCAGCTCTGAGCCCCTTCGCCGCCGTCTAGCTGCTCACCGATGAGAAGACAGACCGTGATCACAGAAATACATGCGATGAAATAAGTACTTTCACAATATTAATACCAAAGCATGATCAATGTCAAAGATTCACACCAAAGCACCCAATGGAAAGTACAATAAAGCACCTGGCAAATTGAAGGACAGCTTCCTGGAGGAGGCGTCTTTTGAGCCGGCCTTGGAAGAATGTGGATCAGTTTGTCCAAGAATCAAGACTCTCTGGGAGAAAGGCATTCTAGGCAACATGTGTGCAAAAACAGGAGGAAGAAAGCAGCCTGGTGCATTCTGGAAACAGTGAACTGGTAGGTGTACCTGCAGCAGGTGTAAGGCAGGAGGTGAAACTTACCAGAGGTCGAGATCAGTATCAAAAAGCCTTGACTGCCAGACCAAGGAGGTTGGACTTTATCTGGAGCGCAAAAACAGGCTTCCAGTTGCAGAGTAACATGAGCTTAGTGTCTTGGAAAGATCGCTCTGGAGGCAGAGCTTATGGGTCAAAGCACATCCACCAACCATGGAGAACTAAATGCAAAAAAAAGAAAAAATCTGCTCTCATATCTGTAAGAAGTTTGTATGTGAATGTCCATAGCAACTTTGTTCATAACTCTAAACTAGAAATGTTGTAAGTGTCCATTACCCAAAAATTACGGTAAATTCCTACAAAACAGAGTTCTACGCAATGAGAAGAAACAAACCACAACTAAACCCAGCAACACAGATAAATCTCAAAAACATGCTGAGTGAAAGAAGCCAGACACGCACACACGAAAGCACCTGCTGGCAATTCCATTTAGATGAGGTTTCAGAACAGACAAACCTAATTAGAAACGAGTGATAGAAATCTGAGAAAGCAGGTAATAGATATCAGGATAGTGTTATGTCTGGAGTGGGAGCATACTGACCGAGGAAGGGCACGAGGGAACTTTCTGGAGGGATTCAATTCCACATGACACGTTGGGGGGTGGGTGGGCAGAGAGCATCGGCCTTCACAGGAAAGGCTTCGTGTCCTGCTGGTACATGACCTCAGCTCGGCCAGTCCGAGGCTCCTGCCCAGCCGGCGGAGCATCCCTTCCGGTGGCGGCTGCAGCAAGCAGTTCCCAGAGCAGGAATAACTCTCATGTAAATGGCAGTGTCCAGTGGTCGGGGTGGAGGCCACAGGGTCCTCACCACAGCGGTGCTGTGGCATGATTCAGGCAGGGTGGGGAACTATGGCAGACACTGTTCAAGGAGCTGAGAATACAGTGGAGAACACAGCAGATAGAATCCTTGCCCTTAGTAGAACGTTCTAGCTGGAGACACAGAGATGAAACAAGTCAACAAATAAATAACCAAGGTCATTTCGGAGAGTGACAATGCAAAAAAGAAGTAAAAGAATGATGAGCTCCAATGGGAGTGGGAGAGGCTCTTCAGATAGGCAGTCAAGGAAGGCTTCTCTGAGGAGGTGACAATTGACCTGAAAGCATTCCAGGCAGTGAGAACCACTTTAGCAAATGCTGGGAGGTAGGAATACGTTGGCCTGTTCAGGGTTCAGAAAGTTTGGCGATATTAATATGAACAAGGGGGAGAGGGGCATATGGTCAAACCGAAGAAATAGGACAAGACAGAGAATGAGGGTCCATAGGCCATGGTGAGCAGTTTTATTGTCAATAAAAAATGTAAAACAGATTTTATCATCAACAAAATTGGGAGATTCTGAGGATTTTAAAATAGGAGACGACAGGATCTGATTCCCTTTTTCCAGAAGATCAGGGAATGGATTATGAGAGGCAAGAGTGGAAGTGGAGATGTAAAATCAGGCGAAGAAGAGCGTGATGTTTAGTTTTCTGTGTCAACCGGGCTAGACTGCAGACGCACTTACTCAGGGTACTGCCGCAAAGGAACTTTGTAGATGTGATTCACACACCTACAGCCAGTTGACTTCACAGCTTCAGTGGATGACGATTTATCTGCTCAACAGAATGTTCCACAGTCATTCAAATAACTAAGGACCCTTTCTCCAGAGGTCCGCCCTGAGGACACTCCCTGCCACCTCCCCCTGCTTTATCTGTCCATAGCACTTCCCACCACTCCTACACTGTCCTCATTCACTGTGTTTTATTGTCTGTCTCCTCCTTCTAGAATGTCAGTTGCCTGAGGGCAGGGGTTAAAAATTTATTCCCTTCAATGTAGAATCCCCAGCCCCTGGAACAATTACTAATATATAATTGGTGTTCAATAAGCATCGATTGAATAAAAGCAGGAATGAATGAACAATGAAGATTATAATGCAATCCGAGAAAAATGTTTATGAACTCTAACCTTATTTTATTTTTTTTATCAAATGATAGTAAAGGAAAGTTTATTGAGCAATAGTACAAAGCTCCCCAAGAGGGAGGGGACTGGAGAGGGTTGCCCTGAGCCCTAACTTTAATTGAAGACCGCAGATCATAAAATAATCACATCACAATCTAACCACGTGATCAGCAAACGCGTGCTAAATCCGCCGCATGCCCTGCATTGTGCTAGACACTGGAGATAGAACTTTGAGTAAGATCATGTTTTTTACAATTTTATTTTAAAGGGGTTCATGGTCTAGAGAGAAGACAGGACACTAAGACCACGGTGGAAGGCTGTGAGGTAAGTGCCCACATGAGATTTACGAAGTACAGACAGGGCCATGAAGCTGGGACCCCGGCAACAACAGCTCTCAAGCATTGAACTTCAAGCATTGAGCCTCACTGTGGCTGGCACCCTGATAAGCTCTGCCCATACCTCATCTCAGGTTATCTTCACGACAGCGCCATGGAGGCTTTAGAGAGAGAGCAGCTAAGGCGCAGAGAAGATCAGGAGCCAGCAGTTTAGGGTCTCCTAACCAATCAGGGTGGAGATAGACTCAGAAACCAGGTGGGTCTGCGTCCAGAGCCTGTGTTCTTAAGCACTGGGCCGCGTGTTTCCATCATATGTACAGAGAGTGGAAACTCAAGCGCAGGATGAACCGAAGTTTGATGGGTCAGAAAAGGAAAGAAAATGCTAGAAGAAGACTTCACTAAAAAAAATCTATCAGGGAGAGTGCTGAGAAAAAGCATGGAGTGTATGCATGAACTTTTCCATTCTTTTCAAATTCATACCATTGTGTACTTATTTTATCATCATAAATACCTGCTAATATAATCTGGAACTTAAAGTTTTCACTAGAATGTCAATATAAAAAAAATGATTCCCACCAAATTCCCTGTTCTAGAGTGAGGAAAACTTCATCTTGTGATATACTCAGCAAGATCTTCCTTCAGCTCCCTGAACTTTTACTGTGCTCAGAAATGTATCTCCTTCTTTGCTGACTTAAGCATTGTTTTTTTGCCATGCCCTGAACGGTTCAAAGTCCACATTAAAACGCAAGGGTTTTGCAACCTTTGTTGATGCAAGCCTAGCAAGAATTCCCAAGCACTGTCTCCTCATCAACAAAGCTGGAAAATACTATTTTAGCTTCCATAGAAGCTGTTTCTGAAGGCTGTTTATTTGAAACAATGGTAGGAACACATGTGGACACTCACTTTTCATTCTTATATCTTCAGCTCATTTCTACTTCCTCCCTCTGCCTCCTTTTCCTACTTTTTCAAATTTAGTTACACTCAGCTCAGATATCACCATCTCTGCGAACCCTGCCCCAAGTCAATCAGGAATAGAAATCTAACTCGAAAGAGCTTTGTGACTTTAAAAAAAAAAAAAAAAAAGTGTATGCTGGTGGCTTTATTGGCTCCCATAACTGGAAGCCCAGGAGCCCAGGTTGGCTGAGCCAGGGCCTGAAAGGATGTCATCTGAACTCTGTCTCTTTTGCATCTTTCAACTTGGCTTCTCTTCTGCAGAGTGGCAGAAAGTCTACCCCAACAGACAGCCCCTGATCCACATTCTCCCAGCTCAGTAACCCCAATAGGGGCAGTGGAGGAGCATGAGACCACATATAAATTCAGAACAGGGTTCTGTTCGGTCCAGCTTGGGTCTTGGAACCAGGACTGTGGCGGTGTGAGAAGATAAATGATTGACAATCTGACCAGGATCAAATGAAGTGAGTTGGGGGAGCTCTCCCAAAATAAACCGGGACACTTGGAAGGCAAAGAAAAACACGTGACAGAATTTTTGATAAAGAATGTCGCCAATTCTCCACCTGCCTATACATCTACACCTGTTCGCAATGTCACTTTACAGTTCCTCCCATCAAGAGAGAAAATCTATTTTCCCCTGAATCTGGGCTGGGCTTGTAACTTGACCAGTAGGATGAAGTGGAAGCGAAGGCGTGTCAGTCCCAAGCCTTGACCTTCAGAGGCCTTGAGTTTCCTTCCTCTATCTCTCTCTCCCTCCCTCTCTCCCTCCTCCATTCCCTTGTGGGTCCACTTGTCCCAGCTGAGGTCCCAGACATGTGAGAGAGCCCTGCTAAGATCCACAAAGCCACCGACAGCCCATAGCTGACCAGACACATGAGTAAGCCCTGCTGAGCCCAGCTTCCATCAGCACAACTGCCAGCCAACATAGACTGGGGAACAAACAAGTGTTCCTTGTTGTATATTCCTGAGGGTGTCTAGTTCTGGGGCAACTTTACTGTAGCAACAGATAACTGATACACTCTGCCTCTGCTCTGTCTCTTGCTACCCATTCTGCAGGCAAGTTAGGCAGTCCCTCCTCCAAGCCCTCATAGCCCGAGTCACATAGCCCACATTATACCGTTGCTATTTTTATATTGAATTATAAGCATTTCTTACAATTATTTGTTTACATACCTATCTTCTTGCCAATAAGCTCTGTGAGGGAGGGACTTTTTTTTTTTTTTAATCTTTTTGTGCCAAACATTTGGCACAAGGTATGGTAAAGAACAGAAACTGGTTCAACATTCATAGGAACTCTGAGGATAAGGAATGCTACCAAAAAACTATTTGTGAACCCTATGCTGAGTGCCCACATCACTGGCCAGTTTGAGTATCTTTACTTATGTATGGGGGCCATTTGTTTTCCCTTCTCTGTAAATTGTATATTCATGATTTTTGTATGTCTTTCCATTGGGTTATTTCTTCTTACTAGTTTTTAAATGGCTTTTCATAATATTTTCTGGGTAGGTGTTCTTTGCTATATCCATGCATTGAAAATATTTCCTCCCAGTCTGTGAACTTTTCACTTCTCTTATGCTATCATTGGTGAGCTATCAAATTAAATTCAATTTTTGAGTTTTCCTGAGGCTTAACTTTTCAGTCTTTCCTTTATATTTGGTACTTTTTGTGTTTATTTAAGAATGTCTCCTTATCCCAGGGTCATAAACATACCCTCCTACATGGTCTGCTAAAAACTTGGGAGTTTTGTTTCTCATATTCGGGTCTTTAATCCATCTGGAGCGGAGTTTCGTATATGACGTAAGGTAAAGATTCGATTGCCCCAGTATTATTTAGTGAATATTTATCCTACCCCCCTCACTTGGGATGCCAGCTCAGAGCACGTAGGGTCCTTGTCAGGTACCTGCATGTGGCTGCACCAAGCTATTTGTCGATTCCTGGGCAGCCACACTACCTGCCCGTATTCGTTAAATGAGTCATTCCACCTTACTCTTTTTTCTTCAGATCTGTGTTGGCTATTTCTGGTTCTTTATTTTTCCATATACACTTTATAGTCATCAAGTTGTACGTCCACACTCTCCTACACTAGATTTGTCAGAATTTTGTTTGGAATTGCATTGTATTTATAGGTTATTTGAGGAAGAAATTATGACTTTAAAAATGGAATCTTCTCCATGAACATGATGTAATTCACCATATATGAGATTAATTCTCACCGCTTCACCTGTATCAACCCGGTCCAAGCCAACCGGGTAGCCTCCCTCCTGGCCTCTGCCTCCACATCACCTCCCCTATTGCCTATTCTCCACACAGTAGCCAGAGCCACTCTTTTAAAGACACAAGTCAGTTCGTGGCCCTTGTACCGCCGAAAATTGCCTCGTGGCACCACCGGCGCCGAACTCCGCACTTTGGGAAACACGGGTTTAAATGAACAAATGAGTGAGTCAGTGAGTGGCTGCGGACTCTTTGCAAGGCCCTGGCAATAAACAAACGATCCAGTAAAGGGTAGTCCCCTCGGGGATACCCAAATGGAAAGCAGCGGCACCGGCCTGGGCGGAGAGAGCCCCGCCCGGCGGCGAGCACGAACTTGGGAGCGCACCGCGGAGACGGAGGGCGGGGAGGAGCCGTCAGCGAAAGCGCGGGCACGGGGGAGCGCGCGGGGCGCGGCGCGAGGCTGGGCGAAGAGCGCCGCGGCTCCGGGGCGGGTCCGAGGCTCCACGCGGCCGCCTAGCTCCGCTCGGGGACGCGCTCCGAAGGCGCGCACCGGGCGGCGGCGGCGCGCGGGGCGGCTCTGGCGGGAGAAGCGCTTCCGGTGGCGGCGCGGGCGGCGCGGAGCGGGTGCTGCGGGCGGCGCGGGCGGCGGGGAGCGGTGAGTCGCGGGCCGCGGGCCCGACGGGACTGGGTGTCGAGCGCGCGGGGAGCCCGGCGGAGGGGCGAGGGCGGGGGCGCGCGCCCGCGGGCCGGCGGCGCGTAGCCCCCCCCCCCCCGCCCGGGCGGGAGATCGGGAGCCCCCGCGCCGTGCTGGGGATTCCGGCCGGGGTCCCTGCACCTTGGCGACCCCTGCCCTCCGGCTGTCTGGCAGCTTCCCCGCCTGCAGCCGCCTGACTGCCCCTGAGGTTCCCCCTGAGCCCCGGTCGTGGCGTGCGTCTCGCCCCGCATGGGAAGGGGCTCACCCATCCACGCCGGCACGCGCCCTGCCACGCTGTGCCCGGCGGCCGCGTGACGAAACTCCCCGCGGTGAGGACACCCAAAATGGCTGCCGCGGGGATAGGCCACCGCGCTACGGGCGCGAGGGATTGCCTGGTGACCGGGTGTTACCGACCCCCGTGCCCCCACATTCCTAGCTCCGGGCTTCTCTTCCTGGCGCAGAGCGGGGCCCCGTGGTCAGAGAGGAGACCACCTGGCCCCTGCCCTGGAACCCGCAGTCTTGTAGGAAGGAGATGGGGGGAGAGTGGTCCTGGACCGACCTTGCATCTCCGTGCTCTCTTGATCTTTCCCATATGTCACAGGTCTCTAACCTTCCCAGAATGACAGCCATGGCATCCACTGAAGTGTGTATGCGGGTGACTTAGGTCCATTGACTTGTACATTCTTCCAGCCCTGTGAGGTTCTTGGTTTTGCTTTCATAATCCCGATGCGAAAGCTGGTACTCAGAGAGGTTGAGTAACATGCACAAGGTCACACAGTTGGCCGTCTGTAGAGCAAGGGCAAGGCTCAGCTTAAATGTTACTTGCTCAAAGATGCCTTTCCTTGACTGTGTTGCCTAAAATTGCCCCCTTCCGCACGCATTCTTTGTTAGACTACCCCTGTGATTTTTCTTAAATAGCATTTGTCATCAGTTGAAATTCGCTGTGTTTCCTTGCTCGTTTTTTTCTCATCTTGTGACCAGGGCCTATTTTTGTCTTGCTCACCTATCCCTCCCTGCATCCAACAATTGCCTGTACCAGGTAGACCCTCAATGAGTATTTGCTGAGTGCCTGAATGAAAAAGCCTACTTCTCAGTGACTTCAGAGCTCAGGCACTTTACTTTGTGGACAACTGCCTTCTGAACCCCCAGTGCATTTTGTTTGTACTTTGCTCAAACTTATAATCTCTTCTTCTGCCTTGCCCTCTAGATTTTGACTTGGGCACCTCTTGATTTCCTTTTCCAGTGTCCTTCCCCGTTTCCAGGCATTATAATAGGTATTCAAGTAAATAAGGAGGGTTTGCAGCTCTTATGGTGCTGGACTCAGACTTGACATAGAGGATATATAAGATGAGAGGGGAACTCTTTGGGAGGATGGGTGGAGGCTCTACCAGGAAGTTCTGGGACCTCAGCAGGTCCTTTCTCCCCTTAGGACTGCCAGTGTCTAGCTTGCAAAAATGACAGTTGGGAAGGAAATATCTATCCATTCCTATCTAGCCTAACCCTACATATAATTGCTCTAAGTATGAATTCCAGTGTTAGATGGAGTTTGCAGATTTTTAAGCCCATGGGCCTTCAGGAAATGGACAATATCTGTGGTTGGAGTCGTCAGAGAGGAACGTGTATAGCAGAGGCGGGCTATAGTTCAGGGTCATTCGGATATTTAGAATGCTCATAATACTCTGTAGGAGTTTTATGAAATCTCATGTGGATGGGTATAGAGAGGTGCCGACTGGGAGGAAGCATCCTTCCCCTTCTTTACTTCTTGGGGAGAAAGCTTAGAGGACAGCCAGAGCAGCAGTGACCTTAAGAGCCTGTCATCCAAACTTTTTGCTCTCCAGTATCTTAGAATAAAATATGGCATCTACATCCCCCCTACTGTACAAGCAGTGATCAGATGTATTTAGTTGGAGTATAATCATGGATGGAACAGACCTTTTGTGTGAGGTTAAAGGTAAGAAATCAGTAGCAATACGTCATAAAAAGGGGGGGGGCTGACTTACAATGTGAAAAATTGTTAAGTTAGAATAAGTATCATACCTATACGTAATTATACGAAGTTCAAAGTTAACGAAGTTTTTAGTTAACTATTACTTCGTCAAATGTTTTCAGAGACATTATATGTAACCTGATTTGACTCTTTAAAGTAGTAAATACTCAACTGAATACATCCAAAATACCACAGTTTGGTGGTATTTTAACATTTTTATAGGCTGATGCCACCATCTTGAGTAAAAACCAATAGAATTTTTTTTAAAAAAATGGATGAGAGGGGCGCCTGGGTGGCACAGCGGTTAAGCGTCTGCCTTCGGCTCAGGGCGTGATCCCGGCGTTATGGGATCGAGCCCCACATCAGGCTCCTCCGCTATGAGCCTGCTTCTTCCTCTCCCACTCCCCCTGCTTGTGTTCCCTCTCTCGCTGGCTGTCTCTATCTCTGTCGAATAAATAAATAAAATCTTTAAAAAAAAAAAAAATGGATGAGAACTTCACCCATCGTAAGAAATCGATTAAGAAACCCAAGCCCAAAGTTGATCTTGAGGACTGGAATACGTCCGATGATTGCATTGTCACCGGGATGTTTTCAAGTTAATCCAAGAGTAGGATCTGCATTGTGGGCTGGGAGGTAGGGGGTGAGGAGGATGCCGGCAGGGAGACAGGCAGAAGGCAGTAATGCTCCATGCCGTCTTTATTCTAGAAAAGCCCCCTGGAATAGAGGAGAGTGTGCAACAGAAAGCCATTGATGGGTGGAAATTCACTTTGAAGGAGTCTAGTTCTTTGCCCAGGATTCAACTTTCTGGTCTATAATTTGATCTCCTGTGTGGCCACACCCATGAGAAAGGAATGGGGTGTGTATGCACAACCAACCCAAAGCCAAATGAATTAGTAAATGTGCTATTTAGGCTCCTCGAGTTAGGGTGATTGCCCTTGGCCGCCACATCACCCCTGGCCTCCCAAGGGTCAGAAGCGTGGCAGAAAGTCAGACAGAAGCAACACCTCCAGGCTCTGCCATCTTGGGGTGATACTTGATTTTTCTGAGCAGCTCTTCAAAACAAGAAACATTTTCTTGGAGGACTGAAATGAGGATTTGGCATTAATAATGCCGGGAAAGCCTAGTGTCTGGCACATAATGGGCACTCAGTCATGTCCCCCAGATAGTGATGTTGGAAGGCTGTGTTGCACCTGCCTGGCCCTAACTAAGCAAACCAGGGCGACCAGGCTTTCTTACCTATTTCAAGCCTCTCTCAAAGTTGTTTCAATCACAAGCAAGTTTCCAGTTTAATAATTTAATTTCCATTGTTAATTTTTAGCCAAGGTTAAAGGTCTTTGTTAGTAAGTCCCTGATGAAAAGCACATTCTCTGCTAACTTGTTACTTGCAAAATTTTGGAAGAAAATTTTTTTTGCCAGTTTAAGCATTTTCTTGACATGTAGCTAAAAGTTGGAAAACAAAGTTTATCTTGGAAAAAAAAGTGATTTTTGTTCGACATTTCTTTTTTTTTTTTTTTTTTTTTTTTTAAGATTTTATTTATTTATTCGACAGGATAGAGACAGCCAGCGAGAGAGGGAACACAAGCAGGGGGAGTGGGAGAGGAAGAAGCAGGCTCATAGTGGAGGAGCCTGATGTGAGGCTCGATCCCATAACGCCGGGATCACGCCCTGAGCCGAAGGCAGACGCTCAACCGCTGTGCCACCCAGGCGCCCCTTGTTCGACATTTCTGATCCTCTTCTTCAGGCAGCCAAGCGCCAGTCCATTGCTCCCCCGACCCCATCACCACCACCACCACCAGCAGCAACTGCATTTACGGGCAGGACTTCAGCCAGTGAGGCCAGGAGCTCCCACTCATGGGGAACTGGCTCGTTAGACATGTGCCCTGCCTTTGTTTAGCATTTTACAATTAATAAAGGTTTAAAAGCTGTCTCGTACACCTCAGCTTACTAATCCTACCCACTCTGTGAGCCAACTCTTTCCTCCATCTTGTAGTTAAAATATTGACACTCAGAGATGTGAAATGACTCACCCAGGGACATGCCTAGAAAGGAGTGACGGAGTCAGGACTCCAATCCACAGTGCGTTCGGTCCAGTCCAGTTCTGATTCCAGAGGTTGTCCGGGCAGGTGCTCACAGGACCAGGCCACAGGGCAGGGAGCTAGCCTTAACAGGAACCTGCCAGAAAGACCAGGCCCAGCAATCAGCATTAACGGCCAGGGAGTCATCTAAATGTGTCCTGGCCCTACAAGAGGGTCAGCATCTTCCCTCAACTGGCAGGGGAGTGGGTCTTTATTTATTTATTTGTTATTTTTATGTTTTTCCAGACTTACCTACATAGGGTACCCCTGGTGTGCTTCTGAAACATCTAATTGCTAGGCCCCACCGCAGCTCGCCTGAATCCGAATCTCCAGGGAGATACTTTCCTGGTCACAACTGCTTCCCCAGCGAGCCGGGTTCTGGAGCCAGACAAGTTAGGTTCACATTCTAGCCCCCGTGCTTACTCGAGCAAGTTCGCTACCACCCTGGAACCTGAACTGCTGTGAGGCTTGGATGGGATGACAATCCAAGGAGAGCTCTAAGAACACATGGTTCTTAGGTTAGGGTTATCGTGGATAAATAACCTCATTTTGTGGATAAAGCTCCAGGAGCTTGGAGCAGTGGGCTACCGTATACAAGGCCACAGAGCCATTGGTGGATCTGGGATGTGAGCTCAGATCTGCTGTCTCCACAGACACAGTCGCCTGACCCAGTACTCACCACTTCCCTCCTTCCATCCATCCAGGGATCCCCAATCACAGGACAGTTGGAAAGGTACAGCTTGGAGCCAGGAATTCGGGCTCAGCTCTCGAGCTCGTTCCGTGAACTTATTTGGAAGCGAAACTGATCACCATAGTCTCATCGGTGCAGACTTCAGCAGCCCTGAGGCTTATATGTGGTGGGAGGTGGTCCTGGGCCGAGGATCGAGGGGGTGGTCTTCACCCTTGCGTAGCTGTGCGCTGACTGTGTGACATCTAACCTACAAGGAAGGCAGAAATGCCCTCCCAGAATTGTTCATAAAGATTGTGGTGTAGTTTAAATGATGATTTGGGGAAAGATGGCGTTCATGAGCATTGCAGTAGGCCTATAATCGGTAATGTATTACTGTGTTATGAGGAGAAGGTCTTTGTCACGGCACTCATTTGGGCTTTAAAAGTTTATAAACTCGGAGTACATGGGTGGTGCCGTTGGTTGAGCGTCCAACTCATGGTTTCAGTTCAGGTCATGATCTCAGGGTCGTGAGGTCGAGCCACGAGTTTGGCTCTGCACTCAGCATGGAGTCTGCTTAGGAGTATCTCTCCCTTTGCCACTCCCCCCACGTGCCTGCTATGTCTCTCTTTCTCAAATAAATAAATAAAATCTTTTTTTAAAAAAGATTTATTTTTGGAGAGAGAAGGAGCAGGAGGAGCAGCAGGCAGACGGAGAGGGAGGAGCAGACTCCCTGCTGAGCAGGGAGCCTGACTCGGGGCTCGAAACCAGGACCCCGGGACCATGACCAGAGCCGACCAGCTGAGCCACCCGGGTGCCCCTAAAAATAAATCTTAAAAAAAAGAGCTTATAAACTCTGTGACTTGGTTATTATGGATTTCAGAGCAGGCTTACTCCATTGAAATCATGGTTATTTTGAAAAGTGTATAGATTTGGAAACCAGAGTCATTCAGCAAGATTAGTGATCTGATAACTCAGTACAAGACTTCATGAGCACGTCTGAGTCATGTCCGTACGCAGTAAGCTCTATGTGTGAAGCATGTCTACGAGTTTTTTGGGGGAAATTTGGGCTGCATTCATTAAAATATGTTTGTTTTTCAACTTACTGTTCACTGTGTGTTGGGTCTTTCCAACCCAGGATCAAGCCAGTGTTGGGTACAAGAGAGGCCTTCAGTCGGTAGTGAATGCATAAAGTAATTTTGTTTGTGAATGAATGAATAAAAAGACTGAGAAATTTATTTTGACAAGGCTCTCTGAGACTATATTTATCTAAAACCTTAGCTAAGAGGTTGAATTTTAAGTTATTTTCCTCCGAAGCAATTATTTCTGTCCCCTTTCTGGGGTCAAGTAATGAATCAATATAATATGTAAAGTAATCTCTTTAGAAGTGACTCATTTAAATGCAGTCTAACTCTCTAATAATTAACGGTCCCAGGTAGTCACATCCCGAATTCATCACAAGTGAGTTTGTCTTTACGTGATAAAGCCTTGGCTTTCTTCTGATAGCAAAATGATGTCCGTCAACCACAGAAAACTTTTTAAAACCTCACTATTTTTTTTCTCCTACAAAAAGATATTTTAATACCTCTAAAATACAAATTTTTCTTTGAAATTCCTCATGGAAAAGATTAAGTCATAATTAACACCTCAGTTGGTGAAACTTCAGGAAGCTCCTTACAGCTATTTAAGCATACAAGGAGGTCCCCTTCACCAGCCATTTCCCTGTCATGTCTCTGTTCTGGACCCTTACAGCCTCTGTCCCTCCTCAGCACCCCCTGTTCCTTCAGTTCAGATCATGAAAGCTGAATCCATCGAACATCAGAAATGTGCCAGGATGACGTGGTGTAAACCGTAGCATTTTGCTGTTGACCAGTTATCTGCAGTTATCAAACCCGCTGGTCAGTGGCTCGGAAGTTGCTGCGGGGGAAGCTCGTCGCTTAGTTCCCCTGCGGCTGTGATGGGCCACCCCTCCTGCCTCTCTCTTCATGGCCTCTCCGAATTTCCGAAGATGTTTCAGCTGTTGCGCGTAACTGTCCAAGCCTCGGGTAGACACGCACGGGGAGTAGCCTCCCCACAGATGGCTTCTGATTCTCGACGCGGCAGCCTTCACTTGCTTCCGGTGTGATAAAGCCGGTCAACTCACACAGTCTTGACCACGTTCTTTGGCATCCTGTGCCATCTGTCCCTTGAAGGTATGGCATTTTTCCTTATCCATGCTACTTCTATAATCCAAAGATATATATGTTGTTCACTGAAACTTTTTTTTTTTTTTTTTTTTGAGAGAGAGAGGAAGAGAGCAAGAGTGAGGGCAGCGGCAGAGGGGAGGGGAGAGAGAGAATCTTAAACAGATTCCATGCCTAGCACGGAGCCCAACATGGGGCTCGATCTCACAACCCTGAGATCATGACAGCCAAAATCAAGAGTCGGATGCTTAAATGAGTGAGCCACCTAGGTGCCCCTCTCTGAAACTTTCTTTTGAACCATTTTGGCTTCTCGATCATTCCTGCCGTCCCCGGTATCATCATAAAGTTGTACAACATAATGGCTTTATCCAGTGTTCTCTGCAGAAATTCCTAGGTGATGAGTACCTGTCATAAAACTGCCAGAACCTTGTGCTCAGCCGTGTTTGGGAACAGCTCTCTATAAAGGTGTCTGATCTTTGACCAGGTTCACCCTGGGCGGGGTGAAGAGCGAGCCCAGGAACCGCAAACCTCCAGATGGCTGTGCACTTTATGGCTGAACCAGACTGCGAGCAAACCAAACCGGTTCCTTCCTCTCCCGTCCCTGGGGACTTGGCTTCCTCCCCACAAAGGTGCCCAAGTTGGCTTTGGTACCCCCAACCCTCTGACCCGAACAGCTGTCCCCAGTATGCAGGGACCAGTGCTGCCCACCAGCCAGTGGACGCCCAGGACACGGTGGTTTGACCAAGTAGTCAGGGCCACGGCCCAGCCAGCTGATGGAAAGGGGGCGTGCTCCAGGGAACCCCCCCAACGTGGTGGCAAAGGCAATGTGGGCATATTCGCCTTGGAGGTAGCTGCAGGGTCAGAGGCCCAGGTGAGCTGCAGCCTCCTCTCTTCGCCAGCTCCAGGTACAAAATGCAGCATGCCTGTGATGCTGATGGGAAGAGAGGTCCCCAGCAGCGCCTCAGGGCCCCCTCCCCCAGCACCCTGACTCAGTGCGCAAAGAGCTGCTGCTTGGTCTGCAATCAGAGGGCCTGGGGCTGGGGGTGGACGGGAGGCCCCGCTGTTTAATGTGGAATAGGACACAGATTTTTAAAAAGAAAAAAAAAAATGAAAGTAGGACTCCTGATTATAGAAACTGGTTGATTTATTTAGAGTAGAGAAAGTGAAGTGTGCTTGAAGGTTCATGCATGGAAAGGCTTGTCTAATTGAAACATGGGAGTCACAGTTAATAATTAAAATTTTACCTGGCTTGAGGTCAGCTGTCTTTGTAAGAATGTTAATATGGCATTCCTGATTAGGCTTTGTGTTTTTGAAATTCGTAGGGGCAGAGACAGCTTATCGAGGCTAGTTGGTATTTCTTATGCCAGGTTATAGTGTTACTTGAAATCCTTTCCAATTAGGGGAAATAGTGCTGTTTTAGTTTCCTATCGCTGCTATGACAAATAACCACAAAGTTAGCAGTTGTAAAATAGCACGTTATCTTACAGTTTTGGAGGTTGGAAGTCTAAAATGAATCTGTGTTACTTTTGGAGGCTCTTTGCCTTTTCCAGCTTCCAGAAGCTGCAGGCCCTCCTTGGCTCACCGCCCCACATCACCCCAGTCTCTGCGTGTCTCACTTCTGTCCCTCGGACTCTGCCTCTCCTGCCTCCCTCTTTCTCTTGCAGGGGCTCTTGTGATTACATCAGGCCCCCCTGAATAAGCCAGAGTGGTTTCCCAGTCTCGAGATCCTTAACTTAATCACACCAGCAAAGTCCCTTTGCCACAGAAGGTAACATACTTGCAGTGTGCGGGGATAGGATGTGCACATCTTGGGAAGGGGCATTATTCTGCCTAGCACGAGTCCCATTTAAGGCCCATCACTGTATGCTCTCAGTGTCGGCTTGGGTGGGCTTGGCCGGGAGTGTGAAGACCCGCCTCCTTCCTCTTTGGCCAGGTAGATAAGGGTCAGCTGGGAGCAACACTTCCGGTTCGCACCTTCCTCTTCCGTAAAATGTGTGTAGTATTCC
Source organism: Ursus americanus (assembly GCF_024610735.1). Lineage (NCBI taxonomy): Eukaryota > Metazoa > Chordata > Mammalia > Carnivora > Ursidae > Ursus > Ursus americanus. The sequence goes on along the minus strand of NC_142141.1, from coordinate 3,524,606 downwards.
CAGAGCACAGCGTCGTGAGAGCTGAGGTAGAACGTTCCGCCACGGCTCAGAGTGGGGCTGGCACTCTTAGGCAGGCATCTAGCCCAGTCCCCAGACCAAACATGTTGAGATGCCTTTCCCCATCTCTCTCCTTTGTCTTTGCCTGTTAGAGACTTTGCGAGGCCTCCACAGCCTTCTTGCTCACGTGGTCCAGAGTCCCACAGGGTCCTTGTAGGGCAGAACTTCACAGCATCAGTAGAAACGTTTGCATTTGGAGCAAGGAGGAGGGCCTCAGAGAACAGTTCTGCGCAGGCGCTAGTTGGCGTACTTTGAGGGGAGCCTAGCTAACAGGGAGTGGTAAAGTAGAGAGAGGGGCTGGCAGACCGGAGCCCAGGAGTGCAGTCCTGCTCTGGTCCTGCGGCTTTTCTTCTGCCACCAGCACCAGTCACACAACCTGGGCGGGGTATCTGCCCCCGACCCCGGGCCTGTTTCCTCATCTGTATGGAGCGGTTAAACATGGTGGGTCTTTTTTAGAGATCCTGTCCAGCTCTCACGCAATTAGGACGTTTTGATTTTATAAAGTGACCACGTTTTAAACCCAGATCATGTCTGTGGCAACTTGACCTAAATGCTGCTTTCTATTTCACGAGTTGGAGATGGTTTGTTATTAAGAACTAGAATTCTATGAAAGCAACGTGTTATTTTTGGGGAGGATGCATGTTAGGGGTAAAGGACAAGTAGTGATGGTGAGGGTTCTATTGAAGGGAAGAAAGATGACTTGGTACTCAGTTATATGAGAACAGTCCATGTCAGCTATCCACTGGGGAACACGGTGATTGCTCAGGCCTGAGGGGCGGCAGAGGCAGCGCAGAGAAACGCCGGGAAGGAAACGGCTCCAGCGGCACGTACGGCCTGGTGCCCAGACTGCTGGAGGGCCGGGGCCGGAGCGCCACTGTCCCGTGCCTGGCCTCATGCTAGGCCTACGCAATCTCTTCCCTCAAAGCTGGTGCTCTCCTTAGACTAGATCTGTCTGTGACATTAGCAGACCGAAGGGTCAAATAGCTAAGGAGGCTTCAAACGACTGCTTTGTTATTCCTGTTGCCCTCCCCTACATTTCTAATACCAGTTCGAAGAGCAGCTTTCTTTTCCAGGTCATTTTTCACTAAGTTATTTTTTAGCGCTTCTCAAGTTCTTAGGTACCTTAAGATGCCAGGTGCAGGCATTTATACTTCATACAGCTTTGAGGGAAAAGATCGTAGACAAGGATACGTTCTTTATCATGGTGAAAAACTGAAAATAATTTAAACACTAGAGGTGTTATAAACGCAAAATGAATATTTAGTGCCATGTAGAATGCTCATGAAGTAAGCGCAAAAAAAATTAAAAAACAAAATGAAAATACAGAGTATGACATCAACCTTAGTTTTTTATTCATATGATATGTATAAAAAGTGTCTGCAAGGAATTACCAAAACATGATGGTTATCTCAGTGTGCCTAACTTATCAGAAATTTTGTTTCTTTATTCTGTATTTTCTACAGTAAGCTTATATTATTCAGAACACTATCGTAAGTATGCATTACAGTAAGACAGTGCAGTTCTAAAAATAAGTGTATATCACTCAGAGAAAGAAATTAGTTACTTTTGGGAAAATAGTAATGGTTCTTAGCCATAAAATAGGTATCATGGGAGGGAAACGATACGCCACAGTGTTACTTGTATTCATGGGCTTGTCCGAATGTGTTTTTCCCACCGTGTCCCTGTTAGATCGAGGAACATTACTCTGCATTTTTGACTGGGTGGTGTATACGCTGAACAAGGCTGACTGAATCTGAGTCTTTTTCTAGTTGTAGAATTTTTAGCACGTAGCCCTTTTGTGCATAATTAGTCACTTCTACCGCTAGAAATAACAAATTTAGTAGAGCGGAGTGGTGTAGTCGTATGGTGTTGGCTGTTGCACCCAGAAAAGGGGTTTCAAACTTCAGACCCTGTTACTGCTGACGTTATTTTTAACTTTTTCTATTTCTACTTTTTCTAGAGTATTTCTAGGCTTCCGAAAGTTAAGGAATGATGAAATACTGTGTATCTGTAAGGAGAAATATGTGGGAAATTATTGAAATTTGGTTAAGATCAGTTGGGATTTATGGATAAAGTAAGCTTTGGATTTAGATGGTCTTTCTGCCATTTATAGCAAAGTTATTTTTCTAAAGAGGAATGTACATAAATCTTTACCTGGAAATTAATGTGACTATAGAGTTTCCAAAATGTGTAGCAACATCGTAAATCTTAACTCGACTTGTCTTTTTGACCCTCTAGAGTCCAGGACGATGTCTGGAGAACTTCCACCGAACATTAACATCAAGGAACCTCGATGGGATCAAAGCACTTTTGTTGGACGAGCTAGTCATTTCTTCACTGTAACAGATCCCAGGAATATCCTGTTAACCAACGAACAACTAGAGAATGCAAGAAAAGTAGTGCATGATTACAGGTAACATTAATGATCATGCTTTTTGATTAATACTGTAATAGGTCATCATGTTAGCCCACTGCCTTGACACCTTCACTTAGTCATTTTACAACTTTTCTCTTTTTTGCAATGGAATCCTCTTTACCAAAAAAAAGAGGAAGTAGGAAGACAGACGTGCTTTACCCCCTGAGGCTGAGCCTTAATGCAGATATCCGGTGTTCACAGTGACCTGAAAATAAGAGCTGTCCCTCCGACTCCTAGGTACCGATCTGTGAGGTCCCCTTTCCCAGCGCTCTGCCTCCTCTCCAGCACATCCCTGTATCTGTAGCCCCCGTGCATCTTCTGTCTCCGGGTGCAGACAGCATCGTGCAGAAAGCAAATTGTCGAGAATTAGAGTAGGTTGGTTGCTTCTGAAATAAAGTGTCAAGGAATGAACCTCGCAGGCAGGAGCTCAGGTGGAAGGATGCTGGCGGCAGTTTGTAGGTTTGGGCTGTAGTTCATCAGTTCGAAGAGCCAGTCATGCCGTCAGGGAGGAGATGCTCTAAGGAGGCAGTGGTCACAACCGTCTCCGTAAAAGAGCACATAAGAAATATTTCAGGCTTTGTGGGCCACAGAGGGTTTCTGCCCCAGAGTTTTCTTAGTTTTTTGTTTTTGTTTTTTGGGGGTTTTTTTTACTTTTTATTTTTTTTAAAACAATCCTTTTAAAAAATTAAAAGGCACTCTTAGCTAGTGAGGCAGACAGGCCACAGACAGGAGTTTACAGACTCCTGCTCTAGGGGGGAGTCAGCCAGAAGCTGAGACTTGGAGCAGTGGACGCTCCAAGCATGCTGGGAGCAGCGCACACAGGCGGGGATTTGACGGTCTCGTGGGTGGTTAGGGAAGGAACCAAGGGCAGTCTGTAAAGTTAATCGCCAAACACTGAGGCTGGCCAGATGTTAGCATGTGCCAGCGCATCAAGAGAGAAGAGCCGAGGAACAGAACATCTTAGAACCTTACGCGAAAGTACTGAAGGACAAGCAGAGAGAGAGCAGAAGCACGTGTCAGGAATTCAGGAAAGTAAATGTCCTATGAATCTGGAGCAGTAGCCCTAAAAGGGAGAGGTGCAGAGGAAAAGACAGCTAGAGGAGTTGAAGAGAAGACATAAAAACACTGCAAAGAAGCTAACACTGTAGGAGCGAGACGGGGCAGTGGGAGGCACTAATGACAGAGCTGGCTCAATGAAAAAGGAGGGACAAAGACGTGGAAGGTAAACCCGACACACTCTTCCAGTGGGGAAGAGCAGAGGTGGGCACACTTTTCCCGCAGAGGACCAGACGGCAAATATTTTCAGCTTTGCAGGCTATACGTTCTCTCCTGCATATTCTTCTTGTTGTTCCTGCTTGTTTTACAACCCCCTAAAAACGTAAAAACCATTCCTAGTGCACAAGCCATTCAGAAACAGGCCACGGGGGGGCTCCTGGGTGGCACAGCGGTTAAGCCTCTGCCTTCTGCTCAGGGCATGATCCCGGCGTTATGGGATCGAGCCCCACATCAGGCTCCTCCACTGGGAGCCTGCTTCTTCCTCTCCCACTCCCCCTGCCTGTGTTCCCTCTCTCGCTGGCTGTCTCTATCTCTGTTAAATAAATAAATAAAATCTTAAAAAAAAAAAAAAAAGAAAGAAAAAGGCCACGGGCTATACTTTGTCAGTTCCCGGTACAGGCGTAAAGGTGGGAGCAGATTGGGGGTTGCCAAGAAATGGGGGAATGACTCCAGAGGATCCTGCAGGAACTTTGGGGGAGACGAAAATATTCCATACCATGATTCTGGAGGTGGCTGCAACACTGTACCTTTTCCAAAGCACATCAGATCGTACGCTTAAAATGGGTAACTTTTATTGCATCCGTAAAGCTGATTTAATTTTTTGAAAAAGGAGACGCTTCCCAATTCATTTGCAACACTGATACTATAAATGACAGAAGTACACTGAAAGAATACAGTGATCCATCTTGCAAATTAATAACATAAAAATCCAAAATAAAATACCAGCACATCAAATCCAGACTTTCATTAAAGTATGAACAAGCAGGATTTATTCCAGGAATAAAAAGTTGATTTATTTTAGGACATCTATCAGTGTAATTTGTCACATCAAAGCAGGAAAGGCACATCTTGATAGATGCCCGAAAGAAGGTTAAATTATCCATGTGTTTCTCAGAAAATAATTAATCAGCTAGGAATAATGTACTGTACTTCTTTCATATGGTAAAGAATACACACCCACATTAGCAGCCAGCATCACACTAAGTAATGAAACAGTAGAGCCGAACTCCCCAGACAGTTCCTTAGAAGAGCAATCCTGTGAAATATTTCCCCCCAACACCAGAGGGAGAGAGAGAGAAAGATAAAAAGAAAGGCAGAAAGAGAAAGATAGGAAGATAGGAAGGAAGGGGGAAAGAAAGAAGAGAGAAGGTGGCTTTCATAGTCAAAATTTGGAAAAGTTTATAGCCCATTCTTTTGTTTTTTCTTAAGATTTTATTTTTAAGTAATCTCCATACCCAACACAGGGCTCGAACTTACAACCCTGAGATCAAGAGTTGCATGTCTCACTTACTGAGCCAGACAGGCACCCCTACATCCTGTCGACTTCTGAAAAATTCCAAGAAGTATCAGAATAAAGAAAGCCGTTAGTAGTCCGTTTTCCCTAACTTGAACATGGGCCTTTTTTCTTTCCCGTAAACCTTATAACATCTAAGAACACTCCTCTAAAAACCTTGCTCTACAAGTCATTCTCTTTAAAGTCAGGAGCAAGTCCAGGGATACCTTTATCCTCACTGTTGTGTGGTATTGTTCTGGAAGCCCTAACCAATTCAGTAAGACATAAAAAAGAAATAAGAGGAGGGGCGCCTGGGTGGCTCAGATGGTTAAGTGTCTGCCTTGGGCTCAGGTCATGATCTTCGGGTCCTGGGACCGAGCCCCACGTCTGGCTCCCACCTCAGCAGGGAGTCTGCTTCTCCCTCTCCCTCTGCCTCTCCCCCTGCTTGTGCTCTCTCTGTCTTCCTCTCAAATGAATAAATAAAACCTTTAAAAAGAAATAAGAGGGGTGCCTGACTGACATACTGGTGGAACTTGGGGTCCTGAGTTTGAGCTGCATGTTGAGTGTAGAGATTGCTTAAATAAATAGACGTAAAAAAAAAAGAAAAGAAAGAAGATGTACAAATATTAAAAATGTGACAATTTCTTTCTCCTTCCTTTTTTTTTTTTTGCAAATGATTTTTCTCACCAATCAACTAAAAAAACAATGGAACAAAGAGAATATGACAAGTGGGCTACACAAAAAAGTCAGCAGTTTCCCATACACCAGCAATAACCAATTAGACAATATTATTTTAATATCATTCGTCAGATAGATAGATAGATATAAATAAAATATCTGGGAATACACTTACCCGGAAATGTGAAGCAGTTCCAAGCCCACTCATTAAAAGGAGCATTTGATAACTGGAGAAACGTGCAGTAAGTCTGGATGGAAAGTCTTAGTACAGTAGAAGTGTCGATTCTCTCTAAATCAATACAGTTCTGGTCCAAATATAATTGTGCTCACCTATAAAATTGACAGAATAATTCTAAGCATTGTCCGAAAAAGTAATGAGCATAACTCAGTCACTTTTGAGAGAGGAGGGACTGCTGTTCTACCAGGCACAGAATGGATTGTCATTTGGAGGTGGGCATCGGCCCCACAAGCTGAAGATAGTAGGAACTCTCTAGAAATCCCCAAAACCAAGCCCAGCGTTCAAAGAATCTCAACTGATGATGGGGGCTATGGCGTTTAAATCTTGGTGTTAGGGTAGCGGAGCCGCCAGTGGGGAAGTCAAGGTAAGCAAGTTTCACATTTTCATATCTTAAGATAAATTCCAAATGAGTTAAAAACCTCAGTGACAATTAAAAAAAAAAACCTGTTACGAAAGTGCAAGACGTAGAGGCGAATATTTGTATAACCCTCAAGCAGGTCAGGCCTTTCTAGGCAAAGACTTCGTCTGTTCCTGCCTGACTACATCCAGATAAAAATGTTCAGGGGCACAGATGACACGGCTAACAAGAGTCACCCACAGCGGGTCACGTTTACATGGGAGCCGCTTAAACAGTGGGGATGCCGCTGCTGATCGACAGACGTACTCAAGTGGAGAGAAAGGACAAAAGGTGCATTAACAGCCTCAGTATTTTACATAACTTTTGTCTCAGCCAATGTACTCGTTTGTTTCTGATTAATCTTGGATGCAGGGAAAGATTTATTTGTAAGGAGATTGACGTCCTCATCCTTTACAAATGAAAAGATTAGTGGCAATTAAAGTGCCCAGTAATAGGGATCGGGATAATCTACTATCTCATAGTCGCCGGTGGAAGATTGGAGCATTTAAAAGGATGATGTGTTAGTTCCGTTTCCTAAGGCGGCTGTAACTAATTACCACCAGCTGAGTGGCTTCAAACAACGGAAAGTGTTATTTTACTGTTCTGGAGGCTAAAGTCCGAAACCAGGGTGTTGGGAGGGCCACCTCTCTCTGAAGGCTCTCGGGAGAACCTTTCCTCCTCCCTTCCAGCTTCTGGTGGCCCGAGGCGTTCCCTGACGCTCCCTGACTTGGAGCGACGTTATTCCAATCTCCGCCTCTGTCTCTGTCGTCACAGGGCCTTCTTTGTCTGCGTGTGGCTGGCTTGTAAGGGCTCCCGTCATTGGATTTAGGGCCCCCCTCATCAGCATGACCTCATTTTAACCATTACATCCACGAAGACCTTGATTCCAAATAAGGTTCTGAGGTTCTGGGTGGATATGAATTTGGGGGAACACTATTTAACCCAGTATAGGTGATAGAGAAGAAGTTCTAAAGATACAGAAAAGCATTTACAAAATAGTATTCATTTTAAAAGGGTCATAAAACAACAGGGTGGCGGTAATAGGGACCCTAAGTGGCGAATACAGATCCTGCAAGACCCGGGCCGTGTCTTCGCAAAACAGCATCAGTGGAAATGGGCACTCAGAGGCTTGAGTGGTTTTAATTGCACTGATGAATGTCTGTATTTTCTAAATTTAGCCATGAACCTGTGTTTCTTTGATCAGGTAAAATAATGAGCCTTTCTAATCCAGGGTTTCAAACCGTCGGTATAAAAATGAATTAATGTTCTTGATTGCCACAGCTTTTGTCTAATTGGTTGAAAATATAGAGTTTGCAAAGTTCAAAATACATTTTTAAATATGTCATTTAAAACAAGGAATATTTCAAAGTTGAATACTTTAAGATACAAGATAGGTTTTTGTTTTTCAAAATTACAGACCATTTGCGATATGTGGGTTTGAAATGTTCATTGTGTTTACCGTCTCTTGTACTAAAATTCCACTGCAGGCACAGTTGTTTGAGGTAAGGGTAAACTTAAAAACTTTCTAGCTACATGTCTCTAAGAGCACTGGTGAGATATTGGAAATGAACGGTTCCCTTGTTATTTCTTGTTTCCCTAGGCAAGGAATCATTCCTCCAGGTCTTACGGAAAATGAATTATGGAGAGCAAAGTACGTCTATGATTCAGCTTTTCATCCCGACACGGGTGAGAAGATGATTTTGATAGGAAGAATGTCAGCTCAGGTTCCAATGAACATGACCATCACAGGTTGTATGATGACATTTTACAGGTAAGTTATGGAAACATCACAACAGTTCATTTTATATTGCAGAAGCTTAACGTACATTTTGGTATATAAATAGTTTTATTGAAATAAATGTCATTTCACGTTGAGTTCCATTTTGTATAAATGTCGCAACTGTCTAGGGGGTTGTTTTAACTTTTCCTGGTGCTAAATAAATAGTATTCTCTTTGTTGTTCAAAGGAGACTGAATTTTTCCCTAACTCTCAACACCCAAAAGGAAATGAGATGGAGAAAGACAATTAAAAAGTCTCTAAGCAAATTCTCTTTCTAGTCAACTCGTAAGACGCAGATGTGCGTGCAGATGAGCCGTAGGCGCAGACGTTGAGGCTTTTGCACGAGCCGTTAGGGGGATCAGGGCTGCTCCCCCGCACACAGCTTGCTTCTCTGCCTAAGAGAGGGGGCCTGACATGTGTTGAGTGCCTGGTGTACGCCAGGCTCTCTACAGATTTAAGATCAAATTTAAGGAGGATGCCTTGATCCCCACCGTGGCCCTTTGAGCTTGGGGTTACCCGTATCCAAAGAAGGAGGAAGATGCTGAGATCCAGAGGGTGCCCAGCTGCCCCGCCACACAGGTCCGAAGCCTTCGCCGCGGAGCGCAGGGTCTCGGACCTCGCGTGCTCCTTCTGCAGTCCGTCTCCTCTGTGGTTACTGGTGTTGACGTTTTCTGTTCTGCACAGCGGCTAGGTCTCCGGCAATGGCCGGTATGTGATGGACCACTCTGTTTTAGGACTGCACCGGCGGTGCTCTTCTGGCAGTGGATCAACCAGTCCTTCAACGCCGTGGTCAATTACACCAACAGAAGTGGAGACGCTCCCCTCACTGTAAAGTAAGACCGTTAGAGTTCATCATTCGCTGTCCTTCCCCAGTGTGCATTCGGTTCAGTGGCGTAGAAATGGTTGACGTTCAGAATATCATGGGGCATATTTTCCAGTAGCGTTTCTTCTGCTTCTTTCCCACCCAGATGCCCGTCTTGTCCAGCCTCCCTTCTCAGACATAACTCATGCTGTTAGGGACGCTGGTAGGTAGATTTGTCCCCCACACCCTCAGGCTCCCCCTGCGGAACACAAGGCAGGCAGTTCAGGGCCGGCCCGTGGCAGACGACAGGCTGTGCGCCCATCTACCCTGAGCCTGTGGCCTAATAACAACATCAAAAGTAGCGGCGTCAAGACTGTGATCTCTGCAGGAACCACGGGGACGTTTATTTAGGATCTGTCTTTAAGCCGCCCGTAGAGCCAAACGGAAGGTGAATAGGTTTAAAATGGTGCCTCCTGTAAGAAACTGGGCAGGCTAAAGTGATTAGTGAACCAAAACTTTTAGTTCAAACTTGGAGAATACTTCAAAGTGTTTTCTTTTTTGTCGGTTTAAACGGCTTCTGACAGTTCATAGTCTTCTCTTGTCCCCACATGGAGCGAAGGCTCTGGAAGTCTGCCGCCAGCACTGTTTGTCACACCTTCAGTTCTTCCAGCCCACACAGTAAAACGTATTCATTTTTATTTATTATCATTATTATTATTATTTTTTTTTTTTAGAGAGAAAGCACACAAGGCAGGGGGTAGACAGAGGGAGAGGGATAGAGAACCTTAAGCAGACTCCATGCCCAGCACAGAGCCCACCACGGGGCTCGATCTCACGACCCTGAGATAATGACCTGAGCCAGAATCAAAAGTCAGACGCTTAACTGTCTAAGCCACCCAGGCACCCCTAAAACTTTATTTAAAATAAGAGAAAACACGGGGCGCCTGGGTGGCTCAGTCGTTAAGCATCTGCCTTCGGCTCAGGGCGTGATCCTGGATCCCTGGGATCGAGCCCCACATCAGGCTCCTCCGCTGGGAGCCTGCTTCTTCCTCTCCCACTCCCCCTGCTTGTGTTCCCTCTCTCGCTGGCTGTCTCTCTCTCTGTCCAATAAATAAAATCTTTAAAAAAAATAAAATAAGAGAAAACAGCTGTGCTTAACTGCCTGTTGCAGATGGACTTCTAGTATTTCGATACAATAAGTCATAATTTTAAGAACAGCAACATGGCAGTTTTACACTCAGTATGTGTATTTCCATTTTGAGAAGTACTTTTTATTTACGCCATATGCTGCCCACTCTTAGGCCAAGATGCTGTTCCCTGCACGCTCACAGCCCCTCAGTACCCCCAATACCTACTCCCTACAGCCGCTGCTATAGTTGGTGGCCGGCTTGTCTGCAAGGAAGGCCACTCTTCCAAGGACTGCTTGCTTCCAGTCTGCGTTTGTCTGTTTGTAGAGTGATAATGAGTGGCGTTTTGTGGGCTCTCCCTTCTTAATCACTCTTTCACATTGTCCCCTCATTTCCTCAAAAAACGTCGAACCCAGGTTTCCTGACAGGCACTCGTTTTTCACGCACTGTTCTTTCTTTTCAGTGAATTGGGAACAGCTTACGTTTCCGCGACAACTGGTGCCGTAGCAACAGCTCTAGGACTCAACGCATTAACCAAGGTACTTGGATTTTTATTTCCCTAGTAAGGCTTCCTAATTTGTTCTCACCCGCCTGGCTCCAAGTCTCTCCATTATTTCTCAAAATAGTTCAAGTCCTGGGGCTTTCTTATTACCATCATTATCTTCGCCCGCCTCCGTTGGTTGGGTCTTCCAGTGAGTTTCGGAAGGGCTGTCACCAGCAACCTCTGCCAGGCCCCTGGCCTGTCCCTGGCACCGCGTCTGACATGCTCAGTGCTCCCCAACCCTAACTGGCCGCTAGAGGCTATGTGCCGAGGAGTGTGCCCACACCCACAGCTCTGGAGAGGCGGAGACGCCCTGCCTGAACTCCAGACCCCGCGACTCCAGAGCCCCCCAGTCCATCAGCCGGGCCAGTCTGGCCAATGTCTTGTCCCAGTGCGCCCGTGCTGGAAACTGACAACCACCACCAGGAAACGAGTTCTCAGAGTACTCCTGGCCTCAGTTTCCGTACCAGTAAGACTCTGTGTTTTTAGCAGTTTTCAAGGAGAAATAATTATTTGCATTCAGTCATACGGGTGAAGTAAGATAACCTTCTTGGGATTTTTCTTTCTGCAGCATGTCTCACCGCTCATAGGACGTTTTGTTCCCTTTGCGGCCGTAGCTGCTGCTAATTGCATTAATATCCCATTAATGAGGCAAAGGTAAGATTCATATGCGGTCTTAGAAAGGACTGGCGCTTGAGAGTAGAGTCTGTAATAATTAGTTTTGTTGAAACTTTTAACAATTCGTTTTAATATTTACAGATGGAATTATATGGGACCCTAGGTTTGCGTCAAAGTAACCTATCCTGGCACAGGGATGGATCCATTAATGAAACAAGCTTAGCCATGAGTTGCTAATTATTGAAGTAGGCTGCTGAGTATGTGGGGGGTTAGAATACTCTTTCTACTTCTCTGTAAGAAAAAGTTTGAAACATATATCTCAGACTAACACTTAGTTGTTCTAGAGCTGGGCAGAGAAGACCTGTGCACAGAAAGTTTATTCTCTAAAATAGGTGACCCCCCACTGTCTTATCGGGTTTAAAATAATATTAATCTGTATTTTCAGAAGTATGTTATAGGACTGGCAAAAATTAAAAAAGAAAAAAGAATAGGAAAAAGCATTTTGGAATGGATAACAAAACACAGGAGTGGGAGCTGTAATTTTAGTGTCAGTAACTGGAGTTGAATACCCAGTGGTACCGTGTACTGGTGATTCCTGTCAGTACAGTTAGTTTACTTAGTAATGTCATGTATTGTATTTGTCTCATTTGGAAGGTTGCTCAGATTTACATGTGAGCCTAGAAATTAGCCTTATCTTTAAGTTAAGCGTATTCACCCTTTGAATTATATTGTTATTAAAAATGCAACACTTTTTTTTCGTGGAGTTTACTAGTGTTGTTTTACCTTTTTTTTTTTTTTAAGATTTTATGTATTTACTTGAGAGAGAGATTGAGAGCGTGCAAGGGGAGAGGCAGAGGGCAAGGGAGAAAAAGGGAGAAAGAGAGAATCTCCAGCAGACTCTGTGCTGAGCGTGGAGCCAGACGCTGGGCTTGATCCCACAACCCTGAGATCATGACCTGAGCTGAAATCAAGAGTCAGATGCTCAACCGACTGAGCCACCCAGGCGCCCCGTGTTATTTTACTTTTGTGCCTATCACACAAGGATTAGACTTGTTCATGGTATTTAAAAATAGACCTGTTAGGGGTGCCTGGGTGGCTCAGTCAGTTGGGCATCTGCCTTCAGCTTGGGTCATGGTCTCTGGGTCTCGGAATCGAGTCCCATGTTGGTCTCCCTACCCGGTGGGAGTCTGCTGTTCTCTCTCTCTCCCCCTTCTGCCCCTCCCCACTGCTCATTCTCTTTCTCTTTCTCTCTCTCAAATAAATAAAATCTTTAAAAAATAAAAATACACCTGTTAGTGCCAAAAATGACACTCGAATGGGTATTTGGATTCAATATGGACTTGGTCTTCCATAGCCCAGTGCTGTTTCCAGCTGTTTCATGAAGGCATCTGTGAACTTCTTTGCCTGTGTTTTGCTCGGCAGGGAACTCAAAGTTGGCATTCCCGTCACAGATGAGAATGGGAACCGCTTGGGCGAGTCGGCCAATGCTGCAAAACAAGCCATCACGCAAGTAGTCGTCTCCCGGATTCTCATGGCAGCCCCGGGCATGGGTTAGTAGCCCTTGTCGGCGAGCCCCGGCCGGAGTCTGTGGGGTGGGAAGCCGCAGCACAGTTTAAGCAGCGGAGCAGGGTAATCCTTAGGCTTTAGTGGCACGACGCCGGGTGCTGTGTCGGGAGCAGAGTGAAGAGGGCCGAGAGTGATGGTTAGAGACTGGCCAGGAGGCTGGCGCGCGGTAGCAGGCCAGGGATGGGCCAGGTTTGGCCCAGAGCAGTGACAGTATGGACGATGAGAACTTGAAGGCAAACAATTTGATTTTCATAATTCTTAAGAAGAAACTTCTAAAAGTTCTTGAATCAGAGAAATTTCTGCCGAGCTTATTTATATCAGTTAGAAACCCTTGGAGCACAAACCAAGTTGGGTTGGTTAGGGCAGCTGCAAGATGTGTGCCGAGCTTCTACTCAGTTCTGTCCACACGGCTTGGAGTCAGCATGACCCACAGCCAAAATCTGCTTTGTGTGTAGTTCCTCTGAGAATCTCTGGCCTTCTCCTAGGGCTTCCTAGAGCTGCCCTCAGACCAAAGGTCGAGAGAAGATTCTCAGACTTACTCAGAAACCAGAGGCCCTGGGAAGTCTAGTGCTCTGTTAAAAAAAAAAAAAAAAAAAAAAAAAAATTGAAGTTAGTAGGATTAATTTCATCATCTAAACTGACCACAAAAAGCACTTGGCTATTAACCAAGCTCTCAAAAGAAGCACACGTAATCAATTGCTGTCAGGTTGTCCTGCTGTTATCTTTGGTTGTCTTTAAGTTCTTTTTGTCATTGTGAGTCTCACCAGCGCATAAGTAGGAGTGGGTAAGCAAAGCTGAAGAAGAGGGCCTGAAGGAAAACTTTGAGGAACATTGTAGTGGCATCAGTCGTAATCCCAGATAATTGGGATTATGTGATTTAGCCACCGTGGATGGATTGAACAAAGGGACCCCTTGGCGCCCTCAGGAGACAGCGGTGCGCGCTGTGGGGGCGGGGGCGCCGTCACTCACCTGCGAGGGGCTGCGGGGCCTGCCCCAACACGCCCGCCGTGCCCGGACTTCCACATCTGCCGATGTCAGGCTGGCAGCTCCAGCCTCTACCCTGCATTTGCTTTTGGTTTGGGTTTTGTTCTTTCTCATTTTGAAATATGAGGTTTCCCTTTGGAGTTCAGCCAGCCCAGTGGATCCATTTCTAGAGGCTTGGTTATTTTAAACATTAATTAGTCCCGAGAGAAGAAACACAGCCTTTCTGTCCTAGTGAAATCTATAGAGGTAATTGCCAGATGGAAGTGGTTGATGTGACAGTTGGGTCTGATAGAAACTGTGAGTAAATAATAAATGAACTACCACTACCCGAGGTGTTACGTACATTACTGTCTCCAGCCATCGCAGCCAGTTGGGTAGAATTCTCCCCGTTTTATCGATGAGGAAAACAGAAAACTGAGGCTCAGAGAAGTTAGGTAACTTTTGTTCCTCAAGGCAGTACTCTTTTTCTTAAGGCAGAATCTTTATACTGGACTCCACGTGGGATGGATGCCTGGAGGAGGCTGCATCTGTTTAATTAGCACAGAAGGGGAAAGTTCTGGGTGTTTATACTATTGTATATTTAAAGTTAAATATAAAGTTCTCTTCAAGATTATAAAATTTTCCAGCTGGTAAAGAGCATTGCATTGTTTTTAATTTTTTTAAGTGCTGAAGTATTTTAAAGAATTATTGCAAATAATTTCGCTCTGCCAGTGTGAAAATAGCCTAAAAGTAACATAAGCCTTTTGTAAAGTGGTTGAAAAAGATGTGAGCTGAAAATAAATATTAAAGATTTAAATGGCTCTATCTTCTCTTGCAGCCATCCCTCCATTTATCATGAACACTTTGGAGAAGAAAGCCTTCCTAAAGGTAAGCCTCAGTTCCGTTAATCTTTGTCTCAATCCTTTCAGTTCCTTTTCAGACTTCAAACAATACAGAATATTCCCGGCACAGCGAGTAAAGAATTTGAAGGCCGTTGGCACTTGGGCACTTACATAAATAAAAAGGTGTTTCCGGGAACATCTTACTTCCGATCTCAGATATTTGACAGAGCTTTCGTACATGAAGGCGGCTGGCTGCCCGCTCCTCTTGAGAGGTTATATCAGTTACAGCTGGTCTTAGCCATCCCTTGGGTGCCCAGCCAGGTGGTAATGAAGAGGTGAGTGTGAACTTGGGGTGATGTGTTTATACGTCACTACACGTACCATCAGTTTGGACTAGTAGCTTTGTAGGACCCTGAATATAGTGCCCGGTGTAGTTTTCTTTGGTGATCATATCTACTGATCCATTAATCTACCAGCCACCTCCCTTCAAGGTCTGAAAATATTAGAGGATGAAACTGCGACCAAGGACTCGCGATGCTTCTACGTTGCTTTTTGTGGCTTCCCGGTTTAAAGCAATAGTGTTCGTGCATCACCGTCATTTTCCAGTTCTTTCACCAGAGGGATTCGGTAGAACAGGGTGACTCACTTGGCTCGTGCGTTGTTACATCTGCCAAGAGGAAGGAGCCGGGTTCCTCGCTCGCCGGAGGAACAGGCATGTTGTGGGGCAGACCGCAGCTCTCTTACGGTGAATTGTTTGGGGTCTTAGAACTGTAACATCGAGGGGACAATATAAAGCTTCAAAAACGGACGTAGTTCACAAGCCACACACTTCCTAAATGATTCCATTGATTAGGGGTATTCTAAAAGTGCAGCGGGTGTGTTCACTGACCCCTGTACTCCCCGTGCACCCCAGAGGCAAAGCCACGGTCAACACCAAGTGAACCCTTCGTAAATACTCTCATGTAACAATGTTCTTGGGAAAGTAAGCCAGAAAGTCTGCTGTGAGGCAACAGTAATGTTGAGTGCCTCATTTGACCCATGTAGCCAGGGTGTCACCTGTCACTGCACCAACCCCATGTTAGGGAAGGGGGACCGTCTCTCCAGCACCTTCTCTCATATTCTTTTTTGCGTGCTGCGTGCTTTGGGCACGTGGAAGAATTCTTTCCCTGAGCGTCCTCCTCTAGGAGTCTTACACATCGGTGGGTCGGTGGGAATTGTGCAGCAGAGTGTCGTCATGGCTCTGCAGCGACTGCACTGTCCCCAAATTCAGAACAGTTACATGTAAGGAAGCAGTAAAGCTATTGGTGTAGACCAAAGTGTCATCGTGCACTAACATTTTACCTACTTCAGTAAGCTCTTCTTTTGAGAATTGATGACCAAGTTTTGCCCAAATCTGTTTCTGGTGCAAAGCTTAGAAAAGGATTAACTCTTAAAAGCTGCTAATGGATTAGTTTATCTACTAGAACTGTGACTATATCCTAAAGCCACCAAATTATATACACATTTGGAATGCGTCAGCTTTGACACCTCTGTGATTTTCAGATAATCTGAGAAAAACGAGTGCTCCTTCCTCTCTCCATCCCTGCTTTACTTATGGGAAGTGATTCAGGCTTTGAAGGAAGAAGCCTATCGAAGTAACTTAAATGGGGTTTGTCCGCGTCACTCTCCAGCTTACTGGTAGTAAGGGGTCTACCCAGTACGTCCATAACCTTGCAGACGTTGACCTGATGCCCTGCGTTCTTCTCTGCCGGCTCTCGATCTGGGAAGCCATTACGATTAGGGTTGTAGTAGTTCAGCGAGGGCCTGTGTTGACCGAGGCAACCTGTTGACTCACCCGGTGGTTATTAGCTCCTCAGGCAGTGACATGCCAACCTCAGGAGCCAAGGAGGATCAAAACAAACCTAACCCACCCACCCACCCCCACTGAACTGAAGCAAAACTCGGGTTTTGGAAGCAAGACCAGATGTCTAGGTCAGTGACAGGGCTTGGAAATCGTCATGTGATGTGAGGTTGTCTGATGTAGAAGCGACAGCTTTTGCAAGAGGGGAGTCGTAAGTGTGGCCCGTTCACCCGCAGTGCGGTGAGGTTAGGATTGTCGTGAGTCTGCAGGTAACCGTGGAAGCAGATGGGAGGCCACTTTCGGCAGCAGCATCCCCACGGCTGAGGCCTCCCTGATCTTTTCTCTCTGCCTCTCAAATGCCGCCCAGCACCTCTTTACCAGAAGGGTCTCCGCAGCCTGCCTCTGGATAGAGGCTCCGAATCTCGCCACCTGCCCCCGCGGGTGGTACTTTATCCTGCAGAGTCTGGCTCTGGCCTGTGGGCATCGGGCTCCCGCCTGTGGGCCTTGGGCACACTCTGGCCGCTAACATGTATCCTGGCCATGGCTGGGGATTCCAGAAATTCTGTGAGAAAGTCTGCATCTGAAGCTCCATTAATGCTGAGAAGTTAGGTCCCTGGGGAACACACAAAATGAGGTTGGTACATTATTCTAGAGCAGTTGTGCCTTGGCACTCCTGGGGTCTCAGCATTATTGGAAAAGTTGCTGGAGTTTCTCTGATCTCTGAGCGACAAACACTGGACAGAAGACCTAGTTGAGCATCTCGCATCATTTTCTTGCTCTGACGGTTAGAAGTTGCTGCACATACAGCCTAATAGCATTTTCTACGTGAAGGAACCAGCAAACGATACAAGCAGCCAGTCCCCCATCGCCACTCCGTTGTGGGCTTTTTCACCTTAGTAACTGAATGCATATTGTGTTGTCCTCCCCCACCTCAGTATGCCGTTTTTAGCTTTGCTTGATACCGTACATGTCAGTGAGAACTTGGAAGTGTGCCCCCTCACCTGTCCTTCACAAAGCAGCCCGCTGCCTGCCCCACTTTCCAACAGCGAAGGGCCTCACCTGGAGCTGGGAGAGGCCAGTGGCCTCAGAACCCCGAGGCAGGGCCGGGAGCGGTGGTCAGAGTAGTCCACGCTCGGTCCCAGCGTCTCACCAGCTACAGGGGGTCTGGGGTAGCTGTCCCGCTCCAGGCCTCAGCAGGGGGTGTTGCTTTGAAAAAGGAGTGGTGAACTGTCGAGCTGTTCGTACGCACACACCGCTCCCCAAGTACGGCGTGGCCTTACCCTGCGATACTGCATTTTGCCGGCGTAGAGTGTTCCGTAGGACCTAACCGAGCGTCTAGCTGCCGCTAAAACACAGGCAGGGGTGGCTTGTATTCATATCCATACATTTCCATCTTCAGAGCACCTTCACGCGCATCGGGAAAGGCAGGCGTTACCACGCCCCTTTTAGAGAGGCTCCGGAGATCATTGTCCAGCAGCTCATAACGTCCACGTGGGTAATGCTGGCCTCGCTTGGCCCCTGAGTCTTCCCACAGCTCCCCCGGCTGGCTGTGCCCCTCTGCAAGTGTGTACTCATCTGGGCTTTTACCTTGGACATGACCAGCCTCCTCTGCAAACATGAAACAAATTGAACGTTCTTGGCTCTTTTAGCACTGAGCTTGCGGAGCGCTTAGTATGACTCATCCCTCCCCCTACACCGTGTCGTTGCCCAAGTGCGGTGCTGGAAAAAAGCACCAGCGGTGGGCAGGTGACTCACAGAAATCTTTGCAATAAACCAAAAAGCTCACTGCGGGAAATCTGGCCCTTCCAAGAATGGTATTCTTGAAGAATAGCTCCTGTGGTCTCTTTGCCTTGCTGGTACTTTCACTGGGAATAAGTCAAGTTAATATGGTTTGGGTCAGATAATGGTTCCGCATTCCTTAAGTTCTACTTCTTCCCTAGTCCCTTTAATAAAAGCAGACTGCTCTGTCTACTCTGTAGATTTTCAGGACTTTCTGTTAACTAAATGTGAGGGTAGCATTTATTTATCCATTCACTCATTTATTTATTTACTCAGCTGCCCTTTGCTGAGTGCCTGTTACATGCCAGGCAATGTGTTAGGTGCTTGAGTCGTAGACGCGGGGCTTGAGCCCTGCTCGCAGGGACCGTATAGCACAGTGATGGGAAGAGGTGCAGGGCAGTGGTTCTAACACTGGGTGGTTACAGCACAGAGGGAATAGAGGAGGTGTCTCCTTCAACTGCAGGGCGTGGCAGAGACTTGAAGAGGATGGGTCAAGGGTACACACTTTGCAGAAGCTCAGAGAGGACACACAGCACGGCTTATTGGGAGACTTGTGGATGGCCAGGTTGCCTTGCAGGCCTTGTACAGGGAATTGACTGTACCATATATAAAAATTAATTTCCTGTGGTTCATAGATTCTAAATGTAAAAATCGACAACTGTAAAACTAGCAAAAAATATAGTAAGTATTTTTGAGATCGAGATTAGGCCAAGATTTCTTAGACACAACAGGAAAGGCAGTCCACAAAAGAAAAATTGATAAATTGGACTTCATCAAAATGGTAAAATTCTGTTTTTTGAAAACTATAAAAGATGAAAAGACAAATAGACTGGGAGAAAATCTACACAAAGCTTGCATCTGATAAAGGATTTATATCTTGAAGATACAAATCACTCTAATACTCATTTAAGGAAACAACCCAGTTTTAAAAATGAGCAGAAGGTTTGAATGGACGTTTCACCTAACACATATCTATATCAAATAAGCACATGAAAAGATGCTCAGTATCTTTATTTACTGGGGAAATTCACATTAAAATTACATGAGCTACCACTGAACACCTACAAGAATGGCTAAAATCAAAAGGACTGAGCATAGCATGTGTTGGTGAGGACGCAGAGGAACTGAAACTCTCCTGTCCTGCTGGTGGGAATTAGAAATGGTACAACCACTTTGAAAAATAGTTTGGTAGTTTCTTAAAAAGTGAAATAGATGCTTACCATGTCATCCAGCCATTTCACTCCTAGGTGTTTACCTAGGAGAAATGAAAGCTTATGTCCATAAAAGACAAATGGTTCACAGCAGCTGTATTTGCAATAGTCAAAAACTAGCAACAACCCAGACGTTCATCAGCAGGGGAAGAGATTATCAACGGTGCTGTATCCGTACAAGGGAGTACTTCTCTCAGCAAGGAAGGGTAATGAACTATTGACACATGCCACAACCCGAATGAATCTCCAAACAATTACACAAAAGAATAGATACCGTACATAAAATGCTAGAAAACAGAAACTGATACATAGTGGCAAAAAGGAGAGGAGAGGTTGCCAGGGGATGGGGTGCAGGGTTTAGGAAGGAGGGAGGAATTGCCAAGGGCACAAGTAACAAGGACGGCATTAGAGGTGAGGGGTATGTTCATGGCCCTGATCGTGGAGATGGCTTCACAGCTGAATACATGTATAAAAACGTACGCTGTGCACAGCAAAAATGTGCAGTTTACTGTATGTCAGCAAAGCTATTAGAAAAAAGATCTTGGCGGAGGGAAGACTTCAGAGTCACATTAACTTTTTGAGTTTTTACCTTATTGAATATTTATCTTTTGCACTTATGATTGCCGTCTTTAATTCATTGAAACTTTCATTTACCGTATCCTCTGTTTGCACGATTCTAAGTGTGTGAGTATGTAGGGGAAGACCAGACACCCACAGCTCACTGAGTCTCCTGTGAAGTACTATTTAAGAGGTAGGGGCGAATCAAGTGGAGGGGGTGCTGGAGAGGAGTCAGGAGACTGCGGGATGGCATCCAGGTTGGGTTAAGTCAGAATTCTCCAGGATCCTTGTCATTACTCAGAGCCTTTCCGTCAGAACCTTCGGCACGAGCCACAGTCTGCCTTCCGCTCTCACGCATCCTTCTTTGAGATCACTCACAGCTGCTCCCTGGGGTAACTGGTTAGCCCCGTTTGCTTCAGACAAGAGTCCACTTGAAATCAGAAGGCCGCTCTCAGGGGCTCAAGTTCATCCTCCACAAAGTCTCCTTCAGTACTTAGTCTGCCTTCTCATCACCAGTGCAGATGTCACGTCTGGAAAGTGCCGGGGCGAGGATGTACATCTCCTTATGAAAATCCGTCATCATCACATGGAGCCAGTTACCCAAGATACAACATGTCCTCTTCTTGCTGTCCTTTGAGGGGTGGGTCTGTCCCCTCTTGGTGACATTTCTCCCTTCCTCTCTAGTACATGCCTCTCTCCTCTCACGTTAACTTGCGTGACGTACCTTTTCGCCGGAGGAGTCTTCTCGGGGACCAGGGTACGCCTCTCATGCAAGCGTCTTTGGGATCATGATCTTTTAACAACTTGTGGTGACTCTGCACTAAGTTGGCTGATTTCTTAACAACCAGTTCATGACTCGGCTGCCGCTGTTTCAGGGGCCTTGTTTCTAGAGCCCTCTGTCCCATCGTTCTCTATATCGCATGTTTTGGTACCACTCCTTTTTGAAAACTAAAAATCTAACCGTGCTTATTCTCCAAAAGACCAACCAACTCCTTCATGTCCGTTAAAAAAAAAAAAGCGACAGGCAAAAATTTTCTATGCCAGCTGTAGTTTTAACCATATTGACAACAACTAAACCCAAAAAGGGAAGCTGCTGGGAAGGAGGGAAATGTTTGCTGGGTTTCGGCTACGTTCCGGTCACCATCCTGGGTGCTTGACGCGTGTTACGTGGCACGTCTCCCACACACTGTTGTGATCCTCATTTCGCAGATAAGGAAACCAAAGCTTGGAGAGCTTGGGCTCTGCCTGCCCCGTCCCCAGTCAGGAACCAGGCGGCAGGGCAGAGAGTTGAGTACAAGGTTGTGTGTCTTCCAACCTGGGCAGCGGGAGGTGATGATTCTTCCACGTGTTCAGGGCCGAGCATCTCTCAGGTGATATGTGCAAGAGACAAAACTGAGAAGCCGCTTGATCTTTGCATGTGCATTCATTGACAGATCAAGGAGGCTGCAGGAAGTCAGGACTAACATGCTTGTTGCAGCGTTACCCCCAAATTTCACTAATCTGGAGCTTGTAACGTGGAGAGTTTCCTCCCTATTAACCAGCAGAAGAAATTGTCTCTAAGAGCCTGTATGAAAAGTAGTCAAAGTAATTTCTCTCTCAACACAGAGGTTCCCATGGATGAGCGCACCTATACAAGTTGGATTAGTTGGCTTTTGGTGAGTGGAATTACTTTTATGTAATTAATTTCTTTTTTAAAAGTAAATACACAGCATATGAAAGGTGAAGGAACGGGTAGATAATGTGGGATCCCAGTTTTGAAAGTGAGACCACCGCAGGACATCTGGAACTTGTCGTCCCCAAAAATTACCCAGAAGTGAAGAGAAACCTACAATGTTTGGGACTATTTGCGTGATTCTTTTTTAAACTCCTGATATTTCTCTGATTTTAAAAAAAAATTATCTTGACAGTCCTTGGTAAGAAAATTACACAAACAGAACATATTTTTATAAGGAAATACAATGCTCAAAAGAAAGGGGATTGTTGCAAAAGTAAAATAGAAGAATCTGAAACTCATCCATTTGAAAATGCTCTGATTTGTCTTTTTTTTTCTTTTCTCAAGCTTGGTATTTGCCACACCTCTGTGTTGTGCTCTGTTTCCTCAGAAAAGGTATGTATTTGCTGTTCTTCAGAATGATCACGAGTTTTAATCCTAAAAACCAGTTGAAGACGCAGGTGTTGTTACTCCTTCTCACTTGAAGGGAAGTTGAGATTCAAAAAGATTAATGAAGCCGAGTCTCTAAAAGGAAGAGAGAGAGAGGCAGAGGTCAAACACACATCTGTTTAATTTCAAAACTCTCTTTATCCAGCTCTACCATTACATTTGAAAATGCTTTATTTTTTGTAAGAGTCAGGTTAACTCTGGTACGAATTTGCTTTTATAAAACATTTAAATATGGCTTCTTGCCATCCAGTCCATTGGCCGGTGCCGCTGTAACACAGACACACTCGAGTTTAAGGTCTACCCCAAGGATAGCGGTTATGTGCACTTAGCCTCAACAGGTGGTTTATTTGCTGCCCTTCTTCCTACTCAGTTTCTCACCTTAAAATCCATATTGCGTACTTTCATCACAAGCTACCCTTAAATCTCGCTTGATGTAAGAACTGGATTGATGGGCGTTAAGTCAGCATGGGCTAAATCTGGGTCTTCAGCCTCTTGCTGATCTGACGTGAAAGCACAGAGAGCAGCATTGTTGTTTTGCTTTTGTCTAAGGGTTCTCAGGCTCCTGCCTTTGTAATACCCCCTGCACCAACAGCTCCCAGACACAGGGTCTTTCATACCTGAGGCTTTCAAAGACGGTGGGGTGTACTGGAACTAACTTTTTCAGGTCTACTCCACCTGATCAAGAACTCCTCCTTTATTGGCTCTTTCACATCCGTCTTTGACTCCTGCTGGTCTCAAATAGGGCATTAAATCTCAAGGAGAGGGAGCCTTGAAATTACCTTGATGCCTGGAGCCATACCCCCTGGGAGGGGGCAGGACCTTCAGAATTTATTCTCTAAGCCCACTACAGATGCATGGCCTCAAATCCAAAGAGGGGTAGTTACACCTATTTACTTTTCAAACCCCAGAAGCTCAGGACTTAGCATAAGAGAAGTTTATTTCTCTAGTATATAGCAGTGTCCAGCAGTTGACCTTGTATTCAGTGACTTAGAAATAGTATATGTGAACATCTAATACACGGTAAGCCCTTAATAAATGTAGCTGTTATAATTTTGAGATTAAAGGATTTGAAAACCCATAAAGGGGCTTCCTATATAGGCCTTGGTTTCAGTGAATCGCATTCCTGGGTTTTTGCTTAGACATTTGTTTATTTTTCTTTTTGTTTCTTACCCATCAGTTGGATAGAATAGGATTACTCCTATTCTTTGGTTCATTGCACACCATCCTCCAAGCATGACCCTATTTCGTTTACTTTAATGATACAATGCACGTCCACTGCCCACTCATAAAGAAAAATATTGCCAATAAGTTATATGTTTTGTAGGTTCTTCCCAGTCCGTACCCCGCCCTGCTGCAGATTTAACCATTATGCTGCATTTTGTATTTATAATACAATTGCATTTAAAATTTTTTATTTTATGTATGTGTGTGTGTATTCCCAATGTTGTTTAGTTTTGCCTCTTCGGGAACTTTTTAGGCAAGGGCGTCATACTATATATAGTCTTCTGCTACTCACTCTTTTTCATTCACTATCATGTAGCTAAGATTCATCCACATTATTGCATGAGGCTAAGTTCGTTCACTGTTTACTGCTGTATAATAGTCCGTTGTATAAATATGTCACCGCTCTCCGTTCTCCTGCACACATGAGAAATAATGAAAACGCTCCTTATCAGAATTTGTGGGAAACAGCAAAAGCGTTGCTTTGAGAGAAGTTTATAGCTTTAAATGTATATATTAGAAAGGAAGAATGGCTGAAAATCAGTGCACTAAATGTCCAGCTTCGGGTCAAAAAGGAACAAAAAGAATAAACTGCAGGGAAAGACAAAGGAAGGAGATAAGAAATAGAGGAGGCTCCAGGAAGTCAAAAGTTGGCTCTTCGAAAATAGCAACAAAACAGTAACAAATAGTAACAAAATCATCGTGATGTCAGTCACAACAAAAGGAAAACTGTTGTGAATGAAGAGATGGTATAACTACAAATATTACTACAAGTATTGTCAACATCTGGAGATTTGAAAAGAGGCAGATGGACAAATGCCTGGAAACGTATGAACAGTGCTGAAAACTTAGAAAGTCTGAGTTGGCATATCGACATTAAGGAAATTGAAGTATTTAAACGTCTTCGTACAAAGTAAACACGAGAACCAGGTGGTTTTACAGGTGGAGTTTACACATCTGTCAAGAAACACATTACTCCAGTTTTAAACAAACTCTCCCAGAAGATTTTAAAAAAGAGAGTTTCCCCACCATCCAGGAGGTTTGAATAACTTTAATTCCAAAATCGGAGTTGGCCTTTATAATATATTAATAGTAATTATGAGTATTTCTAGATCAGTGGAAAAACAGGACCAAGAGGCCGTATAGCGTGTTGGTTAGAGGCGTGGCTTTTGGGTCGAGAAAGACCCGGTTTTGAATCAAGTGTCCCTCCAGTCTCCTTATTTGTAAAACTAGGATAATACCTGACTTTCAGGGTTCTTACAAGGATGAAAATGCATCATATCTGGTCCAACAAATGATCGATAAGTCAAAGCCATTATCGTTATCAGCGGCCTCATTTTAAGACCACCCTACATCCTACTGTGCAGAACGTAACCATGGTGGTACTTTTTTTCTGTGTTCACAATATTTCTTTTATTTTTTTTACATGTCTTTATATAGCTCTATCCTTTTTTTTTTTTTAAAGATTTTATTTATTTATTTGACAGAGATAGAGACAGCCAGCGAGAGAGGGAACACAAGCAGGGGGAGTGGGAGAGGAAGAAGCAGGCTCATAGCGGAGGAGCCTGATGTGGGGCTCGATCCCAGAACGCCGGGATCACGCCCTGAGCCGAAGGCAGACGCCCAACCGCTGTGCCACCCAGGCGCCCCTATCCTACCTTTTTTTTTAACCTTATATTTTCCCACATCTCAACTATATTACAGAACAATTTTTTTAAAAGACTAATTACGTATCAAAATATTACCAGGTTTTCTAGTAGTAAGCATTCTGGACAATTTTTCTTCATACTTTCATAGAATAAGTATGCATTTATAACAAAAAACCAAGCTTTAATACATATACACATATAAGACATTCAAGTACTTTTTTTTAAATGCATAAAGCAAAGACTAACGGAGGTCATCACTCAGTGGTGTGTAACTGAGTGATGGTTTTTTCTTGTAGTGTTTAGTATTTTCTAAAAGGTTTACAATAAGCATTTATTATCATACAATGGAGAAAAGCATATTCGTGCAAATGAATTTTTAGTGTTAAAAATCCCACTAAGTACATATGTCTTTTTTACTAATGGTGAACATTTATTTTGTTTTCCTTGGGGAAGCGGCATTACCACACAGTGCTTCCCAGTACCATCAGGGGCTGAGAGTGTCCTTGCTCGCCTTCTTCCCACCAATGAACAGTTTTTAAGCTTTTAATAATTTTTGGGCTCTGAAGGTGCATTTCTTTGATTATTAGCAACAATTAATTTTCCAAAAAGAACCAGGCACTCCATTTCAAGGCAGGGGAAGAATTTTTCTAACAGGACTCTAGTTGCCTGCTCGTGTAATAATCCTGTCGTTTCTCCCTTATCCCAGTTCCATGTCTGTGACGAGCTTGGAGCCTGAGTTGCAAGCCAAGATCCAGGAGACCTATCCCGAATTACGACGTGTATACTTTAATAAGGGCTTGTAAAGTAGCGGAAGAAACTCCACAGCTTATCCCGCCTCCTGCAAACCTGGTGAGGAAAAGCCTGTTCGGCCTGGGTTCTCCCGTTACAGAAGCCTTTTAAAGACCCACATTAGCCTTTTAGAGTCAAGCTGCTCCTTACAGCACAGCACCTGGTAGGGCCAGGTGCCCAACACCCATTGGCTCCCTTACATTTGAACCACGATGTGATTTACAGAAATACCCTTCCTCTAGCTTTTATAGTAATTGTTTTTCAAAGACAATATACCAGCCCTCACCCAGAGTTTTAAAAAGCAGTGCTAGGCATAGAGTAGATGTTCAGTATACGCTCAATAAATATGTATTGATTATCAGTGAGTGAAAAGGAAATCTGTTTGAAATATTGAATTTTTATCCCATTCTTGTTTCAAATCACTCAGCAGCGATTGGGGAAAATACAAAAGCTCTGAGCCTAAGCTGTAAAAAATGGCTCGTAAGTATTAAGGACATTTGCTTCCACTTTGGGCAGTGAGCAGCCCAAAGTAGATGAGGCATCTTTTGGATTTATGGGATAAAAAGCTCTTCCATCTGCTTCCCAAAAGTCACAGTAATAGACAAGTGCGATGTGCCCCCCTGCTGTCAGCAGCTGTGTGCAGTCATTGCTGGTGGATTTCTTTAGTTCACTTGTTAAGTTTGTTCTGTTTCACATTCCTTTCAAGTTAATCTTACTTTGCACTTGTTGACCCGCTATTCAATTCTTTACATCGAATCATCAAATAACTGAAATGTACAAATGTCACATTTTGGAGGCATATTCGATGCCAATGCTGTATGACTGGGTTGAATCCGGTTTGTTTGATTTTTTTAGAAGTGAGAGCACAGTTCCAGCTGGCTACATGTCTCTTCTTATCATTCTCATAGACCTCTTTGGCTCTCAGAAAGATGCGGAAATCATGTGTATGTGAATCAGTGAGTGAGTGAATTGTACTTGAATATTGCGTACTACACCCCACCCCTGTGACAGTAAGGAACCCATGGACCACTGTTTACATCATCTGTAGTAGCTTCACATATATTTAATGTAACAGATGATGTTTCAAGTCTGAAGATGTTCAAGGCATATTCTAGGTGGTGGTTCTGTTGACTGAGACCACTCCATTCAATTGTAATTCAGAGACTTGTAAGTGAGAAAAAAAATGTAGAAGCTAGTTTTGACAGATTTTTCCAGACAATGTGACCAGACTGAATTTCCTCATAAAGAAAAAATGGCGTGCCTTGTGTCCGTGTTTCTCTTTTCTCTGAAAGGATTAATGGATCTGAAGCTTGGGGCCACTCTGAGCCTTCCTTTGTGCCACCAGAATTTTCTCATTTAGATTTACTGTCTTAAACCATTTGAGGCAAAATAGCTTCTCCGTGACATTCTGGCCTTGGATGTATTTTGTTGCCATAGACACGTCTCTTTAAAAAGTGGTAAGAGCCTGAAATTCAAGGCAGATCTCCATGAGGTGCTGAAAGGGTGCTTTTAAGGAGAAACCGAACCCCCCCCCCACAACCTGCCCCACTTGATCTCAGAATTCTGCCCCCCAGTCCCCTTAACTGGTAGCTCCATCTCAGAATCGTAACCTTCGTTGAGAGATTAATCAACAACTGGCCTGAAGATTGATGAACTAACCGAAACTTTATACATACCAGGAAGGGGTAACGAACATGGAGATGTGTCTTTTTAAACATTATTTATTGAAGCTTCCAACTCTTGATGCTTTTATATAGAATTATTAACTGTATCGTTGAATCGTGGTTTATAAAAAGGAACAAATGAACCAAGATTGGCAGTTTTGCCGATCTCTTAGAAATACCTTTTCTGGAGAAAAGTCCACATGAAGTGCAATGAGCTTATAAAGGTAAATAGTTATTCGTATTTCTATTAACATTATAAAGAATTATGATTGTGCGCATTTACGGACTGGCAGTTTTTTTATTTCAGTATTAGCCCAGTGTCTCGCCAGTGTTGGAATCAATGTATTATTTCAGTTCAACTGGATGAAATGTTAAATAAACTCAGAATGAAAGTAAATTCTCTCTTTTATTTGTATGTAAAGGGTAATGCAGTTTTTATGTTACAGTCGATGGTACCTTTCGTTCAGACTTAACATCTGGGTACCGTCAGTAACTCCTCATGAACGATAGTTTTGTCTTATACTTTCCTGTCCCGGCTCCCAGTCTTGACCTCGGTGGACACCGTATGCACAGAGCACGTGCCCCCTCCCAGCCCCACGCAGTGTGATTCCAGGAATGTTCGAGAAGAGCACAGGGGGACGTGTGATTCTGCTTTAGATGCTGACAATGAACACCACAGCGCATGGTGGGGAGGGAAGTTCGCGCTCCTGTTGTCCGTCAGGTTCTGTTGTAGAGCTAGCCCCCGGCATGGTTCACCAAGAAAAATCTCAGTTAACCCAGGGTCGGGGAGTGCCTTTTGACCAGACTTCATAAAGGACTGAGCACTTTAACCTTCTTGTTCCTGTCTCCGCATCTGTTTTGCTGTGGTAACCCTGTTCGTCACTGGAGTGAGTTAACTGTCTTCGAGAGCTTGGGTCTAGAAGTCAGACAGAGCCGGGATAATCTTGGTCATACCCACTTTTAAAATATATGTGTTTGGGCGACTGACATTCTCCATAACCTTCAGTTTTGTTTGTTTGCTTTGGTTCTGGAGAAGATAACTGAAGCCCCTCACAGAGCCGTCGTAAAGATGAACGAGGCCATCCCTGCACAGCAGTTAATACGTTGCCCGGCTCATAGTCAACACTCCGTGAATGGCTGCCCAGCATATACTCATTTGTTCTAGAGACACTGCTTGTGCGTTCAGAGTACCAGTTTATCAGTGTTCGTGGCAAGATTTTAGAGCCCCAGCAGCTCCCCAGAGATAACCCACAACCCAACCAAAAGTATCCAATTAAAATGGTCAGATGGAGACACTTGAATCCATCCTGTTAAAATGTCCAGCAATTAAGGTTTTGCCTGAATCAGACAGAGGTGGGAAAAGTCTGCTCACAGATGAGAAAACCGGGCCCCCCAGGGGTGAAGCGCAAACTCAAGGCCACGTCTGGTCACTTGGAAACTACAGTGGGAGCCGAGGTCCGATGCCCAGACCTTCAGCCCTCTCCAAAAATGTAAACAACTGAAACACTCGAATAACTTTAATTTTCCCTTTGTGTATGCAGAATTTCACTGAAAGCTGAAGAAAAATAAGGTTATGTTTCGTAGTGATGAATATAAGGTGTCCCTTCAAACATAGATACTCGGAGTGTGGTCCATAGACCAGAACATCCAAATTTGTTAGAAATGCAAGTTCTTGGGCCCCTCCCCTAGACCTACCAAACCAGAACCTGCAGGATAACAGGAGCCCTGTTCACGCCACAGCGTGAGAAGTTCCGGCTGGAGCCATATCTCCGGTGTTCCCAGACATCTGAGCGTCATTGGGCCCCTTTCAAGATCAACTTACAATTTTCTATGAATTTGCATGTTTTGCCCCTCACCGGATCCCAAGAAAGTATCAAGGCTTGGTGTTGACACTCTTAGGGACACAGTATCAATAAGCTTACGAGGGCAGGATGTCTTTTGCCCACTGACCTGTCTCCAGCACCTAGAACAGTTGGTACCAGCCGAGGGCCCACGTGATCACGGGTTCACACTGGACCCTTTCCAGGAGTCTGGAAAAGCGTCCTCCCATTTCCTTGCAGAAAAGAACCCATTGTGTGTCATAAAGAGGAGGTCATTGCCAGGATGTGGAAAGAACAGGGAATGTGAGATTTTCTGGGAATGGAGCCCAAAACAAACATCGTCCCTGGAAAGTGAGAGGGAAAATGGCTGTCAGCAAGCGAGCTGCATCCATCGTTATGGAGACACCCCTTTGTCACTGGGGAAGCCACCCCCCAAAGCCTCTGGAGCAGAAAGAGCACTTGGGAGGATACGTATTTAATCCCCAAGATTACTAAGTGTCATATCCCCAGCTCTGAAAAGAGAAGGACTTTGAGGCTCAGCGAAGTGCACCAACTTGTCTCGTATCACACAGTGGCCCTACCGCCATCTCAGTCCAGGCCTGTCACACTCGACTATTTCCCACTGCATTTCACGTGGGCGTGACGTGGGCGGCCACGGCTTCTCCTTCTTCCATTCATCACTCCTTATATTTCCCCCAAGGGTTTCCTCTCCATTCAAAGGTGGGGAAACAGATTTGAAGAAGAGGAATCACTTGCCACAAACCTAACTGGGTTCATTCAAGGGACTGTGGAAGACAACTCCCATTCCCGCCTACGCACCCGCACACGCACACAAGGGTTGTGGAACCCGTAGGTCAGCGAGGTCATTTCCAGATAGAGTCCCGGATTAGAGTAAGAGTGAGGAGCAATGACTCTCGAAATGTGGTCCCCGGACCAGCAGCCACAGCAGCATCACTGGGAACTAGAAATGCATGTTCTCAGGCCCTTTCCATAAGCACTGAGTCACAAGCTCTGAAGGGGAGGGCGCAGCCAACTTTAGCGAGCCCTCTGAGCGATTCTGATCCGTCCAAGGTGGGGCCCCTGGGTGGCTGTTGGGGTGATCGCTGCAGTTGAATCCAGCTCAGGTCTGTGCCTTGAGGCAGCAGCAGTCTCCACCTCAGCTTCCTCGCCTGTCGCATGAGCAGAGCCCTGCTTCCCGCACTGGGTACTTGCGAGGCTTCGGGAGTATTAATAAATAGCATCCGGCCGGTGCCTGGCACGGTGCACGCTCGCCCAGCACATTGGAGCTAAACTGCAAATGTGTGATCCCCGGGGCTGCAAGTTTGGCAACACTGTGCTGGTGATCTTGCCGGGAAACAGGCACTCATGACTGCGGGTGGGTGTGCAAGTCGCTATGACTTCTCTGCAAGACAGTTTGGCAGTAGTGATCAAAACTTACAAAAGCACATGCCCTCTTTTAAGCAATTCCACTGCTAAGAATTAATCCCACAGATGAACACAGTCGGGTTCATGGGAGGCCCGGCTACTCCCATGGGAGCCATATGGATGCAATGTGTCAGGCAGAAGCTGGAGGAAGGGGGAGGTTGGAGGGTGTTTCCAGAGAAATTGCTAGGCAGGAAGAAAAAAAGATACTGTACTGTGAGGTAATCTAAAATACAAGAATACATTTTCCCCTGGGAACTTTTTAACATTTTTCTGATTTGGATTCTTGCAAGATAGATAAGTGGATTAATAGCAACCGGACGTCACAGATATAAATAAACTAAGCTGAGGAGGAAGCCTATCTCTGGATGGTGGGATGATCGTAGGTGATTTTTAAATTCTTTTATGCTTTTCAGATTTTTCAGACTTTCTTCTGCTTCAGAATTCAGGACATAATAAATAGTATTTTTAAAACATCTATGTATGATAATCCCAATTTTCTAATAAATGCACTGATATGTATAAAAGACATGTTAGAAGGATATACACCGAAATGGTTAACCGTCATCTCTGGGTTTACCGGTAATCTGTATTTTCTTTACAGTTCCCTGTGTCTCAGATTTTCTGGAATGCATCTGTATTCATTTTATAATCAGATAAACGTCAAGTTCATTCTGATGAGTAATGCCATGGCTTGATGCCTCACAGGGTCATTGCCAGCTCCAAGCAGGCTCCCCGGTTTCCGAGCTCCCGTGGGGCGGGAGCTGCAGCTCTGAGCGGCGCCGCTAGGGTGCAGCATTGCCTGCAAGATCGCGCGGCTCAGCCCCGCGCCACCCCCAGCTGCCCGCAGGTGTCCCAAGGCAAGGGACTGCGGCCAGATTGGAGAACACGGACCTCTGAATTTCCGTGGCCACCTCAGGAAGAGGGTAGAGGAAGCTAGGGGAAGGCAATGAGATGGCCTAGTTTGGCATGTGACAGGCAGGAATGATTTAGCCACCGGAGCACCTGATCCGGGCGGGTGGGGGTGGAGCAGAACACAGACAATGGTAGACCCACCCAGTCCATACTGGCAGGCCCAAGAGTGCTGTGACACAGGCCGGTGACACCAGGAAGATGAACCCCGAAACCAGGCTCGGAGAGGGGAGCTGGGAATCAGGGAGGGCTTTAGGGACCAGCACATCAGCAAGATGAGTAGGAATTACTGAAGGAGAGGAGAGGGGGCAGGAAGAAAGCCAGGGCCTCTAGTTAGAAGGAACAGCCGTTGGGAAGATCTGGAGACCAGAGAAAGTGTGACTATATTGTGTGTGCAAGGGAGGGAGCTTTCAGAAAGATGCCACCGGGTCCTGGGGTGGGAGGGGAGGGAGTGAGAGCCCTTCAGTGCCCAGAGAAGGAGCTTGGTCTTCATCCGGAAACCCCGGGCTCGGTCCGAAGGGTTTTGTGCAGGGAAGAAATAGTAGTCAAATCCTAGCTCTGCCACTTACTATTTTCATGATATGGGAAAAGCCAGTTCCCCTCTCTGAGCCTGTTTTCTCCTCTGTAAAATAGAGACAGTAAAACCCACTTTATGGTCTTGTGGAGCTTTAAAGGGGTAAATGGAGATCCCTAAATCATGACTTCCCTTCCCTTGTCTTTTTATTTTATTGCTATTTCTGCAATAGCGTTCAAATGGAAAAGCCAGACAAACAGGCCATTTCTAGATTACCCACAGTGTCGGCTTGGCAAACATTAGTAGTCCAGAAGAGTCATCCTGGCTGGCTTCCAGGGGCAGGAAATCATTTCATCATGTGTGATTGCAATCAAGAACATGTTCTGCCGTCTTATTCCCGTTTATAATGAAAATGTATTTTAATCATGTGCAATCTCCAGGAAAGACGGTAACAGGGAACAGTTTAAAAAAAAAACATAATAAAAAAGCTAAAAATAGAGATAAAACCGTCTACTCTATTGAAATGCTAAAGGACGAAACCTCCTGACACAGATTGAATGAATAATAAAGCCAGTTTGGAATGCCAGGGTGGGTTGGGGGTGCCAGGACCCCATCCCTCCCCAGAGCCTAAGCCCCCATCAGGTGAACTTTCCAGGGTGGGTGCAGGTGTGGACAGGCGCAGGGAGCCCAGGAGCACAGCTGACCACGTCTTCCTCTAGCCAGGGCTCCTCGCCAGAAGAATGCATCCCGTGGGAAAGTCCAGTGATGATGCCCCAATGAGGAGAAAGAGAAGCTGGAACCTGATCCCACTTCCCCAGGTGAACTTCCAGTTTTGCAAGGGCAAAATCTGGACAGTAGAGGAAAAAAACAAAGGCATCTCAAGCTGCTAGGTAGAGCCTGACAATAAATAGTAGAGGGAGGAAGAGGAGGCAGAGAACAGAAAAATGTGGACCGCAGCTCTAAGTTGGGAAGTGGAGAGTAAGGAAGAGAGGGTTTGAGGCACAGGGCACAGAGAGGGGCAGCTATGGGGAGATGCATCCTTAAAAGTCCACTGGGTCTTCAGAGGGCATCCCATTTGCGTAGGGTCTCTCACGCCCCGTTTCACTCCAGAATCACCTGAGCAGCATTTCCCAATTCCTACTGCTCAGGCGTCCTCAACACCTACTGCATCGGCACCTGGGGGTGGCCTGGGACTGGCATTTTAAGCTCCCCAGGTCATTCCGAGGTGCAGCCAGGATCGAGAACTGCTGCTCTGAAGGTTGACGAGTACTTGCAAATAATTTCATGACTTTGGGGGTGCTGCGTGGCGTTCTCAATGCACTCTGGCGCACGAACGTTCCACACCAAGCTAACACTGTGGACATGCGTTACTTAGCCACAAGGGAGCTCCCGTTTTCAGAGATGGCTAACGTTCATTGAGTAGTTACAGTGCCTCTCACCACCTCAATCTCACAGCACCCGGGGCAATAACCACTGCACAGATGAAATTGTGACTTTTCAGGCACGGGCTGAAAGCAGCCAGCTAAAACGCACGGCGGGGGGGGGGGGGGGGGGGCGCGACCGCGCTCAAGCCCAGGCATCTGGCTCTAGCCCCTCCTGGCCGTGCAGCAGGGCCCCCCACGTCCTGCCTAGGCCCACCCTCCCTTCAGCCTGCCTTCCCCCTGCGGGAGGGGCCGGAGCCAGCCTCTGACAGGCTGAATGCCAACAGTAGGTGGCCCCAAGACCGCAGCTTATTAGTTCTGGAGCGCATGGCTTGCAACAGACTCCAGCAGCAATGGAGCTGGGGATTTGAGGAGGAAAAAAAAATGAAGCTTCTGGACCTCAGTCTGGGGCACGGACCTGTTTCCCAGCAGCCGCCCTGCCTCCAACTTGCTCTCCCCCTCCTCACCCTGCTGTTCTCTCAAGCCTCAACCTCTCTGGCCTAAAAGCTCTTAACTTTTATTACAAAATAAGAGATGTTTAGAAGAATAAACTAAGAGAACACAGAAGTGGGTAAAGTGATAGCTCCCCTCTTCTCGTTTCCTGATCCCACCCCCAACACCAGCACCTCCCGGAACAACTGCGGAATAATGTGGTCTGCGTTTATCCAGACCTCGTCCGTGCTCTTGCAAACACGCATGCTCAGCTGTAAATGGACGTGGCTTGGCTTTGTCTATAAAAGGGAAATCTTAGTATCCGTATTGAACTACATACAACCTCATTCTTTCCCTTCAAAAAATCGACTATGGATGTTTTTCTGTTTTTTTAAGTTTTTATTTAAGTAATCTCTGCACCCAATGTGGGGCTTGAACTCACAACCCCAAGATCAAGCGTCACATACTAGGGCGCCTGGGTGGCTCAGTTGGTTAAGTGACTGCCTTCGGCTCAGGTCCTGATCCCAGGGTCCTGGGATCGAGGCCCATGTCAGGCTCCCTGCTCAGCGGAGAACCTGCTTCTCCGTCTCTCTCTGCCTGCTTCTCCCCTGCTTGTGCTCACTCTCTCTGTGTCAAATAAATAAATAAAATCTTAAAAAAAAAAAAAAAGTTGCATACTGCATCCGACTGAGCCAGGCAGGTGCCCCTACCATGGATCTTTCTCAAGGCAACATAGATCTTCATTCTTGTTTGGAGCTTTACAGAATCTCAAAATATTAATTTCTATAATGTATTTGTCATTCCCCTATCAATGGACACTTCCATTATTTCCAGGTTTTGCTATTACCAAAAAAAAAAAAATGCTTTTGGAAATATTCATGTGTGTAGCTTTCTATTCTCTTACCACTGTTTCTTTAAGAGAAGTTCCTAGAAGTGAGATTAGCTAGGTCAGAGGATGTGACCTTTTCAAATTTGGTAACAGTGGTGGTGAGGGTGATGATGAGAGCTGACTATATTTAGATTGATTTTGATGCGCCAGGTGTTATAAGCACATTTTACTCCCTATTTCGTTTAAGCCTTTTATCAAGTCTATAAGATAGAGTCTATTATTATCCTCATTTTTCATGCAACGTCCTTTGAGGCCCACAGAGATTGACTCCCTTGCCCCAAATCGCACAGCTGGTAACCAGACTATCTTCCAAAAAGGGAGGGCTGGTTTTCACTGCAGCAACAGGGCCCATTTTCTGGAATCCTCCCCAACAGAAGATCTAATGGTCTTTGTAAGAACTAACAAGCGAAAGATCCCTGTCTTTGGGCTTGCTTCTCACTCCTTCGGGTCAAGGATCATCTGTGGTCTTCACTGCTACCAACCTATTCCAGACTATTGTCTCCTCCCCTTGAACCAGAGCCTTCGCCGGCTCCTGCTGCCAGGCTGCCCCCTTCCAGTTCATCCTTCGTGCTATCTGAACAGGCACACCTTCCCCCGAAGCCCCCTGACAAAGTTCTCATTCCTCGGTCTGACAGTTGAGGTCCCGCCAGCCTGTCCACGTCAACATTCTTTCTCTGGCCCTCCTGTCCCTGTCCCATCAGCTTTCACAAACCATGTCCATGTACTGCCACATCTCTGGGCCTATGTATGCACCATTCCCTCTTCCTGGAAGGCCCTTCCGTCTCTGACATGCCTGGAAAACTCCTACTCATCCTTCAAAGCACGGTAAAAAATGGCTCTTCTTAAAACCGGGTGAAACCAAGAAGGAGAACACCAAAATGTTAGTAATGACTGACAGTGAGATGGCAAGTGATATTTCTCTGTCTTATACTTTGTTTTCTAAATGCTTTGCAATGAGTAACTATTACTTTCATAATTAGAAAAAATAAAACGATTTAAATTTTTGAACGTTTCTCAGTTGAAATGTCTTCGTCTGTGCTTTATAAAGTAGTGCTTTTGGACCCTGACCCAAATCATTCTCAATGACTCTCTGAGAGGAATTTTGGCCTTGCTTCTTGTTATATTTCGGTCAAAGGAGGTGTCCTTTTCCTCTGAGAAAATTTCCAGGGTCGTTGCCACATAGTTGAGCCTCAAGAGGTGGTTACGGAATGCGTTAATGAATCAGCAGTAAGTCAAGCACACGCATCCTGGCTGACTTCTACGGCGTAAGCTCCGCGTGCATTGAAGGAAGGCTGCTCCCTGGTCCCCCTCCCACGGCAATCAGGGGTGGGCATGACCTCCAGCCAGCCCTTACATGTGATCGTTTCAGGGCTCCCCTGGGGCGCTGCTGGCTGAGAGAGCGGACATTACATACGGGGCTCCGCAATGGGCCTGTGTCCCCCTCCCAAGTGTGGGAGGCCCGGCTTGAGAGCAAAAAAGACAGAAGAGAGGCATCAACTCTGCTCTGCACTGTGATGTGAAATTCTGACCCCTCTGATCCCTTGTGTGACCCCAGGGGTGAGGTGCAGCCTTACAAATTATGCAGCAGTGAGGAAACCTATCTCATCTTCCGGGGAGGGGGGGAGGGCTCTTAAGGTTTCAGAGAATTCTCTTTTCTTCTTGGGAGGTGTTTATATGGGTACACGTCTATCAGCTCTGTATTGCTGCCTAATGAACCACTCCAAGCAGTATCTTAAAACAACGATGATTCACTACTTTGCCTCATTCTGTGGGCTGGCAGGTGATTCTTCCGCTGGCTCACCTGGCCTCACTCAGGTAGCTGCGCTGGCTGCCAGGAGGTCCAAGGTGGCCTCTGCCCCTGCTCGTTCACGGCCGCCGTGGTCTGGGACATCTTGGTGCTCCTCTCGGGGCCTCTCATCTTCCAACAGGCTAGACTGGCTTCCTTGCATGGGCCTCAGGATGGTGTTCAAGAGGACAAAGTCCCGGTGCACCAGCACTTACGGAGCCTCCGTTTACACCATGTGTGCTGGTAACCCCCTGCCCAAAGCAGGTCACGTGGCCAAGACCAGCGCTGGCTGCACAGGGGGCTCAGCTCCCGCCCCTCGATGGGAGCGGTGGCAGCGGGGACAGAGTCGGATCCCCACTTCGCTGCCGGACCAGTGAGGTTGAAGAATGCACACAGGTGGGGAGATGTCCAAGGGAGCAGGTTTGGGTGACACCCGCATCCGCTCCAGGAACGGGAGACAGACCAGAAGAATGAGCGGCATCGTCCTCAGGAAGCTGCAGACCAGAGCGCCTTGGGACCCCGGGCGTGCTTGGGAGGGGCTCGCCGGTGGCAGCCACGCGGGTGCGTGCTCCCGGTTTTCCTTCCGAAAACTTGCCTTTCAGTGACAAGAAGGGAGCCGGGCTGCCGGTCTCTTCCCTGACAGCCCTCGGGACCCAGCTCTAGGTGAGGCCACGCTCTTTTTGGGAAGTCCCCACCAGGGATGGGACATGGCAGGACACTTGGGCGATTTCTGTCCAGTGCGACTCTTCTAAAACCGATCTTGGCTCTACAGCATCCCGCTGCGCTGGCCACATGTCAGATCCGTACCCCGGCCAGGGCTTCCTGACTCCCCCCACCTTCGTCTTTCATGGGCGCTCTGCCCAATGAGCCCTTGCCTCTGCTGTGGTTACAGAGCGCTTATCCTGCCTCAGACACGGTGCTAAGTGACCCGCATGCATTGCCATTTCTGAGGTAGGAGCCGATATCAGCCCCACAACGGAGGAGCAGGGACCTTATACGGACCTTCTAGGGCCGGCCTGGAGGCTCCCGGCCCGCGAGAGGCGGAGCCCGCCTTGGACTGGAGTTGGCGTCTGTGTCTCTGGAAGGCAGGTCCACTAGGCAGTGAATCATCATTCTCCCTTCTCTGGCCTCTCACCCGGAGATTTTCCAGACTTTCATTCCTTCCAGATTAAAAACAAAACAAAACAAAACAAAAAAAACACTTTCCTTCTTGGAATTTATCTAATTCTGAAATGAAGTTTCCTGGTAATCCGGTCATACATTCATTAGCAAGAGCTAAAATTAAAGGCTTCTCCTCAGCACCCTTGCATCAGAAGTGCCACGGCGGAGACTCGAGTCTGACCATGGGAAGGTAAGCACTCCACGCACGGGGAGCATGGGAAGGGCTCCGCTTCCCCAAGCTCAGCAGGTCCTTAAAGGCCAAAGACTTGAGTTTGGTGGATGCTGTAGGTTCGAGGAAGAACAGGGTTTGTGACTCTTCGCACTAGAA
This sequence comes from Ursus americanus, assembly GCF_024610735.1. Classification (NCBI taxonomy): domain Eukaryota; kingdom Metazoa; phylum Chordata; class Mammalia; order Carnivora; family Ursidae; genus Ursus; species Ursus americanus. The sequence continues at coordinate 3,486,477 of NC_142141.1, read as the reverse complement.
ATGTGCCCCCACGAATGACCATTTCCCGCATGGTGCCGGCCTCGCTGCAGAAGCACAGGGTTCCCTGCCTCTCCTGCCCCGGAGAGGACTACCCCTGTTGCCATGAGAATGGTCTCTGTTAGAGACCTGAGCTCTTTATGCCTTCAGGAATACCATTAGAACACACTGGCAGCCTCTCCCTAAGGCCCCATAGACTCTTCTATGCATCAGAACCCCAATTTCCTCTGTAACTTCTGCCCCATCGATCTCTCCAGTTTAGATATTCTCCAGCCCACTACCGCGCCCAAGGAGGTAGTCTTCAAAATCCCCCAGAGATTTCCCACATCAAATGAATGAAATAGATGTCTCAGAACAGGATTGAAAGGCAGCAGAAGATACCACCCCTCCAAAGGGCCACTTTGACATGTGATCGACTTTGAGCTGAAGACAATCTGGACCCAGCAGACTCAGGAAAACTTTCCCCTTTCCCGTGAGTGCCTGAAAGAATTTACGTAGGGTTTCTATGCCAGAGAGAGAGCTACTGCCAAAGAAACTTTTATCTGAAAGACTTTTGTACGTGGCAGGGCAAACATCTGATTACCATACATCTGCTCTTTTCATCTGTCTGTGAATCGCTCTTCTCCCCTTCGAAGCCCCAGTCCCCAACTCACCTGAGCACCCTGTCTGAGTGCCTCTGGCCCGCGCCACCTCCACGTGCCAGACCACCCAGCCCTTGACCTATGTCCTGCCCTGCCGAGTAGACCCCGGACCCGCAGCCGACACAGATACCAAGCTGTAGATGTCAGACCTTGCCGTCAAAGTGAAGCCCAGCCAAAGGCACGGATTCTAGAGGCCCCAGGGCTGGGACCCCTTCTCCCTGAAGGAGGTGCCCACCGCCAGGGCAGTCCAAGTGAGAACCCCGACACTCCCTGGGCCCCCGTGGGGGGCCCCCTCCACGCCCTGGGCGCATAGAAGCAGTGGGTGCCGTGGGCACCACTGATCCTCAACCCTCAGGACTGCCCTCCCGGGACCCACAAACACTCAGACCTGTTGACCTGCGGCGGCTGCCTGCTAGCCTTTCCGTTGGAGGCCGCCACTGCTCTCATGGACCACAAGCTGGACTGCCGCTTTCCAGAAACCCCAGCCCCTGCCAGGGCACAGAACGCAAACACCCCAAGGCTGTGAGCTGCCTCTGTTCCTTCACCTGAGCCCAGAGCAGCAAATGCTACCCCCACCACCACCTGCATGGTCTGGAGCCCGGCAGCACCTGCTTCGAGAGTCCCCCCCACCTCCCCCACCCCCAGTCCAGACAAACACCCGCAGCAGAAACACCCTGAGGGGGCAGAGAGGCCTGAGCCACAGGAATGCCCTCTGCTGTCCTTGGTACTATTTCCACTTCTGTCGACCTCCTTGTCCTTCCCCTGCTATGAGTAAATCCTTCTACCTAGTTACCAAAAAAAAAAAAAAAAAAAAGATGGCATATAAGTCTCAGTTGCTTGATTGCCTTTGGGTCTTTCTTGTATTTTTATGGGGCAGGCTCCCGTATGTACAAATTAAATTTGTTTTCCTCCTGTTAGTCTGTCTTATGTCAATGTAATTATTAGATCAGCCAAAGAACCGAGAAGGGAGAAGGGAAAAACTTTTCCACCCCAATAAATCAACCACTGCAGAGCTGGCGTCTGGCCCGGGTACTCGGTCTTGGAAAAGGGCTAAGTCACTGTGTGAACTTGGGGAAGTCACTTACTTCTCTGAGCCTCAGTTTTCTCATCTGTAAAAGGAGCATAAAACTAATACCAATCTCCTAACATTTTTGTGAGGATTTATTTTGCACAAAGCGGTGCTTGTAAAGTGCTCAGCACAGCACCGGGCACACAGCCAACACTTCCATGTTAGTCACTGTCTCGGTCTGTTGGGGCCGCTCTAATGATACTATAGACCGGGCGGCTTATCAACAACAGAAATTTATTTCTTATGGTTCTGGAGTCCAAGGTCAAAGCGCAGGTAGCTTTGGTGTCTGGAGACAGCATGCTTTGTCTTGGTGGCCATCCTCACGTGGCATCCACTCGTGGTAGAAGGGGCACGGGGCTCTCTGAAGTCTCCTGTATAACGTAGATTATCCCAATCACAAGGGCTCTGCCCTCATGACATAATCAGGTCCCAAAGGCCCCACCTCCGAGCATCACCACCTTGGGAGTTAGGATTTCTACATATGAATTTGGGGGCCACACAAACATACAGATTGTAACAATCACTGGTTACCCTCTCACTTTCAGTTCTTCAAAGAATAAGACTTGGGTTCATTGTTTATTTATACGTGACCCCAGGAAGGGCAGAGGGAACTGGGAGAATGAAGAGAGAAGGGCCAGAACAAGGTATTGTCCTGAGTGAGTTCCTGCTGTGAGCACCTGGGGCTCAGGCCCTCCAGAGACCCTCTGAGAAACAGTGTAGAATCACGTCAGGATCGTCAGGATCGTCAGGATCGTTCCCCTGAGGCGGGGAGGCTGGGCCTTTATCAGGACTCTCCTCCCCCTACCTCCAGGGGTTGCCCTGGGAGGCAGTGACAGCCCGCTGTACCTCTGAGCGCATCTGCCTGAGGAGAGAAGCCTGAGCGGAGAAGAGATGTGTGTGCTTGAGGAGGAAGAGGTCAGCCTGGGAGCCAACCCTGGAGGGCCGCAGGGGTGTGGAGTGGAGCGTCCAGCATTTCTGCTCTGGTTATAGATTTTCACACAACCATACAATCTAATTTCACTGTTCTCTATGCTGCTCAAATTCCAATACTCAAACTGGCCCCATGGTTTGCTGGAAGGGAAGAATGGAAACTCCAGTTATCAAGAGCTTCTGTGTGTTAGGGACTGCGCTAAGCACCCCATAAGCTTGGGGGTTAACGTCCCCATTTTGTAGGGAACATAACTGAGGCAAAGAGAGGTTACATACCTTATCCAAGATCATACAGCCGGTAAGAGGCAGAAATGGGACTCCAACATACAAAATAAGACCTAACATCAATCATCTCGACTTCTGCTGAATTTAACCGAAATAGCATGATTCTGTGAAGTGGCCTGAGCCTGGTGAGTGGCTAGGACAGAGCCAGGTGCCAAGAAGGCTAAGTTAATGACCTTCCTGAACACTTCCCAAAGCTCCTCCTCCTGAAACATCGCTCAGCTTAGGGAAGCCGAAGAAGCCACCATTTGCATTTAGAAGGAGAATGGCCCGCATTCAGATGGACTGGGTGTCATTTTTAATAGCGCCCTCTCCCGTTCCCAGGATCCCAGGTGTTTTGTTCAAAACATGCTCAGAGATGGAGATTGTCTTTGCCAATTATTTATTTATTTATTTATTTATTTATTTGTTTATAAAGATTTTATTTATTTATGTGACAGAGACACAGCCAGCAAGAGAGGCAACACAGCAGGGGAGTGGGAGAGGAAGAAGCAGGCTCCCAGCGGAGGAGCCCGATGTGGGACTCGATCCCGGAACGCCGGGATCACGCCCTGAGCCGAAGGCAGACGCTTAACGACTGCGCTACCCAGGTGCCCCTGCCAATAATTTATTTCACACAGGTTCACGGTGGGAGTTATAGTTTATAATAATAATATTTCACAACCAATACCATGCAGGATAACGTCGCTTCATAAACCGGTGGAGAAATAACACGCCTCAATGATAGATTAATTACACTATTGTTCCAGGCCAAGGGGAGACGGAAGAAATAAGAAATTAGCTGAGGGAGAGCTTTCTAAGGGGCGGTTCTTGGAAGAGCTGGCTTAGCCAACCAAGAGCTGATGTCCAGCGGCCAGTGCGACTTGGAAGCCGGCTGGTGCTCGAGCGCGATGTTTAGTGGGACTCAGACACCAGCGTTGCAGGTAAGATGGTCTCCGTCATGGGGCCTCTGAATGGTTTTCACCACTGCCGGCAAAGAGTAGCCTTGCCATGGCAGGCACTATTGTCCCATGGTCTTTGGAGAGGTGCTTAGATCAGCAACGAGTAGCCTTGCCCAAACGGACCGCTCTCGGTATGTCTTCCCAAATTCTTAGTCATCAAGGCTCAAATGTCCATGACGTCGCAGTAGTTCCTTCATCCGTTCACGCGCATAAGCGCTCGGTAGCACAACGGTTGTGATGACATCACCCCGACACGGCTTCCCCAGTGTAAACGAAGTCACCCTCGGAACAGAACAAGTGCACTGAAGCCATAAACAAGTGGACCTGAAATCACAGCAAACCAACACACAACACCTGGTTTGAAGAACAAATTGTATGTCTCCCTCTACAAAGTGCTGTTATTAACAAGGCGCTTCCCTGTGGATTTTTAAACTTTATCCTCCCCACAACCTTGAGATAGGGCTGTTTCTGGCACCATTTGATAGATGAGCAGATTGAGACCCAGAGAGACTAGATAATTGTACAAAACCCCCGTGCAAGCCTCTGGCATGGCTGGGACTGGAACCCAGATGCGGGGGTCCAAAGCCGCTGTTCTTCCCTCTCTCCGGTCCTGCGTGGTTCTCAGATTGGTGCCCATTCATTCACTCCTTCATTCACTCCTTCGTTCTTTCCTTTCCTTTTGAGCACATGATGCCGTCCTCCTGTTTGGCTCTGTTTCTGCCAACTCAGGGTCCAGAATGACACCAAAACCCAGGCTGGGGCCCCCGTCCCTTTGCCCGGTGGGTAGTGGTGCCCGATCTCAGAAGCTGTCTTTGGGCTCCAATCCCGGAATGACTTCACCTGAGTAAGTCTTGGGCTCTTAGTGCCCGCAATGTGAGCTCCTCAGAGGACGTGCCAGCCTCACACAGCTGTGGGGCGTGACCGGAGCCAGGGATGGAGAGGGTGCCTGGCGTCCAGGAAGCTCAGTGGAAATGTAAGCCAGGAAGCACCTCCCAGCTCTGCACCTGGCTAGTGGAGGCAGCTCTGGGCCACCAGGGAAGGGGCTTTGGGGTTTTGCTGTTAGCTCTGAGCCGGGAACAATAATTCAACATTTCTGTCCCCACTGGGAACAGGGGCCATAGCTGGGGCTGTGGGAGGAGACTCCTAAGGAAAGGGGACTTGGGAAATGGGGAACCTTCATTTCTGCATCTGTGCCCCATTTATCCTGAGAGTCTCCACTGAATCCCACACGGAAGGCAGAATCAAAGGGGCCGTATTTGCATCATAAAAGAGGTGATTGAATTCAAACGTGGGGCGTCTTTACCTTTCAGAGTCCCCAGTCCTTTTGTTCTCCTTTCTAATCATTTCTGGCAGTTTTTTAAAAGGCTAAAAAAATGTGGCACAGGGAGATATCAATTCAGAAAGAAAAAATACGGTCGTAAGAGGGGTTAATTTGAATCATGGGCAGAAAGCCCGTTTTCTTTTTCTTCTCCTGTGAGCGGCCCTGACCCGGGGAAAAGCAGTGACTGACTGACTGACGAGGCAGAAGAAAAAGCATCTGAATTCCTGGTTTCCTTTTTCTTCTTCTTTTTTTTCTTCCCAACAGGGGATCTTTCTTCAAAGAGGAATTTTAAAACATTCTGTATACACATCTGTTTTTAAAAACAAAACAAGCTGTACAACTATTTGATAAATGCAAACAGGACACTTGGCAATGTACTTGACCAGCAGTCTAGGGTCCAGTAGGAGATGCAGCCGGGCACGGACGGATGGACGACGACCTACGCGTGGGCTTACTCTCCTCAAAGTCTCTGATGCGCGTGTATTGTTTCCATTTCACAGATGATGAAATTGCTTCTCGACAGTTCAAGAAAGTGCCTCCAAAGTGCCTGAGGGGGAGACTGAATCTCATCCTTTTTAATACAAAACAAAGAAAACAGTGTAGAGAAAGAAAGAAAGAAAGAAAGAAAGAAAGGAAGGAAGGAAGGAAGGAAGGAAGGAAGGAAGGAAGGAAGGAAGGAAGGAAGGAAAGAAAGAAAGAAAGAAAGAAAGAAAGAAAGAAAGAAAGAAAGAAAGAAAGAGAAAGAAAGAGGAAGGGAGGGAGGGAGGGAGAAAGAAGGAAGAAAGATGCAGGAACGACTCCTTAGATATTATAAAGAAAAAATATAAAATATTTTTAAAAAGTAAAGAAAAAGCAAACAGCTAGGTTCTGAGACAACGCACTGAGCCAGATGGTGGGTAGGGGAAAAGGGCCCAGAGCAGTGGGGAAACGGACCTCTGGGGTCAGGGCGCTGTATGCGGTAAGTCCTAAGGAAGTGAAGCCACCTGCTGGGGACCCTTCCTGGCGCTGGGGACAGTACCTGTCCTGTTGAAAAGGTGCGGCCACAGCCGTGTTATTTCTTAGCATCCCCATCTTCCCGTACAGCCACATACAGAATCAGCGGGGGGGGCAAAAGGAAAGAAGGTGCAGAGGACACGTTTCACACAACCTGGTGACCAGGTACCCCAGCACGTGGGCAGCTGGGGGGAAGCCGCTGATGGTGGCAGAGGCACAGGGGTCCCAGCGGCGTGGGAGCGGCGGAGGAAGACAGGGCGTGCAGAAGTCCCGGAACTGCAGAGATTGCCAATGGTTAGTCACCTTGAGAAGGCGGTCCGGAGGACGGGGGACTACGTATGAATGCACGACTGGCTGCCCAGTGCGGATGAGGACAAGTGATGAGGCTGTGGAATACAGGGGAGGCTCAGTGGGGTGGAGTCCGGAGCCCACGACCAAGAAAGAGTTCTTGAGACGTCTCTGGTGCAAAATTGGTGGTTTATTAAAGCACGGGGACAGGACCCCCGAGGGCAGAAAGAGCGGCTGCCCCGGGTTGTGAGGGGTGGCTGATGATACACTCTGGGGTTGGGAGAGGTAAGGAAAAAGGGAGGTTTCAAGAAAGTACTTTCATATGTTAAAGAAGACTCACAGGATACCAGAGGCCTTGCCATTGTCAAGTTAAGGTTGTTTACGGCTCTAGTAAGGCGTGAACATGAAGATAGCTGGGAACTTCCTGGAGGAACGTTGCACTCTGCCTGCTTCCAGTATCTGTCTGTGGGCTGCAGGTTATAAAGACATTAAATTGTATTTACATTCCCTTCTGGAAGCTAGGTTACTGATAGAAATGCTTTGTTCTTGGAGACTGCTAAGACATTGGGAAACTGAGGGAGACTCCAGTCTTGCAGGATTGTGGTGTCTATAGGTTAACTGTTTCTTTGCCCTTTAGGGCAGTCAGGAGTGCCTGAGGAATGTCACATACACCCCTTGGGGGGGGGTTGCGGGGGAGTCAGTTTCTGCTTTGTCCTCAGCTTGCCCTTCTGTTCCCTCATCACAAGGGGACCGAGGGGGCCTAGGGGCTGGGGTGACCTGGGCCCTCGGGCTTCTCCAAAATGCGGGGGTGGGGGGAATAGACAGAGCCACAGGGGGGAAAACTGCTGAGAACAGCACATAGAGCGACCCACCTACCGACCACACAGGAAGGTTGTGGGCAAAGGTGGAGAAAGATCTAGCTGCTTGTGGGGGAGGGGCCCAGAGGAGCTAATCTCTACAAGTGCAGGGAGCTGGCTGCACCGAGAGATTACAGTTCTCAGTGCTTTGTGGGGACAGCCGAAGACAGCCCTGGAACAGCACTGGGTCCACAGCAGAGGCCGCAAGAGAGATTTTATTGAGACCAGGGGCATAGGGAAGGTCGTCTTGGGTATAAATGGAGCCCAACTTTGACTAGGAACAAAGGTGACTTGGGATCTTAAAGGGAGGACAAAGGGGGAATTAAAAGGGGCCGGGAGGAAATGGGAGGAAGATGGAAGTAGACAATGACGATGGTTTGGCAGTGTGGCCAGTATGGCTGGGGATAACGGACATTTTATGGTTTGGCCATATTGCGTTTTCTTGAGAGAAGACTCAGCCCAGAGCCCGGGGTCACCTTTGGAGACTTGGCCTAGTGTAGATGGATGCCCGGCGACAGCTGGGTCAAGTCTCTTAGCACAGTGTGGGCAAGTCCTCTGTGCTGGGCAAGTCCACGATTTGGTGCAGTGGCTTGGAGCCCCGGCCCGCCCCACCTTCCCCACAGGGAAGACATCATCTTGTACGGCCCTCAAAAACTCTGCATTGCCTGTAGCTCACCCTAGGCCTTATTAGACTGACTCTGTGGGCGCTCTTTCCCAGCTCTGTAACCAGCATGAAACTGACAGACATGCAGGTTCTGCCCTGTCTCGCCCCTCCCTGCACACAGAGTTTGCCTTCTTTCGCAATTCGTTTGGACACTCCTTTACTCCATGAAAATTTGTGTTTTTCTGGCTTTTCCTCAGAACTAGTTATAACATCTGCCTGGTTCCCCCGTTGTTTAACAGAATACAATTTTTAACCTGTGTTCATATTTATATCTGTATGAGACTCGTGATTTTACCTATTTCTGAAAATTATCTCTTAGCAACAGTTACTTCCTCCAAAAAGGACGGGGAAACCCATTGTGCTTAAATATAAATAAACAGAGAAAGATAGTGCTCAAAGAATTTTTTAAAAAACAGAGTAATTATCAGAGTAATAGATCTGTGAAGAATAAGAAACACATTAGAAATATATCACTCCAAGCAGAGGAAAACTGTAACCTAATATTTCAAAATGAGCTAGAAGACCAAAAAAATTGAAGGATTGTAGCTAGCAGTTAAGAAAGAACAACATAAAACAGAATTAGAAAAGCTCAGGAACAAATTAGAGGTAAAATTAATAAAACGCCATAGAAAATCACTGTGACAGAATGACGAGGCAAAAAGGGGGAAAGAAGTGGAACAGAAATGAAGATGCCCCTAAGGAAAGATCTGGCAGAGAATGATAGACACAAAAGAGAGAGTAAAATGTCCAACATGTATATACCAGTTCCCAAGGGGGGAAAACGCAACGCAACGACGTAAATAGCAAAAGCTATAACCTGAGAAACTTTTCTGGAAAAAAGAATCTCTTGAATTATACAAGCTGAGAAAAGCAACCCCAAATGGCCAACACCAAGACATACTTTAGTAAAACATTTGGACTTTAGAAGAAAAAGTACACTGGATATCTGGATAGAATGAACAAATTATTTGACCGGGAAAGAAAATCAGTTTTTTCAGATATCGAACTTGTCATCAGAAATGCTTTCTGTCAGAACTCTAAAGAGTGACATGTTTAAGAAGTTCAAGGAAAGGAAGTAAGAGTCAAGGGTTCCATATCCAGTCAAAGAGATCAAGTAAAAAAAAGCGCAGCACAAGCCGTCACAAGCTTCAAAGAACTCAGAGAATATTGTTCCGTGATCATTTTCTGAGAAACCTACTGAAGAGCCAGCTTCAGACAGTCGGCAAACAAAGACTCAGCACCAGGGTTGGTGGGGAGCCGTGTGTTTAACAACAGACGCAGCACTTGGTGACGGGGCAGGAGTGATGGACGAGTATGTAACTGACATTTCTGACAACCGCGTGTGATCCAAGTTTCAACACGTGGGGAGAGGAGAGAGTGTACGATGACGGCCTCGCTGGTACTCACTGGAAGTAAAACGATGTTACTTTAAGACAGACGCTGAGGAAGGAGGGGACGGTACAAAAAGGTCTTCGTTAATTTCAGTATTCCTTGTAGTCGGAAACCAATAGACAAACGGATAAAGAAAGGGCTACAAATATCACACAAAGCTATTAATATAATGCAGCCATTAGGACGAAAGTACAAAACCTCGTACTACAGTCCCTTTCCTGCACCCCATTCCCACAGTTTTGCCTTGTGGTTCTGGTTGCCCGTGGTCAACCACAATCCAGAGGCAGACAATCCGGCTGTATCGTCAGATGACCAACAGTAACCCGACGGCCCGTACAACGCCTGTGTCATTCACCTCACTTCATTTCATCACCCAGGTGCTTTATCTTCTCATATTCTCACAAGAAGACTGAGCACAGGGCGATCAGATATCTTGAGAGAGAGAGACCACATTCAGTGGTCAGTGTAGACCTCTAATTGTTCTATTATTAGTGTTTTAATCTCTTATGTGCCTAATTTATAAATTAAGCTTTATCATAGGTACGTATGTATAGGAAAGAACGGTATAGATAATGTTCAGTTCTAACTGTGATTGTACTCACCCCCCGGGGGGCTTGGAACACGTTCCCTGCGGATAAGGGGGACTACTGGACCAGAAGAAACGGACAGGGACCGAAGTTCGTCCTCTCAGAATGTACATGTCTTATAGCCTTTATTTTCTAAGGATGTCGATGTTTCACATAGTTTTTAAAAATCAAAGCAAAAAGAGGATGTGAGGGAGATCTGGCTGCGACATCTGTCACCCCCTGGATCACCGGGGTTGATTGGGCGGATCTGGCTGGCTAAGCGGGTGTCCCCTTCGCCCTCATGGCTCCATGTGCGTCCCCCCCGAGGCTGCGCCCTCGGCTGAAGAGGACGGCCTTCCCTGTTAGAGGAGGACCATTCTTCTGCCAAGAGTATACGAGTAGCCGGGCTCCCCTTGCTAGAACCTCCGAACAAGGTCTCAACGTCCATTTGTAGGAGAACGTGACGCAGTCAAGTTTCCAAGACCCCAGACATATTAAAAAAAAAAAAATTTTAAGCAAAACAGAGAAACAAAACCCAGCTGCATAAGAAGATAGTGGTACAATTACACACAGAAGAACTATTTCAAGTTACTTTTTAAAAGTAACCAAAGAAGGGGTGCCTGGGAGGCACAGCAGTTAAGCGTCTGCCTTCGGCTCAGGGCGTGATCCCGGCGTTATGGGATCGAGTCCCACATCATGCTCCTCCACTATGAGCCTGCTTCTTCCTCTCCCACTCCCCCTGCTTGTGTTCCCTCTCTCGCTGGCTGTCTCTCTGTCAAATAAATAAATAAAAATCTTAAAAAAAAAAAAAGTAACCAAAGAAATAAAAAGATATTTTAAACTGCATTCAGTAGTCAAATACTTAGTAAAAAATTAGTGCTGTTATGTTAAGCTTGTGCGTGTGTATTTTTATATATGTAAACACACGTATTTGTATCTTCTAGGTGTATATGTAAGGAGATAAAGCAAATAATTACATTAATTTCCTTAGAAATCAGGATAATTAGCATAATTTCAAGAATGAAAATATATCAAAACTGTTCAATACAAATGCTAATCTTTGATTTGAATTGGAAACAGCTCTATGAACTTATTATTTTTCCCCTTTCTAAAAATATTTATTTCTTACTTCTCTCTGCTATAACCAGCAGCACCTTCAGCCCTCAGACTGTGCTCTCTGCATACCGTTCCCCTTACCCTCTGAAAGGAACCAGTGCTCCTCAGAGAAACGGGTATTAGAAGATTTGGGGAAGAAATGTCCAAGATAAATCTGGGACCTCTTGTCACGACTAAAAGCAAGAACACAGATTTGGGAATACGTCGATAGACACAGGAGCCTATTTGAAGGGGTACCATTGGTCGAAACAAAATTAATTTGAGCATCAAGAAAAATAGTCACTAAAATGAATTGAAAAATCACACCCAGCACATGAAATCTGTAAGTTCAAAATGATACCAAAAAATCTCACTGGTTCCCTTGCAAGTTGCTAGACACCAATTCATTATTCTGAAAATTGAGAAGCAAAGGATAAGCATTTATCTTGCCTTTCCTGTATGAATTGGATTTCAGAAAAGCCAAATTGTTGATAAGGAGAAGTTCTTTATAGAAGAATCATAGCCAAGGACTGATAGCGTTGGGAAATTACCAATTTGCAATCCCTAATGAAATAATACATCCGTGCCAGCGTTCCTCAGCCTTCTTTTTATTATCATTCCCCTAAGGAGCCCTTTTAGACACTTTGTCTTCCTAATCACAGCCCCCATGAAATTTTAATGCCACAGATGTTCTGTATTTCCATTTACGCACTCTATACATCTGTGCTTTCTACATTAGAAGGTCACGATTTTTTTCTACCCCTCTCCACACACTAATTTTGGCCTCTTGGGAGGCATTATCAGCCCGGTTGAGAATGTGTGACCTAGACAATGGTCGCCCATGCTCTGGGGGGGGAACGTTATCATGACAATATCTGCTGACATCATCTGAACCATTCTTAAAAATGTGGAGCGACACGGGAGCACCTGGATGGTTCAGTCAATTCAGCTTCAGACTCTTGGTTTCGGCTCAGGTCATGATCTCAGGATCATCTCCCTCTGCCCCTCCCCACCATTCCCTCTCTGTGTCTCAAATAAATAAATACATCTTTTAAAAAAATTAAAAATAAAAACATTAAAAATTATGAGCCTCCAGCAGCAGTGAGTAATACTCGCAAAAAAAGAAGGCAATGCCTTGGATCTAACCTCACCTCGGTGTAGAAGGATCGAGAAGCATGTAAAAGACAATACGGCAGGAGGAAACAAGCAGTTAAACCCAGAATATGTGCCGTTCTACAGGACAAATGACCCACTTTCCTCAACAAAGAAGGGGGAAGAAAAGGAGGGGGGAAGGAACTAATTATAGATTAAAAGAAATTTAAGAGGACCCAACAACCCAATGTAGCGGGGAGGGGGGGGGGTCCTTATTGAACAGCATTTGGGTATTAAATGATATTAAGGAATTATCATTAATTGTGTTGGATATGATAATAGTATTGTGGTTATGATTTTTTAGAAATCTTTGTCTCTCTTCTCCACTTCTCAGTATGTTTGAAATTTCTCACGGCAAAAAAGGATTTTTAACGTTATTTGCTTATCCAAAATATCCTAAACTAAGCATAAAATCAAGAAGGCAGCTCACTGATGCCTCATTGGAATTAGGGGCCAGTGTGCCCAAATATTCCAGTTTTTCAAAGCACCTTAAAATGGGGTTTTTATGTGAAATCCCCCAAGTTTTAAATGTGAGCTGCACATTCCGTATTTTTTAAAGATCTGCTTGGCCCCATGGTGGACCCCGTGGAACTGGTGAGCTCCCAGTCTGGGGCCTTAGGAAAAAATGCCAAACTCCATTGCTTTGATTAAAAGCAGTGTTTTCTGCACTGGGAATAACTCGTCTGCTTTTAGCTTTAAACTTTGTGGTTATTTTTGAAATGCCAGTTTATTTTGCTAAGGATGACTAAAAGCAACAATTGATTTGAGAAATGTTATTTCCAGGTCTCATTTTCTCGCTGTGCCTGAAAGCACTCCTGTTGTCCAGGCCTCCTCTTCCTCAGTGTCTCTGTGACACTTGACTCTCCCTATACCCCCACTCCCTCCCCATGCCCCGTCTTCATGTTCTTTCCCCCTCTTCTTTGGACCCCCAGTCCCACAGGACAGACCCCCATTTCTTCTCACTCTCTCACACTACCCTGGGCAGGCTCCTATACTTTGTTACCAGCACTGTGCCAATGACTCCTAAGTACCGCCTCCAGCCCAGCGTGCCCTCCAAGATTCTCCAAGATTCTCCAAGATGCCTTAAAGTCGTCTTAATTCCACAGTGCACTGACCTGGAGCATTATCTTTTCCCCCTGCCGCTCCCCTCTCTAAAGTCACTGTGAACAGAGCTACTATGCTCAGAAATTTCTTTCATTTATTCATTTAACAGCCATTTATTGGCTGCCTACCATGTGCCGGGGACACAAGAACACAACAAAGGCTTTGCTCCGATGAAGCTGACAATACACAGACATGTTCATGATATAGGAGGGCAAGGCAACGGCGTGACTCTGAAGAGGGGACATTGGAGCAGAGACCTGGATGAAGCAAGGGAGGGAGTCTTGTGGATAACTGAGGAAGAGGGTTCCAGGCAGAAGGAAGAGAATACGAAAATGCCCTGAGGCCCCAAGGCAGATTCTGAGAACAGTGAGTAGGCCAGAAAGGTTGGAATCAAATGAATGAGACGAGGGTAGGAAGAGAAGGAATTAGAGGCATAGCAAGGACCTGGGTGGTTCAGGGACTTATCAGGCAGCGGACCCAATTAAAAAGTAGACAAAGGTCTTGAACAGACATTTCTCCAAAGAAGATGCACGAGTGGCCGATAAGCACATGAAAGGATCCCCAACATCATTAGGCATCGGAGAGACTCAAATCGAAACCACAGTGAGATACGACTTCACACCTGCTGGAACGGCGGCACTGAGAAGGATGATCAGAGCGTGTTGGCTCGGGAGGGCGTGGAAGCGTGGCGCGCTCATCCACTGCTGGAGAAAAGGTAAAATGGTGCAGCTTCTTTGGAAAACAGGCCGGCAGTTCCTGAAAAATTAAATATAAAGTCACCGCAAGACCCAGCAATTCTGCTCCTAGAAAGATACTCAAGGAGAGCTGAAAACATGTCCACACAAAAACCTGAATGGGAATATTTACAGCAATATTATTTGTAATAGTCAAGATGTGGAAACAACCCACATGTCCATCAACTGAAGAATGGAGAAACAAAAGGTGATAGGTCCGTACAATGGTATTTTGTTTGGCAACAAAAAGAAATGAAGTTGTGATTCATGGGACAACATGACGAATTGCAAAGACGCTCAGTGAACGAAGCCAGACACAGAAGACCATATATTGCGTGATTGCATCGTGGGCAATGTCCCACATGGTCTAATCCCTAGAAATTAGTGATGGGGGGATTTCTTTGAGGGATGGTGGAAAGATTCTGGAAGTAGATAGTGGTCTAGTTGCATAACCTTGTGAATACACTAAAAATCACTGATTTGTACACTTAGAAATGGTCAATTTTATGGGATGTAAATTACATCTCAATTAAAAAAAAAAAAAAACCTGGGAGATGCACGGGCTTTGTCTCCTGGCTTGTCTATACCTCCACTGCCCCATCCTAGTCCCAGCTGTCATCCCTGAATTGAGGCCATGGTCATCGGACTAGCCTGGCTGTTCCCTCTCTTGCCTCGCGCAGCACCCAGAGTGCTCCCTTCATTTTATTTTATTTTTTAAAGATTTTATTTATTTGTCAGAGAGAGCATAGCAGGGAGAGCAGTAAGCAGAGGGAGAAGCAGGCTCCTGCCTAGCAAGGAGCCCAATGCGGGACTCAATCCCAGGACTCTGGGATCATGACCTGAGCCGAAGGCAGATGCTTAACCGACTGAGCCACCCAGGCGCCCCCAGAGTGCTCCCTTTAAACTATAAATCACATCATGCCCCTCCGCTAGGTAAAGCCCTCCAGCAGCTTCCCACAGCCCTTGGAATCAAATTCAATCCTCCTGCAGCCTACAGGACCCTTGTGTGATTCTCTCCTGTCTGCGTCGACCTCACCCTCATTCCGCTTGCCCCTCATCGTGGTCCAGACATACCGGCCTTCTCTCTGTTCTCAAACACCCAGGTTGTTTCCCTGTTGGGGCTTTTTTCTTGCTGCTCTCTCTGCCAAGATTGCTGTTCTCCGTGTGTGGGCAGCCCCTCTTCATTCAGGCCTCTGTTCCCAGCTCACCTCCTCCGGGAGGCCACCCTGAGCCGGCCGTCGGAAGCGGCTCTCCTTGCCCTGTCCACCTGCTTCATGACACTTCCCCAGACTGAGCTAACGTTGTTCACTTGTACGATTACTTGTTATGTGTCCCTCTCCTCCAGGTGGGAGCCCCCTGAGAGCAGGGGTCCGGCACGGGGTCCGGCACACAGCGGGTTCTCAACAGTACGTGTCTAACAAATCAACGAATCATCGTGCATCTGCCACTTACCAGGGCCGTGCCCTGACTCTCCTGAGCCTCTGTGGCCCAATCCGGGCAATTCTTGAGCCGGGTGGTGGTTACACAGATGCTCATTTTAAAACCATTCCCGAAGCTACACGTTTCTATGGCATGTACTTTTCTGAACATGGATTATTTTTCACACACACAAAAAAACCTTTTTGAAAATATGAGACGTTCTGGTGTTTATGCTCACATCCCGATGTCTTTTCCTACAGACCATTCTAGGAGCAAATCTCCCTGGTGGGGTCACCTGCCCAGGGCCCATTGGAGAGCTTGCCGGACAAGGAAGCAGAGGGGGGACATGGTCCCTGAAGCCCTGAGGAAATTGCCCAGGGGACTTTGCACTGTGCAGGGGGCTGGGGGCACGAGAAATAAGTTCAGGTCTGAGCCCACATCTCAGTCGAGGGAGGGGGCCCAGGGTTAAAGCCAGCACCTAGTGCTTGAGCCAGAACTGGCAAGATAAATGGCAGCTACACTCCGGTCCGCTCCTACGGGAGACTCTTCGGGTTATTTTAACATTGAGCTGGGGGTGGCAGACTTTTGAAGGGCTGTTTCCCTGGTTACGGAGACCCACTCTTCCCAGCCCCGGGGGCGACTCATGACAAACGCTACACACACGTGTGTGTTCGTGCACGCACAGCTATCACACGCAAGCATTTGAAGCAGGCCTGACAGATAGCTGTAAGATCACACAGTGTTAAAACTATCTTGCAAGACACACTGGCAACCAAGAACCGAAAATAAGTCCCAACTCTTGTCCCAATATTTCTACATCCAAGATTATTTCCTCATGATGTTATCCGAAATAGGAAATCCGTTTCCACAGAAAATTGTTCATCCCTATGTTCTCAACTCCAGTAAAAATTTGGAAACTACTGAGTGTTCAAAAATAGAAAATGATTAAGTGAACCACTTCTACACACACGATGAACTATGTTACGGTCAATAAAATTCTATTTGGGGAGAGCTGGTAAGAACCGGGAGGGAGACAGAATACAAAATTGAAATTATAGATGATTTCTACGTGACAACAGCAAAACCTTCTACACAGAAAAATACCAGGGAAAGAAATCCAATTCCGTAGTAAAGAGTTACCTTCAGCGGGTGGGAATGACATAGGAGGATCTCTACCTTTTAATTTTCTAGGAGGAATTTTCCTAAATTATCAAAACAATTTGATTATTTTTCAAATTTTTAGAAAAGTGGGTGAATACAAATACACATAAGGAACGCAAAAATTGTGAAGTTTGATGGCATGGGATAGGAGAATGAAAAGGGAAACTGAGGCACAGAAGGGGGAAGGAAAGGGAGCTATGTGATGAGTCCTTTTTTACGATACATGCATCTCAACATCAGGCAGCAGGTGGGTGTCAAAACCAGAGTTTATGTGCGATTGTGTCAACTCCAAGTTTGTGCTATTACCTCTTACCCACTGACCACCTGCCCCAGTCCCCCCCACCACCGGCATCATCATCACTGTTCATGTCCTCAATCCAAAGACACTTTTTCTCACATTTTAACATTTCTGAAATACAATTGCTATAGGAGCTTTTTCTTCTCTTTTACCTAAACCAACAATTCACGTATAATCGATGTTTGTCATACAATCCAGGAAATGTTGTAATTGTTGCTTTTTTATGGAGTAGTTCCAATGTGCCAGGGACTACCTAGTTCATCAGCTCCCAACACAGGGAGCTAAAAGACACAGTTCATGGACTGCTTTAGAGATGAAGAATGAGACACAAAGGAATGAGAGACATGCCCAAGGCCACCCAGGAAGTAAATGGCTAAGCCAGACCTTGACCCATGAAGCATCATGCAATCTAGTTTGTCTCCTCCAAAACATTCGGCCTGTACCTTTCCACAGTCTCCACCTCACACTCTCCCATTCTCTGGCCCCGGTTCTCTGTAGATAATGAATAAATCATTCTACACTGACTCATCAAAGCTCTTTTTGGGGGACCACCCATCCTCCACAAGCAATCCCTTTGTTTCCAGTAGAGTTGACTTTACCCCTTCCATAGACATGTGACTTAACCCTGGCCAATCCGATTATCATATTCCCTTAGTCATGGTGATTGGTTCAGAGATGGGCACCTAAACCCAGTTACAGCCAATGAGATGCCCTTGGATGCTTTCTGTGAATTTCAGGAATACACTGTGGCTCTTTTCACCTAGAGAGGAATTAGAATGGCTGGAACTGCTGCAGCCCTCTTGTGACATGAGGTCTGGTAACAAAGTCAACACTGAGGTAGCAGAGTCAAGAAAAGGGGAGAGAAAGAAACTGGGTCTTTTTGGATCAGTCTGTGACAAATAGTAATCATACCCCAGCTGGGCTGTTTTAAGTAAGATATTCTTTCCTGAAAACTCTTCAACAAGTTCCCAGGGTCTGGTAATAATGTCCAAACTTCACCATTTGGCATCCAAGGCCTCCCTGATCTGGCTTCAATCTGCAGTTTCCACTTCCAGGCTCTGCACATCTTCCTGTAATCCAGGATCCATCTGTTTCCCATTACTCGAACTTCAGCAACAAATAGGCATTTTTTCTTCTTAGCAGCTTTTATATAAGCTGTACCTTTTGCCTCAAATGGCATTCCTCTCCCCCACCCCACCCCATAGCAATAAAACTTCCTAACAGCCTTAGATGTCCAAAGACAGGGGCTCCCGTCACTATGAGGATCCTAGGCAGGATGAAAGGCCTTCAGAGGGGATATTACAGAGAGAATTCACGGCATCAAATAAAGTTTGGTTCAGCTCAGGCTTTCTCTGGCCTGGAGAGTCAATGACAGCTTGTGTCAGCATCACGGGGTAATCGTAAAAATATAGATTCACAGATGGAAGGAAACTTCGGCCCAGACCTACGGAATCCGCATCTCTGGGAATGGACCCCACGAATTTGGCCCTTTATCAAAATCTCCACATGATTCTAATGTTTGCTAACATTTGACAACTTCTGGCCTAGAAAAATGGGAAGTCCCTTTTAAGCCTGCAATCTTACAAAGTCTGGGCATTTATCAAATCTCAACTTCCCCTCCCACCACTTCTCCTGTTATAGAAATTCATGACTTTCATATTTCGTATTTTTCCCCTCTGGACCCTGATCCTTGAAAATCGTTCCACTGCAGAGCTTTGCATGAGAAGGCAGGCTTCATTGTAAAGATTTTATCAGCTGGAACTTTGTTGCCCCATCTCTTTCCTGCAACTATGTGCGGGTATGCATGCACTCCTAGTGCCATAAAGATAGTTGTGTTCAGTGTTTCTCCAAGAAGAGTGTCAATCTGTGTAACACAAATCAATCCTCCACGCTTTTCCCTCTCCTGTTCCCACTCTCACAAATGCCATTTTCTTCTGTATTCTTTTTTTTTTTTTAAGATTTTATTTGTTTATTTGAGAGAGAGAGAAAGTATGAGAGAGAGAGGGAGAGAGATCATGAGCAGGGGGTAGGGGCAGAGGGAGAATGAGACTCTCCACTGAGCAGGGAGCCCGATGTAGGGCTCGATCCCAGAACCCTGGGATCATGACCTGAGCCGAAGGCAGACGCTTAACCGACTGAGCCACCCAGGCGCCCACTTCTGTATTCTTTTAGCACACGTCCATGGAACATCTGCCGTGTGCCCGCTCTCTGCTGGGTGCCGCAGATACTGAGGTTAAACACAGCCCCAGTCCCTGTGTACTGGGAGAGATTGTTGCGTAACATTTTCGGACAAACGCAGAACACCGAGAATATGTGCTACTGATTCATTTGTTCCTTCACTCGCTCTTTTGTTTGTACAATGGAAATGTTTGAGCACACCCTGTGCAGGGTGATGGGGATACAGTGGTGGACAAACGGACAAGACCTTGCTCTGCAAGAGCCCTCCTTGCAGTGGGGAAGACGACGCTGAACAGGTGAATGAATGAACCCAGCCGTATCTGACAGTAATCCGTACGGTGAGAAAAATAAAACTAGATCACGTGAGAGAGGTGTTTGGTGTGATCGAGGAGGGCTTTGCTAAGGAGATGACCTTTGAGCTGAGACTCTGATCCAGAATGCTGAGAAGGAGCCGCCAGGTTGCGATGGAGAAGCATATCCTAGGCAGAGGCACAGCCAGAACAACTGCCCTGAGGTCCCCCATGGGTTCCAGGAACAGGAAGGCCAGTTGGCTGAGGGAAGAAGCATAGAAGTGAAGACAGGGAGGTGGGAAGGGGCCTAATGGAGCAGAATGTACCAGATCCCAGAAATCTGAATTATCTCATGTGCAATGGGGTGCCATGGAAGGATGCTAAGCAGAGGGGTATATAGGACTGTGGAGTCTGAGATCGGATGCCCAGATCTAGGATAGTGGAGTCAGTGTAGAAAGAAATTGCGTTCAAAATGGAAGTCAGGGGCAGAACCAACAGGACTGGCAGATGAATGGGATTGGGATAGGGCAGATGGAGAGAGAGCCCAGTCAGATGACAACTAGCCTGGGTTCGGGGGTGGATGAAGATGCCACACACTGGGATGGGAGAAGAAGCCATTGGTGAGGGGGCAGGGCAGTGGGACTCGGGGTACACGTTTTGGATGTGTGTTCGGCATCCAAGTGGCTCTGTTAGTGAGGCAGTTGGGTATGCAAGTTCTGAGCTCCCTGGAGAACTCCGAGTTGGAGATATAAATGGCAGGTTGTGGCCACATGGCCCTGACAGAGGCGTGGCCCTGGGATTGTGGTCTTGCCAAGGAGGAAGGATCAATTTCTTCCATTGGGGGAGTGGAGAGAAAGGCCCTCCACATTTACGTGTCACTTAGAGACTTTGGCTCGTAAGTGACAGAAACCAACCCTGGCTGCTGAGCAGCTCATAGGCTGAGAGTTGAGAAGGAAAGAACCCAGGTAGGGCCTGAATCTCCCGGCAGAAACTGGAGAACCGTCCTGGGATATCTCGGCCCCAGCTGCCTTCTGTCCTTGCAAGATGTCACAACAAGGGAAGAGTCCCAGGAGCAAAGTCTGAGGACCCACATCTTAGCCGTGGGGTGTGGTTGGGGGCACACCTGCTTCCACCAGGACCTCGTGACATGCAGGATGGGGCAGGGGAGCTCTCAAAGAAAACCTGGATACTATTCTCAAAGAAGGGAGGAGGGAAGCGAGGCAGACAAGAGCAGCAGACACCCGCTATACCCAGCCTGCCGGGAATCTCCAGCACATCTCTTACCACCCAGCTCAAAGGTCAAATTCTCTCTGAAAATTCCTTTGACCTTCAAAAATGAATTGATATGCTCTTCCTCTGTGCTCCCACTCTCTAAATTTTAAATGCTATGGGCTTGTCTACTCACCTCTGCAACAGACTGTGATCACACCACGGTCAGAAACACACTCCTATTCATCAGTGAAACCCCGGTGACTCACACAGGGCCTGGCACATAATCGGAATTCAGTCCAAAATGTGCTGCCTTGAATGTGGTCCCATCCATCGAAGATAATCTGGATCACAACCCTGAAACTTTTTAATGTATCATTCTGTATTCATTCTAAAGTCCAGGAGGAGTTGAGGGACAAATTACAGAGATCTCTCCCAAATGCCTTTCAAGTCACACAGCCAAATCAGTTCAGCAAATTACATGTAATCAACGAGGAAATCAATAAGTAGTGCAAGTGTGTTAAAGAGTTTAGCGGATTCATTATGAATTTAACACATTCAGCCCAATTTGCAAGAAGTTCAGAGAAAAACAGGCTTTAGCATGTAAACAGTGCCTCTGATTGCCTCTTCGGAGAGCCCCTGGCCACTCAGCCTTTGGAGGTAAGGGCAGATCAGGAGCCTCCCCGCCCGGCCCCACCCCCGCCTCCCTGGAGCCCAGCCAGCCTAGGCCAGTCGCATGACTCAGGAGTTTCACCTCCAAAGGCCAAACCGAGGATCTCACATCTTACGGGCTTTTCAGCTTGGAAATTCCATGGGAGATGAGAGAAGGGAGGGGGGAGGGAAAGGAGGGAGGAGAAATATCAAAAGTATTAAATCCCTTGGGAGGTTGCCCTTTCCCCTCAATATCTCAGCAGCTTCATGTCCCTGAAAGGGATCATGCACTAATTTATTCAACAAATGCTGTCTGAACACTTGCTCCGTGCCAGGTCACAGGCCAAGCTCAATCAGACCTGGACCCGCCTTCAAGCAACTCACTGTTGGGGCGACAGATGACAACATCAGCCCAAGTGGAGGACCTGACCCTCCCTGCCCAAGGTGGGGGGGAGGGGACATTTGATCAGGCTGCTGAGGAATGATGAAGAGTGTGTGAGGGTGACATCGCACAGGGGACAAACATCCTCAAAGGTACAGAAGCAAAATGGAGCATTTGGGGAATGACAAGTAGGTCAAGGTCACCAGAGCATTCCGTGCAGGGGAGGACAGCATGGGCAACGCCTCTTGCATGCAAATCCAAGGGCCTCCTCCAGTCCTCCTGGTTCAGCCCCCCATCCCATGGCAAATTCAGCCGTGGTACCCGGGGAAGGGGAGGGGTGTGTCAGGATCACCAGCAAGTGGTAGAGGCTGAATGTGGCCTCTGCCCCCCCCCCACCGCATCCTTTGGGAATTCCCATCTACCACAGGCACCTCAGTCACCTCTGGCCACAAATCTGCCCATGCTCCAAGTTCTGAATTGCGCTGAGAACTGGCATCAGTTTGGGAAATCATACAGCACACAGCCCTTATAATTCCCTCCTCTTGATTAGGAAAAACCAGTATCAGTAGAAGATCACCCACATTGGCAAGAATACCACCTGTGCGCTTACAGAAGCTCCGCCCCGCGGCAGAGTCGCTGGTCAATCCCTGCCTTGTTTCCCACTGATTCTTAACCCAGCGCTCCAGGTGGCCCCCACGACAATAGTCATCACCCAGATGAAGGGTGCACGCCTTTTCCTGCACAAGCATTCAACTGCCAGCCGTTACCACGGGCCAGGCTTTCAAGGAATGAAATAACAAAGGGAAAAAGAGCGTCTAAGAAGAGCACAAATGATAAGAAGGCAAAGAAGAGCCAGAAGAGTGACCAGACTATTATGTCGCAGTGATACCATACCCAGCAGCGGACCCGCTTCAGGCGTGGTGGCAGCCGGTTACATTAGGCCCTCCATCACTCCCTCAGCGAGAGAACACCAACTCAAGTGAATTGTAGCAAAAAGGGGGCCCACCGGCAAATTAACCCTGGGGCGGACCCGACTTTGAGGCTGTATCGGATCCAGGAGCTTCTGGGATGCCATCCGACATTTTCATGGCCTCTTTTCTCTCTACCTTGCTTGTCCGCACGCTGCCTTCCTTCCCAGGCAGAATTACCCTTTGTGGGCAACAAGCTGACCAGCCTATATCCCCACAGCGAGCAGCCATGGAGGAGAATGTCCTTCCCTGTGGGTTCAACCCGAGTCCTGGTTCTGGCCCCACTGGCCTCATCTCACTCAGGGGCTCAGATGCCCATCCTGGGGCAGGGAGGGGAGGATTGCCCACCCGCCCACAGGCACGGCACAGGGCGAGGGCCCCCACCCCAGGAAAGGGGAAGTGAAGACAGCAGGAAGGGAAATAGATAACATCAAAACTGATAGCATGTAGATAACATAAAAATAGCTATCCCCACTACTAGTGACTGCCCGCTTTATAGGGAGGGAGCAGAGCCACGGAGAGGGGAGCCGCGCGCCCAGGGCGGAGGGAGCAGTGGAACCTGGTGTGACTCGTGCTCTCCAGAGCCTGCTGTCTTCCTCTCCACACCCCCGCACCCCCGACCTAAATCTGAAATAGAAATCAAGAGAAGAACCCCGTCGCTGCAGCCCGGAGTTAGCCTTGCGGGCAGGAGATGCTCCAGGTTGCCTCAAACTGCCTTTCAGGGCAGAGCCCGGCAGGGGCCAGCAGCCTCCTCCAGAAAGAGCGCCTGCTGATTCCCGGCCTCCTCCAGACAGCCACGGGGGCAGATCCCTGGCCCATGCTCCTACCTGCATCACTGCAGTGTCCTCGGCCCCTCCCTAGAGGGTTCTGGAACAGGCCCGAGGAGTCAACAGCTTAGACTCCCCAGGTGATGCTGATGCGGGAGGCCTCTGTGTCCCCCTTGGAGAAACTCTGGTAAAATGGGGTTTGGAGTCCAATAAATGCAGCATTCAGTAGGTGCTCAGTAAGGGGCAGCTCGGGGCTCTAACAGCTGGCCCTATCTTGCAGGAGGCCCCAGGGTGCCCATGCAGATTAATGATCATCTGTAATAGACAGGTTTGGGGGTTCATGTCTGCACCACAGCTCAATCTGGAGATCTGCGCCTGTGGCCCCCAACTGTCTCCAGCAGTGGCCAGCGCTGACTGGGCCGGAGTGGGTAGCATTCCAAGGACAGCTCTGCAGTAAGCAGGTGATCGGGCCTCAGTTCCTCCCTTAAAAAGGCTGCAGTTCAAAGTCGCCAGCCCTGTAAACAACGTGAAGAGGTAGGCAAAGCGGAGAGCAAGGCTCTAGTTAAGGGAGACCTTTCAGAGGTCCCCGTGTGCAACGTGCGCCCAGGGTTGTCAGACCTTCCAAGGATTTTCGAGCATCCGGAAATCTGGATTTTTTAAATGACAAGTCTTAGAACATTTAAATTATTGATCGTGTTGTTAAAAATTCAAAATTGTCAAGGCCAACCAAAATACATCTGCAGGCTGGATTCCAACCACAGTCTGAGTGTCTAATTTTGCTATCATCAGCTTCATTTCCCAGCCTCCTTTGCATTTGGGTATGGCCATGTGACTAAGTTCTGGCCAATTGAAGTATTGGGCCGTCAGCAGGAGTGTTGTGTGGGACTACGCGGAAGTTTTCCTAAAAGGGAGGAAGTCTTTCAAACATCATTCCTGATGCTTGGAATAAGGAAGTGATAGCTGGAGCTTCAGCAATCACATTAGACACTGAGGTGACTTTGAGGTTGGAAGCATGCTAAAGGTGACAGAGTAGAAAAATAGGAGTCTGAGTCCTTTATGACACTGAAAAGCTGTCATACCAGTCCTGAGCTTTTGACTTCCATATTTCTTTTATAGGAGACAAAGAAACTTCTTGATTTTGTCATATGCAGCCAAACTTAATCTCCTATCCACTAGCTAGGTTTTTTTTTTTTAGATTTTATTTATTTATTTATTTATTTATTTATTTATTTATTTATTTATTTATTTATGAGAGAGAGAGTATGAGTGGGGTTGGGGTGGGAGGAGTAGACGGAGAGGGAAAGGGAAGAGGAAAGAATCTTAAGCAGACTCCACTTTGAGTGTGGGGCCATGAGTGCAGGGCCTGGTGAGCATAAACTTGATCTCCTGACCCTGAAATGAAGACCCTGAGATCATGACCTGACCAAGAGTCAAGGCTTAACCACCTGAGCCACGCAGGCACCCCATCTACTCGCTAGCTTAGACGAGACTGGGGCTTTCTGTCTACCCTTGGGTTTTATAAAAGGGTGCTGGATCTTTCTAACAAAACTCTCTTTAACTGGACTAGTTTGGATGGTGGGATTTTATCTCTTGCAAACCAAACATAATCTGTTTTTTCACTCTCCATCCCCACCCCCACCCTTTACTCATCACAAATGACAGTACCCATCAACTTCAAATTAAACAGTTGTTAAAGGGTCTTATTTTTTTTTAAAAAGCAAAATCATGACTGTTATACAAACAAAATGAGCACATGTCAAAGATATGATTTAGCTCATAAATAATGAGGGAAGAAGGAAGATCGTACAGCAAGTCCAACGAGAATCCAAGGGCTCAGTCCTTGGTCAGCTTCTTCGCTTATTGGCGCGCCCTGGACCACGGAGCTCTCAGCTGGGCTCACGGCTTCAAATGTCATCTGTGTCCTCCAACTCTCCAGTTCCTGTCTTCAGAGCACAGCCCCGAACTCCATCCTAGTGCGTCCACCCCTATTCAGGGTCTCTGCTTGAACATCTAGCCCCACTCAGTCTGTCTGAACCTAACTCAGATCTTCCCTCAAAACACCATCCCACCCACAGCCTTCCAGTCTCCCTGCAGCCATGTCCTCCTTCCATCAGCTCAGCCAGAACCTTGGAGTCATCCCTGCTTTCCCGAGTCTTCCACGTTCCACATCCCCTCCACAGACCATCCTATTGCCTCCACAGAACGTATCCAAGAGCCCAGGACTTGTCACCCTTGCGTCAGGCCGCCATCTTTTCGGACTTGGATCTGCAGGCACTCCTCAGAGGCCCTCGGCTACCACCGCCCTTATTCCTGTGCAGCCTTTCCCAACACAGCGCCCATGGCGAGCCCTGCTGAGTATAAGTCCCATGCATGTCATTTTTCTGCTTAAAAACTCCCCACAGTTCCCACTGCACCCCTGGGAAAGCCTTGGCTTGAAGTCAGGGCCGACCAGGCCTTCCAGGTCCAGCCCACTGCCCTTTCTGTCCTCTGTGCCACAGTCCCCTCACCCTCTCGGCTCCGGCCCCCTGGCCCCTGGCCATTGCTCCAACGAGCCAGGAGTGCCCCCTCGGAGGGCCTCTGCTGTGGTGTTGCGTCTGCTGTCAGGGGCGCCCTTCCTTGGTATCTCCTGGCTAACGCCTCCCCTTCCGGCCCCTGCTGGAATGTCTCTTTCCCTGACCCCCTGTTTCTGAGCAGAACCGCACAGCCGTGCCTGCCCCTCACCCTCCTGTCCCTCCTACCCTACTCTTTCTGTGCTCCCCCCACGGCTGTATCTTCTGCAGTTCTCGATCACGCACTGATTTATTGTGGGGTGTTTTGGTTTGTGGTCTGAATTCCCCGAGTAGAATATGAACACCTTGTGCTGCTTTTTATTCGTATCTGTTTCGCTCCTCGATGTACCCCAAAGGCCTGTAACGTGCCTGGCACATCGTGCTTGCTCAATGGATGGTCATCTCTGGACTGCTCTGTGCCAGGCACGGAGCGGGCCACCTTACACAGCCATTTCCTTGAAAGTCTCGACACTCCCATGCGTGATGGCTCAGGCGGAGGCCGGCGGGCATGGAGGGACTTGTGCAAGGACACAGAGTGAGCGCCAGGGCAGAAGCTGATCTGAGCCTGGGTGAAGTCCAGGGCAGGGACGCCGTCACCCTGCAGGCGGGGCCCATCCCCAGTCCTCAGGGCCCCGGATGCCTGGCTGATAAGGCTGAACCTTGTGTAGGACCGTGGTTCTCACCGTGCACCGAGCATCAGGACCTGGGAGGCTCGTTGAACACAGATTTCTGGGTACCACCCCCGAGGCTCTGAGTCAGTAGCTCTGGAGGGGGGCCAAGGATCTGCTTTTCTAACACGTTCCCAGATGCTGCTGCCACCGCTGGTCTGCACACCTCACTCAGAGAAGCCTGGAGTGGGCCGTGGGGGACCGCCGATGGGCATTCATTAGGGGAGCCCGAGTCCTCTTGCCTTGGCAAGGGTCCTGTCGCAGGCCGGACGGCAGATGAGGAAACCCGGCAGGGGCAAGACCAGGCTGTGGTCCGGGGACCAGAGCAGAGGGCAGCGGGTCCAGGAGCAGGTCAGGGGCATCTCTGCGTCCCCTTGGGCCCTCTTCCTGGCAGCTTATCTGCAGCCCTCTCTTCCAGCTGCTCAGCACATCTCAGCAGCGGCTGTGGGCTCCTGACTCCTCGCTCACTTGCAATTTTAATTATCTGCCAGAGCACGATTTCCACAGCGCCCCGCCCCCCACACTAGGGGAGGACACAAGGCGAGCCAAATAGCTCCAAAATGTATGATGTCAGCAAAAAAAAAAAGGAATCACAATCTCCTCGGCAACGCCTTGGGGCTGGGAGCTGTGGCAGTGAATTCAGGGACGTCCCTTTTCCCTGGGTAGGTGGGCTGCAAGCAGGGGAGGCAGGTGTGCGCAGGGTCCTTGGACAAAGCCCCCGACTCACTTTCCTCAATGGTCCAATCAGTTACCCAAGAATATCCAGCAGCGCCAGCTTGGCCCCAGGCCCCAGATGCTGGGGACTGAGACGGGCCTTCCCTGCTGGCATGGCAGGGCCAGCCTCATACACCCTCCCAAGGTGGGACGTGCACGCTGACAGCTGGCACTTGAACAGTCTTGCCTTTATCACAAATGAATGAGAAAAATGTATAACTAGCCTATCCACTCCTTGCTGTTCTGAGGAATTATTCTGTAGAAAGGAACTAAACTTAAGTCTTTTTGAAGTGAGTGGATCTTGGGTGCCTGGGTGGCTCAGTTGGGTAAGTGTCCGCCTTCAGCTCAGGTCATGATCCCCAGGCTGTGGGATCGAGGCCCACATCAGGCTCCCTGCTCATCGGGGAGCCTGCTTCTCCCTCTCACTCTCCCTCTGCTCTCTCTCTCTCAAAAAAATAAATAAAATCTTAAAATAAATAATAAATAAATAAATAAAGTGAGTGGATCTCAAGAAAATATTCACTAAACAGTGTGTATGCAGCAAGTGTATAATGCTTACTTGCCGCTCAGGGATTAATTCATTAGCACTTTATAACCACCCTATAAGGCAGGTGCCATTATCATACCCATTTTGCAGATGGAGAAACAGAGGTACAGAGTTGCTGAGTCCTTTCCCCACAGTCACACAGCGGCTGGTAGAGGGAGGATGTGCTCCTGGGCAGCCTGGGTCTAGAGTGTAGCTCTCCGCAGCGTCCTCAGGATGTGGGCAGGACGCTGGTCCTCCAAACGCTGAAGTTGGGGAAGCAGGGAGCAAGCCAGCCCTTCTGCCTCAGCCATTCTAAGACGGTTCGAAGTTCCGCTGCAGGAGGCAGGAAGTAGGAAGCCCTCTGGATCCTTCCAACCACTGAGTCTCCCAACAGGACAGAGGAGGGAACTGGTGCCCAGATCTTCTCAAAACAGGGAGTGTTTATCTAGACACCGTGATACACAGTGTTGTCTATCTTGAATGACCCTCCTTGACTGGTGGTAAGCGGGGAGGAGGGCAGGGAGCCTATCACCCTGGCGGGGGGATGGAGTGAAGCAGGACAGGTCAGTGACAGGCAGAGCAGTGAGGACGTGTGTCCTGGGGACACGCCCCAGGCACAATGAGGCTTGGGTCACACAGAGACTGATGGAATGAGGGCTCTTCCAGACCCGTGGCTCCCAGTCCTCTCACACACGTGCCCCCTTTTTCATAATAAATATTTCAAAGCAGATCAGAAAAACAGATAACTGCCATGTCCAATCCATGCTGTTACAGAGAAATATCTATCGAGGTGAAGCTTAATTTGTTTGCTTTTTAGAAGTGTTCTTTACTATCCTGAAATTTTAGATAATACAACATATGTGCAGACACACTTAATATAGATATACGATATCTCCCACCCATAGTATGAAAGAAAACAATTCACAATACAATACAGGAAAGTACTCTGACAAGATATATTAGATGCAGTGACATAATCCAGTAATCCAAAAAATCCAGTAACCCCACAGGCCCCCCCCTGAACTCAGACACCACTTCCCTTTCAAAATACATACATTTGGATTGAAGAGCGGCGAGATGCCCAGATGACTTACAGAAGACATAAGAAGCACAGGGAAACGAACAGGCTGAGGCGGAGCGGACCTTCCATTAAAACCAGTGTTGGGATTAGTGTCAACAGATCAGACGTATTTATATGTGATAAGAGGAAAGGCAATAATCTTAATTGAAGTTTGGTTAGCGCGCCGAGACAAAGGGAGAAAATAAGGAGGTGAGCCAGCGTCAGGGAGAAGGTGGGCCGTCTGTAGAAGTACAGTGCCCAGATAATACCCTGTGTTGCAACGGGAGACAAGGCAGTGCTGAGGAATCCCAGAAGACATTCCGAGGCATGTCCCCAGTCTCAGAGACCTGGGAAACTGTGTCCTTGGAGAGGAGACAGGACACGGTCTATGGCGCGGAAAAAAAAAAATAAATAAATAAATAACACAAGATGCCTTAGAAAAGTTGTGTCATTGGCTGAAAACACTATCAGAGTAAAAATGAAAAGTAACAAGCCCCAAATAAATCATTTTAATGTGTAATTCCGGAAGAGCGATCTCTTAGAGTTAGGCTGTATGAAAATATAAAATCATATTGAAGAGCAATAATTTTGAATATTTTTGAAAAACATTAATGAAATTTAGTGAGCTTTCTGCATTTTGTGTATCTCCACTAATTTAATGCAATTTGGTTCTAAGTCTGCTGTAAGAAATAGGCAATGAGTAACTACCTCCTCTCGCAGTAACTGATGGGTGGCTGGAAGCCCTTTGCAGCTAACTACGAGTTCGGAAGCACTCTGACAGATGAGTTAGCTGAGTTAGACCCAAAGAAATTGCCAATAATCTCAAGACAGAGTTTTTCTTCCCTCAAGACCTCTCTCCTCATCCCCCAAATTACTGGGATTTCACATAAATGTCTTGTAAAAACTTTTCCTTATTAAAATATTGACCTATTATTGATTATATTGGTGCCGAGTAACCTGGTGGGACATTTAAAAGTCTGGAGGGTTGCAGACCGTTCTTCCTTGTGTCTTGCTGTGTAAGACTGTCGTGCCCATGGCAGGATTCAAGCATCCTTGTCCCCTCCCCCAAATGCCGCTAGCATTCACAATCCCTGTGACAACAAAAACACTGCCTCCCATTTGCAAAGGGAGGCTATCATCCAGGTAAACATCCTGGATCAGCACAGTAAAGGAGGACTCAGGTTGGGCTGTCCTGACCTGCTGCTTTATTGAGTCCCCGCTCCATGCAAGGTTCTCAGCGAATCCTCACAGCAGACCAGAAAGCCATTCTATTATCCTCATTTTATGTATGAAGAAATGAGAGTCAGAGGAATGAAGCGACTTGCCCAAGGTCAACCAGCTGGTGAGCTGTTGGCTCTGTAACTCCAGTGTCCTCATTTGTAAAATAGCTGGGAGGCAAGCACTCAATACATATTTATGAATTGAGTGAATAGGAAATGAACTGACTAGGAGAACTGTCTGGAAGGCTTTCTTCATTCTAGCACCCAATCCAGTATGTTTCTGGAATATATAAAATCAAAAATGAACTTCCGGAGTCTGACAAATCATGGAATAAGAATTCCGACTTCATATAAGAATTAGAGGAATTAAACAAGACCCATGTTTTGAAAGTACTAGGCATATAATATTCCCATCCCTTCCATATCCTTCACCCCACCTTCACTTTCCAAGGTCAAGATAAAAATTCCCCTTAATAAAGACAATCCTTCACGTGATTATAGCATTTTACAGATTGCAAAAACACTTCTATATGCATATTCTCACTTGATTTTCATGTATCAAAAAAGAGTGAGTTTTGAGCACCAACTAGATACCCAGAGACACCAGCTTAGGGACGGAAGGCAGACCCCGGTTCTCAGCCCCACTCAGATTTTCACATTTCCTCCCTCTACTCTTCCAAAATACTGCCTAATTAGCATGGAAGCGGGGCTTTGGCCCTTCCCTGTGCAATCTGGCTTTATGTGAAAGGTCACACTTGAACCAGCTTGGCTCTGCTTATTCCCCTTCCAAGCCTGCATTTGGCTCTTAAAGGAGCTTTTCCTCTTCCACTCTGAAAATATCCTGAAGCTGCTGCATGCCTGTCCCTAAAGGGTTCACTCAACAGATCCTTATCCAGCCTCTCCCTTCATGGGGATAGGTGGGAGCTGGGGTTCTATTTTAGGGAGAAGGCAACAGGCGAAAACAGAGGGTGGTAGCTGGAGATACCAGGACCATGATGAAAGCTGATCAAAGCTCTTCGTGGGGCACCTGGGTGGCGCAGTCGGTTGAGCATCCGACTCTTGGGTTTCTGGCTCAGGTCATGATCTCAGGGTCATGAGATTGAGCCCGAGTCAGGCTGGGGGCTCAGAGCAGAGTCTGCTTGAGAGTCTCTCTTCCTCTCCCTCTGCCCCTCTTGCTCATTCTCTCTCTCTTTCTCTCTCTCTCTCAAATAAATACATAAATCTTTAAAAAAAAAAATCTTTCCTTGTGTCTACCCTCCCTGCTAGAGGTGGGAAGGCATTCTTATCACCAAGGAGCTGAGTATGGAGTCTTGACCCCACCCCCTTCCACCTGACCCCCGCATCAGCAAGTGGGAAAGAACAGGAAATTATAAGTGGTGAAAATATCCCTGGGAGGACATTTACATGTGATAGGATAAGCCAAGGACATCCAATCCTCCCACAATAAACCCCTGTCACTAATTCCTACTTAACTCAGTTGGGCGGGGTGGGGGGTGCAGGCAGGAGAGGGGACAGCGAGGTGATGTCCACAGACCGGCTCCTACAGAATGAGCAAGGGCGGGGCTTGGTCTCTGGCAGCAAAGGAGATGCCCATCTTCTCCCAGGATTCCTGGCTTGGACTCTTCCCAAAGTGTGCCTCTGGGTCCCGGCCAAGGCAAGGATACACTTCTGTGGTCATTGTTCATGCCACCAAAAAATCAGAGCAAGAAAAAAGGCAATGCATGGCTGAGTTGTGGGGAAGGGGCAGGTCTGCTCTGTGCATGTAACCTCCCTACTCTGTCTTGCTCACCCAAATGCCTCAGACAGGGTCTAACACGCACAAAAGGTGCTTCGAGAGTACTTGTTAATGGAAGAAAGGAGAGGAAGAAAG
Organism: Ursus americanus; assembly: GCF_024610735.1. Taxonomy (NCBI): domain Eukaryota; kingdom Metazoa; phylum Chordata; class Mammalia; order Carnivora; family Ursidae; genus Ursus; species Ursus americanus. Next base: position 3,454,521 of record NC_142141.1, on the reverse strand, counting down.
CAGAAAGACAGGTGTTTGGGGGATGGTCATCCTTTTCCCTTATACTTGTAGAGGGCTATGAAATGTGTGAATTTCACATATGTTATCTAACTGCCTTCCAGAAGCTACCAGGACTGAACTTTTAACTAGAGCTTTTGTGTTTTAGATTAAGCAGGTTTAAAATATTCTTTGCAGAAAGTGCAATGGATAAACCCTTAAGAAATGCTACAGTTTTCAGCCCTTTGAAGAATTAACTCTTGGAAACTGATGGGGCTTAGCGTAGGGTGCCCTAAAATATGCCACTTCTGCAGGTTGATTATTTTGAATCAAAATTTCTTAAGAAACAGCTGGTACCAGAAGGATACTCTGACTGCCTTTGTCACCCTGAAAGGAGGAAATATGTGAAGTCTACCCTCCCTGCTAGAGGTTGGAAGGCATTCTTATCACCAGACATAGGAAATTCGGGACTGAGAAGGCTGTATAAACAAGCTGTTACTTCTTCATTCCTTTGCTAACCCAAGCCCAAATCCCTTTGCCAACTCTTCGCAAATAATTGTTTTCCTTTTTTAAAAGATATAAAAGCTACCTGCTTTTGTCACTTTGGAGAGCACATAGTTTTAAGAGCTCCCATAGTATGAAATTACATTTGTTTTTCTCTTGTTGATCTGCCTTACGTCAATGACTGGACCAGCCAAAGAACCTAAAAGGGAAGAAAGGAAAAAATTTCCTCCCCTCTAAAATCATTCACTTAAAAGGGAGAGAGACTCTTAATGAATTAATGCATCCAGACTGTGATATTCAGTGCCTACTCCCACTTAAAAAAGACCCAGTCTTGTCGGGTTCAATCCTCATACTGATTCAGACTAGTGAATCCAGCCAGCAAGGACCAGGAAATACAGGGGACCGAGGAACATGTAAACCACACCTGGAGGCTGCAGTCAGCAAATGCAACCTGGGAGAAATGTCATAAGACACACAGCACATTTCTTCAACAACAAAATTGCTTTTAAAAATTGAGAGAGAGAGAGAGGGGTCTGGGAGAGCACATCAACCCATTGCTACAGTACGAGCCATGCCATATTTGGATCACATTACAGCATGCGTTTTTCCAGCGGAAGTCACCCCAAGGGGAGCAAAAATCGTTTTTCGAGGGGTGGAAAAACTTAGTTGTTTCAATGGTTTGTGGCCCTCCAAAGGGCCCCAGTACATAAGGAAATACACAGTATATATATATATGTGGTATTAAAATTTCACAGAGTAGGGTAAGGAGGGGTGTGATTGGGGGGAAAATATTTTAAGTAGTTCCTTAGAGGGCCATAATGGAAAAAGTTTTGAAAACACTCAATTAGAACACTCAAATTGTAAAATATGAGGCAGCAGGGGGAATGTTAGCTATTTACTGAGTAGCTGATAAAGCACTAATTTTTTCGGTAGGATAATGGTATTGTGATTACATTTTTAAAAGCCCTTATCTTCCAGAGATAACTACTGACATATTTGCAGATAAAATAGAGTATGGGAGAGACAAATATGCAGACAGAGAGCCAGAGATAACAGGAAAGAGATTCACTGATGTTTCTCCAAGCACTAGACTTCGTTCCTGTTGTGTTTGGGGGTCCATCTTTTCTTAGACTGTGTGCCCACTGGTGCCGTGGATCAAACTCAGCCCACAGTTGTTTCGTTCAATCTTCACAGTGTTTTAAAACTAGTTGAGCCAACATTTTCAATGAGAAATGACACTTAAAACTCCCTAGTTCCAGCTTCTCTTGCAAAATCAGACTCTCTGAACTTGGACAGTGCCCTTGCTCTTCTGGTCACCACAACCACCCCAGATCATACAAGAAATGCCCACACTCACACTCTGTTCTGCCTCCTGTCTTTTCCTTCCCTACTGTATGGAAGGAAATCATATCATTAACAGTGGGCACCCATCCTTGCCCACCAACTGTGAGCCAGGCAGAGTTGGGCCATGTTATCTCCCTGAACCTTCTTATCGAACCAGGAGGTAGGTCCTGTCATTATTTCTCTTTGACAGATGACAACACCGAGGCTCTGACAGCACACCTGCTGTCCCTGATTCCAAAGCTTGTGTTTTATCTGCTGTACCAACGACTGCTGCCTCCTTCATATGACCACAGCACATCGGCTCACTCCCCCAGATTCTTGGACAGTCTTGACTTGAAGGGGGGAGTGGCAAAAGTCCCTTCAGCTACCCCTAGGACTTGGCCTTAATCTGGTTGTTTCCCTAGTAGGGGTGTACCTACCATATTTGACACCCAGAGTAGATCATTTTATTAGCACCCTCTCCTCTCTATAAGGTAGGTAATTACTTATAATTATCTTTAATAAAATAATAATTAAAAGTGAAATGGATATATTTCATATACAAATGAAAATTTGTAGTAGCAAACAAAAAATATCATACTTCACTGTTTGTCTTTTGTTCCATCGTTTTAATTTTTTTTTTAAAGATTTTATTTATTTATTTGAGAGAGAGTAGAGTGAAAGAGAGCATGAGCAGGGGTGAGGGGCAGAGGCAGAGGGAGAAGGAGACTCCCCGCTGAGCAGGGAGCCCCCCCCATGCAGGACTTGATCCCAGGACCCTAGGATCATGACCTGAGCCGAAGGCAGGTGCCCCCCAGGTGCCCCCACCATTTTAAATTTCAAACACAAATACCATCTCCAAGTAGTCACGTAGAATGACAGGACTGAAGAGCTCCAAGTTCAGTGTCTTCGTCTTTGCAATCACTGTGCTTTCATTTATTTCAAATCGATTGTTCACACGTAGGAGCGTATAGCATTTAAAACCTCTCCCAAAGCAAACTTGAACGATTACAAACTGTTAACAGCTTCCTCTCAAGCGAGAGCTTCCATCAGAGTCTAAGTGTGTCACCACCAACTGTAGAGCTCAGAGGTCTCAGAATTCGTTTCCGTGTAGAATAATATTTTTTTAAAGAATAAGTAATAAAAATGTGCCAATTTGAAGCTGACATATATTATGAAAACTGTCAACTATAACCACAGCAATCCTTGAGAACTTACACCAACAAAAAGTTTTTTCAGGGAGGAAGATTCTTTCTCTAACATTGTTTAAAATAGCAGGCATATGGTGATAGTCGAAAAGCAAACTGACTTTTAGTTTTCTCCTTTTTGTGGTTAAATTCTCAGATGATGCACCCTATTGCTTCCCTGGCCATCCTGCATGCTCAGTCCCTCCGGAACATCCTTCCCTGAGCCCAGAAGGGCCCCTGATGAGAGCTGCCTCCTGGAGCAACAGAGTGGGGGAAAGCCCCCAATTTGGAATCAGAAGAGTGGGCTGGACCCCCAGCTCTGCACTTCATCTTTTCAAGCCTCAATGTCCTGCTCTGCCAGAAAAGCCCAAACACACAAAACAGGGGTGCTGCGAGAAGCACATGAGACTCTACCGTAAGTGAAAGTTCTTGATAAACCATGAAGCAGTGTTCAGAACCCAGGCAGCATTCTCAACAGATGAGCGTTGCAGAAGATTCTAGCACCGTTTGTGCATAGCACTGTTTACTGATTACTCTCTGCATCTGTGAACCGCGTTTCCAACACCAGAGAACGGTTCTGATACCAACTCTCTGGACACCGCGTGGTTCAACCCAGTCCTGACATGGACTGCCTGGGTTAGCACAGGCCCCGCTGGTTGAGGGCTCAGTCCCACGGATGCCCTGTTAAAGACAGTCACAAATCCTAGGTTGTTGCCTATACTTCTGACCAACTGGCTATAAATTCCGGGGGTTTCCACAACCTTGTCAGGCTTGATCATTCGCTAGAATGGTTCACAGAGTTCAGGAAAGTGCCTTACCTACTGTTACCGGTTTATCATAAAGGCTAGACTAACTCAGGAGCAGCCAGATGGAAGTAATGCCCAGGGCAAGGTATGGGGGTGGGGTGGGGCTTCTGCACCCCCTCTTGATGTGCCATCTTCCCAGCTCGTGGATATGTGTTCACCAACCCAGAGGCTCTCTGAACTCAATCATTCAGGGTTTTATGGCAGTTTCCTTGCATGGGCATGGTGGAGAACATCACTGGCCATTGGTGATTGAATCAACCTCTAGCCCCACAGCTCTCCCCAGAGGGTGGGCGTGGGGCTGAAAGTTCCATCCCTCTAACCATCGATTGATCTTTCTAGCAGCCAGCCCCCATCCTGAAGCTATCTAGGGGACCCCAGCCACCAGTCACCTCATTAGCATACAAAGACGCTCATCATTCCTTGATATTCCAAGGGTTTTAGGAGCTTTGTGCCAGGAACCAGAAACAAAACCCAAATATATAGTTGTCATCATCTCCCAATTTGCATATATTATCTGATTTAATGTCCTGGTCATAATTCTGTGAGGTCACTCTGTCATCCCCATTTAAATGATTAGGAAAAGGTCAATCAGAGAGGATAGCAGACTTGTCCAAGGCATTACAGGTTCCAACTCAGGTTCTAAACATTCCAGAACCTGCCAGAAGAAGGGATGGCTTCACCTTGCTCACCATGGACTGAAAAGAAGACATGTACCCTCTGGGCATCACCCTGAAGCCAGGGGCACAGGAAGCCAGCCTCACTGATGGAACTGGTGTTATTGATCTGGGGTGAGAAGTTACCAGGAAGCCGACTTGAGCAGCAGGGAGGAAAGATGGGTATGCTTGCTTATTCTCACTTATTTAAAGGACTTTTGAGCAACTGAGCGAAAGAGGGATCAAAGCAATCTTGTGCTCTGGTCCAGGCAGCCAGAGGGCTTCTAGATCAAGTAAGATGCCTTGGGAGTCCAACTGGCTAACTACCAGGGAAATAGCCCCGGTGCTTGAAGCCTGAAGAAGGCAAAGCAGCAGGAGGACAGATCTGCATCCCTATTTTAGATTTTGGAGACTTAAAGCTGAGAGACACGAGATGACTTGCCCAAGGTCCCACAGCCCCCAGTGCAGCGCACCAGTCTCGGGCACTGAACCCCTGTCTGTGGGACCGCAGGGTCTGTGATGGATCCGCAGTGTATGGCTGTCCAGCCAGAGGCGTAAGGCCCCAGGGGCTGGGTATCTTCTACAGAAGCCACAGACTCCGCTCTCACAGCAAGAAGCTCCCACAGGAGTGATGATTCTGCAGCCTCTGCCTACGACTTTTTCTATTCTGGGTGCAAGGCGTGCAATTAGCATAAATCTGAATAAATTTCTCATTTTTAACAGAAAATAGAAATACATGAAAAAAGAGCTTAAAAAGCTCATGTTAACTAGTGAAATCGTGTATCATCGTCCTTCTTCAGATTCTACCTCCCATCCTTCCTTTTACCAAGAAGCCCATCCTCATCTTTGCATCTAATGAACTCTTCTTCAGCCTCAAGGCCCAGCTGGAAGGCCATGTCTTCCACGGAGCTTCCCCAGAGGCATCCAGGGCAGAACTGATGGCTTTTCCCCTCACGCGCCTCCCCCCCAGACCATGTATATCCTTTGCAGTCTGTCACACTGCATTCTAGCGTACCCCGGAAGTGATCCACCTGAGGTGGTCGTGTCTCGAGGGCATATGCCTCAAGGGATTTGTTTGACTGAAAGGCTCTAGAAAGTTCTCTCAATGCTGCAGGTGCCTTGACACACTGCAATACTCAGCCTCAAACTGAGGGACTCCACACCCCAGATTTGTTTGCATCATTTCCTTCTGACTCTGTTCTGAGGGGCTGCCCAGCGTGGGACTGCTCCCCCTGGTGCTGTGAGGACACCATTCGTGTCAACACTAGGTCGGTGGTTAGGAAAAGGTCAGTCAGAGAGGATAGCAGACTTGTCCAAGGCATCAGAGATTCCAACTCAGGTTCCAACTCAGGCTACAAAGGGTCCTCCAGACAGGCCAAAATTATCCTAACTAAGCCCCTACATATAAGTCAGATGGTGGCCCCCTGAAGACCCTAGTCCTCCAGCCTACTGAGCAAGGCCTGCTCTGTGATAGTTAAGGAAAGCCAGTTGGCGCTCTAATGTAGATATCTACATTCCTCCCAGCCGGCCTTTGTTCTTCTGCTTCTCTGAGGGCTCACCCTCCAGCTACCTTTGTTCCCCGTGTGTCCCCCACACCCATTCCCTGCCATGGCCACCCACTGCCCCAACCCCACGCTGGACATCAGCCTGAGTATTTCTCTGCCCTAAATCACCCTGCACACAAGCCTCTGTATGTAACAGACTCTGACGGAAAGTGTGGAGCAAGGACGGGTGGTTGTTGAACCCCACACAGGGCAGACAACAGCCTCAACTTGAATATGATCCTAAAATCCAGTATAATCCTAAAATCTTACCAGGAAGAATTTCTGCCTGGCTACATTCACCCTTAGACGCTAGCTTGTTGACCTTTTGTCCCGCTTTTTTCCTTCCATGACAGCCTCCCCATTCCCCTCAGGTCCCTGTCCAAACTCCCTCCCAATTAAGAGACTTCGGGTTTCTGGTCCCTACTCTGCTTGAAGCTCCTGGGAACAGCTAGGCACCCCCACCCCCACCCCACCCCCCACACACTCAGCTAAGGGCTCTCCATTCCTGGGCACCATCCTTGAGCCGCACCAAAAACATGCAGGGCATTGATATTACCATTTCCCTTCATGTGACCAAATTCCAGGTCAGGGATCCCTCCCCCTAGGAACAAAGGAAGTCCCAGGAATTGTATGTTGTTTTTCTTTCTATGCCGTCTCCTGCATAGGGGCTATAAGGAAGTCAAGGTCAGAAACTGTCTTCCTCATCTCCCCGATCCTATTTCTGCCCAGAACTAGGGAAGGATGATAGAGAGAGTGAAGAAATGATGGATGGATGACAACACAGCACTCAAACCAAGAGAAAGGCAGGAGGGAGCAAGGAGACACTTTGGCGTTGGGGGTTGGCCATGTGTTTACTCATTACCATGCATTCCTGGAGGGATCCGAAAAATCGCATATCTATTTCATTGGTATGGAGCAGATCATCTGAAAGGTCATTGTGGTAGACTGCATTAGTGCTCAGTAAATATTTGCTCTCCACACTCTGTGGGCAGAATACACATCCCAAACCCATGGCCTTGGCCTTGGCCGTGTGACTTGCTTTGACCAATGGAAGCTGAGTGGAACTGACAGTGTGGCCATACTGAGCAGAGAATTTAAGATGCACTGCTATTTCTGTTCCTCCTTGTATGCTCTCAACATGGGCCATGAGAAGATCCCGCTCCAGGAACTGCAAGAATTGAAGATACATGGAACAGATCGGAACCCAAGCCGGGCTGAGCCACAGCAGACCCGCAGACCGGTGAATGAGAAATAGCCATTTGTTGTTGTAAGCCACAGAGTTTTGGGGGGTTGTTTGCTGTCCAACATACACTGACTAAGAAGGTCAAGGTCATCTAGGACAACCTCCACCCAATGCGTAAAGCCACTTCTCACCATTTCTGCCAATTTAAAATCAAGCCTCAGCTTGTGTACTTCCGTGATGGGGGTCACTGTCTACTAAGACTGAAATAGTTAGACCCAACCCACCCCTACCTGAGTTTGACCATTGGTCCCAGCTCCCCATGTCCCTCTTTCCCGGCCTCACAGAGTAAGACCACCCCAACGGGCCCGGTAGAGACTGAGGCGGTATGGTGTTATGGTACCACCCACTCCCCACTCTGACCCCAGCTGCTCCCATAGCGCATGGTCCCCTGCGTCTTCCCCTCTCTACTGACTCTCCTTGCCTACCGCCCTCCACCAGTGCAAAGTCTCAAACCGACATTGCAGCTGATCAGTGTGACCCGTGGCCAGACTCCTGCCTCTGTGGATTTAGACGGTAGGTCTGCACGAGAAACACCTGGTTAGAAGCAGACTCTGGAGCTGCCCAGACCCGAGGATAGATGCCAGCCCTGCCACCACCTGCTGTGTCATCTTGGACGCAACACTTCATTTCTCAGAACCCTGATTTACTCATCCGCACAAGAGGACAACCATTGCCTCCCTGCACAGAGCCGGTGGGACGACAAGCAGTACTGTGCAGCATGAGCCGAGCACGGTCCCAGCCCCCAGAAAGCTCTCGGTCTTCACCGAACAATTGCCAGAGTGCTTGTTTACTCTTGATGCCTATTGAACGAACTACACCTACGTTTCAGGAATAATGTTTGCTTTCAAAAAGGGCTTTAACATTTTTTTAAATTAAAATACTCACGTAACTTCCAGTTATAAGGTAAGTAAGTCCTGGGGGTATAATGGACAGCCTGGTGACTGTAATTAACAACGCTGTATCGCATATTTGAAAGTTGCTAAGACGGTAGATCCTAAAAGCTCTCATCCCAAGAAAAAAATTCTGTAACTCTGTGACGAGGTTAAACTAGACCTCTTGCAGTAAGCATTTCGTAATATATGTAAATAACAAATCATTGTCGTACATCTAAAACTAATATAATGTCATATGTCCATTATGCCTCAATTTAAAAAAAAAAAAAAAGGAGGAAAAAAGTATTCGTACAGTGCCAGAAGAAAGAAAGAAAGATAGAAAGTTTGATCACCCACAGACAACCCTGTTAAAATATTACCTAAGACCTGTTTGTGTAGACCCTTCGTTTTTAGCCCGGTAAATACTCCGCCTCACCGTCCTCGCCCTGTCAGGGTAGGTAGCCGAGCGCAGATGGATGGAACAGCCTTGGGGCTCATGCAGCCTCGTCTTCCGGTCCCACTTTGTCCCTTCTAGCCTGTGGCCCTGGGTCGGTAACTTGACCTTTTGGATCCCAACTGCATTTTTTTTTTAAGATTTTATTTATTTATTTGACAGAGAGGGGGAGAGAGAGCACAGGCAGGGGGAGTGGCAGGCAGAGGGAGAAGCAGGCTCCCCGCTGAGCAAGGAGTCCGATGCGGGGCTTGATCCAGGACCCTGGGATCATGACCTCAGCCGAAGGCAGACGCTCAACTGACGGAGCCACCCAGGCGCCCCTCAACTGCATTTTTGACATGGGAAAGGGTTTTTAAAACAGCTTTATTGGAGCCATGAGTCACACATCAGAGAACTCACCGTTCAGTGTACAACTCAATGGCTTTTGGTGTAGAGCCCGGAGTGAGGCTGCCAGCTTCCTCAGAAAGGCCCTCACGTCCTTTCTCCCCCTGGGCCTTCACTCTCCTCTCGCGGGAAGTGATGATGTGTGTGGATGTCACTCATTCGGTCCTGTCGCAGGTAGTCCTGACAACCTGCTACCCCCCAGGCACTGCCTTGGGCCTGTCGGTGCGTCAGATCGGCAGTGATCTGACAGACAAGGCCCGCGGCTTCCCGGAACTCGCAGACAGCGAGCACGGGACCAGGAGACTGGCAGAGTAAAAGTGAGCCGAAGGACGGGCCCAGGGTACCTGGGGAAGACTATTTAGGGGCAGCCAGGGTAGGCCTCCAAGAAGAAAGAATGAAAAGGAGCCAGCGATTACAAGAGCCGCAGAGAACATTCCAGACAGAAATAACAGCGAAAGGGATGGGAATAAACCTGGCTTCTCAGGAAAACAGACAGCAGGCCAGTGTGGCTGACGGGTGGTGAGCCAGGGGTGGTCAGGTAGGAGACCTGTCAGGGAGGCACGCAGGAGGCAAGTGGGCAGGCCTAGAAGCCAGGGAGCAGGGTTCAGATTTTGTTCCGATTGAGAAGTGTTTTTGGAGGCAGTGACAAGGAGGATGAAGGGTCCTGGCTATGAAGGTGCTTTATAAGACCTACGAGAGATGACACGCTTGCTTTCCCAGGGCAAGTGAAGACTTAATCCTCAGGGGCTCAGTTTCCCCGTTGGGGCGAATGGACACACCTTAGAGCTACGTAAGCAGTAACCTGTTCTCATTTCCTTTCTTGTTTATCTTTCCAGGCCCTGGTAGCCTCAGCCCCTGGATTCTGACCTTTCCCAGGACCTCCCTATCTGAATCACTGGCAGGCAGGCAAGGGTGACATTCGCCACTTGGCGTGGAGCCAGGGACGGGCACCACCCTGGGCAGGCCCTGGCAGAATCAAGGCCTAGAAGGGAAGAAGCAATGAAAAAGTTCCAGAAAAAGGGAAAATTAATGCCAGGTGGAACCCTGGAGATCAACTGGGGAAACTGAGGGCGTGAGAGAGAAAATGGCTTGTCTCAGGTCATATGACAAGTTGGAAACAGTTGGGACCAGATCTGAATGAGGCTCTCTTATCACTCCCTGGGGCAGAACACCAGTGGCAGCCAATAACTACAAAGCTTTCGCTGGGTGCCAGGCCCTGTCCTAAGGCATTTTTTAAAAAAAAGATTTTATGTATTTTTTTTAAGATTTTATTTATTTATTTTGACAGAGAGAGAGACACAGTGAGAGAGGGAACACAAGCAGGGAGAGTGGGAGAGGAAGAAGCAGGCTCCTGGTGGAGCAGGGAGCCTGATGTGGGGCTCGATCCCAGAACCCTGGGATCAGGCTCTGGGCCGAAGGCAGATGCTTAACGACTGAGCCACCCAGGCGCCCCAAGATTTTATGTATTTATTTGAAAGAGAGGGTGAGAGAGAGAGCATGAGCAGGGAAGAAGGGTAGAGGGAGAGGGAGAAGCAGGCTCTCCACTGAGCAAGGAGCCCGATGCAGGATTCGATCCCAGAACCCCGGGATCGTGACCTGAACCAAAGGCAGATGCTTACCCGACTGAGCCACCCAGGCATCCCTAAGGCATTTATTTACATGTTTGACTTTGCTTCTTACAACAGCCCTCTAAAGTAGGAACCATTAGACGCCCAACTTCATAGCCAAGGACACAGGACAATAGGTTTCACTACTAGAGAAGATTCAAACTCAGATCGCCTGCCTCCAGAGCCATGCTCTTAACTACACTAGCGAGCCGAGGCTCAGAGAGGGGCCTCGCGCAGTCAGGGCTGCCGCATCTCACCCACACTCACGCTGGAGTCACCGCCCTGCTGCTTTCCTTCAAAGAATGAGTCAGGCACATCTTCACGCGGCTGGCACCAAGCACGGGGAAGGCTTGGCACAGAAAACACTGGTTGAATTGAACCTAATTGTGGTAACAAGTTTTGCTCTAATGTTGCAGATTCATTTGGTAAGTGGAGGGGGAACAGAGGGAAATTGCAGGAAGGAAACAGATCGAACATCCCAGCTGGTGGTGGTTGTAGCAGAACGCAGGCTCTCGCTGAAGTCACAGCGCGCTCGTTGGAAATCGATGGGGTCTCCAGCAAGCCATTTAGCGGCACTCAGCCTCAGTGTCCCTATCTAGAGAATAGTTGATGAGCTCAACTAATGGTCATAAAGTGGGGAGTTGCCAGACTCTTTCTGCACAGGGCCAGATAATAAATACTTTCAGCTTCATGGGCCATACTGTCTCTGCCGCATCTTCTCGACTGAGCTTCTCACAGACCATATGTATTTACAAAAACATGCAGCAAGTGGATTTGGCCCGTGCCCCATGGTCTGCTGACCCCAGCCTGACGCAAGGTACGTAGCCAGAGCCAGGCACCCAGCACTGCGTATGCCTTTCACGGGCCCCAGAACTCTTGCCTTCGTAGGTCCCTTTCATCATAATATTTTGAGGCCCTAGAAATTTCCTCTTTTTTTATGTGAAGAACATTTTTCATTTTTTTAATCTTATGATTTTAAAAGAAATTACATGATTTTCATGATACCCTGAAGTACCGTGGGCGCCAGATGCTGCGCCTCTGCGCCCGAGGGATGGGTCAGCGCTTGGCCTGCAGCAGGCTCTCCGTGATGGGACTCCCATCCCCACGCCCTGCCCTCTGCTCGGGGGCCTGTGTCTGAGTCGGCTCAGTCTGCCCTAACAAAACACCAGAGACTGAGTGACTTAAATCACAGAAGTTGGTATTTTCACAGTTCCGGAGACTTCTACATGGCAGCTTACAGAATGGTACCTACGAACTCAGGCTATGCAGTGAGGCTGCCTGGGCTTGATGTCCTGCTTGACCCTCCCTCGCATTGACGAGAGAAGTTGCTTCACTTTTCTTGCCCTTAGGTTCCTCTTCTGTAAAATGGGGTAATTACAGTGTCTACCTCACTGGGCTGCCGTGGGATGTGTAGCAAGCATTCAGCGGAGGATCTGGCACATGCTAAGCCCTAGATCAATGTTAGTGATGGTGACGGTGGTGAGGATCGTGGTGATGGTGGTGATGGTGATGTGATGATAATGCGATGATAATGGTGCTGGTGATGATGGTGCTGCTGATGGTGATGATTGTGATGGTGATGATGGTGCTGGTGATGATGATTATGGTGATGATGGTGATGGTGATGATGATGGTGATGATGGTGGTGATGGTGATGATGATGGTGATGATGGTGATGGTGATGATGATGGTGATGATGGTGGTGATGGTGATGATGATGGTGATGATGGTGATGGTGATGATGATGGTGATGGTGATGATGATGGTGATGATGATGGTGATGATGATGGTGGTGGTGATGATGGTGGTGGTGATGATTGTGATGATGATGGTGATGATGGTAGCGATTGTGATGATAGTGATGGTGATGATGGTGGTGGTGATGATTGTGATGATGATGGTGATGATGGTGGTGGTGATGATGATGGTGGTGATGGTGATGATGGTGATGATGATGTTGGCGATTGTGATGATGGTGATGGTGATGGTGATGGTGATGGTGATGGTGATGATGATGGTGATGATGGTGATGGTGATGATGGTGATGGTGATGATGATGGTGATGATGGTGGTGGTGATGATTATAATGATGTTGATGGTGATGGCAATGGTGATGATGATGATGGTGATGATGATTTTATAAGAAAACTAGAGAGAGTGATTGGATGGCCCCAATGTCTAGAATCCTTCACCTGAGCATAAGTCCTTTCCATTGTCAATGCAAAGAAGACCCACCAAAAAGAGTGGATACTGGCATCTCTGAGTGGGGACGCTGACACACTGAATCCCTTTCTCTAGGCTCCCTGCATACTACCCTTTTGTTCAAACCCTTCCTCCAGATAGACTAATAGTTGGGGCCACATTTATCTCCAGTGCTCTAACATCAGTTGGGTGTCCTGGAGTTAGCATCAGTTTCCGCAGGTCTAAAGCTCAGTCCTCCATAAGACTGCCCCCACTTAGATGCCAACTGCAAATCTTAGGAGCCACCACATATCTACCAGCTGACTATAAACATACAGGTTCCCATGATTCCCTCAGGTTTGATAATTCTCTGGAATAACTCACAGAACTCATTGAAAGTACTAGACTTATGATTATAGTTTTAATACAAAGGATACCAATCAGCAGCAGCCAAGTGAAGAGAAACAGGACAAGCAAGGTCTGAAGAGGGAGACACAGAGCTTCTAGGCCTTCTGTTTGTGGAATCCAGACACATCACCTCATCGGCACATCAACACGTTTGCCAACCAGGAAGCTCCACCATGCCATGATTGGGGCTTCGTTACGTAAGCATGATTAAAGAAGTCATGGGCCACATACTTGGACTCAATGTCCAACACCTCCCACCCTCTACCCCTAGATGTCAGGCTGGCCCAAAGTTCCAATTTTCTTATCACAAAGGTGGTCTTCCTGGTGACTAGCCCCCATTGGGAAGACAGCTAGGGGCCCACCTACAGTCACTTCATTCGCATGACAAAGATACTCCTTTCACTCAGGAAGTTCTAAAAGTTTTTGGAGCTCTGTGCGAGGACAAAAACCAGATATTTTTTATTTTAACACACCTCCCTGAGTAAGCCTCTCTCCTCTCTCCTCCCCAAAGCCTTGATTGAATTTTCCAGGCCCTGAATTTATTGTTTTCAAAGTGGGAGTCATCTTGTCCCTGGAAACAGCCTCTCCGGGGGCTGAGCTCATCATTCAGCTCTATGTGGGTTCATTCTCTTCACCTTTAGGTACTTTAGACCTTCCCTAAATCTCCTTCTGACTGAGATCCTGAGTTTCAGACCCAAACTTCACTTCCTAGGCTAAGGCTGGAGGCTCCTCACTCGCTCACGTCATCTTCCAGATCTGCCCAGATTCCCCATCTCACCCAGCCACTGCCCAAGACCTCTTACTGTGCTATCTCGGCTCATCCCAACTCCAGATCCTGAGCCTGCCAAGCCCAGAATCTGGCTTGAACAGAGTCCTAAAAAGACATAAGGCCAATGGCACATTTCCAGATGCGCCATTCCCTAGTTGGATGGCCTTGAGCATGTCACTTCAATTCCAGAAGGTTACTTTCTCATCTGGAAAATAGAAACATAATCTCCATTAGTCAGGATTCAGCTAGGCTTTGCTACAGTAACAAATACCGCCTAACATAACAGAGCTTCATTCTTGCTCACACCCTCCCTCACAGCACTGCTCTGTCCTGTAACTATGTCATCTAGAGCACATAGTTGCCATGGTCACTAGGACAGTGGGAATAGAAAGGAGGGAGGAGGTATACTGGCTGTCGGTTGCCTTGGTCCGGAAGTGACCCACATCACCTCCACTCACGAGCTGCTGGACCGTAGTCATCACATGGCTACCACATACGGCAAGATTTGCTGGAGGTGTCTACGTGCTATTTGGCAAGTGCCAACAGTCTTCTCCACAGCTTCTATGATTCGTGGGTAAGTTGGGAACATCAGGAAAGCTCCTGTACGGGAAAACTCCAGCCACAGAGCCAGTGATTGCTAATCAGTTTTCTGATTTCACAAAGGGCCTCTGTTTTGCTGTGAGCCCTTTGGTCTTGATAAGAAAGGTGGGACCCGTTTGTGCCGTTTCATAGTGGGGCCTCCTTGCTTACCGGCTGCCAGGGTTAGACAGGTCTAGTGATCTGGCCTCCGGGGTGCTTCAGACTGGGCTGAGCTAAGAGTCGCAGAGATGTAGGCCCTGGATTACTCCCAGGTACCCCTCCCCCTACCCCCACCGCCCCAGGTTGGAGATCCTGACTTCCTAGCCCTCAGATCAAAGGCACAGGCAGACCTTATGTCTCTGACCTTTACCTTTGCGGCCAAGAGCAAAAAGAATCCGACTTAGCGCTTTCACTTTCTATATTTCTGGCAAAGTTTACTCTGTGTAGTTGTAACCGAGTTAGTGGAATGCAATGGAGCGCAGGACATGCAGTCAAGATCACAGCAACAATAGTAACAGCGGTGGACATTTATTAAGCACCTACCATATGCCAGGTTTTTTGAGGATCGTCCCATTGAACTCTTTCAGCCTCCCTGTGGAGATCCTATTATCATCCCCATTTACAAGTGGAACAACTGAAGCACAGAGTATCAGGAGGCCTGTCCCTGCGTGTGCGTAGCAAAGCCAAGATTCACACCAGGTCTACCAGACTCCGTGGCCTAGGACTAAGAGCTGCAGTGCCTGACCCCATGCCTGGGATGGAGCGTCCCTGCTGCTCACCAACAGTAAGCGCATCTCCCAGCCACAAAGGAGCTCTAACTCGTAGGGTGTGTGAGCACTGAGTCAATTCATCTTTCAGCGAGCGTTTACCAACTGTCTGCTATGTCCGAGGCTGGCTAGGTTCTAGAGTTCAGGAAATGAACCAGACATGGCATCCTTAGGGGGTTCACGATCCAAGGTGTCATTAATTCCCAAAGCAGTAAGAAAGAGGCCATGGAAGAATGGAGGGGGGGCACCTGGCAGGGGAAGACGGGGTGAAGCAAAGGCAGGAAAGAACTGAGACCTGGTGAACAGGAGAGAACCAGGAAGCCAAGAAAGGAGGGTGTTCTGGATGGAAAACTGTATGTGCAACAGCCCAGAGGCACAGAAGGACCTTGTTGGGAACTTGGAGGGGCTTGGGATTGTTGGAACATAAAATCCAGGGTGGGGGCCGGGTGGGGACACCATTAGGAGATGTGGCTAGAGAGGTGGCCAGGGCCAGACTGTTCATGCATGCACTTAGTCGTTCATCCAGTGAGCAGCAGAAGGCTCCAGGTGCTGTGCTAGGCTCTGGTTTCAACAGCGAACAAGCTGCAGAGCTTTCAGTGTGGAGCAAGGAGATGGGCAAGAAATGAGTAGACAAGTAAAGAGCTTCAGAGCGAGACTCAAATGCCAGGCCCAGGAATCTGGGGTGGTAGAGAGCCCCAGGAGAGCTGTGGGCAGAGGAGAGATGAGCTTAGATCTCTCTTTTAGAGAAGCTCACCCCATGTAGAAGGGGACATTAGTGCCACAGCCCAGGCAGGCACTCTCACACAGGGCCAGGCCCTCAGTGGGTGCTCAGATAACAGTAGGGATCTGGGTATGAATGTGGTGTGCTCCCTGGTCTGGGGCCTGCACCCCTCCCCCTCCACGCCTCTCTGTCCCCAAGGACATCTGCAGCTGGGCCGGACGCCTTCTAATCGCTCAGCTGGCTCTATACCCGGTGAGGACATCTTGATAAGCATTAGAACTCCAGCCTTGACCCCAGAGGAGGAGGTCACTCAAATCCCTGGCGCTCTACTGCTGACCGGCCGAGGACCCCGCCGGGCTTCCCCAGGGCCTCATCTACCCTCGGAATGGGTGGTGGTCAGAGATCTGACTGGGGGCCAAGAGCCCTGAGAGCAAATCCTACGTCTGCTCCTGACTTGCTGTGTGCCCCGGGCAGGCTGGTCCCCTCTGCGCCTCTGTTTCCTTCCTGGCAAAATAAGAACAATAATCCCACCTCACAGGGCTACGATGGGGGGCAAGGAAGATTATCCGTTTGCTCCTCAGCCCGCACGTTCTGACCCAGCACTCCCTAGGGGCCTCCATGTCAGGTGCGAGGGCAGGTGCAGCCCGATGCCCAGGCTCGGCACTGATAATATCACATGGGGTTGCTTCATTTAATTCTCATAGCAACCCAGGGAGGAGGGCTCTCTCATCACCGCCTCTGTACAGATGGGGCAAACAAGGCAGAAAGAAACTGTGAAAGGCCCACAAGCAGAAGCAAATGGGGCTATGAATTTGGTCTGAGTCCAGAGCCTTCCCTCTGACCGGAAGTCCACAGTGCCTTGCTGCCCACATGGGACTCACAGCCTCGGTGAAGGAGACAGGGCTTGGAAAATACTCAAAAACTAACACAGAGTTACAAACGGAAAAGTTCTGTGGCATCCAGTTATGGGACAGGAGACAGAGAGAGGAGGAGGCAGGGGAAGGGCGGTCTTAAGGAGGGGCTGCCTGGCTGCAGAGAGAAGAGAAAGGGGCCCTGGGAGTGGGAGTCAGGCTTTGACTGCAGTGGGAGGGCTCCACAGGGCCCAGGAGGGGCCGCAGGCGTGGGACGCCTCGGCAGGGAGTTTGCACTTTCCTCCAGGTGCCCTGAGAAGCCGCTGTGGAGGGATGTAAACTGTTTATGCTTTAGAAAGAATCACCTGGACTACAGGGGCCATGATTGGACACCGGAAGACCATTGTAAAGAGGGTCCAGTGACCCTGGGGAGAGGGCCTGGCGGCTTCAACTGGGGGGTAGCCTCTGGGGTGGGGCGAAGGCAGCTTTCGGAGGATAGGGCAGAGAATTAACAGGAGTGGATGAGTGAGAAAGGGTGATACCAGGAAGCACGAAACATGGGTTATGGGTCTCAGGGTGTCTCAACAGGCTCGGTCTCTATGGAAACAAGGGCTGAGTAAGAGTCATCATAGAACCCCCGAGGCAAGGAGTCTCTGCCGGACTCCAACTCTGCCCCTGACCAGCCACGTGACCTCGGGCAAGTCTTCCTGACCTCGTTCTCTCTCTCTCAAAAGCAGAGACGTTAAACATTTCCTCAGAAACCTCCAGGAGACTTTAAGTCTCGTTGGCCAGAAATGGGTCCATGACCAACCTTAGACCAACCAGTGGCAGAAGAGCAGGGATGACATGATGTGGCCGTTTCCAAGCGTATCTGCCAATTCTTGTCACTCTCCTCAAGGGACTAATTCCTTCCAATTTTTAGCCAGCCTCAAAGCCTGTGAAATAATAAGATGAGGTGGTTTTTCTGCGTTTTGATTTCATTTGTTACACCGCAGTTGATGACAGGGTCACACCATCGGCTTACACCAACCACACTCCAGCGCCCAGGGTTAGACATCGCCAGCTAGGTAAAACTGGGGCTTTGGTAGCAAGGAAGAGGGGCAAGGATGTGGGACGAGCGATCCCCAATGTCTGCCACATGGCATCTGACCACCAAACTCTGAGCAAGCAGAGTAATACTAGGAACTTTCTCGTAAGGCTGATGCACGTAGCCTGATACGGTACTCAGACGGCTGGGTTAGTACAAGATTGACGTAAGAGCTGGAAATGGTGCTTCTTGACATACGTTCCTCCATTACTAACGTGCTCGGCCCCAGTGGCAACCGATTCAGTCATTCAGCAACCCTAAGACCTTTCTTGTGCCAAGCTGTCTCTGGGCCCTGAGACACAGAAATGAAAATATGACCCTGTTATGGAACCCCCTGGGACTCTCAGACTTGGGCATGCCCGTGAATAACGGCCAAATCAGATGGAAAGTATGTGTTCGTGAGATAAGGCAACTCAGGTGCAGAGGAAATTCAGAGCCAAGCAGTCTCGACAGAACATGGGGAGGAAGGGGGTCGGGGAGGAGGGACATTGGGGCAGTGGCAGCATCACAAAGCAGGGCAGCGCCCCCTGCCCATCTACCCTCCTGGTCTCTCCTCACTCACTGCTCTCCCACCACATGGTCTGCTTTTCCTTCCTGAACAGATCAGGCCCATTTCTGCCCCAGAGCCTTTGCACTTGCTGTCCCTTTTGTCTGGAGCACCCATTCCCCCATTTTTGCATGACTGGTTCTATATCATTTAGACCTCAAATCAGATGTCCCCTCTTCAGGTACTTATTGTTTCTTGGCTACTCAGCAACAGATCAGTCTTCACATCAAAGAAGGTCAAAGAAGGGTGGATGTCTTGTCTCTCGCTCTCTCCTGCCCCCTGGGAATTGTGGAGGAAGCGCATGATCTAGCTTCCAATGGGACAACCAGAAATTAACCCCAGTGGCGAGAACAATCAAATCGTGGGTCCCACAGGGCAGAAGACAGGGTGCCAGACGGCTTCCTAGGCTGACTGTGCTACAGCTGGTCTGGCTGCGGTCTCACTTGGGCCCCGCCCCCTTTCCAAGTCTTGTTCTCTAATACATGTAAATCCATCCAGCTACCCAGGGCCCCACTCAGTTCCTGATCAGCACTCACTAGCCAGAGCTGGTGCAATCATCCCTCACCTCGCTCCCCACAGCGGCCAGCCCCCACCCACTCTACCAGACACATCATCGAATTAGCATATGGGACAGTGTGGTTAAAGTTACCTGCTTCGCTGTCTGTACATCTCTCCCAACTAGAATACAAGCTTCATGAAACAAAGGCCTGGTCTGTTTTGTTCACAATTGTATCCTCAGGGCCTAGAACGGTGCCTCACACAAAATCAGGGTCGGAAAATCAATACTGTTGAATGGACATGTGAATAAAGATGGAGAGAAGGATGTGCTGATGGAAAGAACAGCATAAGCCAAGGCTAAGAGGTTGCAAATGTTCGGGGAACAAGAAATCCCCACCGAAGGAATATAAAAGTGAGGGAGAGAAGGGAGCCCTTCCCGGGGGCCGGTGGGCTTCCTGTCACCCTCAGGTAGTTCAGTCCAGACCCACGGCCGGGCTCCGGCACAAGGCAGCAGGCCCACCGGGGGCCCAAACGGCAGAGCAACAAGCATCATGGGTGTGCCCGGCACTGAGCCAGGGGATTCGCAAACCTCCTCACATTTCGTCTTCTCAAGTACCCTCGAAGGTGGGTGTCCACATCCCATCGTACAGATGAGAAGATGGAGGCCCAGGGAGATCAAGGAATGGCTTGCCCACAATCAAACAACTTCTAAAGAAAGGTGGGCCAATTTGAGGACCTACACTTTTCCTTTTGCAGGGCTTGTCAGAAATAAGGGGGCTCCTAGAATTGCAGGCCTCAGAGTCACAAAGAAAGCCCCCCAGCAGCCTTGGCTTGAATATCTGCAATGACGGGGAACTCAGCCCATGCCATTGCAAAAAGTTCCCACCCGGCAGGTTTGGGGAAGAGAGAAAGGAGGTGGTTCCAGAAAAAAGAGCCTAGCAAAAGGTTGGAAGACTCTGGGGTCACACCAGATTGGATCTGAGCTTTGGGAACATCCCTGGGGGCCAGATGAAAGTCTGCCGGGGTGACCAGGAAGTTTTGGGGGGGGCTGAGGACATGCTGTAGTCACAGAGGCCAGGTCTGGGGCACCGCTGGGAGATGATGGGGTGCTTGCTCGTCAAGGTCCGGGGTTTCTTCTGGCTGTACTGGGCCCCCCAACACTGCAGTTTGTAGGTGTCGCGGAGGGAATGCCACTTTGCCGTCAATGGCCTGCTATAGGCCGATAAGATCAGCGGGCAAGGTCACAGGGAGGCCTATTGCCTGTTAGGCAGGGGCCCTGGTAGCAGTGTCGACCCTTACCTGGTGATTAGGGGCCTCTGGAAGCAGGGCCCCTGTCAGAAGAGCCTCTGCCCACTGTTTTCCCAGAGGTCTGTCCACACACCACCCCCCTGCCCCCTCGAGAAGCTTGGATCCAACAGACCCCCAGCTGACAGTTTTCTCCCCACACGCATCAGAGCAGGGCAGATCATTGATCATTTGAGCCCGCTGTCACTGAATTACAGGGGATTCGCTGCTGCCTCTGGGGTGGCCTAAGGCAGGCGAAAGTGTGTGGCTCTGGCCTCTCCAGGACCCGGGTCCCGATCGTGCCTCCCCCAGCACTGGGAGCTTGCGCGGCTGCGTATGGATCCGAGCCAGGGCTGCGGCGGGGACTGCGCGAGCTACTACTATGAACGTGAGAGCCCGCAGCCGACAGTCTTCCCTATCATCCTTCCGTCGACTCTCACTGCCTGCAAGAGAGGAGGTAAGTTCTCCCGGAGAGGCAGCCCCACCCCCACTCCCGGCTTCGAGTCCTGGGAGTCCTTCTAACCTAAGGGAGGTTTCGCGCACAGAGCAATAATGTGTCCATCTACGGGGTGCACGTGGGGTGGACATTCCCCAGGCAATCCTTATCCTTGTTTCATTCGGCAAACTACTGCTGCATGTCCATTCCAGGTGCTAAGAGAAGTACTCATGTGAATAAATAATTCCAATCAACCTGATCACTGTCATCACTGATGTGTGTGCCATAGTAAGGGGAGCACTGGAGAAAGAGTCCTGCCTCCCGCTGCCTGGGGACATAAGTTGAAAACTTGTGGTTCCTCCATGCCCAGAGTTGAGGGTTAGAACAGAAGCAAAGCCACGAATACATAACGTCAATACAACCCAATCAGGGCATTCGCAGATGTGTGAGCAAAGCTGAATGGGAGCAGTGGAGAGGGAGCAATGAATTCTGCCCAGAGGAGTTCAGCCAGGCTTTCTGGAGCAGAACAAGAACTGAAACTGGGGAGACCAGCAAGGGCTAAGACTTCTGAATGTCCGAAGCCTCCCTCTCACCCTCTGGGGTGCCTTGCCCTTGGGAGCTCTTACTGCCTGCTCCCAGCCTTGTCCAGCTTCCCAGCTCTCCTCACACTGGCTCCTTCCCCACTTCTGCTCACAGCACCGTCAATGCTGGGTCCTCCCACCGTTCCCCAAGGTGTCCACTGGCACTATGCCCACCTCCGGCTTCCAGGAAAGTGGGACCAGGACAAAGATACCTCTTAGTTCTGTGCTGATGGAGGCTTAGAAAAAACTGTGCCTTTTTTGGCTTTCTGTCTGCTTCTGGAAGCTACTGAGTAAGGTACCCCACCACCTCCAGATTCCATAAACACACACTTGACCTCCCCCAAGAGTGACCTCCCTCATGAGTATGGTTAACTCATTACACATCTTTTAAAGAAGAGAAAACCAAGGCTCAAAACATTCAGATGAAAAATGGCAGAGAGAAAGTTAACTACAAGTTCAGGGCTCCATTGGCGTAATACAGCTACTGACCCTCCCACCCCAGGTCAATCTGTGAGCTGATCTTCAGTGAAAGGGTTAAAGCAATCACCTTTTACTCAACAGGTAGTTCTAGAGTTCCTACTATGTGCCAGGCACTATTCTATACACTGGCAGTTTGGCAGTGAACAAGCCAGGCAAACATGGTACTTGGATTCCAGTGAAAAGAGATAAACAATAAATGGAGGGTCGGTAGCTGTATTACACCAGTGGGCAAATAACTAAGCAACCAGGAACATGTCAGAGGGTAGTGTACACTACGAAGAAAAGAAAGCAGTGCTAGGAAAGGAGAGGAGCGGCCTGTTTAGATAGAGTGGCCAGGGAGGGTCTAAATGATGAAAAGCATCCAGCCATACGAAGAGCTCAGGGAAGAATATTTTAGGCCAAGAAAGCAGCAAGTGCAAAGGCCCTGAGGTAGGAATGAGCTTAGCACGTTCATGAAACAACAAGACCAGTGTGGCTGGAGCAGGGAGGGAAAGAGGTGAAGTGCTAGGAGTCCTGCTTCTAAACACCATGGGGAGAGAGAAGTGGTATTAATCACCCACCAGTCCGCTGCTTCTGTTACCTCACCAGGTGTCCCTATCGAACAGGGGTCTTGAACGGTCCTGAGAACACCTGTCTACTACAGCAACTCACCCTGGCTGGTCTGACCCTCCCAGTTGATGCCACAGTGGTGCTGCATGCGTAACACCAAATTTCAGCTCTCTTGGGGCACATACCAATTAGTCAGCTCTTCCTTCCGAAGCCCCAGTCCAAGCCAGGACGGCTGCATCCAGAGCGGCTTCCAGCCACATGAGCTCAGCTCTTGCCATAAACACAGATTTCCCTTCCCTTAGTGATGAATTAATTCTTCTTTGGGTGTTACTACTGCTAGTTGATCCAGATCCAGATCCAGATCCAGGTCAAGGGCCTCCCACCTCTTTTTATTTTCTTTTTAAGTTATCTCTACACCCAACATGGGGCTCGAACTTACAACCCCAAGATCAAGAGCCCTACGCTCTACCCAGTGAGCCAGCCAGGCGCCCATCCCACTGTGATTTCTTAATTTGAAATATCAGAGGGCAGGGGTTAAGAGTTTCAACACCTTTCTTTCCAAAGTACCCTGACATATTTCACTTTAGGAAAGTGTTTAAGCCCAATGTTGCCAAATCTTCCCATTATTTATCAGTAAAAGCCATTAATTCTTATCTTTATGTGAAATTTCCAGATCTTAAAAATATTTTCCACAAGGGCCAAAACCTGTCAACTACAAAGCAAAGCAAAACAAAACACTATTAATAAATCATTTATTTAATTTCTATCATACAAACACAACATACTTCTATATTAGGTATTTGTGTGTACTTTCCTAACTTTTTTTTTTAATTGATTGATTGATTTGAGAGAGAGAGAGAGAGAGAGTGGAGAGGGAGAGATTCCCAAGCAGACTCTGTGCTAAGTGCCAAGCCCAACATGGGGCTCCACGTGGGGAGCTCAATCTCACAACGCTGACATCAGGACCTGAGCCGAAACCAAGAGTCGGATGCTTAACGGACTGCGCCACCCAGGTGCGCCCCCTTTCCTAACCTTTCAAACTATTCTTCCCCCCTATTATCAATGAGAAATAAAAATTTGCCCCGCTGCCTGCCAGACCGAGTTGTTCCCATCTGAACAGAAATGATGCTTAATGCTCACAGAATACAAACGGAGCCTCAGCAGTGTGGGGCTCAGACTGGGCCATGCTGCATCTGTGTTTCGAATAAGACAGAGACAAAGCCATTCAGAGGACACAAAAGTTACTAAATACCCCCTCCTTTGACTAATGTAAATGACTGACAGTTTCTTACTGCCTCCAAAATAAAAGGCATTAAGATACCCAACGACCAGATTGGCTTGCCACCATCCAAACCAGAACCCACTTCCTTAATGCCGCTGAAGAATCATCCTGGTCAAACCCAAATTCTCCAAGAAACTCTCCCAACCCAGCTCCACCCTCGTGGTTCCCCTGGGGTACATTTCCCCGTGCTGCAGCAAGCCAAATAAAGCTACCTTTTAGCTACAGGGGTGCTCCTGGTGGTCTTCGGTTGGTGGCCTCTGACAAGAGCATATCTTGAGCACCTTTCTATCCAATCATTAGAGGTATCAACGCCCTCTTTGGTGGATGCAGGTACTGCTTTGTTTGGAAGGTAAAATCCGTTACTTCCTTCTTGTTCAATATGAAACATCATATTCCTTTATCGTGACACTCTGTAACTAATTTGCTTTGTTGTGTTTGTTTGTATTGTTCTGATAAGAGCTCAGCGAATGGCAAACGGAATCAGAAGGTGATCAGAAGGCTGTTGCTCAGCAAAGGAAACTGAACAAGCACAGCACAAGCTGCAGTTTGGAGCCCTTCCTGATTGCTGGGAAATCATTGATGCTGACTCTGGAAGGAAGTTGCACGCCTGCAAGAGGGGAATGAACAATGCAGGCCTTAGCTGGCTGCCTGCGAGCTGGGACCTCTCCGGATCTATGAATAGCCTTCACTCGAGGGCACCCAGCTGTGCTTGAGGTCCTGGGACCAGCAGCAGTGACAGACCAATAAGGACAGTCATGAGGTTGGGCCAGGGGGCGACCCCCAGCCCTGGGACTGAGCTTTTCGTCCACACTACCGTCAGCAACTCTAAAATAGACCCAGTAAGCGTTCCTTCTTTGAGCTCAGAGATGGAAGGAATTGAGAAATGCCAGGGGTCCCCACCTTCCATTCTTGCCTAATCCAGCCATGGCATTAGACATTCCAGAAATCCAAAGACACTCGGACTCTGCGTGGAGTTGAATCTGAGGACTTTCTGGGAGTAGATGTCCTTTCTGCTGAGTTTGGAAGGGAAGACCCCACTTTTTGCAGCTGGGACGAGGTAGAATCAGACAAAGGGCCTCATGCTTCTACTGTGCGCAAGACAGGAGCTAGAATTTGAATGTGGAAAAGAGGCTGTGAGCAAAGGGAGAAGACCGGCGGGGGGGCCTTGAGCCTTTCTGCCTGCTGTTCCAGAAAACAAGAGGGTGGAAATACAGGACCAGCAAGGGCTCTTTCTACTCTACAAAAGGGCTGTGTTGAGGGCTCTGGGACAAGTCACGTGTCCTTTCTGATCCTCAGTTTTTTGCTTGTAGGGAGAAGAGGGGGAAGGGGAGGCAGACGGAATAAGGAATAAGCCTGGATTGGTGTCCTGTTGACTCTGGACCAGGCATCATGCTGGGCACGGGGAATGCAGAGATCAAAGACACCTTCCAGGCCCTCAGGAAGCTCATCAGCCCATCACCCCAGAGGGGACAAGTAAATAGCTTATGGTAGTTCTTCAGGGGCAGTCAGAGGCTCATCAAGCCAAAGCTCAAGGACCGAGTAGGAGTTTCTCCCGGCGGAAAGAGAAAGGGCATCCCTGGGCAGGAGGCCACAGGAGCCAGAGCAGGGAGGCCTGTTTTGTTTGGCGAGCACCTAGAAGGCTCCTGTATATATACTGGACATTTGTAGCAAAAGTTCTGTAGCCCAGTGACTGCGGGGCCCAGGAGGTGAGGTACATGCGTGCGGTGGACAAGTGTCTAAGACCACGGGAAGTGTGGGGACCCCAGTGAAGTAGAGAACTCACCCTGTCGAGAGAGGCACTCCTCAGTTCCCATCCAATGCTCTCTTGTGAGAATTAGTCCAGTGTCTGATGTTTTACGAGAAGACAAAAGACTGGATTTTTAGGTGAAATCTAACTTGTAAACATCGACTTCAATGTGCCAGACAAACAAAACAGGGTGGACATGACTCTTGGCTCTGTGGTTTGCAACTAGTGGTGTCTGAGTTCCCACAGCTCTTCTTTTCTAAAAAGGCACATAGCATTGTGATTGAGAGCATGCACTGTGTAGCCAGAAATATCAATTCAAATCTTGGCATTGGCTCTTACCAGCCAGTTCACGTAGTTTATGAATGTCACTGCTTGGAGTTGTGCAGTGCACAGCCTGAGCAGCTGTATAGGTTGTCTTGTATGTAACTCTAATCTAGGGCCTTCTCCTTCCAAGCCCCAATTTCCTCACCTGTAAATCAGGGATGATTACCTATGTAACCATAAGAGTGAAATGAACTTATTACATAGGTATATATATATATACTTACCTCAATGTTGGGTATATAGTGAATATTTAAAACAGGACATCTCCCATGTAGTCTTTCTGAGGATTCCAGCTGAATCTACAGGCCCTCTGGGGAGAGGTATTCCTCTGTACTGGAGAATTCTGCTGAGGGTCAGGAGGAAAAACCCCTCTCTCTGGATCTGGGCTGAAGTAGAATGAGCTCAGAGAGCTCATGCTTTACCTGGCAAGAATAAGCCAGGATGGGAAAAAAAGATTTTGAGAGATCTGGGCACCAGGTTCAGGTTTTGAGAAAATTTAGTAGGAATTTATTAAAAGGAGCAGTTGGGAATACATTTGGAAGTCTGTTATTTTCTTTATGTCTCTGGTTCACTAAGGAGAAAGGGAGTATCTACTTCAGAGGGTTATGGAGGGGATCAAATAAGTAGTATAAATGGTGCCCTGCCATTACTCTCTTGGAGACTGACTGTGGCTCCCCCCCTGTGACAGATAACCCCTCTCCCTCCCTCCAGGCCCTCTCTTCACCCCCAAAGACCTACTGTATCAAAGAGTTCCCTTGCCTCTGGCTTCTCATTGTGTTCAGTGCTGCCAGGGGGGCAGGGGACAGTCCTGTGGGGTCTGTGTCCATGTGATTGGAGGGTTGGCACTTTTGGTCCCACCCCCTCACCACTTATTCCCCCACTTATGGGGAGAGGAGGGAGGCTGGAGGTGGAATCAATCTCCAACGGCCAATGATCGATTCAGTCACGCTTATGTAATGAAACTTCTGTAAAAATCCAAAAGGACAGGGTCTGGGGGAGCTCCCAGGTTGGAGAACGCACAGACACTTGGGGTGAACGGCACACTTGGAGAGGGCATGGAAGCTCTGAGCCCTTCCCACATACCTCGCTTTACGCATCTCTTCCATCTGGCTGTTCCTCAGTTACATCCTTTGATAAAAAAACTGGTAATCTAGTAAGTAAAACACTTCTCTGAATTCGGAGAGCTCTGGCATGTTAACAAACCCAAGGAGGGGGTGGTAGAAACCTCTAGTCTCTAGCCGGTCAGTCCAGAAGCACGGGTGGCAATCTGGTCTCGTGACTGGCATCTGAAGTGGGCGGGGGCAGTCTTGTGGGGCTGAGCCCTTAACTTGTGGGATCTGGTGCTATCTCTAGAAGATAGTGTCAAACTGAGTTGAATTGAGGATACCCAGCTTGGTGGCATTGGAATACAACCACATGGTTGATAGCCATGAGAGTGTGTGGGGGTGGGGGAGCTAGGAAGGGGTAGATCTCCCTCCCAAACCCGCATGACATTTGACACTTGGTTTTGCCCTGCTTTCCCATCACCTGGTATATCTCACGCCCATTCTCTTCTTTCTCTCTCTCTCCTCTCAGAATCTTTCCCCCATACCCTCCTCATCCCACCCAAGATTCCCCGTTTCCCATCTCCAGTCTCTGTGGGGTCTTAGAGCAATGTCTCTCTCCTCCAGCATCTCCACAGCCAACATCAGTATCACCCTCAAGAATCTGAAAAGTCATTAGGCTGAGTACTGAACACATGTAAATACATGTGTGAACACAAAGGTCCCCCAGCTGCCAAAGAGATGAGGTAGGGGGAGGGAGTTAGAAATATTTGTTGTACATAGCAATAATAAAGCACCCAGCATGGTAGGACATCGCTTAGAGTTATAAAATATTTATGTCAGTAATATTACTAAGTAATCATTATAACAGACATTTAGAGCATATTTGCAACAGTACCAGGAAACACCCTCAAAGCTTTACCTACAATATCTTAACGTTTACAGTGCAGCCATGGAGCAGACACTACTTCTTCTCTGTCAAAGACCAGGAAACTGGGACTCCTGGTAGTTGGATGATTTGTCAGGGTCACACACTTATTAAGTGATTTAGCACCCATATCTGCTAGGCTCCAAAGCCAGTGCTCTGAACCACAGAAGCCAGCAAGAGGAAGTCCAACTCAAGATTCTAATAGAGAAAGACACCCTTTCCAAAGAGCAAGAGTGAAAGCAAAATACCCAGGAATAAACTTCGGGAATCAGGCAAGGCCTATAGCAAGGATACCATGGAGCTTTGCAGGGCCCAACAAAGCAGGAGGGCTGGGTGAGGGGACTGCAGATCACATCCCTGGGGGTGTAAGGGTGACGCTCCTCACGTTGACCCATTAATGTGTTGTAAAGTCAATAAAAATCCCATTAGTACCTAAGAGGAGATCTTTCTTGGCAAATTAATTAAAATTAATTTGCAAGAACAAATGCTCAAGAGTAGCCAAGAAAATACTCAAAAAATGGAAGAAGGACAGGAGCTTACACTACTCACCCATTCTTTTTTGTGGATTTTTATTGAGCACCTGTTATATACCAGGTGCTGAAAATAAAGACACGGTCCCCATCCTCAACAAGTTTACAGTTTAGGGGCGCCTGGGTGGCGCAGTTGTTAAGCGTCTGCCTTCGGCTCAGGGCGTGATCCCAGCGTTCTGGGATCAAGCCCCACATCAGGCTCCTCTGCTGGGAGCCTGCTTCTTCCTCTCCCACTCCCCTTGCTTGTGTTCCCTCTCTCACTGGCTGTCTCTGACTCTGTCAAATAAATAAATAAAATGTAAAAAAAAAAAAAGTTTACAGTCTAATGGATATTAAATATTCCATAGAACTAGGACCATGTAGCAGACAAGAGGGAAGCAGTGAGGAGCCAGGCACAGTCTCTTGAAGGTGGGGGAGCTTAGGAAATAATAATCATCAGGATGTTTACTGAGTGTTTTGCATGTGCTGCTTGATCGCATCCCCTAGTAATCCTGTGAATCCAGAACGCTGATGGTCCCTACTTGACACATAAAGAAACATAAGCCCAGAGATATGTGACCTGTTCAAGGTCACAAGCCAATGAATGGTGGAGCAAAGCTCTGAATCCAAGTCTGTCTAGCTCCTATGTCTCTGCTCATAAGCACTACAACAGGTGATAGGATAGGACATCAAGACATCAGATCAGTAGGGAAAAGGTGGCTTAGTCAACCAATGGTACAGAGAAAATTGAGAGATTATTAACTTGATTTTAAAAACAAAATTTGAAATGGATTAGGTATTTAAATGTAAGGCAAACCCATAAAAGCAATAGACAAAATAAAGGGAAATAGATCAGATATTTAAATGTGAGACAAAAACCATAAAAATAATAGAGACAAGAAGGGGAGGGAAAGATTGACAATGTTGAGTTGAGAAAGCCCTTTCTCAGCAGAACACGAGGGCCCATAAAGATACAAGAAAAGATCGATGGATCTAACCACATTGCAGTTTAAAACTTTCTTATGGCACAAGGCATGGACACAAAGACCAAAGTGAGAAAGTATATTCACAGCACAGACAAAGCTTGATATTCAAGGAACTCTTGGGCTTACAATACATGCAAAGGCCATGAACAAGCAACACCAGAAAAAGAACCAAAGGGTGCTGGGCAGGTTGCTGGCCCCACACACTGGCCCCTCTGAAGGACCTGCTTTCCCTCTGGCCTCCTGAGTCCTATGTGCTCATTTGCTGGCCTGAGACCCATCAGATCCTCTCTCTTGAAGATCTGAATGGAGAGATGAGTTACAGAGCTTGCAATCAGGTGGGGGAAAGTTGAGCTGAATGGTCACCTCAGGGCAAGGCCAGAGTCACTGCCACAGAGCTGAAGCCTCAAGTCAGACATTCTCACGAGGAAGGCAGCAAAGTGACAAATTGGGAACAACTAAATGTCCATCAATAGGAGATGGACTGAAAAAAAGTATAGTTCATCCATATAATGGAGTATCATTTAGGAATTCAAAAGAGTCAAGTAAATCTTTATATACAGGAAAAGATGCAGAAAATTATCTGGTTTTTATATTATACAAAACTCTATTTTTAAATTTATGTCTATAGTGTGTGTGTGTCTGCGTGTGTCAGAGTCAGACTACCTGGGTTTGAATCCTGGCTCTGACATTATTAGCCACATGGCTTTGAGCAAATTACTTAACCTCAATTTCTTCATTTCTAAAGTGAGAAATAACCATATCAGCTTCAAATGGTTGTTTTAACGAGGATGAAAACCTGTATTATCGTATAGCCATGTTAGGAACATACTAAGTACTCAGTAACTAGGAGCTTCCATCATCAGCATCCTCCACAGAGCAAGAAAACCAGAAGCACAGACATCACACAGTTCCTTGCCAGTACTCTGAGAGAAGGGGTGGGGTGGAGACGGCAGTATGACTGTGACTTCCTCCACTGCCCCATTAATTCACATTCTCGTCATAGAGAGGTTTTCTTTTGAAAACTAGAAGAAAGCCATGAGGAAGCTTCTTTCCTAAGTGGAGGAGCTGATCAGTAAAGAAGGAAAGAGAGTGGAGCAGACGGGCAGAGAGAAGCAGTATCCCTTCCTCGGTCCCCAGGGAGTGAGCAGTGAAAGAAGTGAGCAGAGAGCGAGGATGGAGGGCGTCACTTTCCAGAGGGCAAGGCGGTGATCTTTTTCTGAAGTTGCTTTGTGTTCTTACCAAAAAAAAACACCCTCTTCCATTTTTTTTTTTTTTTACAAATAAGTGCCTAAAAAGTATTTTTATGCATAGATAAGAAGTCTGGAATGAGCTATAGATCAAATTATTCATAGGCTTATCTCTGGAGGAATAAGATTTCAGGAAACTCACTTCACCCATATGGTTTGAAATTTTACTACAAGCTTTCTTACTTTTAGAATGGGTAAAAAATAATAAAAGTATTTCCATTTAGGAAAAAAAGACAAATAATATATGGTTCAAACATTAAAAACTTGATAAAATATTTCTTCATTTGTGGCAGATGCCTCTTCATGGCCAGCCCAGCACTTGCATTCCCAGCCCTCTTCTCCTTGCTTGCCTCCCACTATGGAGGCTAGAAGGGTCCAGCGGTGGCCACGTGGTTGACCGGGGCGAGTGAGGCCAGTGTGGAAGCCTGCTGAGGGAGACAAGTATCACTGGCTCCCTCCCTTCTCCCATTCTTCCTGCCCCCACCCCCACCCAGCACCCATTCTGTGACGTGTTCACTGGCTCATGAAGATGCACCGGGCAAAGAAGGCTCTGAAGAGGCCATGGGACCCCGCTGGGAACTTGAGGTTGAACTTGCACAGGAAGTTACTACCTAGGTGCGGCACAGGTGGAGAACAGAGAGGAAAAACGTGCCAGCAGAGGAAACCGCCTGCCGTACTCTCAGAGGACAAGAAATTGGGGATGGGGTCACATTCGTGCACGTTCGTGGACTTCCTCCTTGACTCGGAATGTGTTCAGCTGTAAATCATAGAAACCCTGACTTAAGGGGGAGGGGGCTTACTCTCTCAGAAGTGAAAAAGTTGGCCCAGAAGCCCTATAACATTAGGTTTTGAGTCCATTTCTTTGTAGTTCTCACAGTTTTTCCCTCATGGTCACAACATGGCTGCCTCTGCCGTGGGATCAAAAGAGGGAAGTAGCTGAACAAGCAGGGGAAGGTGTGCCTGTCTCTCCTGTCATAGGAGGGAAAATTATCACCGTACCCCCCCCAAGTTTCCCCTTCTTCTCATTGGCTGAACCAGGTCACATGACAATCTCCATCCGTAGCAGAGGCTGGGACAGCATGGTGGAAATCACTGCTGTAGACAACAGCAGGGCCCGCTGCCCACCACCCTCCACCCTCCACCCCCCACCCCCACGAATCAGAAAGGAGCTTCCCAAGCATCTTTGGCTGGGCCTCAGGCTCACCTTCTGACCTTCACATCCAAACTCCTTGCCTCTTGGGACTCTGATTGATGACCCAGCCAGGCTCCCAGGGTTTAGCCGAGCATGATTCCGAAATCTAGCTTTCCCTTCATTCGGGGCCCTTGTGCTCTTACTTGAGTCCCAGTTCTGGGCTGCCTGCATCAGCCAGCACATCCTCCAGCTGCTCTTAGGAAACCCTTCCTTTAGGAAATGGCTAATAGGTCCTATTCTATGCACTAGTCAGGGTTCCCAGAGAAGCAGAAGCAATAGGATGTGGATATAGAAAGATATATTTTAAGGAATTGGCTCATGCCATTATGGAGGCTGGGAAACCCAAAATCCATCGGGTGGGCTGGCTGGCTGGAGACCCAGGCTAAATGCATCATTACCAACCCTGGGTTCCACAGAACATTCTCCTTTTGGCTAGTGGAGTGCCCCAGGAGAGTAGACTGGTTAAAAGATGGGGCTTTGGAACCGGTCAAATGAATTCCCCAGCCAGCTGTGGGACCTTCGCGAAAACTCTGACTTTCTGAGCTTCAGCTTCCTCATCTATAAAGGGGTGATGAGATAATAGTATCTACCTCACAGGGCTGTGGCGAGAATTAGTTGAGATGATACATGCAAAAAATCCAGCACAGTAGACAGAAGAGTATGGATATTCAACAAACTGTGCTCCTTCCTAGCTCGGAGATGCCCCTAGCTGGGACATCTATAATGTTGGAGACACTGCGCGAATAGCCAAGTCCGGGGTCTCTGGAGTAGCCGTGGTGGGGCAGGGACCAAGGGCATCCATCAGGGGACTCCCAGCCCCGTGACCTTTCCAAAGCTTCTCTCAAGACTCAGAGCACGTGACGGCCAAGAAACGTTACACCCCACACATCCCAATCACAGTCTCAGTTGCCCTACCGCAAACCTAGAGCCACCCCAGAGCCCAGGACAGAGATGAGAAATAACTGATGACAAAACCCAGTGGGTTTCGCCGGAATTTTCCGCAGACCACTTCGGTAAATGTTATCGTTATGCCATGTCATTCGTTATCTTAATTGTTGCAATTTTTTTTTCAATGTTAAGCTGTCAGACTTGGCAGAGATTACTCATCCAAAGAAGGCACGTTTTTGGTTTTTTTTTTCTATTTTGGTCAAATTGTGGTTTGGGTTTCCTCAGAATAAGAAGCTTCTTCCGTTTCCTTTGAAAGATGGTTTTTTATTAAGTATTCAGAGCAAGGAGAAAATTTAGGCTATCAGATCCCAAAGCCTCTTGCAAGGTGGGGTGCCTCTTAGTTACAATGATGACTTCCTATACGATCGTGGTCAATAGTGTCCAAAGGTTTTTCAGATCTAATACAGAACCGGAAACTTTTAGAGCTGGAAGGGTTTGCAAATGTTCTCCCGGTCTGTGGGGGGACCAACCGTGAATTGACTCCAGCAATCCAGTACTAACTTGCTTCATAGTGTATAAGGGTATCACTTCCCTGCTGAAATCCTTCCTTGGCTCCTTTTCATTTAGGATGCAATCCACTCACCTCACCGTGGCCTTGCAGGAACACCACCTCCAAACATCGTCCCTCTCCCTCACGCGCTCAGCCGTGATGAACTTCTCCCTGCCTTGGGGCATTTGCACTCACTGCCCCTCATCCATGGCATGCTGCTCCCTGCTGTCGTCATGTCGGCCTGGGCTCAGGTGTCATGGGCTAAGAAACTCCTTCTCCAACCGTCGTGAACAAAGCACTGACTGGGGTCTCTGGAGTAGCCGTGGTGGGGCAGGAACCAAGTGCATCCATCAGGGGACTCCCAGCCCCATGACCTTGGCTTTGCTTCCTGGTGGCGATTATCTCTAGCTGAAATTATCTGCCTTGTTCATTGTCTTTTCCCTCCTCACATTTCCGATCCTTGCCTATCTGGTTCATTGCTGTATCCCAGAGTTAACCGAGGGCCTGAAACATAGTAGGTCCCACCGACACATGTTGAATGAATGAATGAATTTAATACCCATTTCTTTTTTTCATCTGAGCCTCATCTCAACTCTTTGAGGCAGACATTGCTGTCATTCTTATTTAACGGTCAAGGAAATGGGCTCAGAGATAGGAACTGATTCTCCCCAAGGCCCCTTACTTAATTCATTGCTTTGTTCCAAACCCACCCCAAAATCTACGGACTTAAAACAACAAAGATGGATCATTTCTCTCAGTTCTGTGGGTGAGCTGAGTGGTTCTTCTGCTGGCCTTGCCTGTGCGTACCACCTGGCTGTGACAGCTGGGACAGCTGGCTGTCTCTCCTGTGTGGGCCTTCATCCCAGACGTCTTTGTGGCCTGGTGGTCTCAGGCATTATTCCAAGACACTGAGAGCTGAAGCACCAGCCCAGCCTCAGGAGCCACCCAGCGCCACTTCCGCGGGGCTCTGTCAGTTAAAGCCAGTCATGGGGCGCCGGGGTGGCTCAGTCGGTTAAGCGTCATGACCCCAGGGTCCTGGGACCCAGCGTGCATCGGGGTTCCTGCTCAGCAGGGGAGTCTGCTTCTCCCTCTCCCTCTGCTGCTCCCCCTGCTTGTGCTCTCTCTCTCTCTGTCAAATAAATAAACAAAATTAAAAAAAAAAAAAAGCCAGTCATGAGGCCGGCCCAGTTTAGGGGAACGGATACCTCTTGCTGGGAGGTGCTGCCACATTGCAGAGGCCCTCGGGCCACGTTGTTGTGGCCGTCTTTGAAAATCTCTCATAGCTAAGGAGTGCCGACAGGCTTGAATGGACCTCTGACTCAGTGAAGGACACTGAGGCACCACGATTACCCTGCAACATCAAATGACTCCAGAAATCCAAATGGCCTACGAGGAATTTGTCTCTCGATGACATTACGTGCCCACTGGGAGCGGGGTAAGGGTCTGGGACTTCACTCGGGGACCCAAGGTGATAGAGCAGCCTCTCCCTGAATCATGGCCTGAATAGACCCAGTCTCATGACAGAAGAAAGGGACACAGCAGACACCTGCTGTCCCAGACCCTCCTGCATAGAAGGGACATAAATCACCCTCACCAACACATCCATGGCCAAACAGGTCACAGACATAGCATCCTTTCTCTGGGAGGGGCACTGAATATAAGTGTACCGTAATCTCACCCACGAAGAGCCGATTTCCCTTTTCAGATCCTTAAAAAAATTCGTTACAGAGTCCAAATCTGTCTCATTCTATTTCTACCATTGGTCCAAGTGCTGGAGTCTCATCTGCTCCCTCAGAGAGCCCTTCATAGAGACAGAAGTTGCCGGAGCCTTCTCTTCTCCAGGACACCCCCCCCCCCGCCTTTCCAGCCACCCAGCCCCAAAACCTGCCACAGCTTCCATTGCTCACAAGGTCAAGTCCAAACTCGCATCCCTGAGATGTCCTTAAAGCCCTCCCCCCACCCATATGATTTCTGCCAGCTGGCCCACCAAGCAGCTCCCTGGATGCCCCAGGCTAGCTGATGCTCTTCACCTGTCTTCACGCTGTTTCCACCAGCCCTGCAGCCCTCCCCTCTTCTCCACTCCTATCTCAAGACAATCGTTTTTCCCCTTGGTGGGGTCAAGCACCTTTTCTTTTTTCGAAACATTTTCATTATCGTGTTTATTCATTCAGTTATTCAACCAGCATTTGTTGGGCATTTATTAGTATGTGCCAGCTACTGTTAGAGGCTCCAGGGAGACACAGGGAATGAGACCAACAAGATTCCTCCTCCTTCACTGGTTACATTCTGGTGAGGTCAAGCAGACAGTAAGCATTAAAACAAAAAATTCTAGATATCGGTTAAGTGTTTTTATGATAATAAAAAGGGATGATCCGAAAAGCACTGTGGCGAGGAGGTAACTACTTTAGGTAAAATGATCAGGGCATATGGCCTCTCTGAGGTTTGAGCAGCCAGCAAGATGTGGGGGAAGAGCAATCTCAGAAGAAGGAACCGCCAGTGCAAATGGCCTGTGGTATGATCCGGGGCAGCCCATTCCGGGCACAAGTAGGAACAGCCAGGGCTGCCACACGGAGTGAGGCAGAATGCGGTGAGACCTAAGATCGGATCACACTGGCAGTGATAAGGAGCTTGGATTTTATCCTAACCAACAGGAAGTCATGGGAGGGTTTGAAGCAGGACATACAGAGGCATGATCTGATTTACACTTTTTTAGAGATGACCTATGTGGCTTTGTAAATTGTGGGTGAGCAAGCCGGCTTGGAGGCTCTTGCTGTCCTTCCAAGATACTGGTGACTTGGATGCATGGCCTACCACATCCTTCCCAAGAAACTGTGACCTCAGAGCTCCAGAGGACTGTGGCCTTAGTCTGCATCTCAGCCTGTAGGCACAGGGCCAGGCCCATAGTGTCCGAATGACTTAGGGGGCACGTCAGGCATCATGAGCGCGCCTCAACACATAGGCCCAGCTGGGCCAGCCTCCTTCTGCTCTCCTTTGCCAAGCTTCTGCGCAAACTCCCTTCCTCGTATCGGGCTCCCCAAGCAACTAGGGGCAGCCCATCTGACCACCTGCCTCTCCTACCCTGGGCTGACTACCGCAGGCCTGGCACAACGCCCTTGGCCATCCTGCCCGCCCAGGCTCCCTCCACCCACGTCTGCGTGGTTAGTTAGCACAGCAGCCTGGACGTCTGTCTTGATAGTTAAGAGATAGGTTTTCCCATTTGAGCCCCCGTTTTCCATACCCAAGAGCCCTTTTGCCAAGACCCTTCTCTCTAGCTCTTCTCTTTCTCTATCCCTTCCTCCAACTAGAACAAACCCTCTCTGGAGTTTTCTGAAGTTCCACTGATCCCAGAATTATCCAGGCTTTTCCCAGGAAACGAGTCCTTTTTCTCCTGTAGCCTGATTCCAGGAGCGGGGTGCTGGGCACCCATGCTGAGGGGGCCACCTGATCTGGGCCACAGCTGGGAGTCCCCTTCCACTCCTACCCCCTCACCACTGGACACTGTGCCCCAGACAGGGTGGAGGTGGACTGGAGGTGGATGGAGTGGGTGGAAGTGAGGGCGGAAAATGAGAGGAAGAGGGGTAGTGTGATGGAAAGAAAGAGGAAAGGGTAGCGTCAGAGCCAGAGACAGAAGGAAAGAAGGTCTAGGAGAAAGTGGGGGAGCGTGGGGGACAGAGACCGCGGGGAGGGAGCAGAGCGAAGGGGGAGAGAGTGCGCTGTGCACGGAGGCGGGAGGAGAGAGGCTGAGAAAGAGAGGGGAGCAGGAGAGCCCTGGAGAGGGAAGGGAGGAGGGCGGGGCGGCGGAGAGCGAGGAGGAGCGAGCTGGAGGCGGAGACGAGGAAGTGGGCGCGGGGCGCAGGCGGGGCGGCCGCTCCATCCCTGCCAGGAGCGGAGCCGGCGCGGGCGCAGGACGCCGGCGAGTCCGGAGCCGAAGCCGGAGCCACACGGCGCACGCAGCAGCTCAAGGTAACGCGGCCGCCGCCTCCCCGCGGGGCCTCGGCTCGGGTGGGGTCCCCGCCGCCGTCGTGACCCTGACCCCGAGTGCGAGCTCGGCCCCGCGGCTCACCGACTGTGCCTGACCTTGGACGAGTCTCTCCGCCTGCGAGCCTCAGTTTCCTTCTCTGTGACCCGCGGGGGTCGTGCGCGCGCCAAGGGGGCGTTGCAAGGACGGGATGCAGCCCCGGTTCGAAGCCCGTGCTTTGGGCGCGGGGTCCGGTGTATTGTCCCCTCTGCCCGCGTGGGGGTGGATTTGGCAAGTCCACTTGCACCGAAAGAGTCCCTGTTTTGACCCCGGCTCTGAGTGGTGGCATTTTCTAGGGGCGTTGTGTCTGCGGGAGCGTGGAGCGACATTCTGCTTAAAGAAAGCCACCCGCTGGGAGTGGGCGGGAAGGGGCTGGGAGTTCCTCAGGGAGCCCAGGCATCTGGCCTTCGTCCTCCTGGGCTGCTGCCCTATGCCCAGTAGCAAGGACGGGCAGCGCTTGCCTGGACCGATTTGCCTCTGGGATGACCTAGGCAAGTGGCCTCATCTGGGAATCCCAGTTCGCTGACTTAAGTAATTGCAGTTGACCTTGACCATGTGAACCTCAGTTTCCAACCTGGTGAAGATGGGTGGGGGTGCTAATGGCCTTTTGAGAAGGTTCTGAGGATAGGCAGGTGGGTCAGGAACGTACCTGCTGGCTGTGGTGTCCCCCCATGGCAGCTGTCATCCCCTAACTTCAACGACCAGAGTCCTGGTTCTCCTTGCCTCCTGGGAACTCATTTGTAGTGGCAGGTCCTCTCCGGTCTCCTTTGCCAGAGGGGGCCAGTGGCCCAGCTGGGCATGAAGCAGGGCCCAGGGAATTGGGGTGGGGGGGGCAGGAGGCCCTTCCACTCCAGACACGCATCCGGATGGTTCTCTGAGACACGAAATCTGTGAGATGACAGTTTCTGCCTTGAAGAACTCCTGGTGGAATCTGTCTGAGCCTCAGTATCTTATTTGTAATGGGAAGTTATAAATTCAAACTAAGGAGTTCCCTGTCGCTGGAGGTTATAAAAGGCAATGGGATAGATTACGTTTATTGACATCTTTGACTGTGAGATATGATGGGAATTGAATGGAACAAGAAAATAACATTTCTCCTGCACTTGCTCTGCGCTGGCCTGGGACTTGGTGCGTTGTGCATACAGTGTGGGCTATCATCTCCACAAGGATCCTGGGAAGCTGATGCCGTTAAACCCCAAAATTACAGACAAGGAAACCAAGTCTCACAGGGGCAAATGGTTTCCACATGGTCACTGGTAGGACGTGCCTGTGCCGGGATTGGTCCCAGATCTGCGTGATTCCAAGCACTTCTGATGGTACCACACCGGCTCCAAAATCTGACTGTAGAAGGTGTCGAGCATGGGACCTGGCACCTGGCTGAGGCCCAGTCGGCACTGGTTTCTTGCTCCGCATGTAACTGGAAGCTGCTGTATGAACACGAGGAGGTGAATCTGAGTTGGGGCACCTTTGCCTAGTGATTTCTCTAGGGATCGGGAAGGAAGGTCACTTAGTCAACATCGCGTAGGAAACAGACATCAGGCTGCCCACCCCCCAGCCAGCCAACTTCTCTTCCCCTATCACCTTGTCCCAGTTAACCTCGTCTCTCCATTAACATTGGCCTAGGCTGCTTTTCCTTTTCGTTCTCCATCCACTGATGACTAACCAAACTGACTCTCCCCACTGATGCCTCCACGGTGAAGACAAGGCCAGCTGTGGTCCATCTCCCCCAATGTCCACAGAAGGGGAAACAGGATTAAGTCACAGTCCCAAGGATTTAGCTCAGCCTTGCGGAGGAAATCCCTGATGATGGGAAAATGGATGCCTCGCTGTGGGAAAATGGGTGTCCCGGCAGGCTGGAGAGGTTCCTTTGCCAGAGATATTTTAACAGAAGGGAGGACATCCAAGTGAAATGACGGGAATATGAACGAAGTCTTTTTCAAATGCAAAGATATTCATCAACAATCAGAGAGTGCCTACATGTCCGGTAGGGGATCAATTAAGTAAATTATGGGACAGCCATGTGGCTACTAAAAACGGAGAGTTTTTAATGAA
Source organism: Ursus americanus (assembly GCF_024610735.1). Taxonomy (NCBI): domain Eukaryota; kingdom Metazoa; phylum Chordata; class Mammalia; order Carnivora; family Ursidae; genus Ursus; species Ursus americanus. Next base: position 3,415,464 of record NC_142141.1, on the reverse strand, counting down.
TGAGGACCTGCTTATGCGTGAGCATATATAGGGCATGGTCACAAATTTGTGGCAAGCACTTAGAAAAAAGACTGGAAGGGAATAGACCAAAGAGTGTTAAAAAAATTTGCCTGTGGGTGGCAGGATTATGGGAGATTTGTTCCCTGACTCTATAATTTCTGAACTTTTCATATTTTATGTAATATTCTCATTAGTGGACATAGAACTGTCTGGTTTCTAGGGACAATATAACCCACCACTCCCACCTCCTCTTGGCCAGCACCCAGGACAGGGCTTTGCACAGGGAAACTTACCAGTGACAAGGCCACCTCTATGTTGAATCCTGGGAGTCCCCTCAGAAAAAAGAAAGAATAGTAAATTATTATTACCAATAGTATCTGACACTTGTTATGTTTTTGCTCTGTGTTCATGATAACCCTACAAGGTAGGTCCTATCAATATTCCTATTTTACAGAGAAGAAACCAAGAGTCAGATAACTCAGTCACTTGCCCAGTGTCTCACAGCAGTCAGACCCAGGCCATCTGGATCTGGAACCTACACCCCTACCCAGAGTCAGGAGGGGTGGACAGATCAGTAAGCTCCCATTTGAGCGCTAATCCCAAAAACCCTGGAGGCATCGGATCTCTACACTTGGCAGGTGAGGCAAAGGCTCGGTAGCGACCTCCAGAGGGCCACTCTATGCTTGGGACCCAAAGGTACATAAGGTGCCATTTCTGCACAGCTGCGGGGTAGAGTGGTGTGAACACAGCACGCCAGGGCTATGATGGGGGTTTGTTTAAGAAACTGGGAAACTTTAGAGAATGAAGGATGAAGGCTCCCCAGAAGAGGTGATATGGGAAATGATTCTGGAAGGATAAGCAAGAATTCACCAGCTAAGCAAAAGAGGTTAGAGCAGTGGTTCTCCACTGGGGTCGGTGTAGTCCCCTAGGAGGTATTTTTGATTGTCGCAGCTGGGGTGGGGCGATGTGCTGACTTCTAGCGAGTAGAGGCCGGGGGGCCGCTAAACATCCCGTGAAGCACATCCTGGTGCCTCCGCAACCAAGAATGATCCTGCGCAAAATGTGAACAGTCCAGAGTTAAGAAAGCCTGGATAGGAAGAGAAGGACATTCCCGAACAGGGATCAGCCTGTGCGAGGCATCCCCAGACTGTGCGCTGGGCACTCTGAGCCTGCGATGGCGCTCTTGGCTGCCTGGCCGACTTGCTGCCACTCTGCCCCCACCAGCAACCAGAGCGGTCTTTCGAAACAAAATTAAAGCTTTATAGAGACGTAATTCACATGCCATACAACTTGCGCATTTAAAGTCTCCAAGTCCGTGGTTTTTAGCATGTTGTGCAACCATCACCACAATCTAATTCCAGAACATTTTCATCACCCCCAAAAGAAATTTTGTACCCATTAACTGTCATTCCCCAATCCATCCCCACTCCCACCCAAGGTTGAGAACCGCTTATCTATTTTCTGTGTCTATAGATGTCCCTGTTCTGGACATTTCAGATCCATGGAATCATATATGATTATGTGGAATGATACGTGGCCTTTTGTGTCTGGCTTATGTTCACTTAGCATGTTTTCAAAGTTCATCCATGTTGTGTGCAACGTGTATCAATACTTCATTCCTTTATGTGGCCAAAATAATCCTCCCTTCACCGGTACACCACATTTTGTTCACACATTCAGCAGTCGATGGGCGTTTGGGTTGTTTCCACTTTTGTGGCTATTATGAATAGCGCTGCTGTGTGTATTTGTGCACCAGTTTTGAGGACATATATTTTCATTTTTTCTGCGGATATACCTAGGAGTAGAATTACTAAGCCACATAATAATACAATGTTTAACCTCCCAAGGACTACCAGAGTGTTTTCCAAAGCAGCTGAAACTTTTTTAAAAAAGATTTATTGATTTGAGAGAGAGAAAGAGCACACAAGTGTGGGTAGAGGGGCAGAGGGAGAGGGAGAGAGAGTCTTAAGCAGACTCTGTGCTGAGCTTGGAGCCCGATGTGGGGCTCGATCTCATGACCCTGAGTTCGCGACCTGAGCCGATCAAGTGGGATGCTTAACCGACGGCGCCACCCAGGCGTGCCAGCCGCTGAACCTTTTACATCCCCACCAGCGGTGTGTGAGGATTCCAGTTTCTTCTCATCCTCACCAACCGTCATTACCCAACTTTTGGATTCTGTGGTATGACGAGGTCTCACTATGGTTTTGATTTGCATTCCCCTGATGGCTAATGAATTAGAACATCTTTTCAGGAGCCTGTTGGCCATTCGTATATCTTGTTTGCAGAATTGTCTGCTCAGATCAGTGTCGAAACTCCGCGATGTTGTTCCCTTACACAGACTAAAATGCAAACCCTACTGAGGTCTACAAGGCCCTACATGATCGTGATCGGTCCCTGCCTTCGACTGCATCTCCGTTCACTCACCCTGCTCTGACCACGCTGCCCTCAGAATGGCAAGCTGGTCCCCACTAAAGTCCTCCGCATGGGCTATTTTCCCCTGCCGGACGCCATGTACATAGCAGCCCTGGGGTCAGCATCACGGAGGCCTGCCCTGTCCCGTCAATTTCAAGGCCCTCCTCCCCAGGCCCTTGCCAGCGCTTCTCAACTTTTCCTTTGATCTTTTTTTTTTTTTTTTTTTTTTTTTTTACTGTCTGATAAGATCTGGAAGAGCTGGGCTCCAGGCATGACTACACCTTTCATCACTGTGTGACCCTGGACAAGCCACTGTCCCTCTCTGGGCCCCAGCTGCTCCATCTGAAAACCAGGCAGGGGCACACTGGCTGATCTCATAGAGCCTTTCTGACTCTGTCCTTCTTTGATGCCAGCTTCTGAGTGACAGTGCTGCCAGGAGGGCACGGGCCTGGCACGCTGGCAGTGAGGAAAGGGTGGCTGGAGCCAAGTTGGTCACAGATTGGAGCAGGCGGCATGACTGATTATCGCCAGCCCTGTGGGGACAGTCTCCAGGAACATGTGGCGGCCTTGACCTGGTGCCCAACCTCCAGGAACAGCAGGAAGAATTGTGAACAGCTCCAGCCGGGACTGGATGCCTCAGCCACTTTCCACTTGGAAATTACCCACCTTGGCTGCAAGAATAATCTTCTAACCTCCAGACCTGCTGCCCTGGGGGAATCAGAACAGGATTCACAGAGCTGGAGGTAGAGGTGAATGGGGAGGGCAGCAGGTAGACTGAAGAGCATTCCAGGTAGAGAGAGAGGCATACAAAGACACAGAGCCACAGAGCCACAGATCCTCCAGGTGCGCTCAGGGCATGCAGGACAGCTAGGTTTTGCCGGAGGACTGAGGGGCAGTGGCAGGTGGTAACAGAGGCATCGACAGGGCAGGATCCCGCAATGCCAAACTGAAGAGTCTGGACTTTGTCCTGTAGGCTGGAGAGCAACACAAGGATTTTAGGCAGAGGATAGAGGTGACCGGGTTGTGTTTTCTAAAATGCCCTTTCCCCAGATAATGTGAAGGCAGGTGGGGCTGACGAGAGAGCGGAGACCTGGAATAGTCAGGACAGCCCTGCTCTCGCCCAGGTGAGCTGGGATAAAGGCTGGAACACTGCAGCTGGAGAGAAGGAGACCGATTTAAAAGCTGTTTGGGAGGTGAAAGCACATGAGAGGGATGTGGGTTGAAGGAGAAAGCGGAGTCTAAATAATGAACAATGCAGGAACAGCGGATGCCAGCCTCCTGGGGTGCTGGCGACAACAGAGACGGCACAAGGAGCTGGCGTGCCACTGTCCAGCTGCCTGAGGGATGGACGGTAGAGGCAGCAGCAGGAGAGGGTGATCCCAACCCAGGGATCGGGATGTGCAAAGGCACTGAGGTGCGAGAATATGGAGAGTTACAGGAAGGATGAGGCTTTCTGGCTGGCCGGTGCACAGAGGGTGTGATGGCAGGAGAGGAAGGGAAACTGAGGCCGAAGAGGGCGGGAGGGGCAGAGACACTGGCATCAGAGGGCTGCTAGAGCCCAGAGCAGGAGCCCAGCTGCAGCACCACCGACTGTCACTGCCTGACGCAGAGCGTTCACACCGCACGAGAAGGCTGGTTGCTAGGGTTAGTCAGCCTCTCCTGGACTCCTTCCCACATGTGCGGGGCAGAGATGGATGGATGTCAGCCCGATTTTCAACCAGAAGGAAGGCAAACTCCCCTGAGCAATTGGCCAATGAGTTTGATGCTGATCTTGGGCAAAATTCTCAAAGCAATCATGAAAGAGGGTGGGTGGCTAGAAAAGGAAGTAAATCCTCGGGGCTGACCTGGCTTTCTGAGGACTCCAGCAACACGCTGAGCTCCTAGCCTGCAGCTGGTGGAGGACTTTTGCAGGGAACCGTAAGATACTAGGGAAAAAGAGAGAGAGAGAGAGGAGAGAGATTGCATCGAAAAGCTTGGATATTTTATTTTATAGCCAGAAGATTTCATTTAAAATCCAGATTTCCAGCTTCTCTTGAAGAATGCGGCCATCTGGCAACACTAGGCCCGTAGTGACCACAGTGACCACCCCTCTGGCCAGGACATGCCTCCTCTTTCTGGGTCGCCGTGCCCACACCCCTGCAGTCCCACAGTGGGTGTAGACATTTATACTCGGCTTACCGGGTTCCGGGAGGCATGAGCAGCTTCCTGGTGTTCCCTTACCCAGTGGTCCCTCAACTGGTCCTGGGAGCATCATTCTTCAGGTGGGCTCCGTGGGGAAAATAAGGGTGGGTGTGAGCCCTGGGACTTTCTTTGGCTTGGTGGGAGCCCTGCAGTCCCCAGCCTCTCTCAGTCCCAGCACATGCTGATGGGCTCCGTCAAGTGCCCCATTAAGACCCTGGACTTACAGCGAAATTCGGGGTTTTTTTCAGTAGCAACTTGAATGCCCACAGAGCCCATTTGGGAAAATACTGCCTTTGCTAAAGATTTATTAGATAGTTATGCTTTCTTTTTCTTTTCACTTTCTGATTAGAGAAAACATTCATGTGGTCAGAAATATAATATCCGAAGGTGCACAGGGAGGGCCTCACTCCACCCCGGCCCCCATCTGCCCAGCCCCCAGCCCAAAAGAGGGGGTCACTTTTGTTTGCTGTGATGTATCCTTCCAAATTTTCTTCATGCATTATATAGATATAGATGCATATTTTTGACATGAGAGGAGTACAGCATACACAATTCTGCATCTTTGTGCTCTTTTTAGACACTGCAGTATTAATTCTCAATGTAGGAAAGTTTGAGTAAGGGAATTTGGAAGAAGACAGTAATAAGTCACCGTACCGGCGCCCAAAGAAAACCACTATTACCATCCAGTCTGCCCTTCTAGACAGAAATGGTAGTTGTTTTTCTCTCCCGTAGGTTAACAGGGCAGGAGTTCTTAATTATAATCATTTCCTAAATACCATTTCAGTCTTGCGATTTTATTACTCAAGATAAACATTTTCTCTTATTCTTTCATAGTTTCCAAAATGGGATAGCAATAGCTATCAGGATGCCATTATGACATAATTTCTCCACCAGTCCTCTAGTTTGAAACACCTGGAAGTCGTTCCCAGTATTCAACTGTCATAAATAATACAGTGAAACCTGCAGTCTGTTCTGCATCTGGGTTGGGCTGAGTGGACGTCTCCGGAAGCCTCGCCCCCAGATCAGACACTGAAGGGTCAGGGGTGGTCCCCCAGGGCAGGGGCTAGGAGCTGAGGGTGCTGCTGGGGGAACATAGCTAAGAAAGGGGACATGCTGAGGTCAGGGAAGGAGAAGGGACAGGGCAGGACAGAGCCCAGCTGGAGGAGGACGGGTTCTGGGTCAGGCATTGTGCTGCGTTCACACCCACTGAACACCGACTACTGGGGCTTTGCACACCTTTGCCCATTTCTTCCTGACAACAGCCAGATAATATAGAAACTACCATCATTTCCATTCTGCCTGTTGGGGCGTCCGAGGCAGCGAGACAACACCATGCCACTGCTTGCCGTGGCTGCGGAGAGCAGCGGTGGGGGGTGCTGGTTCTAGAAGTGCCTTGCTCTTAAGCCTGCAAGCCTCTCGGCACCCTTGTGTGGGTGAGGTTATTATCCCCATTTCACAGGAAGGGAAATTGGGGCTCCAAGCCAAGTCTCCTGGACGGAGTGGCCTCACTGGTAGGTAGCAGAGCTGGTGTTAGAACGCACGGCAGCTGCTGGGGGGACCCTTTGTTTCCCTGGGGCCGGGAGGCCGAGGTGAGGGTGGGCTGAGGGGCAGGCCGGGAGGTAAAGCCTGCTAACCGAAACACCGTCCCCACTGGCCTGGCAGGCTGCCCTGCGCTCACCAGGAGCCGCCCCTGCACCCACACTGTCCCCGTGGAGACCCGCGTGGCCTTGCAATGCTCATTTCTTCTCCCCGTCTGGCCACCTGGGGTGCCTTGCCTCCCAGAAAAGGCAGGACTCCCGTGTGCAGGGTTTCTGAGAGAAGAGCAGAGAATGGCCATGGGGAAGGGAGTGACACTTGCTTGGGCGCCACCTCACTTCTGGTACCATCTCTTTGTGTCCCATCTCGTCTTCCCAGCACTGCACGCTGCAGTATCGTGCCCATGTACAGATGGAAAACCGAGCCTCGGAGAGGTTTCTGGCTCCTCTCCACTGCACAGTGGTGGCTTCCTGCATGAGCCAGATGTTTCCTCAAGGGTGGGGCAGGCAGCCCCGGCATCCCGAGGTGGACTTGGGTGGTCAGCGGCACAGATGTCAGCACGCAGCCCATCCTACGGAGAGAGGATTCCCTTTTCAGTGTCCAAGGGAACAGTCCCTCCCTGTGTCCAAGGGAAAGTATCCGTTTGGTGCCAGTCCGTCTTCAACACCTGTCCAGGCGGGCCGGTCGGCCTTTCTGACAAGGAGAGAGGCTGGTTCTTCGGCAGCACTAGCCATGGGGGATGTAACATCAGTTAATCGCCACATTAATTTTCAGGGTGACCTATTTGAAGGAAAGTGATCTTGCTGGTTATTGCAATGATAAAACAATTCCGTTTGCAATAAATCCAACCACTTTAAAGAAAAATATTAAGTGAAAAAACAGGACTGGTATTTTGTGGGTTTGGCAAGAATCCTGGAGGTGGCGCATGAGCGAATGAGGGTTAAGAAATAGAGGAAGTGGGGGCACCTGGGTGGCTCAGTCGGTTGAGCTTCTGCCTTCGGCTCAGGTCATGATCCCAGGGTCCTGGGATTGAACCCGCATCAGGCTCCTCGCTGGTGGGGAACCTGCTTCTCCTCCCCCCACCCCCCCGCTCGTGCTCTCCACTATCTCTGCCTCTCTCTCTCAAATAAATATATAAATAAAATCTTAAAAGAAAAGAAAAGAAAAGAAAAGAAAAGAAAAGAAAAGAAAAGAAAAGAAAAGAAAAGAAAAGAAAAAACACAGGAGGTGTGGGATGGGGGTAAGTTGTCGGGAATGGGAACCGGAGATGGCTCTTCCTGACTTTGACCAGCTGTGTGGCCTTGCCTCGGCGGTTGGCCTCTCTGTGCCGCATTTGCAAAACAGCATAGTAGTTAGTGACTGCCCGACTGCTCTGCAGCGCTCTCCTGCGGGACCCGAAATGAGGCCATGGGCCTGTGGGGGGGCCATGGAAAGTGGGAGAGGACAGAGAGGATTATGTAAGATAGCCAGTGTGTATGCATGCTCCCAACAAATGTCATTTGCTGCCGCCATCGTTAAAGCCGGCGGCCGCAGGAGCAAGCTGCACCTTGTCGGAAGGGCAGCACCTGGAGTGAGCCTGGGGGAAAGCAGCACAGAGACGGATGGAGATCCCGTGTTGGCAGGGGCAGCTCCGGTGCCCAGCTCTCGTGGCGGCGGTGGCCGGAGGTAGGGGGAGGTGATACGGCGATGGAGATGACGGTGGCGAGGGTGCTGATGGCAGCGGTGACAGGCAGGGCGGTGGTGGCCCTGATGATGGTGAGGAGTCCAGTTGGAGGGCCCGAGGGCTGTTTGATCATAAAGAAGCAGAAACTCAGGAGAACAAGGAGCTCTGTCGAGCTGCCTGGAAAAGGGGACTTTGTTCTATGGGGCTTCAGAGCTCTAAGGAACCTACAAAAATGTCTGCAAACTCATACAGGCGCACACACACACACACACACACACCCCAGATCTAAAATACAAAAAGAAAACCACAAAATTGCAAGTAATAAATGTTTAATTGCCCATCTACAATTGTGCCACTATGACAGCTGGTCAGTGGCAGCTCATTATACCAAATAGCTAAGTACACATTCTCTTTTCTTTTCTTTGGAATATGCATTTATTATAAGGCATTTATTATGCAATGGTGTATGCCCCCAAAACAAAGAGTGTGTAGGGCTCTATAATGTCTTTAAATGGCTATGACTGGTTGGCAAATAATTTCTGAGATAGTAAGTCCCCCATCATTGGAGGTATGCAAGGCAATTGGGGCTGACTACCTTTCCGGGATGCTGTAGAAGGGCTTCTTGACCACGGGGTGACCACTGAATGTTGTTTCCACCCAGAACACTCCTATGTTGTTATTTTGGGAGTTCATGATTCCATCCTTTCCACCCCCTCTACACATGCATGCATAAAGTTGTTGGAAGAAACCTTTGAGATATTCTAAGCCCATCTCCTCACTTGTCTGCTGAGGAAACTGAGGGTACGGAAATTGTTGGAGGTAACACAGTCAGTCAGAGTCATACCGGGGACTCAAACTCAGGGTCCAAATTCCCAACCCTGTGCCCTCTCCACACCATCCCTGCCCCCCCTGGATGGCAGAGGTCTGGGCCCCCCTGCAAACATTGGCAATTCAGGTCTCACCCCTCAGAAGATCCAAGGCAGAATTTTCATTTGGTCCAGTCCAACTCCGGCCCTGAAAAGCCCTTTCCCCGGCCTTGCCCACACTTGCCAAGCCACTGCTGGCCGTGGACTTTGGCCAAGTCACAATAACACCATAAACCTCAATTTCCTTATCTAGAAGATGGAGGTGAATAATGGAATCCACATGATGGGTTATTGCAGAGATTAAATGGGATAAAGCATACGAGGTACTTAGAACATCGCTTGGCACCTTCAAAGTGCCCAGTAAATGGGATATTTTATTGTTACGATGGTTGTTTTCAACATGCATTTAGTCAATCCAGTAAGTATTAACTGAGCCCTCATTAAGTGCATGTCAGGGAACAAGACACAGTGGATCCTGGCCCTCATGGCACCCACGTTCCAGTGGGGAGAGAGAAATAGTGTAGTGAACAAGTATAGGTAAGTAAGAAAAAGGCCAGGAAAAAAATGTGCTCTGTGGAAAGCCGAATGGAGGGATATGATAGAGGTGAAGAGAGCTGCTTTGGGGGGTCAGGGATGGCCCCTCTGTGGAACTGACATTTGTGCCAAGATTGGAACGTGCGGGTGAACAGCACGCCACGAGCAGGAGTGAGGGGCATGCCTTCGGCACTGGAGCGAGGTCAGCCTGGCCAGGTGTCCACTGAGGCCTCAGGCATGATGTAGACCAGAGAGGCAGGGCGCAGAGCCCACGAGGCCTTGGGAGCCCAGGGGAGGTGTCATGGTACAGCGCTGGCAAGAGAGAAGGGAGGCCAGTCGAGAGCGGTCACAAAAGTCCAGGCAAGAGATGATGCTGGCTTGAACTGGCCCTGGGATGGCGGCAGAGGCCAAGGAAAGCAGCCACATTCTGGACACACGCATTTCAGAGTCCCCGGGCTTGCTGGCAGGTTGGACATCCAGGGTGTTGTCTCGGTATTTAGCTGAGCACCTAGGTGGATGAGAGGGAGGCAGGGGGTGGAAAAGAGAATCAGGGGTCTCCCCCAGCCCCACACTTGCCAATTTTACACGCACTCTGTGCCTACGACATCCAGGATAGGCAAATCCAAAGAGCCAGAAGGCAGGTTGGCCGTTGGGAGGGACAAGAGGCGACGGCGACTGACTGCCTGAGGAGCGTGGAGTCTCCTCTCGGGGAGACGGACCTGCTTTGGAACCACGACGTTGTGAATAGACCAGATGCTGCTGAATTACACACTTTGAAATGTTAATTCTCTGTTATGTGATCCTCGCCTTAATTGAAACAAGAAAGGAAGGAGAGATAAAGACTGTCTCAGACAAACACTAACTAAGGGAATTTGTTGTCACCAGCTGTCCTTCAGGTCCCCACATCAACCGTTAGCAGGGGCCAGGCAAACAGCGTGGGGTCTCTCACTGATAAGGAAACACGTCAACGAGAGCAGGTCGCACAAACAGTCAGGGATGAGCTGGACCAGATGCGTGTCTTGGACACTCAGAGGCTACGGCCCCAGGCCTGCTTCCGTGCCCTGCCTGTGTCTTTACAGCTGTGTGCCCTACAAGTGACCTTAACCTCTCAACCTGACTTTCACCATCTGTCAAGCACAGATAATAATAATCTTGGCCTCACAGAGATGGTCAGCTATCTGTAGGTTACCAGCAGATGGAAGTGACCACTGCCCCGGCTTGTGGTCCCGGGTGCGGACCTCAGTGTCCCCCTCAGTGCGATGCCAAGGTGATAGCATTCATCGTAATAGAATGTCCACTTTGATCCCACTGCCCCACTCTGGGCTAAGGAGTCAGTGGGACCCTCCCCAACCTGTGCCAAGTGGCCCCAAATTCCAGAACCTTCGGATCTGTTCACCTCTCAGCCCGTACAGAGGGGCCCCACCAAGGGGGCTGCAATGCTGGAACAAGACGCACTTGAGGACAGAAGGAAACACAATCCCTGGCTTTGGGCCCCTGGAGGAAATGGAAGAGGAGACCAAAGCTCAGATGACTGGAATCCAGGACCTTTCTCTCTAAAGAACAGCCTCGACCTTCAGCCTTTTCCTGCCCACAGGGCTTTGACCAAAGGTCTAGCCCACTGCCGGGAAGGTGTTAGAAGTCTACAACCACAAAGATGAGAGACTAACATTAGTGCTATTGCAAAGAAGGAATCACACCACCTCTTCGAAAAGCCCAAACGGTCATTTCTTTCTCTACAGGGAAAGTAAATAGGCAGTGGCCCGCTACAGGGGCTCCGGAGTCCGGCACACGTGGGTTCAAAGCCTGACTTTTCCACTTACCGGCGTTGAGACTTTGGGCAAGTTCCTGAGCTTGTCTGAGCCTTGGTTCCTGCATTCGTAAAGTGCAGAAGCAGTTTCTTGCCTCAAGATGTGGTGGTAAAGCGTAAAAGAGATGATGTTTATGGAGAGAGCCTGAGGTCTGCTGAAGTAAGAGTCTAGACATGCTGACGAGTAACGTGGTCCTCACTGATGGTTGGCTGACTGGATAATCTTGGACCTGGTGGTTAAAGTTTCAGTGGCTTTCCATTGCCTTCAAAACTAAGTCTAAACTCTTTTTTTTTTAATTTTATGTAAATTCAATTTAGTTAACCTATACTGCATTATTAGTTTCAGGGGTAGAATTCGTTGATTCATCAGTTGCATAGAACACCCAGGGCTCGTTCCATCACGTGCTCTCCTTAATGCCCGTCCCCCAGTTAGTTACCCCACCCCCCCACCTCCCCTCCAGCAACCCTCCCTTTGTTCCCTATGGTTTGCCTCCCTTTCTGTTTCCGTCTTATTTTATCTTTCCCTCCCTTCCCCTATGTTCCACGGTTTTGTTTCTTAAATTCCACACACGAGTGAAATCATATGGTATTTGTCTTTCTCTGACTGCTAAGTCCAAACCCTTTAGCTCCATCCCCAGCTCCAGCTTCCCCTGGAGAATCAGCCAGAGAGATTGGCGGAGGCCAGATCCTACAGGGTGTGGCAGGCACGGTCACCTTATGCGAACAGCAGGGAAGCGTTGGAGGGGCATGGCACGAGCAGGCTGACTCCCAACCCTGTGCACTGATTGTGCGGAGAGGATGGTCCCTGAGAAAACGAGTTCAGAGTGGAGGATTAATTATAAGGGGGCTCCTGGACTAAGCAGACTGAGCTCCAGCCCTGACCTGGAGCCCTGACCAACCACACAGCTGGTCCTGCTCTCCGCGTGATCGGATCACCCAGCTTCCATCCCTCTCTGTGGTGTTCCCTCTGCCAGGCATGCTCTGCCCCTTCCGTTCTCCACCTGCCCAACTGTGTGGCTGTAGGTTTTGAATTGGTGACACATTCCCAAGGGAAAAAGACTCAAAAGGACCCAAAGGGCATAGAGTAAAAGAAGTCTCATGGGACACCTGAGCTGGCTGAGTTGGTTGAGTGTCCGACTCTTGGTTTCAGCTCAGGTTCTGAGATCAGGCCGCACGTTGGGCTCTGCGCTCAGCGTGGAGCCTGCATGAGATTCTCTCTCCCTCTCCTGCTCGTGTTCGCGTCTCTCTCTCTCTCTCTTTTTCTCTCTAAAATAAATAAATCTTAAGGAAAAAAAGTCTTTCTCCCACCCTTGGCTCAACCCCCAGGTCCGCAGAGGAAACAGCCCCCTTCTGGCAAGTCCCAGTACCCTTTCCGAGGCAGCCCCAGGTGGATGCGTGGGCACACACACATTCCCCTTTTCCTAGCCTACTGGGCACATGTTCGGAGACCGTCCCACATGGGCCCAGACAACCTACTCAGTCTTTCTGATGGCTTTGTTGCTTTGTGTCCTCTGCCCTTTTACACCATTTCCAGCTTTTGCTAACACAGTCAGTGCTGTGGGGAGTCACAGGACAAGTTCCTAGAAACACAACTGCTGGGTCAGGAGTCTGAGTGTTCTTAGCATTAATGGGATTTTCCAGGCTCAGTAAAGCACACGTGCGCACACACACACAGCTGTCACCTGCCACCAGCCACAGAGCCCAACTTCATTTCTCCAAGTTCCCACAGCCCTGTCTTGTCTCCACCATGGCCCCTGCTACCCATCCCTTGGCTATGTCTGAACTGCGGGGGCTGGGACCTGCCATGGCCACTTGGTTTCCGTCCCCGGCCCCGGCCTCACAGCTCGCACCAGGCTCCCGGGTGATGGTAACGGGGAGCCCCAGAGCTCCGAGCACCTAACAGGCAGTCAGCATTTCTTAAGCGGAGCTGCCCCTCAGCTGGCATCTGTAAGTGGGAACAAAGGACTCCCGGGGAAGACCAAGGTCATTTCCATTCTGACAGACCACTGAGCCTCGGTCATGTTTGCTCAGCACCCCATGGGGGTAGGGCCAATCTGGAGCTTGCAAAGGCTTGTCTGCCTTCCTTAAGGAACGGAAGTTGCCCCACTGACAGAAGTCCTGCTTCTCGGGCCCCTCTGGGACTGCTGACAGGGACAGAGTTCCTGAGGGTCTGTTGCTGGGGTGGCTTTCTAATGCCCTCAACACCAGGTGCCTAGGACATTTGGAACGGCCAATTATAGGGAGGTTCTAAGAAATTATGGCTCATAAAGAGACCGAACTACCTTTCCAGAACCCAGTGACTTCTGTCTCATAACCTATGGTGATTCCTGGGGGTGGTCAGCAGGGCCCAGCTCAGGCCCACCCCCACTGCCACAGCCTGCCTCCTGGGAGAGACCGCAGGACAGCAGGGCAGGGGCCTCTTCCTGCCTCCAGTCACATCACCCTTCGCTTACGCTCCCCCTCTACCCCTGAGGCTTCCCATGGCTCTGCGGTTAAAATCCACCATCTCCCTCCTGGTGGAGCTTTTGTGCGGAGCTCTTCCAGTGTCTGGAACCTGCTTGTCCCCCATTTTCATTGAGTTTCCATCTGTTCTGGTGTCTCAACTCACATAGCCCTTCCCTGAGAAGCCTTCAGTAATCCCTGGACCAGCTCAGCCCGCCACCCCCCCGCCCCCGCCGCCATTAGATAATCTTTCGGCTCCCTATACTTTCCATTTATATATAAAACTCATAATACAACTGTAATTAAATGAGCAATTCTACAGTGAGTTACTTAATGTTTGTCTCCCCCACTGTACTAGAAATTTCTGGCTGTGTCTGTCATGCTCACTGCTGCTTTGCAAGAGCCCAGCACAGTGTCTGTACCTGGAAGGCACTCAGTAAATATATGGAGTGCTCATGAATGCTATTTCCTGGCTGTATAGCTTAGACAATAGTACAGATAACATTTGGGGAGAACCTACCGTGTGCCAGGCCGTAAGGGTTTTACAGACCTTTACTCTGCATTTTCACATCCACCAAGCGAGGGAGGGCATATTATTTCCAAATTTTACAAATGAGGAAACTGAGGCTCAGGGAGGTGGCAGTAAAGTGCCCAGGCTGACAAAGCTATTAAATGGCAGCCCTGGAATTAGAACCCAGATCTGTCCAGAGTCCTTGCTTTCAGCCCCGGGGCTCCCCTTCACTTCTCTGGGTGCCGACGTTTGCAGAATAAGGATCAAATCACCTCCTTCACAGGATTGCCTACTGGATCACCCAGCAGGTACCTGGCATACAGGGGTCGTCTGATGAATCCCGTTTTCTTATCCTAGTGTCAAGTATTGCTTGGAAAACCAGACTCATCTGTCAGGCCAGGTGAGCGCCCCAATCAGACAAGCCTTAACTGACCCCCCAGATTGCTGGCTGCTTGCACAATGCCAGCTCCCTGTGCCTGGAGCCTAGCTACTTAAACCTTGAAAGGGGAACTTCATTTCACTTCCCAGTGAAAAGGGGAAAGAAAATGCTGGACTCAGTTTGATAAAACCTGAAAGGGAGGAGATCGGAGCCCCTAGACTCGTGGCTTTTCTAGAAAGCCTCAGCCCTCTAGTTAGCAAACAATCTACCACCAGTGGCATTTCTTCTGGGATTTTGTGTGTAAGGAATAGTGAGAGGGAAGTTGAGGCACGAGGCAGGCCTGGGTTTGGTCTGGGCTACACCTATGCTGGTGGGGCGACCCTTGACCCTCCAAGCCCCCGTGCTCTTTGTGCTGCGTGGGAGGAATGAGGGAAATAATATTCTGGACCCCAGCCACCACAGCTCAGTTCCTGGGGACACGCATTCTGATAAGAATCACCAAGGACCCCCCGGGAGGAGAGTTTTCCTGGGGCACCGAAAACCCAGGATTCTACCCGGTGCACCCCAGAAAGCTGGAGCCAGTACCAGAGGGGGTACAAGGGGGAGGTAGAAGTGAGAGGACGGAGCCAGTACCCCCGGAAGCCTTCCTAGCTGGGATAACAGAGGAGGCCAGGTCTTACAGGAAGAATGAAGGCTTTGCCAGGCAATAGAAGGGAGGAGGGGCATTCCAGACAGGCGGAACAGCATATGCAAAGGCACAGAGTCAGAATGGGCCTGGCGCTTTCAAAACCAGAGGAATGAAATGTCCGCAGTGCCGTGTTTCTCCAAGTGTTAGCCTAGGACACGAAAGTGCACATGGCAGGCAGGAGCTGAGATGAAAGAAAGAAGACAGAACCGGGTCACGAAGAACCTTGAATGCCACATCAAGGATCTAAACTTAGAGACCAACCAAAGCTAGTAATGGAAAGCGGATCAGACCTCCCCTGCACAGAGCCCAGCACGGCGGGTCTAAAACACATCCGAGAGTGCAGTGAGTGCCCTGCTCACGCTGCGCTGGGGAAGCTCTTGAGGGCTAATTGGCCAGCATGGCCTCGAGGAGGCACACGGTGGGGCAGACTCTGAGCCGGCCCCTGCTCTTTGTTATGGCTGCATCTGCCAGGTGAAACCGCAGGTAAAGGTCAGAAGCCTCCCCAGGAGGCCGCGGGGAGTACGGCAACCGTGAGCCAGTTCTCCAGAAGGTGCCTTTTGCAAGGGTATTAAGACAAAGATGAGAAGAGAAGCAGTGGGACGCGTGCAGCTGTGGATCCGCGGTCAGCCTGCAAGAGGGGCAGGAAGTGGCTGAAGCCTGTTTTAATGAATTTCATGTGATTTTCACACACACACACAGAACGGAGGTGAACAGACAATTATCTAATCTTCAGGGACAGTTGGATAAGATCTATTGTATATTGTGTTGCTTTTTCAACTTTTTGTGTGTGAAAATTTTCACCGTAAAATGCTGGGGGAAATAGGCCCATTTTCATATATCCATTCAGATTCTAACCAGACTCACTGAATCCCAAAGTGAGTACCCATATATTTCCAAGATGGGGAAACCACACACACACACACACACACACACACACACACGCTCACTCACACTCCATGTACCCTTTCTCCTGTTATATAGACAACAGAAAATGTTGGCTGGATGGGTGGATGGATGGATGAATGGATGGGTGGATGGATAGATGGGGTGGAGAGAGGTGGGCAAGATCCAGGCCCTGCAGGGAGGGCAAGCACAGAGCCATATTAACACTGCAAGGCAGCAGGTGCCGAAGTACAGGGGAGAATGCTTCTGCCTCCAGGCATTCAGTAAGGCTCCAGGGAGATGGAGGTATTTGAGCAGGGCCTTGAAAGGACAGTAGTCAAAGTGAACACAGGGAAGAGCGGGGCTGCGGGTCAGGGAGACAGCAAAGGCGGGAGTGAGGAGGTGTGATACGTTTGGGGGGAAAGGCTGGGTTAACTGAATGGTGAAGTTAAGGGACAAGTACAGGGGTGTTTGTTGAGATCCAGCTAGAAGGATGGGACGAAGTCTGATCCAAGCACAGCCATTAAGACAGGCTGAAGGGGTGTAAGCTGAGTTTGAATCCAGGCTCCGTGGCCATTTGGGACATCACTTGGCCTCTCTGAACCTCACTCTTTCAGACGTTAAATGGAGCAATGATTGCCCTCACTCGTGGGTTATTGTGAGGATGAAATGATGTTTCACATAATATGTGATCTCACCCTGCCCAGGAAGATTCTACAGTAAGGATGCTCCGTGATGTCTCAAACCAGCCCCCGCTGCTGGGCGCTCCGGTGGTTTCCGCCTTCCGCTGCTTGCAAACCTGCTGTCACAGACGCCCTTCATAGCCCACAGAGGCTGTACTGCCACAGCACAGGTCCTCATAAAGAAGCAGTGCGGTCTAAGTGACCCAGAGGGGTGTCCTTATACAACAAAGGAATTAGGGAAACAGCATTGCTCAGTAAGGTGGACAGCGTGTCTGCCTGCGTACACACAGAAGCCCAGAGCAAGCGGGAAGGCCCCCATCACACCGAACCGCCAGCAACAGTCACCTTCCAGGCATGAGGGCCTCCCGTGTGACAGTGCCAACAGTCGGCCTTTTCCGTCTCCCTCAGGATACCGGGTTTACTGCAGTAAGTATGGCATCGCCTTGGAAGTTTGAAAGGAAGATTCGAGAATGTGTTTCTATGTTATCTGTGATGATGAAAACAGTGACAGTGACCTCGTGGTTCCATGGCCTCTGGGGCGGTCCCTCTACCCACCACGTACAGGGTGTATGAAGTTTCATCTGAAAGTTCCTGCCTTCACGAAAGGTCACCGGAAACTCTGGGACCTGGGCTGTAAAATAGAAACACGACAGAAGTGATTCTTCCTTGAAACTCCATGAAAAAAGCGACCACCGCGGCTCTGTTCATCATTGTGCCCCCAGCACCTAGACCAGCATTTGCCACATTGTAAGTTCTGACAGAAACACTCGCTGAAAAGAACAGAGGGAAGGAAGAGAAGGAAAGAAGAAGGGAGGGGAGGATGAATTTCGAATTATGTGAGAGGCTGCTTCGTTCAAATTTGAAAACTCCAAACATTAACTAAAACATTGGTCCGGGGCCAAAATACCTACACCTGGCTGTTAAGAAACTCAGAAAAAATTGATATCAGAAATAGGGATTCTCAGAAAAGATAGCCTTGCTGCTGTCTCCTCCCCAGTTAATTAAATGTACCAGTGAGAGGCCTGCTGCTTGCGCTATTTATGTCATGAAAAGATCTTCTAAAAATAATACCCAGCGGCCCAGCTCGCAAAGCCCGGTGGCTGAACCAGCTGGAGTGGCAGAAGGTGACCAGGAGCCGTGACCCCGGCACTGACACAGTGGTTACGATTAAATGATGATTCTCATATTCAGGTTGCAAAACCGCTCCAGGCCAGAGCCTAGGAGAGGCTTAATTTATGTCACATGGCGATTAGTTTGCTTCTGAGAGGGATTCCACCGTCATCCTGATGTCTGCAGGCTCCCAGATCCCAGTAGAGTGCCTGCTAGCTGCTCTCCGGAAAACCAGGATCGGCTTGCGTGAAAGGGAATCGGCAGGTTCTTTGCTTGTTTTTCATCGACTGGAATCATAGTGTATCACCAGTAGGAGGGGGTCTCTGGGATTTAACCAAGAAGCATTGTGTGTGGAGCCTTTCTGTTGAAGTGAGGTTTGCCCTGGGACAGGTGGAAGGAAGGTAGGAAGGACAGGAGGGAAGGAGGAGCTGGAAACCACCAAAATACTCGTGATAAAGGCATAATAGGATCAACTGTGGCCAGCCACCCTACGGGCTGCCAGGCAGCCATTGGAGAGATGGAGTGAATTCGGTGCTGGCTGAGCCGACCACATGTGCTGCTAAGTAAGAAAAGGAAGACTGAGAGCGATGTTTGGAGCAGGTGTGGGCAGGGCTGCCGCTGGCAAACCATGACAGCAGACTATATCTGGCCCTCTGCCTGGTTCTGTGCAGCCTGTGAGCTAAGAATGGCTTTTACATTTTTAAAGAGTTTGGAAATAGTTTTAAAGAGTTGGAAAAAATCAAAAGCAGGATCCCATTTTGTGACACGTGGAAACTATGTGAAATTCAAATTTCAGTGTCCATAGTACAGTCTCATGGGAGCACAGACACACTCATTCATTCGCACGTTGTCCGTGTAGGTGCTTTCAGGCTACAGTGACAGAGTTGAGTCATTCCAGCAGAGACCTTGGGGGGATGCAAAGAAGAAAGTATTTACTACCTGGCTCTCTCCTGAGAAAGCTGGTCAGCTCCTGCTTTACAGTATGATGACATTTTGTAAAACCAACAGTGTCAGACACTGTTCTCGATGCCTGATCAGAGCAAATTCATTACATTTGCTTATTTATTCACTCATTTGATCATTTGTCCATCAGATGCTTAATGCCTACCTGTGGGAACAAGTAGACACAGCCCCTGTTCTTGGGGTGTTTAGAGTCTGTGTCTAGTTCTTTCTTTCTCCAGTATAATAGTCCTATCCCTCTAACCGTATCTCGCAGGGTGACACAGCGGTCCAGACCCTTGTATCCTGCCTCCTTCCTCCTCCCACTGCACATCCCGGTTGCCTCAGTCCCTCCTAAAGAGAGGTATCCGATTGGCTCTATGCCTCCTGGTGTCTCCCAGGGAGGTCAAGGTCCAGAAGGATTCCTCTCGAATCGGTCATGCTCTTGGTCTGATTTCAAAGTGTCCAACCCTTGACGCTTGCATTTTCAGCTCCTGTTCACCAGCGGCCCTAGGAGGCAGATGCAGCAGCCCTCGACCCCCGTCACATGGGTGGGAGCATCCGCCAGCTATGGAGAAGGATGTGGCCACACGTCCACATGATCCCTCCCACATAAAACCAAAGCCCCGTCCAGACACCTGCTCCAGGGCCTCAGTCTCCATGCAGAACCCGGAGAGTAGAGACCTGCTCCAATCCCTGGAGGAAGCTGGCTTTGCACGGGGTGAATCGAGGACGGGAATTTGAACCAGGAACTTTCTCCTTTTGCTCTTCTTCATTCCTACTCATGCCCAATACCTCCCAGGAGACTGCTTTATTTATTTCTAGAAAAACAGTACTTGGGCAGTCATTGTCACCTCCCCACATTTGGACATTTTCTCTTGGCTCCGTTGGGAGCTTAGAGCCCAGGGGTTTACATAATTGACACCCTGGGAGCTGGGCGAGAAGCGGCCAGGGGCCGCGGGCAGAGGACAGAGCCGTAGGGTCCCAGGATGGTACCAAACAGCACAGCCTCTTCCTTTTGTCTGGACTCGCCCCCGTGCAAGATCACCGTGAGTGTGGTCCTCACCGTCCTCATCCTCATCACCATCGCTGGCAATGTGGTGGTCTGCCTGGCCGTGGGCCTGACCCGGCGGCTCCGCAGTCTCACCAACTGCTTCATTGTGTCTTTGGCTATCACCGACCTGCTCCTTGGCCTCCTGGTGCTGCCCTTCTCGGCCTTCTACCAGCTCTCCTGCAAGTGGAGCTTCGGCAAGGTCTTCTGCAACATCTACACCAGCTTGGATGTGATGCTGTGCACGGCCTCCATCCTCAACCTCTTCATGATCAGCCTCGACCGCTACTGCGCCGTCACGGACCCCCTGCGCTACCCCGTGCTGGTCACCCCCGTCCGGGTCGCTGTCTCCCTTGTCTTAATTTGGGTCATCTCCATCACTCTGTCCTTCCTGTCCATCCATCTGGGGTGGAACAGCAGGAGTGAGAGCAGCAGTTCCAATCACACCATCCCCAAGTGCAAAGTGCAGGTCAACTTGGTGTACGGCTTGGTGGACGGGCTGGTCACCTTCTACCTGCCGCTGCTGGTCATGTGTGTCACCTACTACCGCATCTTCAAGATCGCCCGGGAGCAGGCCAAGAGGATCCATCACATCGGCTCCTGGAAGGCAGCTACCATTGGGGAGCACAAAGCCACAGTGACACTGGCTGCCGTGATGGGGGCCTTCATCATCTGCTGGTTCCCCTACTTTACCGTGTTTGTTTACCGGGGGCTGATAGGGGACGATGCCATCAACGAGGCCATCGAAGCCGTTGTTCTGTGGCTGGGCTATGCCAACTCGGCCCTGAACCCTATCCTGTACGCCACGCTGAACAGGGACTTCCGCACGGCCTACCAGCAGCTCTTCCGCTGCAGGCCTGCCAGCCACGGGGCCCAGGAGACCACGCAGAGGTCTGGCGGCTCTCAGCTGGCCAGGAATCAAAGCCGAGAAGCCATGCAGCAGGAAGAGAAGCCCCTGAAGCTCCAGGTGTGGAGTGGGACAGAGGTCACAGCCCTGCGGGGAGCAGCAGACAGGTAACTGCCAAGAATGTGTGTGTGTGTGTGTGTGTGTGTGTGTGTGTGTGTGTGTACGCGACAAGCACCTGGGGAGGGGGTCCCAGTCACGATGACCACGAAGGTGGCGGCTGTTCCCCAGGTGCTGGTCGAACATTCTGTGCTGGGAAGTCTTCCTGAGCACTTTGCAAACCTCATGTTGTTCCATCCTCCCAACGGCCTCCCGAGATAGAAGCTTTGACTTCCATTTTTAAAGGACCACATTAATTCTTGGAGAACGTGACCGGGGCCACACAGCTGGGACCTGGACAGAGATCCCTGCCTCCAGACCTTGTGGGCCCTTTATTCTAGCTGCATTGTCCTCATAGTCGGGAGTCCTAAGTTCCAGGCCCCACTCTGTCACTTGGTTAGTCATCTGAGGTGTTCTCCCTAGCTCTCCAGGATAGCCCTCAAATAGCCAGGCACTGATGCCGCCGCCTGGGGGGCACCCGCAAACCCAGCTCGGTCCACATTCGTTGAGCACTTATGATGCACCCATTCTTATGCTAAGGGTGCTCTGGTGAGAAGAGAAAGAGGGCTGGCCAAATTGGGAAGGCAGAGCCTTGCAGGTCAGGCTAGGGGCTTGAACCTTGTACCGTTGGTCTTAGGGGAAAACGGAAGGATTAGAAGCAAGGGTGGGGGTAAGCCAGGCAGCTCTGTGCTTTGGAAAGAGCGCCCTGGTTCCCTGTAAGACATGGACCAGAAGGATGAGACGGGGCCATCGGTGAAGGGGGGTGTGCACTGGCCCATGAGAGAGGAGAAGGGAATCGAGCAAAATCTAGGAGGCTATTAAAAGAAATAGGCTTGGAGAGCATTGGATGTTTGGGGTACAGGAGATGCAAGAGAGAGAATGCCCCAGGATTCTACCCCCAAGAGGTATCCAGGCGGAAAAGATAAACAGATCGGAACGAGATGTAGATGAGTGCACTGACGGCAAAGCCAGTGCCGGGTATTCAGGGAAACCCCGCCAGAGACCTGAGCAGCGCTGAGGACGCTCACCTCAGCAGGGGGAGGACGCCGACCGGCCTGCGGGCACGCTAGCTGCAGAGAGGGCAGTGGTGGAACATCTGGCACGTGGAAGTGCTCACCAAACGTTGCTTTCCTCACTCTTCCCACAGACCATGCCTTTGCCTCCCAGAGTGCAGGTCTGTGTGACTGACCCACCCACCCATCCGTTCGTCCGTCTGTCCGTCTGTCGGTCCGTCCGTCCATCCAGCCATTCATTTGCAAACATTTATTGACTCCCACGGCAGGCTGGGAACTGTGCTGAGCCCCAGGGGTGCAGAAATGGCATTTGGGGCATTTGCTCTGATGCCCAGGCATGGAAAGTGCACTGCATAGCCCCGCTCTCGGCTCTGTCTCAGTCTGTGGTGTGAGCAAGTCCCTGCCCCTGTCGGGCTTTTGTTCCCTCATCTCCTAGGGTGTGGGGTCCGTCCTCACGCAGCCTGCCCTGCTCACCTCCCAGGGTCGCCCGATGTCCCTGGGAGCCAATGGAGGTGAACGGGCTCTCCAGCCCCCATGGGACACTTGTCTCCTCTCAATAACTGAGCACCACGCTCAAGAAAAGCTTCGGCGGGTGCCGCAGCCCCACAGCCTCTGGGTTCTGGTGCCTGTGGAGCGTTGTGGGAGCAAAACTGCCCATGAGAGACCCCTGGGCCTCATGTCCCCTCTGGTCCTTGCAGCAGCCAGGTGTGGAGTGTCCTGCCATAGACTTGGGTCCCGGGCCCTCCACCCCTCCACTGCCAGCCTTCTGGAACAAGCCTCATTGCTCCTGCCTCCAGCCTCCTAACCTGGAGACTCTCCCTCTCAAATCCATCCTCCAAACCGCCCAGCAGTGTCTCTCCGAAATGGAGATCTGGAGCCTTCCACATCCGGCCCTGATGGGTAAGGCCCCCTCTGACCGTGTCTTTCCCCACTCCCTCCCTCATCCAGGACGCAGCCCAGAGCACAAAGCTGAGTTAGATCATGAAGCAAAGAACAAAGCACAGGGACTAGACCCTGTAGAAGGCCGGTGACATGATCCGGTCTAGTCATGAGTGCCACTTCCCGCGGCTCTTACCCGTGTGACCCCCCTGGTGAAGAGGTTGCCTTCACCCCTAATCCATGGGGAACTGTATTCAATAAGTACTTAGCAACAACAGCCGACAGTCCTCGGGCACCCACCAGGTGCCCATTGGACACGTTCGCCCTTGTTTCTATGTATAATCATTCTGTGGGCACCTTATCCCCGCCCTTGTGCTGGGTGCTAAGGGTGCAAAGGGAAATAAAACAAGCCCCCCAGCCCGGGTCTCACCACCTGTCATTGCTCATGGCGTAGTTGAAGAGTAGATGGGCAGCAGTTCAGAGCAGCACGTGCCGAGGATTGAAACCCAGTGTGCTGGGTGCCCAGAGGAGGCCGTGCGTGGCCCAGGGAGCCCAACCCGGGAGCAGACCTCCGAGCTGAGCCTTCCGGGCAGGCAGGAGAGACCTTATTCAGCCAGGGTGGTACTGGACCCTTTGGACTTGTGACCTCATTTCACTTTCCCCACAACCCTATGCTTGTGTAAGTTCCACTTCACAGATGGCAAAACTGAGGCTCAGAAAACGTAAGTTGACTGCCCCAGTGACACAAGCTAGTGAGTCCACCAAAGCCATGTTCTGAGCAACAGCAGAAATAGCAGCGCCCCGATTGGCTGTCCTCTGGGTGCTGGGCACACCGTGGACCATGAATTCCCACCTTTTCTTCCGATCTTCACAGCCACCCTGGGAGAGGGGCTAGGAGGCTGAGGCCAGCTGAGAGGCTGTGCCTGCCTGGGTCACACACAGTAGCCACAGAGCCAGGGCCTTCCGAGCACACGTTCTGTGTGGCCGTGGCCATGCTCTGTCCTCCAGGCCCTGGAAACAGTGGGCAGAGGGGGTTGGCAGAGGAATGTGGTGAACTTGTCGGAGGGCTTCACACCGCGGTGGGGGCTAGGGGGTGAAGGAGGCCACGACCAGCCGGAGGCTGATTTTCACACTGACACTGCCAGGGCATCAGGGCCTCATGTGGCCCTCCATGAGTTGGCTCCCAGCTTCCCTGATGACCGATAGCATGTCCTTTCCGCTCTCTGGGGACAAAAGTCAGCATTGGCCCCACCGAAGGCCCTTATCAAGGCTGAGCGGGTGGAGGCATTGCTCTGGAGTGGGGAATTCTGAGGGCCTTACTGGGCCTGCCCTTGGGGCAGGGCGGGGCCCAGTCAGGGGCGTGGTGGCGCCAGCCAAGGGGAGACTCCAGGAGAGGGTGGCCCTCGTCACCTCTGCAGCCACGTGCTCCCCCGCCCTGCCCAGTGACCTCCACCGCTCCTGCTGGTATCAGTCTGCGTTCGTTTCCTAGGGCCACTGTAACACTTGGTGGCTGAAAACAAGGCAGATGGGTTGTCTTCTGCTTCGGGAGGTCAGGAGTCTGAGATCAAGGTTGCTCTGGAGGTTTCAGAAGAGAATCCATTTCCGTGCCTCTTCCAGCTCCTGGGGGCTGCCAGCTCCCCTTGGCTCATGAGTCCTCTCTCACAACTTGTCCCTCTTGCTTCCTTTGTGACAACTCCTTCTGCAGCCAGATCTGCAGCCAGATCTCCTGCCGCTCTCTTAGGAGGGCTCTTGTGACTATATCTGGGACCACCAGGATAATCCAGGATCATCTCCCCATCCCACCTTCCTTAACTTCATCACATCTGCTAAGTACTTTTTTTTTTTTCTCTTTTTTTGCCACAGAAGGTAACATGCTCAGGTTCCAGCAATGAGGATGTGGACATCTCTGGGGACCGTGCCACAAGTCCCAGCTCCTCACCTGGCATTAGAAGCCCTACCCTCCTCCTGATCTGTCTCTTGCCAACATCCCCTGGCCCACACCCGCCCTCCACGCTCCTCTGTCACAGCCAAAGCAGCCCGCTCAGAGCCCAGGATCCCCAGGCACACAGCAAGCATTTGCTATATGGCCAGCCCTGCCTGGGGCATAGCAGTGAGTGGATCAGAGGCCATCCTCCCTGAGGGATGTTATTGTAGGGCAGTGGTTCTCAAAGTGTGGGCCCTCAGCCAGCTGCAGGCTTCCAGAAGCAAAGTGGCTGGCATTGAGCCACATAGCCTCAAACATGGCTAAGCGAGGATTCCAGCCCAAGCCTGTCTGACCCTAGAGCTTGGGGTCTTTCTACAGCAAAACACTGTCTGGATTTAAATTTAGCCCAGACTCCGTGCTAGTCCCATGGACACCAGATGAGGGAACTAAGATCACTGGGAAGCAGGTGACTTATCTGAGGCCCAACGCAAGCTCAGGAGGGGCCAGGGATAGACCCGGTACTTTGGACCCCTGCCCGGGGCTCTTGGGTCCTTTCTCCACGCACTGGCTTGCTCTGGGTAATCTCCCAGGGCAGGGAGATAATATTCATAGGCACCTGGAGTATCAGAGCCTCTCCTGGGCGTGGCACATCCTCATTCCTGCAGAGCGCCTGGAGGCTGCAGCCAGAGATCTGGAAAGGCCCTGGGAGAAGAGGTGCAAAGGGAGGCAAGGTGCCCCCACCCCTCCAGCCCGCTTTCCCCCCAGAGGTGCCATGGCAGCTGTCCCCCAACCCCTCCTATCTGCTCTCCTTCCCTCTGCAGCCAGGGAGCAGGTTTCCACACGGAAGTGGGACTAGAAACCCCCCTCCTGGAATAAAGTAGCAAGTTCTTATCCTGACCTCCCAGGCTTTGGACTCCACACCCCCTCGCCTCAGCCCAGACTGTCTTACTCCTCTTGATGCGTTCTCTGTGTTTCAGGTCTGCACCCCACGAGGGTGCGCTCCCCAAGGGCAGGCCCATGTCTGTGTTGTTCACTGCTGTATCCCTAATAGGATGGGCACAGTAATACTGTTGAAGGAACGAATGGGTGAATATCTAGTTTTACTTCCCCAAGAGCCAGAAGAGGTAAATAAAACTGCCTCTTCAGAGATCAGGAAACCAAAACTCAATGAGGGAAGTTCCAGGAACTAGCGGGAGCTCAGAAATCCCTGGTTCCCTTTTCTAATTCGGACGTCACAACAGGCTTCCCTCCAAATAGTGGTGTCAGGGCGGGCCTCACAGCAGAATCCCACCGCAGGCTCTGAATCAGTCCTGGAAGCGGGAAGAGGCCCCGAACAGGAACCCCGCCCCTCCCCCTGACTGTGTCACAAGCCAGCCCAGAGCGGAGAGGGGACTTGTGCCAAGGATGCAGAAAGGGAGCCTCCGAGTGGGGTGGGAGTCCACAGTGCCTGACAACCTGGCGCTGCCCCTTCCGTCTCCACAGCACATCACGGTTTGGCCAGAGTTTGGGGGCCCAGGGGCGTGCGAGGCTGACTTCACCTGCTGCTCCAAGCCCAGGCTCTGCCCATGAGGCTGCGGAGCCACAGGAGTGGAGGAGCCCCGTGAGCCATGCACACGCGCTTCCTAAGAAGGAGGGTTGCTCGGGCCTGAAGCTTCCCGTAGCTTACCCTGCTAAGAGCCAAAATTTGCTTACCTGTATCATCCCGGCTCTAAAGTCGTCTAACCTTTGGGCACACTGATTCTAGCATTTCTTAACAGCCTTTACGGTGTTCTTTGCAAGGGTGCCGGGAACAGCTCACCCCCAACGAAGGGCCCTGGACACCCCCCTGCATGCTGGAATCCCACTGGCCGCTTTGTCACCTCTACCCTCTGTGCCTGGCCATCACAGAAGAAGGCTGTTGGGGTGTTCTCCTGCTTCTGGGGTGGAACTAGAGAGCTCCAGTATGAGGCCTGCCCCACCACTGCATCGGGGTTGGTGTGGGTTTATGTCTGGGCTCTCTATTCTGGATCCATTGATCTATGTGTCTAATTTTATGCCAATGCCATATTGTTTCAATTACTACAGCTTAGTAGTATAGTTTGAAATCAGGGGGTGTCATATCTCCAGCCTTATTTTTCTTTCTCAAGATTGCTTTGGCTAGAGAAAGTCTTATGTGGCTCCATACAAATTTTAGGATTATTTGTTCTAGTTCTGTGAAAAAAACCATTGGAATTCTGATACAGATTGCATTGCGTTTCACTGTAGTATGGACATTTTAACTATTAATTCTACCAATCCATGAGCATGGAATATCTGTCCATGTATTTGTGTATTCTTCAATTTCTTTTGTCAGTGTTTTATAGTTTTCAGTGTACAGGTCTTTTCACCATCTTACTTAAATTTATTTCTGGGTATTTTATTCTTTTTTGATGCAGTTGTTTAAGAGATTTTTTAAGATTTTTTAGATTTTAATATTTTATTTATTTATTTATTTGAGAGAGAGAGAGCGTGCATGCAAGTAGGGGGAGGGGCAGAGGGAGAGGCAGAGAATACCAAGCAGAGGCCATGCTGAGCGCGAAGCCCAACTCAGGGCTGGATCTCACGACCCACGAGATCATGACCTGAGCTGAAACCAAGAGTCAGATGCTTAGCTGACTGAGCCACCCAGGTGCCCCTAAAGAGATTATTTTCTGAATTTTTCTTTCTGCTACTTCATTAGTACTGTATAGAAATGCAACAGATTTCTGTATGTTGATTTTATATCCTGTGACCTTACTGAACACATTTATATCAGTTTTTTGGTGGAGTCTTTAGGGTTTTCTGTATATCATATCCTGTCATCTGCAAAAAGTGACAATTTTACTCTTCCTTTCCAATTTGAATGTCTTTAATTTCTTTTTCTTGCCTATCTGCTGTGGCGAGGACTTCCAGTATGATGTTGAATAGAAATGGCAAGAGCGGGCATCCTTGTCTTGTTCTCGGTCCTAAAGGAAGAGCTTCCAGCTTTTCACTGTTGAGTATGATGTAAGCTGTGCGGTTGTCGTATATGGCCTTTTGTGGCCTTTAATATGTTGAGGTATGTTCCTTGCGTACCCACTTTGTTGAGAGTTCTTTTAATCATAAATGGATATTGACTTTTGTCACATGCTTTCCTGTATCTATTGAGATGATCATATGATTTTCAAACTTTTTTTTGTTAAAGTGGTGTATCATCATCGATTGATTTGCAGGTGTTGAACCGTGCTTGCTTCCCTGGAGTAAGTCCCATTTGATCATGGTCCTTTTAATGTATTGTTGAACTGATTTGCTAATATTATGTTGATGATTTTTGCATCTGTGTCTATCAGGGACATTGGCCTGTAATTCTCTTTTTCTGTGCAGCGTTCTCGTCTTGCTTTGGGTCAGGGTAATGTTGGCCTTAACACGGGTTTGGAAGTATTCCCACCTCTTCAATTTTTGGAAGAGTTTGAGAAGGATAAGTATTAAATCTCTGAATGTTTGGTAGACTTCACCAGTGAAGCTGTGTGATTTTGGACTTTTGTTTGTTGGGAGTTTTTTTGGGCGTGGGGGGTAGTTTTTTGATTACTGATTCAATCTCTTTAATAATTGGTAAAGGAATTGATCTATTCAGATTTTTCTGTTTCTTCATGATTCAGTTTTGGAAGATTGTATGTTCCTAGGAATATAGCCATTTCTTCCAGTTTATCCAATTTGTAGGTATATAATCGTTCTTGGCAATCTCTTATATTCCTTTGTATTTCTACGCTATTGGTTGTAACTTCTCTTCTTACATTTTTCATTTCACTTATTTGAGCGTTTTCCCTTTTTCTCTTGATTAGTCTAGCTAAAGGCTTGTCCATTTTGTTTATCTTTTCAAAGAACCAGCTCTTATTTTCATTGATCTTTTCTATTTTTTTTAGTCTCTATTTCATTTATTTCTGTTCTGATCTTTATTATTTCCTTCCTTCTAATAACTTTGGGCTTCATTTATTCTTCTTTTTCTAGTTTCGTTAGGTGTAAGTTTGGATTATGTATTTGGGATTTTTCTTGTTTCTTGAGGTAGTTGTGTATCCCTATGAATTTCCCTCTTAGAACTGCTTTTGCTGCATCTCCTAGATTTTGGACTATTGTGTTTCCATTTCCATTTGTCTCAAGGTATTTCTTTTTTTAATTTCCCCTTTGATTTTTTTCATTGACCCATTGGCTGTTTAGTAACATGTTGTTTAATCTTCACTTATTTGTGATTTTCCCAGTTTTCTTCTTTGTAATTAATTTCTAGTTTCATACCACTATGGTCAGAAAAGATGCTTGATGTGATTTCAATCTTTTTCTTTTTCCTTCAAATTTTTGTTTTAATTCTAGTTAGTTAACATGTAGTGTAATAATCATTTCAGGAGTAGAATTTAGTGATTTGTCACTTACCTGCAGCACCCTGGGCTCATACCACAAGCACCCTCCCTAATACCCATCACCCATTTAGCCCATCCCCCATCCACCTCCTCGCCTTCAACCTTCAGTTTGTTCTCTCTCGTTAAGAGTGATTTCAGTCTTCTTAAATTTATTGAGACTTGTTTTGTGGCTTAACATGTAATCTAACCTGGAGAATGTTCCATATGCACTTGAAGAGGATGTATATTGTGCTGTTTGAGGATAAAATATTCCATATATATCTTTTAAGTCCATCTGGTCTGATGTGTCATTTAAGGCCAATGTTTTCTTATTGGTTTTTTGTCTGGATGATCTATCCATTGATGAAAGTGAAGTATTAACGTCCCTTACTATTATTGTGTTACTGTCAATTTCTCCCTGTAGGTCTGTTAGTATTTGCTTTATATATTTAGGTGCTCCTGTGTTGGCATATAAATATTTATAAATGTTATCATCTTTTTGGGTTGACCCCTTTATCATGATGTAATACTCTTCTTTGTCTTTTATTACAGTCTTTGCTTTAAAGTCTGTTTTGTCTGGGATGCCTGGGTGGCTCAATCAGGTAAGCATCCAACTCCTGATGTCAGCTTAGGTCATGATCTCAGGGCCTTGAGATCAAGCCCCACATCAGGCTCCATGCTGGGTGTGTGGCCTGCTTAAAATTTTTCTCTCTCCCTTTGCCCCTCAACCCCCCCAACTCATGCATGTGTGCTCTCTCTCTAAAATAAAAATAAAATAAAATCAATTTGTCTGATATAGCTAAACCAGCTTTCTTTCCATTCCCATGGAATATCTTTGTTCACTCCTTCTCTTGCAGTCTGTGTGTGTCCTTATATCTGAAGTGAGTCTCTTGTAGGCAATATATATAGTTGTCTTATTTTTATCCTTTCTGCCACTCTGTGTTTTTTGCTTGGAAAATGTAGTCCATTTACACTTAATTATTGATAAATATGTACTTACTGCCATTTTGTCAAATGTTTTCTAGAACATAGTTTCTCTGGGTTTTTTTTTTCCCCTTGTTCTCTTCCTTTGTGGTTTGATGCATTTCTTTAGGGTTATGTTTAGATTCCTGTATCATTATGTTTTGTGTATCTACTATACACAAAAGTTTGAATGCGTTCTAAAAACTATATTCCCCCCCATGTTTTATGATTTTTGTATTACATTAACATTATTTTATTTTGTTTATCTCTTAACTAATCATTAATAGTCTTAATTAATTTTACTGTTTTTATTTTCTAACCTTTATACTGGCTTTATAAGTGGTTAATCTACTTTTACTGGTGAGATTTTTACTCTCATATGTTTTCTCGTTATTAGTTAGTGCCTTTTCAGCTTGAAGAAATTCCTTTAACATTTCGTGTAAGGCCAGTTTAGGGGTGATGAATTCCTTTAGCTTTTGCTTGTCTGGAAAACTCTTTATCTCTCCTTCAATTCCAAATGATAACCTTGCCAAGTATTCTTGATCAGAAGTTTTTTTTTTTTTTTCCTTTCAGCACTTTGAATATATCATGCCACTCTTTTCTGGCCTGCAAATTTTCTGCTGAAAAATCAGCTTATGGTCTTATGGGGGTTCCCTTGTTTGCAAGAAGTTGTTTTTTTCTTTTAGTGCTCTTAAGATTCTCTGTTTAACTTTTGACATTTTAATTATAATGTGTCTTAGTGTTATTCTCTTTGGTTTCATCTTATTTAGAACTCTCAAGAGGCGGGGCACCTGGGTGGCTCAGTTGGTTAAGCATCTGCCTTCGGCTCAGGTCATGATCTCAGGGTCCCGGAATTGAGCCCCACATCAGGTTCTCTGCTCAGCAGGGAGCCTGCTTCTCCCCCTGCCTGCCCCTCCCCCTGCTTGTACTCTGTCTCTCTCTCTGTGTCAAATAAAATCTTTAAAAAAACAAAAAAAAAATTCCCTGGGCTTCCTGGACTGGGTGTTTGTTTCTGTCCCCAGGTTAGAGAAGCTTTCAGCCATTATTTCGTCAAATAAGTTTTCTGCCCCTTCCTCTCTTTTCCTTCTGTGACCCTATAAAGCAAATGTTATTCTGCTTCATGTTCTTCCATAAGTCCCTTAAACCATCTTCGCTTTTTAAAATTCTTTTTTCTTTTTGCTGCTCTGGGTGAGTTCCACTGCCCTGTCTTCCAGGTCACTGATCCATTCGTCTGCTTCATCTGGTCTGCTGTTGGGCCCCTCAAGTGTATTTTTCAGTTCCATTATTGTATTCTTCAGCTCTGTGACTTCTGTTTGGTACTTTCTTACATTTTCTGTTTCTTTGTTGAAGTTCTCACTGTGTTCATCCATCCTTCTCCTAAGTACAGTGAGAATCTTCATGACCATTACCTTGAACTTTTTAATAGGTAGATTACTATTTCTGTTTCATTAAGATCTTTTTCTGAGGTTTTGTCTTGTTCTTTTATTTGGAACATATTCCTCTGTTTTCTCATTTTGCTTGCCACTCTGTGTTTGTTTCTATGTATTAGTCTAAAGAACCACCTCCCCCAGTCTTGAAAGAGTGGACTTGTGTAGGAGATGAACCTTATCGTTCAGCCTTGCCCTAGCTCTTCTCGCCCTCAAACCTTTGTGACTGTCTGAGCAGCCTGATTTATTCTTGATAGGCCGCCGTGGTTGAAGGTGTGCCAACACCTGCCAGTGCTCTAAAGGGAGTAATCACAGGCAGCACCTGTGCTGACTGGAAGCCACACCCTCAGGTAGCAGCTTTTCAAGTATGCAAATGTATATAGTCCCGTGAAGCTGCAGTTGTAAACCTTGCCGGCCTCCAGACCAGGAAATCTGGAGGTGGCCTGTGGGCAGCTGTTGGAAAAATCAGGGCTTCAGGCAGATGTATAAGCTCTTTTCTAAGTGATACCAGTGAGCTGCGTGAAGGCCAAGGGAAGGCTCAAAGGTGTTATTTCCTTGCCTGCGTTCCCTCCGAGTGCCGCTATAGCCTCTAGATGTCTGCAGACCTGAAGCCTGTCCCGTAGGTTGAAGCTCCAGGACAAGTAGTGGGGCTTTTTCAGAGACAGACTGGAGCTGGGTTTCAGTCTGCTGTCTGTGCAGTGCCCTGGGCGTGGTAGCTTGCCCAGAACTGTCTTTCCAATTGCTATGGTCCCATGGGGCCCATAAACACAGGCAATTCTGGCCACAAGGGCCAGGTGCTCACGGGTGTTGCCTGTGTGGACGGCCTTCCCCTACCAGCTTCAGCGAGGCTGCTGGAGAGTGTTGAGGCCAGGGCCTGCCTACGGCTCTGAGGAGGCAGAGAAAGAGTGCCGGGGGCCAGGCACACCCAAGGCTTTAGCAAAGCGGTGTCTGTGCACACCTACCTGTGCTAGCAAGGGAGACGGAAAATACAAAATGCTGCTCACTGGCACCTCTGTCCCCAAAGGGAGTCCCAGCTGACCTCCACCCTTCTGCTAAATGCATCTCCTCTACGTATAACCCAGTCACCTCTCAAACTGCTGCTCCCCGCCGGTCCCAGGATGGGTGAGTCTGTGCACGAGCCCCCCAAAAGGAATATCTCAGATTTCCAGACCCCCGGGTTTCCTGGACAGACGCCCCATTGGTTTCCAAAGCCAGATGTTCTGGGGGCCTCATCTCTTCAGTGAGGGTACCAAGGGTTGGGGTGTCCAGTGTGGGGCACAAACCCCTCTCTCCTCAGAGAGAGATTCCAGACCCACAAGATCTCTCCATATTATGAATTATCCCACCAGGGTTGAGGTTTTTGGTGAGATTGCGTCTCCACCTCTCCTACCTGTCTTGATGCGGCCCTTTTATCCCTTGTTGTGGAGGGAAATGTTCCACTACTTTTCTATTCTTTTTCAGCAGGAATTGTTCCCTGTGTAGCTAGAGACTGAGTATGTCCCTGGGAGGAGGTGATTTCAGGGTCTTCCTGTGCCGCCATCTTGGACTGTCTTCAATCTTTCTTCCTTCCATGTAACAGTTTTATTGAGATATCCTTCACGTACCATGCAATTTAACCATTTCAGTGTATAATTCACTTGTTTTTAGTATAGTCACAGAGTTGTGCCACCATCACCACAACCAATCTTAGAATATTTTCATCACCCTCAAAAGAAACCCTGTAGCCTTCTGCGATCGCCACACGATCCCTGATTCCTGCCTGCCCTCCACCAAGCAACCACTAATCTATTTTCTAACTCTACAGATTTGCTATTCTGGACATTTCATATAATATGTGGTCTTTTGTGCTCTGCTTTTTCATTTAGCATAATGTTGTCCAGATTCTTTATTTCTGCTTTTTCTTCCTTCCTTTCTTCCATTCTATTTTGTGTTTTCTTTTCTTCCTTCTGTTTCTTCCTTCCTCCCCTCCTTCATCCATGGTCTGAGTTCTCCTTCCCCAAGCACTTGGGCTTTATGGAAGCTTTTGGCCATTTGTAGGCCCTGGGTGGGGAGCTCTAGGCATGAGACTATGGCATGGACTCCCCAGGAGCCCACGTCCTTACATCCTGCCCCGGAGATGCCCAGAACACTGTGCTCGGGCCTGCGGGCCTCACACCTCTGCTCAGTTGCCAGCCAGAGCAGACTGGCTACAGCCAAGAGTTAATCCTTTTCATCTTCTGTCTCTTCTGAGAGTTTGGGGAATGAGATTCCTTCCCACCCCCAGAGGAGAACTCAGGGGAAGGACAGCAGAGACAGAGGAGGTGGGAAGACTTTTACAGCCTTAAAAGTCACGGAGAATAAATAGTGCCTCCCAGGAGTCACTTGAAAGGTAGAGAACTCGTCTTCCAACTCCCTGGGGATTGCGCCTTTGAAGCCAGCGAGAGGCCCCAGCTTCTGCCCAGGCCGTCCCTCCTCCCTCCCTCTGGCTTCATGCAGACCCCCTCCCCTGCTTGTTCCCCACCTTCACCATCCACTCCTTCTGCTGCAGATCTGATGGGACATACTTTGGGGCTGCCTTCCCAGAGGCTGTGATGGGGACGGGATGGGAACTGTGCATTTGGGGCCACTGCTAGTCGCTTTGTGCTCACAAAAAAGGGGGGGTGGTGAACACTCCAGGTGAACAAATTAGAGAAGGGCCCTTCTCCAGGGGATCCAGCCCCAGGGCACACGGCTTGGCAAGCAGAAGGAGACCTGGGTTTCAGCCCTGATGCCCTTGTGCAAGGACAGGGAGGCCCTGCAGACTTCCCAGGCCCCCTGGGAAATTGCACGGCATCAGGCAGGAGTTAGCCAATCTTATCTGCAAAGAGCCAGATAGTAAATAGTTTGGGCTTTGCAACCCATATGTTCTTTCTTGCAACTACACAACTCTGCCCTTAGAGTGCGAAAGCAGCCATAGACAGTACATAAATGAATGGGGGTGGCTGTGTTCTAATAAAACTTTATTATGGATGCTGAAATGTGAATTCCATATCATTTTATCGGTCATGAAATGTTATTCTTCTATTTATTTTTTCCTCCACCATTTCAACAGAAGTAGGTGGTAGGCTGGATTTGGCCTGCAGGCTATCGTTTGCCAATCCTTGATGTAGGGGAAAGAAATGGGTGTCAGTTTCAGCCCCAGCACTGGCTGGCTCTGTGACTTTGGGCGGGTGGCTTGTGCTCTCTG
Organism: Ursus americanus; assembly: GCF_024610735.1. NCBI lineage: Eukaryota > Metazoa > Chordata > Mammalia > Carnivora > Ursidae > Ursus > Ursus americanus. The sequence continues at coordinate 3,380,999 of NC_142141.1, read as the reverse complement.
AGCCTCATGTGCAAAATGGGGATAGAAATGTCTCTCTGTGAGGATAGCAATTAGGCTCAGCATCAATTTATAGAAAGCACCTAGCAGAGAGTTGATGCTCAGTAAGTGGTAGTCTTTCTCTTTCTTTCTTTCTTTCTTTCTTTCTTTCTTTCTTTCTTTCTTCCTCCCTTCCTTTCTTCCTTCCTCTCTCTCTCTCTCCCTTCCTCCCCCCTTCCTTCCCTCCTTCCTTCCTTCCTCCCCTCTGTACAAGAGTAGCTGGGAAGTTCAAGGCAGGCTTTGTGGACTCGTGTTGCAGCTGTGCCCTTGAATTGTTCAAGTCAAGCCCTGACCCCTGAGTCTCACATCTGTCCTCTGAAAATGAGGGACTTGGATCAGTCTCAAGAGACAATTTCAACCCAAATTATATATAAATGCTTAACAAGGGAGAGATTTTATGCCAAACCCCCAATGTGTTTGTGTCAAGAATCTTCTGGCAAGGGCAGCAAAGAACATATTTTTCATACTAACAAATCATTCTGAGTGTGGAGGCAAATTCAGTAAAACGTGTCCTTGTCACGACCCAAGCTGTGAGTGCAGATGGGGGTGTAAAGCAGGTGCGCGACAGGGCTGCCGCGAGCCTCCCCCCGCCCCCCCGGCAGGTGAGGGGCCAGATGCTTCACAGCCTCTGCTGCTGAGTCCCAGTTTCCTCATCTGTCAAAGAGAGCTACGGCTTCTGGAGGCTGCCATGGCTCCTGAAGAAACAGCAGAGAACACAGGGCTCTGTGTTCTGGGGTGTTCATTGGACCCATATAGGAGCTGTTTGCGGCATGTTGGTGGCCAGAAATAGGGTACACCTGAGACCCGCTGTGCATTGCAGGGTGTCCGTAGCCCCTGAGGCTCTCCTGGGGCTTGTGGATCACTTACTGTCTGCCCGGAGCTGGGAAGGAGGAGGGCAGGGGACTTTGTCCCACCTGGCGTAAGTGGCGGGTGGCGCTCCGGCGCCTTGGCGGGGCTGCGGCTCTGTACCGATCATGCAGAAGGTTGCAGCGTGCGGGGAGGGCCATAGGCTTGGGCAGCACGGGCCCGTGGGTGAGACTCCGGCCTTCCTCATTGCAGGACTGAGCAACGTGCCATTGTCACCCAGGGACAGGCATTGGGGGGGGGGGGGGGCCTTGGCAAGGCAAGGCGGTCCCAATGCCCAGAGGGTTCAGGGAACTTCCCCTTTCCATACCGACTTTGGAACACAGTATTTATAAATACTTAATTATTGTGGAAGGGGAACACTAGAACTGAAAGTGGAGGAAAAACCCCATTCCTGTTGCCGCCTTACGCAATCCCCGAAATCATGGCTCTGTTCCCCTGCATGTTCTTCACGAGCAGATGTGGCCTCAATATCATGGTGAAAGAGAGGTGCCGCACTTGAGCTCCTCAGCAGACTGAAGTACGAGGTGTACCAGGCAGAATCTAGAGAACAGTGACCCCAGGGCCGCACGTCTCCCGTTTTAGGGGCTGCTGAGCCTTCCTGAGTCGTTGATTCCCTTACCTTTTACCGAGGTCCCACTCCCCTGCAGAGGCTTGGGTGGGAGGGAGGGGGACACTGACGGAGGCCCTAGAAGAGTAGGGACACGTGTGATGAGTGCCCAGACCCTGTTGCTGTGGGGGCCAAGCTGGGAGTGCAGAGAAAGCCTCCTGGAAGGGGTGGTGTCTCAGCTGACTCCTGAAGGACAGTAGGAAGTTTCTAAGCTGAGGAGCAGAGGGGCCATTCTGGACGAAGGAACAGCATGGGGAGAGGGGTACCCTCACAGGCAATGAGGTGCCGTTTAGTACTGTGGTCTGTTGAGAGAGTTCTGAAGGCCAACCTCCCCATTTTTGCTGGCTGGTTGATCTGAGCAAGTCCTTTCCTCTCTAAAACTCTGTCCCCATCTGCAAAGTGGGGCTGGTCCTTACAGCACCTCCATGCTAGGCTGGAGAAAGGAGCAAGGCTGTTAATGCATGTGCCTGGGACAGCAGCCTGAGCCCGCGCAGGTGTAAGATCCTGTGTTTCATTCTGCTCAGGGTCTGGGGTCTGACCCCAAAGGAGGATGATGGGTGGGCCCCACTCTACCACCTAACCCTAGGCCTCCTGCCCCAGCCCCCAGGTCATTCCTCCTCCTCTCTGGGCAGTAGGGGAACTGCTCTCATGGGCTCTTAAACACCAAACACCCTAGGACTCTCTCACTCCTGTTTCTGTTTGGGGTCTAAGAAATCATCCCTGCCCACACCCGCCGTTGCTGCCTGGCGGGGGGGGGGGGGGCTGCAGGAGTGAGAAGCCACAGCAAGCCCTCGACATCTCAGAATAGTATCCCACCCTGCCCCACCTGAGACCCCTCACACACCGGGCACACTGGCCTGCATTTAACAACTAACTACCTGGTGACAGTAACTAGTCACCACCACTGCCCTGGGAGTGGTTGAGCCTGGTGGAGTCACACTGCCTGGAAGCTGCTGACCTTGGGCACATTACCTATCCTCTCCATGCCTCAGTTTCTTTGTCTGTAAAATGGGGGTGTTGCCAGGACCCACTTCAAAACGTTGTAAGGATTAAAAAGGAGAGAATAAATATAAAGGCCTGAGAACAGTGCCTGGCACTTGGGGGGTCCCCCAATGACCACGGGCCTTTAAGAGTTTTCGGGGGGGAGGGAGTGCAGGGGGAGCCTCATGAGTGAGAGAAATATTTCCCTATTGCACTTTGCTGTGGTCTCCAGATTTTTTTTGCTATTATAAACAACCCTATGATGAACATCTCCGTGCAGAAAACACTTTGTTCCTTTCAGATTATTTCCCTAGAAACTGAATTTCTGGGAACAGAATTACTGGTAGAAGGGGAGGGATATTTTAAGCCTTTCATCACTCTTTGCCTAGTTGTTTTCTAGACAAGCTGCCGGGCTTCCCTGCCACCAGTTACACTGGAAGGTATCACTTCCTCAAAGCCAAGCTGGGGGAGCAATTCGGAAGGGCTGTAAGGGGCGCCGCTGGCTAGGGCAGGGCATGGGTGCAAGGAGAAGGGGCCACCTGCATTTTAGAATGGGCAGAGGGGACGGAGAAGAGCGAGAGTCTTTAAAAGGACTAAGAAGGAGCCATCAGAGAGGGGAGAGCCTGTCACACGTTCAGAGCACATGAGTCTCGACCTGAAGAGGCCAGCATTGTGAGACAGGGAGCTGAGCCCAGGATGCAGCACTGACAGCACCTGACCATGGGCATTGCCTAAGCCTCAGTTTCCCCATCTGTAAGGTGGGCATGACACTTCGCCTACCTCACGGAAGTGGGATGGCGTGAGTGATCGGAAATGACCTTGAGGATTGACTCGGGTGCCACGGGTTCTTTTCCCATAAACACCCACTGGTGTAAGTGAGCAGGGCCTAGGGGTTTTCTTCAGGTGTCCCAAACATTCTATAGTTTCAGGGAGAGGATTGGGCGAGGCAGCCAGCCTCCTGGGGATTACTGGAGGGTTCGAGCAGCAGGGCAGGGGAAGCCTAAGGTTAGGACTGGGGCGACCTGAGTGTGATCCAAACTGTGTGGGTGACGCCTGGCCTCCCCGAGAGCCTCTTTGTGTGTTGGAAGGGATCAGGGTGGGCAGGGCATCTCCAGCTTTGCCGCTGGGCCACACGGGGCTCTCTCAAAGCTCCACCGCTTACCTGCTGTGAGTCACCAGGCAAGTGGCTCAAGTTCTCTGGGCCCAGACTTCGTCTGTTAGTGCTAAGGAGATAACAGCTGTACCGCATGTGTCACACGGGTGCTGGGAGAGCTCAGTATGGGGTGCCCAATGCATGAGCACAGTCGTCACTCTTTCATTTGGCAATCCTGGTGCAGCTGCAGGAGACGGAGGACGTGGAGGTCAGGGAGGAGTTGAGTGGAAGCAGGCCTCCCTGTGCCTTCACTTCTTCAAGCAACAAGCCCAGCGTGCTGTAACATCCCCAGCTCCCCTCACCCCTGCGCGACCTCAAGCAGGTTTCTAACCTCTCCGTGCCTCAGTGTCCCCTCCATCAAATGGGGAGAATCGTAGCACTTACCCCATGAGGGTTGCGTGTCGATGAACTGAGCTCAGACTCACAAAAGGCTTAGACCCAGAGTGCAGGAGGCGCTCCGTGGACAGTGGCTATCATGCGGTTGCTCTCAAGGCTTAGAGTCCAGGCTTTGCACCAAGGAGACAATGGCAAGAACCCCGTTCCTCTACCCACCAACTCTGCGACCTTGGTCAGGTCACTTTATTCCACGAAGGGCCCCTCCCCTGGTCCGTAAAGATGTGGGCAGTGCCCACATGGCAGGCCAAGCACACAGGAAATGCTCAACATGACTGGAGACTGAGTGTCTTAAAGACAACACCGGGGAAACCTGCCCGGACCCGTACCCTGCAGCATCGGCCGTCCCCGTCAGCGGGAGCAGATGTGACAAAGGGTCACTCTCCCTCCCCACCGGCCACCCCCCTATGCCAGGCACTCCCTCAGGTACAATCTCACCAACCGCAGAGGTGTAAGATCATGGAGAAGGGCCAGTCCAGGCCACGAGCTGAGACTGTTCCTTGGCCAGTTCCTGACAGTCCTCGGCTCCTTCGCGGCCAGCCTTGCTCCGGGGCCTGCCAGGTTACTTGCAGACTCGTCCAGCGGGCCCCCATGTTCTGGCTCTGGAACCCCTCCCTGTCTCCTCGCCCACTGCATCCTTACGGGGTGCAGGTGAACTAGACCAACTAGACAGCCCTGCTCTCAGAGCACAGTCCACAGCTCAGGCTGCCCCGCTGCCCGAAGAGACACCCTTCCTGCCGACATCCCCGTTCGATTCCCACTCATTGCTCCAGGCCCACCTCAAAGGCCACCTGCTCCGCAGAGCTTCCCCTGATCCTCGGCGCCAGAGATGGCACACCCACGCACACTCAGGCCCTGGCACACACTCACATACCCACACATACACACGTGTGTTCACATTCCCAGCCGCTCACACCTGTGAGTTACTTGAGACAAGTGACACTGCCCTGACCATCGCCACATCTCTCATTTTACGCTCAGTCCTGTTCTGTCAAATTCATTTCGTCTGGTCCTCAGGAGGGAGCATGCCAACGGCTGTTGTTTCCTGTTTGAGTTTTGTTATTGAGTGACCTAGGGACATCACTTAACCACCCAGAGCCTCAGTTTCCTGGTCTGTGAAGTGGGACACCCGTGCTTGCCTGATAGCACCGCTGGGAGGGTTAACTAGAAAAAGGGTGCTAAGCAGCCCACTCAGGACCTAGCATGTGGGCACTCAGTAAGTGCTGCTTCTTGTCAATCATTTACTCATTCACTGGTACAATTCACGACGCCTGCTCTGTGCGCGGCCGCTCGGGGCTGCTAGAGTCGTAGCCAGTGACTCCTCACTGAGCTCCCAGTGCGGCCCGGGCAGTGCCCCGCCAAGCAGTCAGGGGTGCGTGCCCTGGGAGTCCCTAATCAAGATTGCTTTGGTGAGCCGAAAGCTTTCAGACCCTCACCAGCTCCTATGTCACCAGGGAAAAATTTAAAGGGGCCAGTGGTTTATGACAATTACCTCTAGATCTCAGCTAAGTCCCAGGGAGTTCTGGGGTGCCTTTCTGGGATCAATTTCACCTTCTCTGGCATTGAAATGAACACCGTGTGCGTGCACAACTCCTGCAGGAAGCCTCTGCCCAGTTCGCTGTGATGCTCGCTGCTGAAAGACAAAAGACCTCACCACCATCCCTTCAAAGTAGATGCTGGTGGAGGCAAACCCTCTATGTTTGCTTCCAGAAAATTCTGAGAAGGGCATGAAAAAATAATTTCTTTCAAGAGCAGGGGCCTGAAGTTTGGTCATGCCAGCATATCGGGCAGTATGATTTGTGGCAGAAAACAAAGGTATTTGAACACGACGCTCTGATTGGCTGCTGGGTAGACTGGTGTCCTGAAATGCCCACCTCGTAGCTTATTCAGAACAACCAGAAATGAGGCCTGGCCTGGAGAAGAGGGTCACCTCTGAGTTTGACAAAAGCTTAAGGCCCAAGAAAGAGCCCTGAGGGGCTATTGCCAGCTCCTGGGGCACAGAGAGCCTCTTCTCCTTTCTCGGCTCCTCCACTTCCTTTTCCTCGTAAAGGAGTTTCGGTGACCCAGTTCCCAGGAGGCAGGCGAAGCTGACATGAGGCCGTGACGGTTCTGCTGTGCGGTTGAGCACAGGAGAATAAGAACCCTGGGTTCAAAGTTCAGACCAGACCCTCAACACACAGTCCCTCACCCTCCAGTTCTTGGGGACCCTGAGGAACAAAGCAGCCAATGGCCATACCCATTGCAGGAAACAAGGGAGGAGGAAGGGGAGGCTTCCTCTCCCAGCGCTTTCTCTGGGATCATCCTGTTTCACAGAGGAGGAGGGGGACTTGAGGGAGAGAGGGAATGGTCTGAGACCCAACAGCAGGAGAATGAGGAAGGCTCAGACCACACTCAGGACTCCTGGTCCCAAACCTCCCACTTTCTCCATCCCCCCCCCCCAACATGGCTAGTCTCAGAGGTGCTGGCTGAGATGACCAGCGTGCCTCACCGTCCCTCCTGGAGTTCCTGTCCACAAGGCCCTTCCCGGCCAGCAGCAGGGAGGTGGATAGAGAAATAAAGCCAGCGTGAGTCACCACACACAGCGGAAGGGCCGTCAGAGCGGCAGGGGAAGTGCTTCGTTTCTGATGATCTGTGAATTGGGGAAGTCAGAACCTGGGAGAATCACTATTGAAACTGAGATGGATTGGGCTTTTCGTTTTCACACATGTGACTGAACACCGACTCTGAACTTGGACGGCGGGGTGGAGGATGAAAGATCCAGGGCCTGCCTTTAGCCTGGGAGATAGACAAGCAAACTGATAGCTTACTCAAGGAGGTCAGTGCCTCCGTGGAGGGGCTCCAGGAGCTGGGAGGGGATCAGCAATCCTGGGAAGCCTCAGAGACAACCTCCTACCGGAGGTGAGGCCTGAGCAGAACCTTGAACCAGAAGTAGAAGTTGAGCAGCAAAGAACATAAAGGCAGCCCCAGCAGTGGGACATGTGCCAAGGCACAGACGGGAGGGCCGGCAGGTGCCGCACGCAGGTGGTGGTCCTGTGCGGTCGTCTGTACTGTGCACAGTAGACGGCAGTGGTGAAGAGTACTGACACTCACACCGGCAGTCCGCACAGCAGTCCCGTGAGCACTGACACTCACACCGGCAGTGCGCACAGCAGTCCCGTGAGCACTGACACTCACACCGGCAGTGCGCACAGCAGTCCCGTGAGCACTGACACTCACACCGGCAGTGCGCACAGCAGTCCCGTGAGCACTGACACTCACACCGGCAGTGCGCACAGCAGTCCCGTGAGCACTGACACTCACACCGGCAGTGCGCACAGCAGTCCCGTGAGCACTGACACTCACACCGGCAGTGCGCACAGCAGTCCCGTGAGCACTGACACTCACACCGGCAGTGCGCACAGCAGTCCCGTGAGCACTGACACTCACACCGGCAGTGCGCACAGCAGTCCCGTGAGCACTGACACTCACACCGGCAGTGCGCACAGCAGTCCCGTGAGCACTGACACTCACACCGGCAGTGCGCACAGCAGTCCCGTGAGCACTGACACTCACACCGGCAGTCCGCACAGCAGTCCCGTGAGCACTGACACTCACACCGGCAGTGCGCACAGCAGTCCCGTGAGCACTGACACTCACACCGGCAGTGCGCACAGCAGTCCCGTGAGCACTGACACTCACACCGGCAGTGCGCACAGCAGTCCCGTGAGCACTGACACTCACACCGGCAGTCCGCACAGCAGTCCCGTGAGCACTGACACTCACACCGGCAGTGCGCACAGCAGTCCCGTGAGCACTGACACTCACACCGGCAGTGCGCACAGCAGTCCCGTGAGGTTGCCGTTGCCGACTTAACTTCACAGATGAGAAAAGCGAGGTTCAGAGAAGGCCCGAGCAAGGCTCCTGTAGAGAGAGCAGCGCTGAATCTGGATCTGGACCGCGGATGGCTGACTATATTCTAACACCCTCAATGTGGAAAGATGGGATTCTGATTCAAATTCAGATTCTAGGACTATGATGAATCAGGATACTGTTGACTGCCAGGAGCAGAAACCCAGTTAAAAGAGTCTGGGGGGGAGGGGCGCCTGGGTGGCTCAGTCAGTGAAGCGTCCGACTCTTGATTTCGGCTCAGATCATGATCTCAGGATCATGAGATCGAGCCCCACATCAGGCTCAGCACTGGGCGTGGAACCTACTTAAGATTCTCTCTCTCTCCCTCTGCCCCTCCCCCCAACTCATGCGCACCCATGTGTGTGTGCTCCCACTCTCTCTCTCTCAAAAAATACACAAATAAAGTAAATAAAAGAGGCTGGGATTGGTGGAGGTGGGGAACTGGCTCACGAAACTGAAGAAAACAAGGGTAGCTTCAAGCGTGGCTGGATCCAAAGGAGCAAATGTCATCAGAAAATTCTCTTTCTCCAGCTTTCAACTCAGTTTGACACCGTGTTGACTTCGTTCTCAGAGTCTCCCTGTGGTGCCACGAGCAGCTCCAAGCTTACATCACCCCACCTTGGCAACTCCAGTGGAAAAAGTCCACAAAAAGTTTCAGGCTTTCATTGGCTGGTGGGTCATGTGTCTACCTCTGTACCCACACCTGGAGCCAGGGCAAAGAATAAGAGGTCAGCCCCACCTCACTCACATGGGCAAAGAGTGAGGAAGGCTGGATCCCAGAGAATCAAAGTGCTATTACCAAGAGAAGGGAAACAGATGAGAGGAAGGTGACAATGACAGGTGTTTACCATAAGCACTTACTGTGTGGCAGACACTGTATTATGTGCTCTTCAGAACCGCGTTAACATCCCCTAGCTTCAAGATTTAGGGCTCAGGGCAGGATGGGCCATGGGGCTATGAAGGGGGTCAAGGATTATTAAACCTACTGGTATTTCTAGACTCTGTAATGTAATAGAGTCTACACAGAATTGGAATTTAGCTTAGTGTCTCATCCTAACTTACCTTTGGCAGGGATGGCAAGCTAAGTAAAGGAGGAGGGCTCCATGCCACTAGATTTTACTATGTTAAACATGCATGTTAAACTTATTTTATAAGAGGCTAGAAATTCTGCAAGGTAAGAAGGAAAGAGAATGAGGACGGAAAGGGCAATCTAAAGCAGAGCAAGAAAAGATAGGAAAATTTAGAAAAGGTGGGGCAAATATAAAACACAAAACCCCATTGAAGAAATTAGTCAAAATACATCAGTAATCACAACCCATGTGAATGGAATAAACTGTCCAAGTAAGAAAAACAAAGGTTGTCAGATTTGATTTTTTAAAAACCCAAACAAATGTTGTTATAAGAAATAGACTTAAGGAAACAAAACTGTTGAAAGTATAAGGAAAGAAAAATATAATATGCTAGACAAATATTAACCAAAGGAAATCTAGCTTCAAAAATATGTAAAGTAAAATTGACAGAACTACAAAGAGAGATTCATCACAAACGTCATAAATAAACAATATTAAGAGTTTAGAGACGATATTATTTTAGATGTTACAGAGATTAAGAAAGGTAATAAGAATACTATAGTCAATTCTATGCCCCAAACAAGGGAAAACTCAGATAAAGGGAAAAATTTCTAGCAAAGCAGAACTTGCCAAAACTGACTCACAATGAAATAGAAAACTGGACTGGTCCTGTAACCATTAAAAATAAATAAAATGAATGAAACACTAGTTGTACTTAGTCTTGCAAAGGAGTTCTACCAAATACTCTAGGAATGGTCATTCCAATTCTGCACAAACTAGGGGAGAAAAAAGGGAAACTCTCCAATTCATTTGATGAGGCCATTATAGTGTAAATTCAAAAACAAGTATGAGAAGGGAAATGATTTTAAAAAATGGAAAACAACTCAGATGTCCATCAACAGGTGAATGAATAAATAAACTGGAGTATTTTCACATAATGGAATACTTGACAGCACTGAAAATGAACCACAGGTTCATGCATCAGCACAGCTTAATCTCAGAAATACAGCATTCAACAACAACGAAAGGTAGCTGCAGACAAACAATCATAAAACATGATTTCATTTATCTAAAAGGAAAATACTGAATTGTAAATACTTTCAATTTGTAGTTTTAATCCTTCTTTGGATTTTTCTGGTTTTTTTTTTAATAAGTGGTGAATTTTTTTTCAACTTCAGAGTAAATTATAGTTATTACAGAAATTTATGCTTATTACTTAAGTGATAATGATTGAGATGTATGCTGAGAGGTTATGTATGCCAAAAACCACTAACTGCTTTAAATAATCAAAATTTTAGTATCTGAAACTGTGTATTAACTGATAAATAAGCCAGTATTTTTCTTTTTAAAAAGATTTATTTATTTTAGAGAGAGAGAGAGAGAGCGCAAGCAGGGGGAGGGAAAAAGGGAGAGGGGGAGAGAATCTTCAAGCAGACTCCCTACTGAGCATGGAGCCCATCTTGGGGCTGGATCTTGGGACCCTGAGATGAGGACCTGAGCCCAAACCAAGAGTCAGACACTTAACTAACTGAGCCACTAAAGCGCCCCAATAAGCCAGTATTTTTCAAGCCTTTATATGAACACAAAATGGCAAATAGGGGGCAGGTCCTTCCAGTCATGTTCAACTTGTGTCTGCAGTTATAAAATACTATAAAAGTTATTTTGTTTTCAAGCATGAAGTGTTGTAGGGGGTTGTTATGATCGTAAAGTACAGAAGGTTGTTGTGTTTATGGTTATAAAATGTTGTAGGAGGATCTTTCACTAACTATATTATTATTGGAAATAGTCTGCCTCAAATAATACTCTGTGTTGTTATATTAGACAAAAGTCTTTTTTTTTTTCCTTTTTAAAGAGAGAGAGAGCAATAGGGGAGGGGCAGAGGGAGAATGGGAGAGAGAATCCCAAGACCCTGAGATCATGACCTGAGCGGAAACCAAGAGTCAGACGCTTAACCGACTGCACCACCCAGGCGCCCCGGACAAAAGTCATTTGGTTGCAAGTGAAAGTAATTCAGGTGGAGAGCCGCTGACTGCCTTATTTCCTGTGCCCCCAGCTTCTCTGGCTCATAAGGAAGATGCAGTCGTCATGGGAAGGACTCTCTTTCTCCCGAGTTGAGTTTTGAACTCACCTCTCAAGCAGTCGCCGTTGCCACATGGAGAAGCGAATCCAAAAGCGTCCTCTAAGGGATGGGGTCCAATAATTGCACTCCCACCCGGACCACACGCTGTGGGGACGGCATGGTTGCCAAAGGAAGGCGTGTGGGGCAGAGACATCACATTTATATAACAGGGTTCATTTCAAGATGCTTGTCATCCATGAACAGCCATGTTCCAGACAGACAATCCAGATTTAGCCCCCATTTGGAAAATGACAATATTGCCGAATTAATCGTTATTTTGTAAAAAGAATAAAGCTGTAGTTTGCAGCCCCCCCACCTCTGCCAAAAAACAATAAATAAAAATAAATAAATAAATAAATAAATAAATAAATAAATAAATAATAAAATAAATAAATAAATAAAGTGCAGAGAGAACACCACAGTACGATGTTTCAGGATACCAAGGCATGTACTGAAACAAGTCAGGTACTGGTAAATTCTATCCCTTAACCTGAGAGGTGGTTATACCTCTAAGATGGTGGTATCCATTTTAGTATTCCTTAATATTCTTTGAACCACACGTATTTGTTTTTTATATAGTCTCTTTGGATGTATGATGTATTTCATTTAAAAATACTTAATGACAGAATCAACATGTAACAAAAAGATATGTCTGAGTAGAGGAATTATTTGAGATGTTTATCTTCTTTGTTTTGTTCATCTGTCTGTGCTGAATTTTTTACAAGGAACATGTGATATTTCCATAATAATATTATTTTAAGTCATCTGTAAGCTCTTGAGAAGGGAGCTGGTTATTTCCTAGCCAAAGCTCACTTTTCTTTGCTACTTTCAGTGAAAGTCGCTTGACCAGAGCTGCGTCTGGAATGTTAACCCAAGGGTAGATACCTGCCTGCTTGGTCAAATATGCACACCGCCAGCATGGAGGACTGGGGCCTGGGAAGTGCCAGGGCTATAACCTTGAGGCCCAGGTGAGGGCACGTGTTCTGGGGAGGGAAGGGCTGGCCAAACCTCCAGGGAGAGCTTGGACCACTCGTGGCCTTCAGCAGTGGCTAAGCTGGACCATAACTATGGGCTGAGGGAAGCTTGGGTGTTGGGGGCAGTTGTCAACTGTGTCTTACAAAGTCAGGTGTCCAAATCCGCAACCCCCATCTAGCTAACAGATGCTAAAGGGAAGCTCAATGTTCTTCCCTCTCTCTACGGAGAGAGGCAGAGGAGCAAGGAGTTTGACGCCTCTGGCAGCCAGATTACTTAGCAGATGATGGCGAGAGCTGAGACCAGGTGTGGTCGTCTCGGGACATCCCAAGGAACCGCAGTGGGTCCCAGGGCCAAGCTGGTGGCACCCAGCTTGAAACTGATGAGGAAATTGACCACTCCAGCCTAGGCAGGGAAGCCAGAAAGTGGGTAGCGTTGGTGGCTTTAGACAGAGCTGAAGCCAGATTTTGTCCTGCCCTGGGGCTGCAGAGACCCCAGAGTCTCTAGGGACACCATGCACTAGTCAGCTTCTCCTGTGTTTGGGCTACGGGGAACCTGGGATGTGTCAGGGACTCAGAACGGCACTGCCCAAACCCCTCGCGCATTCCCTTCCCATCCGGTCCAGCCCATAGTCTTCTCCCACTTGCATTATATGCACTTGAAGCTCTACACCAACTTGCTGTTTTCACTGAAATAGACCAGGAAACTTTACATTGTCACCGTAAATGGAAATGCAGTTTCACTTGCGGAAAACAAAAAGAACCCATGAGCATAGATACAGTGACACAAAACACTGTCACCAAAGTTTGACCAGACCCAGTTGCCTGATGAAAGCTCTGACCTGCCTCCTGTTCTCTGTTCTGAAGGGAGATCTGCAGGTGTTGGGGTGCGGAAAACACAAGAGCGCCTCCCTGAGCCTTTCCCTCTGACTTGAAATAAAAGAGATAAAGGAATTCTTACTCACTGAAAGTAGCTAAAGAGAAAAGCAGGTCTGCCATCCGCACCCTAGCAGGCAACAGCGCAAATGACCTCTGTATGCCCAGAAGTGAGGGAAATCCTCTTCTTCCTAAAAATGTATGCCAAAGACTTTGTTAAAAACTTCCCTACCAAGCTTTTGGCTAACTCAGTCTTCGGTGATCTATTCTAAAGGAAAGTGATCAGATCGACTCAGAAGACGTTAACGGAGGAACTACTATATACCAGCCGTAATTGTGGGGGGCTAGCGCCTTAGCTTTGGGGAACACGCATTCACATGGAGACAGATGTTCTCACAACTGGTTTTAATGCAGTTAAAGTCTTCTCCCAGCCTCCCTTCGACCCACGCAAGGCATACTGTCGAGGCCAGGAAGCATTTCGCTGAGAGTGAGAAACAGCAAACATTAATTGGGCTCCTCCTGGGAGCCAGGCAAGGTGTGAGATACTTTTGTATATATTTTATAATACTCAATCCTTCCAAGAGTTGGAAAGGTGGTTGTTTTCTCCTCCATTTTGGGGTTGAGAGGAGTGAAGGGGCTCACGGCATGTTGGAAGCAGGCCTGAGATCTGAAAGCAGGTCTCCCGAACGCTCCCCTCTGCGCGTCGAGGGAAGAAGTCCCTGCCCCTCGTGCGCTGCCCCGGTGGCCAAGGAAGGGCCCCCACCTCATCCCACCCCACCCTTCCCAAGGCTGGCTTAGGAGAAGCAGAGGCCAGAGGGTGGGCCCTGGGCCCGCTGGCCTTGTCCCATGGCCACCTCCGCCCTGACCTGTGCTTGTGTCTCCCCAGGAAGCCAGCGCTGCCCTGCACTGTGTGCTCCGGCAACCTTCTAATCTGCTGCAAGAGTCTGTGGGGGCTTGGGTTCCTCCAGAGACACACGCGAGGCCCCTCAGAGGAGCAGCCAGGCGAGCCGCTGTCCGAGGAGCCACTGAGGACACCACCCCAGGAAGCGGTGAGGACTCTGCCCTCCGAGGCTGTCTAGACCCGGCCCAGGACACAGAAGATACTGCTTCTGGTCACCAAGATTTGACTCCTGGGGCCATTAAGGACCCAGAAGCCCCCAAAGCCACCGAAGATGCACCCTAGCCTGAGTCTAGGGTCTCCCAGAGCACACAGCGGGGTGCTGGGGTCCTGGATCTAGCGCAGAGCAGCCTGGGCGGTGCTCAGCATTCCCAGCCGATGCTCAGAACTCTCCTGGGCCTGGGTCCGCTCAGTCCCATGGGTTCAGAGCTCGCGTGGGTGCTGGCCCTTAGTCATGAGCAGAGGGGGCTGGACACGGGTGTGTGTGTGTGTGCGTGTGTGTGTGCAGGTGAGTGCATGGATTTGTACACGCAGGGACGCGCAGGCCCTCGGAGATATGGTTAGCCTCTCACTCGGTCACGGGTTCTGCAAGGTGAAGGAAAGGAAGGGGCGAGGGAAGGGAAAGAAAGGAAGGAAATTGGCCTTTAAGGAGCACCTGCCGTGTGCCAGGTCAGCATGAGCTCGCGTAATCCTTAACGTGGTAAGAATCACCAACCTACTTTACAGATGTAGAAACTGAGGCTTAGGGAGACGGGGGCCCGCCCCAGGGCACTCAGCTAGCACGTGTGCCTGGGTCCTGGGAGGCCCTGGAAAAATAGTTGTTGAGGGAATGCAGGACCAGGAGCACGGGCCAAAAGCCAGGCCTCGAGCCCACGTCCTTGACATGGCATTGCACTGCTGCTCAGGAGAGAGATCAAGGTGTTCACTTGCCTCAGCCCACCCTTCTCTTAGAGGGGCTCCCCCCCGGAGCCCGAGGGGGTCCCTTCATGCTGCAGTACTGCCCCTCTCTGGTGCTTTTCGTCAACAAGAAGTGGTGCGGAGCAGAGCCCACAGCGGGGCGGGTGGGGGGCAGCGGTGCGCCAGAGTCAGGGAGAGGTGGCGTTGGGGGGCGGGGGAGGGGATTGACCCCACAGCGCCCTCTGCCGGATGGTGACCTTGGGGGCATCAGTAGTGATCTCTCTGAGCTGCTCGGGACTCCTCCACACAAGGGGCTAAGATCCCCTTTGCTATTCACAGGGCTGTTGAGGAGACCCAGGGAGGTGGGGGCGGTGACACCTGGAGAAACGAGGGTGTGCATGGACTCTGCCTGCTAACCACGGCCCCTCCCCGAGCCCACTCCTGCCTTGGTTCCAAAGCCCCCGGTGGCGTCCCCCTCCGCGCGCACCCATGCCTTCGAGGCCGGCCGGCGGCTCACTGTCCTCTCCCGGGCCGTCAGGGCTGCCCGCCCCATAAGCCTTCTCTTCTCGCCGCAATTTCTCTCCCTCTGTGGCCTCGTCTGCACCCTCGCAACCGAAGTCACCGGAGACTTCTCTGCGAGGAAATTCCTCCCGGGTTTGTGCCTGGAGCCCGGGCTTCCTCTGGGGGCTTCCCCCCATGGCTGCACGCCCGAGCCCCCCGCCTGGTGTTTCGAAGGCACCTCCGTTTGGGCACGTCTGCGGCCACGCTCTTGACCCACTCCCTACCCCTGCTCGGCTGCCGGGCTCCCCGTCCCGCACAGAGGTCTGCCACCGGCTCCGCAGCCCAAGGGTCCGCCCCTCAGGGTCAGCGTTCTCGAGCCCCGGCTGCATACACAGCCCTCTGCTCGATTCTCCGCACCTGCCCTGTCCGCGCTCAGCCGCACTGCCATCCCGCGGTCAGGACAACCGCACAGCTCGCCCTCCGTCCAGCCCGCCCCCACCCAGCAGCCGCCGCGGGCTGTGCAAAATGCTGCCGTGGCCACGTGGCACACGCAGGCCGCCGTCGTTGTCCTGGCCCATCGGCCCGCGTGCTCAGGCCTGCCCCGGCCTCCGCCCCCCCCCCCCCCCCCCCCGCCACGCTCCCCTCTGTCTCTTCAGCCCAACCGCCCGGCTTCTCCTTTCTGTCTGTTTATCCTCCTGCTCCTGGCCGCTACAGGGCCATGCACAACGCTGTTTCCATGACGTGGAGCGCTCTTCCCGCCCCTCTGGCCCTGAGAGCTCAGCTGAAATATCACTTCTTGAGGAAGTCTTCCTTGACCCAGCCCATTAGGTCAGGCCTCCCCCCCACACCACAACCGTCTCCAGAAGCCACTGCGTGTTTGTAATTCACTGTCATCCATGTGGTTCCCTCACCCTTGTCTGTCTCCCCCACTCAGGAGGTCACGGGCCCTGCCGATTTCTGCTGACCTCTGTATAACTAGCTCCTAGAAGGGTGTTTGGCACATAGTAAGGGCTTTAAGCAGTTTATCTGCCCAAACACCTGAAGGCATGATTTGCCCCCAGTGACCCTCAGAGGTGCTCTGTCTCTTGGCCGGATTCCTTCTAAAAGCCCCAGAATCCCCTCCTCCAATGTTTTCCCAGGAGTCTGAGGCAGGTGGGTCTCTAAGTCATGGCCAAGTAGCCTCAGCTGGCCAGGGCTCCGACCCCGTGTGCCCACATACCACCTGGCATGGCAGGGGCCTCCTTTGGGTCTGTGTCTGAGCTGCCCCGCCCTTCTGGCCGCTCCCTGGAGCCTCTCTGCTGGCTGCAGAAGTGGGGCACATGCTGTCTAGAGGAGGGGAGCATCTGCGGTGGGCCCCCAAATCCATGTTCTGTGTTACCATCATGTTCCAATAAAGCTATCGAAACAGATGCTGCCTTGCGGTTTTATTTTTTAACTTCCTGGTGAGGAATACTCCCCAAACTTCATCACACAGTGTGTCTTGATTTAGAAAAGGAGTTATGGTAAAATACTGGAGTAAAGGCCAACTTGGCAGTTGCCTTAAAAAGTCAAGGAGTTCTCAGGGAACTAGAGAAACACCACACTGGCAACGAAGGACGGGCTGGTCGGAAGGATCAGGCCTTTGTCCTGCTCGCCTGGTGAGCCAGGTACGTGGTGGGCGCTCGGTAAGGGTTTGCGGAAGGCCACGCTTCCGCAGTTTTCAGCTGCAGAGATGCTTTTGTGAAGGAAGAGAAAAAGACATCTTTAAAATGGCAAACTTGTCAGTCGAGGAAGTCTGACTTCCTGGTTGAGGAGCAAGAAAGAAGCCACCAGATCAAGAAGAGGCTCATGGACTTGGGGCCGGGAAGGAACCCCAAAGGCACCAGCGGAAGGGTTTGGAAGATGAAGAGAGGGAGCTGACCAGAGTAGAGGTGAGCACTGACAGTGTTCCCTGGGAGGGGAGGGAGGAGGCCAGAGGAGGCTGTGGAATACTGAACTTTGGGCCTTGCAGCGAATGCAAGAAGACGCACCTCGGTGAGTGTCTACAGGAGGCAGAGAAGAGGTGACGAGTCATCTCAGCCAAAGCTTATGGGAACTGATTGGCTCAAAGTGGATTTTTTTAAAAGATTTTATTTATTTATTTATTTGAGACAGAGAAAGAGAACATGAATGGGGTGAAGGGCAGAGGGAGAAGCAGGCTCCCCACTGAGCAGGGAACCCAATGCAGGGCTCGATCCTGGGACACCGGGATCATGACCTGGGCCGAAGGCAGACGCTTAACTGACTGAGCCACCCAGGTACCTCTCAAAGTGGATTTTATTATGGGTTTTTTCAGGGGAGAAAAGACAAAGCTGTGCTAAGGGAACTTGGGAAAGATGAGAGTAGCAGATGGAATCAATAGACGGTATTAAGCAGTTCTACACAGATGGAAGACAATGACTGGGAAGTGTCTCCTGAACCATAGCGGTGGGTGTGATGAATAGTGGGGGCTATAGAGGCAACCAGCCAGGGCTGGAAGCTTGGGATCACAATTTCCAGAATTCTATTCCAACAGGTGTACATTCTACCAATAGGAAGCCGAAGAGAAGCAAAATCATTCTTGCTAAATGGGCAAAGGGGGGAGGGGAGGGAGAGAGGAAGGAGACCAGGGAGTCTAGAAGGGCTTACCTCAGAGTGAGAGCAGACCTCCGAGGCAGCTGCATTGGGTACGTGGGTCATGGAATGGCTTGGAAGGGTCTTCATCAGGAGGCTAAAATGAGGAGGTCTGTGTGGGAAGATCATTCAGACTCCAGTTTGGAAAATTCAAGAATGATGAGGTCTGCTATGGAACTACCATTCAGACTCCAGCTTGGAAAATTCAAGAAAGATAAGGTCTGCTATGGAACTACCATTCAGACTCCGATTGAGGGAGCGGCCCCACTGCTGGGGAGGGTAGACTGGAGGATCTACTACAGGCTTTACTGCAGACTGTGGGTGCCATGCTGGGAGCCCAAAGGCACAAACCCTCCAGAGAGACTGGCTCGTACCTAAAATGACCAGGCAGTCATGCAAAGAATGGGATACGGGGGCCAGTGCTGGGGTGGCCAAGGCCTGATGGAAGGTGCAGGGTGCGGAGTGTGGGAGGACATGGCCATGGAAGCCGTGACCTTCTGAAGGTGTACGTTCCTGGGGCCATGCTGGGACTGTGCTGAAACTCGGTTAGAAGTGTGGTGGGTTGGAGGGAGTGCTCAGTAGCCCAGACTGAGGGAATCCATTCGGAATCCCATCTCAGCTAAGTAGCCAGCAGCTCACCTTTGCCGACCCAACTTCATCTGGAGCTTTGAGGGCAAATTTACCATCTTCATTGTCCATTTGAGGGAGCTCTTTCCAAGCCACCCTAGTAGGAAATGGTAGCCAAGGACATACTTCTCTCAGAATTCCAAGCATTCCAGTGGTAACTGGGGAGACTTCAATGGTCACTCACAGCCTGGAAGGTGACTGGGAGAAGCTCTCCCACACCCAGCCAGCAGCTCTAAGGTGTTCATAATTTGTTATTTTTGGAGATCGTTGCCGATGTTGGTGCCATGTCCTCAACCTTGCCACTCGGGGTCACAGAACACAACATGCTTCTCATACCCTAAGAAGCCACTGCGCAAGTCTGAGCACTGGCCCAGCTGGACCACAGCCCTCACTTCCTGGGGCCTCGTCAGGGCTCTATGTGCCCAGCAGTCCTGGCAGGACGCCCAAGGAAATAGAGCCCCAGCAGGACCTGCCACCTGGGCTACATGCCTCCCAGACGACCGTATCCTTTGCTTTCAGCTGACATTTATGAGCCCTTTCCTGTGCCCAGACACGATGTCAGCCCCTCCACAGACACCGGCTCATTTCTTCCACCAATCAGCCCTGGCAGGTAGCACTTCACATCCCCACCAGCGGGCGCCTGAAGAGGGACACAAAGTGCCCAGAGTTAAAAACCTAAGTATGTGGCACAGCTGAGGTTCCAATCCAGACCCACTTGTCTTCAGAACTGTAACATTACAGAGAAAGCCAGAGTCCCTTTGACCAGCGCCCCCGCCTTCCCCAGCACGTCCCCCTGAGGCAACCATCGCTACCCAGTGGCTGCATGTGTTTGGTTCAGTTCGGTTTGCTTTTCAACACAAACGTTATGCTCTACCTTACGAACTGAATTCAGCAGTGTGTCCTCAAGGTTCAACCCCGTTAGCCCATAAAGGGCTCTCCATTATTGTTAATCATCAGAGGGTGTTCCGTGATGTCCCCCTAGCCACGAACATTTGAGTCATTTCCAATTTTTAGCTGTTGAGACAATACTGTGTTGATCGTCTGACAATATTTCCTTGTGCGCATACGCAAGTGGGTTTTGGTGGTGGTGGTGGTGGTGTGTGAATGTGTTTAGCATACCGAATAGTGTCATTCTGGAAACAGAGTATACATTTTGCCCAGTAGCCCTTTAGAGAGGCACACCATCCAAGCTCCCAGCAACAACCCTTGGAGGTAAAAGGCCTGGCTCCCTACAGCCCCACCATCCCACCTGTGTCTTTTCTATCACGCACTGTGGCTTCTTCCATCCCCTAGAATTTAGAGTATTCCCCCTAGAGATGCCCTACCTCTAGTGAGTGCAGGACAGGACATTTAACTAGAAGAAATCCCCAGAACTTTCCTTGGCCTCACCCCAGGCTTTCCACGAGCTCTACCAGGTCTTGCCTTCCTCCTGTGGGTCTCGGTGGAGGAAGTCAGCCTGCCCAAGCCACACAGCTGGTGAGAGACTGTATTAGCTCACGATGGCCACAGTAGTGCTGCATAACAAGCATGCCCAAACTCTCCCAGAAAATGCCAGTGAACATTTATTTAGCTCATGAATCTGTAGGCTGGCTAATCTAGGATGGGCTCTGTTGGGTTGTTTAGATTTGCTCCACAGGCCTCCCATCCTCTCTCAGGACCAGTAGGCCTACCTAGGCATGTTCTTGTCATGGAAATGGCAGGGACTACACAAGACAGCAAGCCCAGCAGCACGAGCGCATTTCAAGTTCCCAAGCATCTTGCCTACAAACACATTAGCCAAAGCAAGGCCCATGGCCAAGTGATGGATAGAGCGAGTAAATCTACTCCTCCCATGGAAGTGAGGTAGAGGTGGGGGTGAATGTTACTGGATGACCATCTCATCCACCACAGTGACAGAACCTGGATAGGAACTGAAATCCACCCAACTCTGAGCTCTGCAGAGCCAGGGCCCTTCGGACGGAGGAGACGTGGGTCCCCTAGTGCCTGGCAATTGCTGGGAGCTCTCTAAGCTTTCCCACTCCCCAGTAATAAGTTGCTTCCAGTCTCTTACACACCCTATGTTCATTCTCTACCCTGGCCAGCAGCACTATGTCTAAGACTCAGATCTGGGCCCCGGCACTGCCCTCCAAAAGTCACGTCCCAACAGGGAAGAGAGAGGGAAGCCTGTCATACCCCGAGCTCAATCTAGGATGCAAGGTCAAGTCAGGGCTGCCCTGGGCACCCAACATCTCATGGAGATTTAGGGACAGAGTCCATTTTGAGTTTCCTCCAGACTCTTCTCCCAGGGAAGCAGTGTGCATCTGATCCGGGGGGGCCGAGCCAGACAGGACAATGGGAGTGACAGACACAGTCCTCTCTGACCCTCACTTTCTCATCCATGAAATGGTGGTACCGCGGACCTTTCTCTTTATGCTATTTATAACCTAACTGCTTTTTCAAGAGAAGATCCTCTCGTTGATAACTGGGTCCTCTTTGTTCTGTTGAGCACCTAGTTGAATCTGAAAATGCGTTCATCTGCATAACGGTGGGGACAGTCTGGGGTTGCAGATGGTGAAGAGAAGCTACGGGAAAAGAGGAAAAAAACAAGAGCCACTAAGATGGAGACAGGGTGATGTCACTGGGACAACTTCCCAAATAACACTTTGAGGCCAGGGGAGTGCCCAGTGTTCATCTTATAGCTGTGCACACTGATGTGATGCAGACCCATCTCCATCTCTCCTCCTACAAAAAAAAAAAAAAATCTCCAGGAAAGTTCACTGCACTCATGCATATTTTGTGTGAGTGGCTTTTGGGGGGGATTTAGGAAGGGGGAGGAGTTTCACATCTGGGTCCACAAAGAACATAACGGAAGGGGTCCCAGAGGAAGCAGGTGCCCGGAGCAGAGGAGAATCTGAGACTCTGAGCCCTGTGGGAAGGCACCAGAGTCTTCAGGAGGGCTGTAGACTTCCTGGAGGGTTGTGCGTTGGGGAGGGGATCAAACCAAACTTGTCTAGATCTCAAGGGGTCAGGAGGCCCCAGATGTCGTTTTGGTTATAAGGGATAATAAAAATCTACTTGCAGGTTGAAGTTTAAGATTAAGGATTAAAGTTTAAGGATTAAGGGACCTGATCAATAAAGGCATCTGATGAATACATAGAGACAACAATTATTTGAGGTGGATTTTCCTCATGGTTACATCCTCCGAAAATGGCTGTCTCACAAATGCCACACACAACGTGATAGGAGTCTCCAGTTCGAAGATCATGTCTCATACAGCGTAAGAAAATGCTAAACACGGGGTGGGTCTCGGCAGGCGTTCCAACAGTCTGAAACAGTTTCGACTCATATCACAAATGGAAAGAGGAGGAGGGGTATCTTCTCAGTTCTCGGAGCTTACGTACATCTCCCCTGAAACCTGTCACTACAGATAGACCCAGCCCAAGCTGAACTGCGGTTTGAGCCAGCCAGCCAGAGTAGGAGCCCCGGAACATCACCACACACACGTTAACTCAGGTGCCAGAACCATTCTTCTATCGTAGCTGGCAAATTGTGCATTGACCCCTACACTTCCAACAAAGTAAATGGCTCCCTATTGTGGAATTTTTAAAAATACCTTGCTGTGCTGATCCTTCTCTGGGTATTTTTTTTTATTAAGGTGTAATTCACAGACCATAAAATTCATCCTTTAAAGTACACAATTCAGCACTTTTTAGTATATCCACCAAGCCATGCAACCCTCATCTCTGATTCCAGAACATTTCCATCATCCCAGAAAGAAACTTCAGACCCATTGGCAGTCACTCCCCCAGCCCCTGACAACCACCAATCTCCTTTCTCTCTCTGTGCATTTGCCTATTCTGGATGTTTTGCTGTATGCACGTGCCATCAGAGCAAGCCTGGCGTCCACAGTGACAGCTGCTGAAATTCCAAAACCCAGTCGTTCCTGCTGCTCACCAATAAAAAAAAAAAAAAGTATTATCTAAAATTAAAACTCTTTACTATGCCTCCCACTAGTTATTTGATTTGGATGGTCCCAAAGGCAAGCTAAGGAAGGAAAAATAACCACCAAAAAACAGGAAATGTTTTGCTGAGTATTTTCAGAACTGACTCGCTGGGACCATAGACATGAATGCATGACTTTCTGTATCTAGATTTGTTACAGAAAAATCAGTTTTCCCTTGGTTCTACTGAGTAAGCGTTGAACAGATTGAAAGACATAGACCTGGAGGGGTGCCAAACTATTTACCTGCCCAGGGACCCAGACAGCTACATCTAGCCTTGACCCCGGCAAGGGCTTGCACCCCGAAAAACCCTTGTCTGTTCTTAAGAAAATTTATCCAAGACTTGAAAAAAGGGCTAAAGGTGATGGCATGTCCTCTGAGTGTCAGACGGGAGTGGAGCCAGCAGGCCAGACCAGTATTATACGATTCTCTAGGGAAAAGTCCTTTTGTTGACTATTTATTATTGATCAGGGACCGGACTCTGCAGTTACATGTTAATTTGTACAAGATTGATGAGTTGCAAATGATTTTCTTGTGGCCCAGTAGAAATGCAAATGATGTCTGTTCGGTAGAAAAGATAATGCCAAAGGTTATGGTTTATTGTCCTGTAGGACGCTGAACAGTTTTATGTCTTGGCAGTCTTATTTCAAGATTCTTCCTTTCCAGACGCGTAGCTGCCTCCCAGATACTTCCTGCGCCAGCTCTACCGTCTTGCTTGCTCCCCCACGAATGGGCTAAATTCAACTCTGTCACGTGTTGACTATACATTCGTATGAATTATGTTTTTAATCTTTTGAAACTTACGCTTTGACAAAAATCTTGTTTTTCTAACCATGGCCGTGGGCAGGGGTGCCCCCTGCTGGTAGGGTTACTCTATTGGTTGCTCACAGTAAACACTCACTTTTGCCCAGACCCTCCAGAGGTACTGGGGACCTGAAAAAAAACTCAGAGCTTCCAAAATATAAGAAAATGTAAACTTAAAAAAAAAATGAACAAAGGCTCGGTTAAATAAGTACAAAATAAAACATTTTAGATGTCTACGAAGTACACCTTGTCAACCGTAGTTCAGCTCAATTCATGATTATATAAAAATGATTTTTGCTATGGTATATTCTCAGTGGTCACAATTTCTGATGTTGGGAATCCCTCAAGACAAAGAGGAAAGTATATTCTATGTGTCAGTTTCACCAAGTGTAAAATGGAAATAAAGATAGTTAGGTACCTCCCCATTCTCTTGGAAGGGGGGCCTCTTCCACCTGCCGTATTTCTGAGATGGGATGAGTTCTCTGTTACAGAAACCCAGATCCACCTGCGAAGCCCACGCTGGCTCCCTAGGATCTGGTGGAAGGGTGGGCAAAATTCCGGCCCTAAATTCCCAAGACTCTATGGCCCTGTGGTCCCTTGTCATGCTTTAGGACCAGTAGGTGGGTTTGGGCCTTGATGCAAGTCAGCTATTGATCTGGGCAGCTAGAGACCCATCACCCCTTTGGCACAATCCACCGAACTTCATAGGAAGGCACACTAATGGGGTGACAACAGCCACCCATCCACTCTGGTTTCATGGACTCCTTGCTGCATGCTGCGAGGACCTGGCACTAAGAAATACTAAGAATATTCTGGTTTTGTACTGTCTTCCGGATAATCAATTCAACAGTTTGTATCCATGGTAACCCCTCCGGACAATAGAAGAGGTCTCAACAGGGATTTCATATCTCCATGTCCACAAGGTACAAATGATCTTTTTAACTATCCTGATTTCGATTTCGATAATCTAGAAATATCGATTTTCATCCACCAGGGAAGGCAAGAGAGGTTACAAGATGGCATTACCACCTGTTTCAAGCCCAAGAAACTCACTCTGAACAGCCATGGGGTGGGGATTAAGCGCCTGTCCTCACTCCTCTGAAACTGTGGTCAGGCCCACCCTATCATCGCTGACAAAGCTGGGTTCTATTTTGACCCAAGATAAGAGGAGAAACCAAAGAGGCACACTGCAGGTCTCAAGGTTTTGAGACCTTTACTGAGAAAGACCCTCACTCCTCTCTTGATCTCAGAACCCTAAGATCTGAATTCTGGCTCCAGTTCTAAGGAAGCCTGGAGCTCATTCATGTGTACCTTGGTTTCCCCATCTGTAAATTGGGAGTGCCCATTAGGATAAGGATCAGATCAGGACTGAATGAGACAATGTATACGAAGTGCCCAGCACCTATTCGATACCTAGT
Source organism: Ursus americanus (assembly GCF_024610735.1). Classification (NCBI taxonomy): domain Eukaryota; kingdom Metazoa; phylum Chordata; class Mammalia; order Carnivora; family Ursidae; genus Ursus; species Ursus americanus. The sequence continues at coordinate 3,356,282 of NC_142141.1, read as the reverse complement.
AAATATTTGCTTTAAAAGCCCCACAATTTTAAAGTAATAACTGTTAATACATGTCACCAGATGAAGACAGTTAAGGTTCCAAGTTTTAAAAAAATCATGTAGTTTGAAGTTTGATGAAGGTCCTTCCTGTACAGATATGCTAATCTGGGAGGATTTATCCCGTATCTTAACGTATTAAAATGTTTTCAGATCCCACCTTAAATGACTCTATTGGCGTTGAATTCAACTGCAGTTCACCAGCTGGCATAATATTACGGCTTGCAGAATATGTTTAAATATAAACAGTGATTGGTTTTGATTTTGCAGTCTTATTTTTTTATTTGTATACTCTGAAACCCAACTTTTTTTTTTTTTTTTGGCAATATGCAGGCAACAGCTAAACAGGGGGAATGGTGACAAGCCCGTGAGAAAGGGGAGGGAGTCCCGCGCTGGAGGCTATAAACGACAACTGCCTGAGGGCGCATTCATTCATTCGTGGGGTTCTTTAAATATTTACCCCAAACCGAAATAGCATGTGACTTGCAAAAAAAAATTGGAAGGAATTGAAAATACTTTATTTGGCAAGATCAGATCCACTCTTCTTCCTCACACCAGTGGTCTCCAAAAGCAAGGGGCACTTTATTAGCTGGAAACGGAAGGGCTTCGCCGGGGCCCTAAGTTAACGCCCCGGGATTTCCCCTGGCCGGTCTGCGCACTCAGCTAGGGGTGCCAGACAGGCAGCTGTCAATCATGGCTGCCCACACCTGCGAGCGCCCTCCCACCTGCCCAGGGTTTCCTCTAGTGCGAATTCCTCCTGCCCAACGTAGAACGCAAACATCTGCATTTCCCGGCCTCCTTGGGGTAGAAACATGTGACTTAGAATTTCCTGATCAAAGGCAACAAGCACTTTCAATTGAAAAATAAGCTCATCGCAGAAAGCGGTGGGCTTCAGGCAGCAGCGCGTCAGGCTGGTGGGCAGGACCAGCTTCAGAGGGCGGCCGGTTCTGGCAAGGATCTGTGAGATTCCTCGTAACCCCTATGCTAATAAAGCCGTCCTGCTTAATACCCAGCTCCTGGCATGTAAGAGCCCAGTTCTAGGGCCTGCATGGCCCTTTTCCCTAGATCCAACCTCTTGAGGCAGACTGTGCCAATGGTGGGAGCATGGCTGGGCCCACAAGTGGCCATTTGTTGGGGGGGGGGGGTTGCCAGTGTGTGGAGTTTTAGCCCTCAAGCATGTAGGAGCCCTGGGGTGTATGGGATGGAGCCAGCGTGTGAAGAGAAGGGGGGGTGGCCTCTTGCCATGGTCCAGCTCCCTCTCTCCCACCACGTTCTGGTGTAGAACTCCAAAGAGTCCAAAGATTCTAGATTTGAACCTGACCTCCAGGCAGTTTTTAAATATAATTTGTCAAGGTCAAATGATAGAACATATTTAATTCAATAGTCTGTCCATGTACTAGTTACCTGTTGCTGAATAGCAACGTAGACCAAACATCAGCTGCTTAGAGCAACACACATTTATTGTCTCACAGTTTCTGGGGTCAGGAACCTGGGGTCTGCCTAGCTGGGTTTTCTTTTTCACAGTCTCTCAAAAGGTTGTGATCCAGGTGTGTCAGCCGAGGTCTATGGTCTCATCCGGAGGCTCAGCTAGGGAAGGACTGACTGCCAGGCTCACTCGCTTGCTGTTGGCAGCATTCGGTTCCTTCCTGCCCAGGCCTCCCCCACATGGCAGCTGACTTCCTCAAAGCCTGCAAGCCAGAGGCAGTAAAGAGAGTCTGCTAGCAAACCAGAAGTCACGCTCTTCTGTAGAAGTGACGCCCATCACCTCCGTCATATTCTACTAGTTAGAAGCAAGTCACTAGGCCAGCCCACATTCAAGGGCAGAGCACCAAGCACCCACTTGCTGTGCTCTGCTTGTCCCACCCCAGGGGGCGGATAGAACCCAAATGCTTCTCTTTGAGCCCACCAACCCCAGGCTGTGCGTACACTGCTCCCGCCCAAGAGCCCAGCGCTCCCCAGAGCTCTACCCTGCAGCCTGGACAGACGAGCAAAGCTCAATTCAGAGGGAGCTTCCATGAAGGACAGAAATTACCACCTCCTGTTCCAATTACCAGCTAAGCTAATTGCCAAAGTAATTGCCATTGAAAGGTCTAATTACCAGGCTGGGCCAGACTAGTACCTCCTCCCCGCCTTTGGGGAGCCTCCTGCTGCCTCCTGGGGGCTGCAGACATGGTGGGAATTCTGTTCTGGAGGGAACAGGAGGTCTGGCCTGTGTCCCAGAGAGCAGATTGCCAGAGATAGGCCCCATCTGCCCCCAACTCCCAGATGAGGCTCCCCAGCCCCACCAGTGGCCTCTCCCCTTGCGTTTTTGCCCCAGCCCTGAACTCTTAAGCCACTTGATCTACTCCTCAGCTACACACCAAGAGCCAAGAAATAGGAGGGCTCCTCGCACTGGCATCTGGGTCTCAGCCCTCTCTCTTGCCCTTTCCTCCCCCGTGTGTCACTACGTCAGGCACACATCGGCCCTGGGACGGTCTCCCCTGTTTGGCCTGGCATTTGTCCTCATTCTGGCTCCTCAAAGAACACACTCATGCCTGTGTGCACCCGCCAACCTCTGGATTCCCACGTACAGAAGCCCTCCCTGGCCCCTCGTGCCAGCAGCAGCCAGGCCTGGAGAGCACATCTGGAAACCACTGGGCCTGGCCTGGCCAGCCCAGTGCACACCACAACACAGGTGCTCAGAAGTCTCGTGGAAGGAACAAAGGGCAACGAAAAGAGACCGCATGCGCATGCCCTCCCCGACCTTACAGCAGCTCCAGCTGCCTGCTCCCCTCATCAGGCACCCTCGAGCTCCCTCTCCACACCCCCAACACGGCTGTCTTTGGGCCTAGCCATGCACACACCATCTGCGCCCCCCCCCCCCCGGAGGCTGGAGCTGGGGCAAGTCCTGCACAGACCCTGGAGTCAGGTCCCAGCTGCCTAAGGTGTGTTCTGGAAGAAGGGCTGGTGGTGGGCTCCAGGTGGGCATACCCTGGTCTGGGTCTGCCGAAGCACGGGACGAGGGCCGGGCTCCCTCTGCCAGGGTCTGGGGGTTGCTCTGGGAGAGCTCTCTATTCTCTGTTCAAAAACTTCCTAACTCGAGGGTAGCCTGGCCACGCTCCTGCTCAGAACCTTTTGATAGGACCCCGCTGTCCTCAGGACAGAGCTGAATCTCTTAAGCGAGCCAACAGGCTACTCTCTGCCTCTTATTGTTTTATCCCCCACTGTCCCCCTGCTGCCCCAAGGCCCTCCCCAGGGCTCTGGCCACAGCGCCAGCGTGGCCGGCTCCCACGGTCTAGTGTACCCTGCTTTGGCTCCTCCTTTGCCTGGGGACAGCCCCAAAGCTCAGCCGGTCTGAGCTGGGTCTCCCGAAGGAAGAGAACACAGAGTGATGGCTGCAGCACGAAGTCAGAGCCATTCCCCGCACAGCGGACACACTGCTCCCTCTGTACCCGTTTGACCTCACCTTCCCTCCACACACACCGGACCTGTCACCTTCTTTGATCAACATTTCCCTCGCCCCTCCCACTGCGCCCCATTCTTGCCCAGGCTAGGGTTCCCAGAATGCCCTGGGCATGGCCTCACGGTGGCCGCATCACCCCGCATCATGGGCCTTTACCTGCGGGCCTGACCTTTCCATGAGGTTGGGGCCTCCCTGAGGGCAAGGGCAGTGTCAAGTCATCAACTTTTGGGCAGGGGTGTGCAGGGGTCTCTGGAGACAGGTTGCATGCATTCATGAATAAACACTTTGCACACAAACAAGCCAACACATGAATATCTGTTATCTCTTCTGGAAGGCATAAACCTTCAGCTGTCCAAACGCAGAGGTTATTCCACCAGGAAGGTTTCCCCAAACCACCCGTAGCTCCGATCAGCCTCAAACTCCCAGCTCAACCCTGCCACAGCCCAGAGGCCAGGCTCAGGGAGTCCACCAGGGGGCAGTGCGGGAACGCGGATGCTCACCCGGCAGCCCCGGAGGCAACTGCCCTTCCCGAAGCCTTCTCCCTGCAGGAAGCCGCTCCACCCAGCCCCACCCCCCTGCAGCTCGCAGAGGTCCCCCTAGCCATCCCCACTGCTGGCAGAGGAAAACAGGGACTGATCCCGGCTCAAACCCCAGCTCTACCATTTCAACCTCGCTGTGTGAATTTTGGCAGGCTCCTTCCCGTCTCTGAGCTAGTCTTCTAACCTGCAGGGCTGTTGGGATGCCCAGGGAAGCCTCTGAAAATGGTAAACTGCCAAACTCAGGTTGGTTACTGGTTAATTTATCATAAACAATTGTCTCAGTCCACTGTCTGATTCCCAAATGATGCCACATTAACTTGATTTCAGCTTTGGGGAAAAACACTGAGAATGCCAACCCTACAATAAGGTTATAAAAAGCTCTGATTTCGTCTTTATTAAAGACATTATGAGCAGTTTATTGATTTTTTTAAGGGAAATGAGAGGAAGCAGGAGCAAACCCTTCTGGGTGCCAATTGAGTTAGCAGTTGGGAGTTTATTACATGGGAGACAAGGCCCAGCAGTGCGCTGACATTGGCTTCTGTCCCTTCACCATCCCCTGCCACAAACCGTGAGCTCCTCCAGGCTGTGAAGGAGATCCGTACCACTCTGGAGCTCCGGTGCCCAGCACAGGGACTAGCACACAGTTGGTGCCCAATAAATGTGCACTGCATTGCTCTAAAGAAGGCTTTAGAAAATATTTCCTTTCCTACTATCCACTTGGGCTTCTGTCTGCATCATCAAGAGTCCTTGGCTGCAAGCCCTAAACCCTGGTATGAGGGAACTTTATCTACTGGAAGGATGTCAGGTAGCTCCCAAAATGGGAAGGGAAAGCCAGAGGATTGAGCTCAGTGAATGCCAGAGCAGCTCGGGGTGGGGAGGGGGGAACACTCTTCTCTCTGCCTGGTTGCCTCCACTGTGATGAATGACCTCTGGTGGTCTCTCCCCATGATTCAAAACCCCTGGCGTTAAGGCCACGCCCCTGGCTGGTCTGAAGAACACAGCCACCTTAATAGACAGTCCCAGGACAACCCCCACCGACAGTGCCCAGTGCCGAGGGGCAAATGCCCCAGTGGGGGCGGGGAGGCTGGGGAACCAGAGACCAGCAAAGGTCCACCACCCAATCCAATACAGCGAGACCAGGCTGGGACTCCAGCCCCCGGAACACCCCCTCAGTTCCCAGAGCCCAGCCTTGCGGCCCAGGTCATGGAAAGATGTGGGGGGAGCAGGTGAGATGCCTCCTTCAGGGTGTGGGAGAGCCAGCCAAGGAGGCAAGGCCCACGGAGGGCGGGGCAGAGTGAGTGAGTGACAGAGAGAGGCCTTCCGTGCAGACACAAGTCCTGGCTGCTCATCACAGTTCGTCTGGCTTCTCGGGGGCTCAGGTGTATCGTCAGGAAAGATTTTTCTGGGCAAGCATACCTGCCCTCCATAGTCCCTCTGTCCAGCAGATTCCCAGTACTGGGGGTCACTGAGGCCCACAGAAGTACAAAGACTCCCCTGTCTTCCACCACACACACACACACACACACACACACACACACACACACACACGCTCACCAGACCCCAGTGATAAAAAGGCCCCTCCACATCTCAGTCATCCAACAGCACATTTCTAGAGATGGGAAGCTGGCCTTGAATTAGCTCCCTCGCTCATTAGCTCTGTGACCCGGGGCAAGTCATTAATTTCGAAGTGTCAGTGTCCTTCATCTGAAAAATGTAACACCTTCCTCATTAGGTTGGTGCATCCTATGAGATCACAGATGGGGAAGAACTTTGTAAATTGTGGAACTAAGCAAATACAAGAGATTCTTTCCACGTTGTTGATTCTGCCCTTGCCTTTGGTGACCCAGGAACGAATTCTAGCTTTCAGGGGCAAAAGCCCAGGGTCTTTCATAGGGGGTAGCATAGCCCATTCTGTCTCTGTCTGCATTTTGCGAACTGGCTCGTTGGGAATCCTGTAGCCGCCCGTGTGTGGCCTTCTGCTGCAGACCCAGGCCACGGATTCCCGCATGAGCCACCTGGGAGAGGGGGGCTCAACGCAGCCCATTCCTGCCAGCAGAGACTCAGCCAAAGTGTATGTTTGCACCCAAAGGTGGTAGTTACCAAAGCCATCTGTGAAGTTAGGGTCATGCTAGCTGCTGCAGAACTCACCCCAGAGGCCTAGGAACCCAGTAGAAGTTCATTTCTTGCCCAAGCAATAGTCTGAATCAGGAAAACCCATCCATCCAGAGAGGCCCTGCATTTCTGAGCTCTGTTGCCTCTCATCGCAGCCTGCAGACCAGACAGTTCTCACCGGCGCACGTGTCTTTCTCGTCCTGTCTTGCTGTGGGCAGGAAAAAGGACCAAATGCACACTCGCTTTCAGGCTCCTTCCCTCTTCCGGAAACGTCTGCTTCCGTGGCCCGCTGCAGGCAACGGTTCACTAGATGTTCTCACCCGCGTAACAAGAGTGCCCAGCTTTGCTGCCTAGACTGCAGGGACCTCCCCACCCGCGGCCCAGCCCCAGGCCACGCCATGAACGTTGTGATGGCAACACCATCACTTCAAGGTACCAATTTCTGTATCCATTTGAGTCCTACAAGCTGCGGAAATGTAGCTCCACAGCGAATAAGGGCTCCACACGTCTGAATTGGTTCGTCCTGTGACAGTCCTGAGCCCGTATTCCAGTCAGTGGGACCTCTTCCCCTTCATCAGGAGGGTGAGGCCTCCGCCGCTTGTGGCCTTGCCCCCATCTCCTGTCAGCCTTAGCAAGGGGAGAAAATATGGAGGGTCACATCTGCTCCTTTAAAGCCTCAGGCCCAGGGGCGCCTGGGTGGCTCAGTCGTGAAGTGTCTGCCTTCAGCTCAGGTCATGATCCCAGAGACCTGGGATCGATCCCCGCATCGGGCTCCCTGCTCTGCTGGGAGCCTGCTTCTTCCTCTCCCACTCCCCCTGCTCGTGTTCCCTCTCTCACTGGCTGTCTCTCTCTGTCAAATAAATAAAATCTTAAAAAAAAATAATAAAGCCTCAGGCCCAGAAGGGAGCCCATTGCTTCTGGCTGCGTCTCCTGGGCCAGAACTCAGTCTCGGCCCATGGCCACATGTAACTACAAGTGAGGCAGGAACCAGGAAGAAGAGAAAACGGATTTGGGGGAACAGCCAGGAGTCAAGTCCAATTCCATCTTTGAGGGGGTTCTCCCTGACCCAGTCCACATGCCTAGTGCGCACCTATTGTCATTCATTCATTCAACAAATATGTACTTAGCACCTACTATGCGCAGGCCCTGTGAGGGGAACAGTGATTGGGGAATCAGACGCTATCCGTGTCCTCAGTGAGCTCACAGACTAATGGAGGGGCAGAGAAACACAATTACCCCCCAGTGTGATTCAAGCTGATGGAGAACGTGCAAGCAAGGGGCTAATGAGGTGCTGAAGTACATGGAAGACTTCTCGGGGTGGGAGTGATGTGTAAACTGAGGCTGCCTGGGACTGAGGCTGCATTGACCCCATGGAGGAGGAAGACTCAGAGTAAGTCGCAGGCAGTGGCCAATCCGTGAGCCCCACGCAAGCTGCCTGGCGGGGTGGGGCTTGTTGAGAGGAGCAGACCTGACTCCCAGCCCTCCTTCAGCAGGGACCTCTGGGAGATGACTCTTTCTCTGGGTGACGGAGGGAGCAAGACATCCAGAAGGTGAGATATCAAGTAGTAAGGGGTGTGTTAGTTTTGTCTGGCCACTGTAACAAATTGCCACAAACTTCATGGCTTATGACAACACAAATGTATTACTGACCATTCTGGAGGTCCGAAGTCCAGCATGGGTCTCAAGAAAGCTCCAGAGGAGAATCACTTCCTTGCTTGCCCATCGTCTTGAGGCCGGCTGCGTCCTGTGGCTCATGGCCCCCAGCCAGCGACGGCATCCCTCCGATCTCCTCTTCTGCCCTCACATCCCCTCCTCCTGCCTCTCCTGCCTCCCCCTCATGCACAAGGATGCTTGTGATGACGCAGAGCCCTCCTGGGTAATCCAGGACCTTCTCCTCGTCTCAGGGCTCCTAACTTCATCACATCCGCCAAGTCCCCTTTGCCACAGAAGCGCACGTAGTCACAGGCTCCGGGAGTTAGGATGTGGTCATCTGGCAGTCACCAAAAGGGTGCTCAGACAAGAAAGAAAGCATCTGGGCAGAGGGTCCAAGCATCGTGACAAGGAAGCCAGGAGTGCTCAGGAGTCAGAAGGCAAGGCGGTAGCAGCCGGCGGCAGGAAGACCATCGGCAGGATCAGGCTCCAGCCACAGACACGTCTCGCCTCACCTTCATCCACTGTCCCTCTTCTGGGGCCCCAGTTTTCCTTATGGAACTATTTCTGCACCTTCTTAACCCAGGAGTTGGGCCATGACCCAGTCGAAGCCCACCACAGCCTTCCATGCCTGGCACAGGGCTGGGCATGGCCCAAGCCAGAGCAATGAGACTGTTCTTGGGACTTACCACAGAGCTAGCAGAGAAGAAGTGTCGCCAGGGACCACCTTTGCGAGAACCCCTCTGACACAATATGTGGGGAAAGCAGATTTGAGTAATGGAAAGAGATGACGATGTTGTTTGGGAATCTGGATCTAGCCATGCCTGAAGCCACCTCTGGACTTCTCAATTACATGAACCCCCCCAAAAAAATCCATTTGGGTTTAATTCCATTTCTAGCAATTGCAACCAAATAGGTATTGACGAACCCAGCTTCTGGCTCTAGTCTCAGGTTTAGGTTCTGCCTGCAATGCCTCTCCCCCTGTCCCCAGTCTTCCCCATCTTTCAAGACTGTTTCACACCACCTCTACAAGGAAGTCATCCCTGATTCTCTACACTCCCAGCTCACCTGCCCCTACCTAGAATGCTTCCCCTAGGATCCCAGCCTCTCCAGATAGTCACCTCATCCAGGTGCCTTCCTGAAGCCTTCTTGACCTTCCCTGTCCTTTCAGCCTCAGGGATGAGCTGCCTGTCTGCCCTCCGGTCACTTACATCTACTGGAACATGACCTTCCACCGATCTGGAAGAGCCAGATGCTAAGCTGCAGGAGTCAACAGCTGCCGCCCTTGAGAGCAGGGAAAGAAAAGCATTATTGGTCCCTCGCCAAGGGCTGCTGCGCCCTGTCCTTGACAGGGACCCAAAAGCCGGCTCAGAGCTTCTCACCCTGAGGTCTTCTCTGCAAGGCCAAGGTCATCCCCAACAGAGGAGCACTCAGATCATCTGTCATCTCCCCCCAGATACAGAGAATCAGGAAGGGTCCTTGGAGATCCCGGTGCCCTAATCCTTCCATATCTCTGCTTGAGTATCTATTTGAATACCTCCAGAGACAGGAAGCTCACCACTTCTCTAGCAAATGATTCTCTTGCTGACCAGTGGGTCCAAGTCTGCCCTCTAAACCTATTTCACTCCAGCCCTCTGGGAAAGCTGGCAGAGCACCTCTCCACCTGGCCTTGACCCTCCACTTTCCAGGGCTGGTCCCAGCCTCAACACTCACTGACTATGCCCTAGGGCAGTCTCTCGGGTCCCCCACCACTGACGCCCCACCCACATTTCCACAGGCCCCTCCCTTTACTCCAAGTATCTCTAGCTGTTTCCGGAGGGGTCTCTGACATCGGGTCCTGTGCCCCCTCGCCGCGCCCCTCTCGGCCCCACACGCTCTGGGGGGGCCGCCCCTACAGAGAACACGGGCGGCCCCTACAGCAATTCCCGCAGAAGGAAGATTTTGCCGCTAGGAGGAAGACGTGAGGAACGCGTGGGGTGGCGGGGGGGTGCCGCCCTGTTTCCAGATCAGAACGTCAGACTTCACGAGGCCAGTTGCTTCTTGGGGAGGCTAGGCGAGGCCTCTGTTCGGCCCCAAACCACCCAGCTTCCAGAAGCTGCCCCCAGACCTGGTGTGTAGAGCCCGGCTCTCCTCCCCAGCCAGGCACGCCCGGCAAGCTGTGTGGGTACACAGCCCGGCCCTGCTTGGGATTTTCCAGGGGCCAAGAGGCCCAGGCCGGCAGGGCCTGCAGGGGGCAGTGTGGTCAGGGGCGCCCCATCCCATCGTTCCACGAATGTTTATTATTCCTACAGACGCCACTTCTGAGTTCCCACCATGTGTCGTTCCAGCCGTGCAACTCTGGGCAAACCAGTGCTTGTCTCTCAGTCTTTTTCCTGTCTGTAAAATGTGCCCAATTCTAGTCTCTGCCTTAAGAGTGTTGGAAGAAATGAATGTAATGACGAAGTCCTCAAGGAACGTTAGCTACTGTTGTCGCACTATTTCTAGCCTGACAACCACACAGCTAGAAATTGTTCCCATTTCACAGAGGAGAAGCCCGAGGCTCAGGGAGGTTCTCTGCCCTGCTCTCCGCCACGCCACTGTGTCCAAGCCTAGGGGCTCCACAGTCACTCCCAGCAGCACACCAGGGGTCAGGGGCTCCGAGGCAACTCAGGCCTGGTCCCTGGTCCAGTGGAGGAAGACAGACACACAGACAGTAGCACTTCCACGGAGCAAGAGCTGTGATGGGGACCTAGGGAGCTGGGGGAACACACGGAGGGTCCTAACCTAGACAGGGGAGACCTGGGGAAACTCATGAGAGGTGACATCTTAGCTAGGCCCTGAGGGATGAGGGCTATATGTGGAAGCAGCTCCCCGGTTCTTCAGAAAGCAGCTGGAACAGTGGTAAGAACACGGGTTCAAAGCCTGGCTCCGGGCACGCCTGGGTGGCTCAGTCGGTTAAGCATCTGCCTTCGGCTCAGGTCATGATCCCAGGGTCCTGGAATCAAGTCCTGCATCCAGCTCCTTGCTCAGCGGGGAGCCTGCTTCTCCCTCTGCCTGCCACTCCCCCTGCTTGTGCTCTCAGACTCTGTCAAATAAATAAATCTTTAAAAAAACAAAAAACAAAAAACAAAAACCAAAGCCTGGCGCTGTCCCTCAGCTGTGTGAGGAGGAAGTTCACCTCCCTGAGCCTGGGTCTCCTTATCTGAATAAAAGGGGACTTTGTACAGCAAGGTCGTGTTGGTAAAGATGCTTGGCACCTGGTAGGAATTTAGAGTTCACAAAGTCCTCTCTCGTCACGGTCTCCAAACTCTCACCGAGTGCCTCCTGCCTGCCCAGACCTGGATGCGAGTTCATCATCATCCCATTCTGCAGACAGAGGTGTTCGGGCCCCAACGGCGGAGGGACTTGCCTAAGGTGACACAGGTTCACAGCCAACTCTGCATTCACTGAGCGCTTACTAAGTGCTCATCATCCCAGCGCACCCTCCAAACCTCTCTGAGTGGAGAGCGTTGTTTCCATTTCACAGATGAAGGAATGAAGATCCAGCATGGGGACCTGCGCAAGATGGTCAGGGGGCACCCTCAACAAGGTGCCGTGACAAAGGCTGACCTCAACCTTCTCCGGCACTGCGTGAGCTCCTCTGCCCCTAGGCCCCACATGTGGCCCCGGGCATCTCTAGAAGTCGTCACAAGCACCCCGCTTCCACAAGGGTCTTTTAAGTTGACTATGTGATAGCCAGGTCCTATTTTTCGGAGGAACCGAGTTTATTAGAGGGGGTTGAGTTAGCTGCTGATGGAACAGTGGCGGACATAGATTGTTTCTTCACCTGTAAAATAGAAATGAGAATAATCTTTACTGATGTCCCCTGCCTCAGAGAGCGGAAACCACCCTGGTTTCCCTGCAGGACCCACCCCCTGCCGCTCGCAGCTCAGGAAGCTTGGAGGGGACCAAGCCCACACCCCCGGCTCCAGGCGCAGAGCCCAGTTGGGCTGGCCAGTCCCCCAGCTGCAGCATTTGGACCGGAGTCCCAAGACGCTTGGTGTGTCCACTGGGAAGGGAAAGCTCTTTCAATGACGCCAGTGACAGGAGAGGACAGAAGCAAAGGCTGCCCCAGAGTGAGGGCAACGCAGGAGAGCAGAGCCAAGAACCAGACCCCGTGTCCTGACCCGCCGTCTGATTGTCTGCACGCAGCCTTGTTCCGGCTAAAGCAACCCCCTACGATATTTAATTACGGAAACCACTAAATGTCCCCCTTTTCTTAAGTCCCCCTTCGAATCAGGTTTCTGATCCTTGCAACAGCAGAAACTTGACAAATAAAATAACCCGGAGTGGAGCTAAAATATCACATTTGCCATGAAAAAATACAAGAAAGCATTAACGTTTTAATGGTAGTAATTAAACAAACAGGAAAACAATCAAATTAAATAAGAGAGTTTTCTTTATCTAGAAGGCAGTACTTAAGGAGAGAATTATTTATTTAGAGAAGAATAAGGGGGGAAAAATGGAGACTTCTGAAATTCTAAGGCAAGCAGCTGGGCACTCAGAGGGAGACTCCATCATGGACTGAGCGCTAACTGGGCGCTGGGTGCTTCTGCAGCTGTGGTCCTTTCCATCGTCAAAAACCCAGCCTAGCTGGTGGTTTTATACCCACTTTCACCCATGAAGACACGGATGCTCAGAGGAAACAGACACTTAGCCAGGGACATATAACATTTGCATCAGGCTCCATCTCACCCCAAGTCTGAGGCTATTTGCTCATCAAATAGTTCATTCAGCAGTCACTATTAAGCACCTGTGGAATACCAGACCCTAGGAAAGCTCTGTGATCACAGTCTCTGTTGGTCACCATATGAACATTAGAGAAGGTAGCCGGAAGTGGAAATCCATCGTGAAAATCAGGGCCAGCACCAATGGGGATGAGGCCCCAGAGGCTGTCTCCCTCCCCACCCACTTCTGGATCACCAAACACAAGGTGACAATTCAGGACCGTCTGACTGTAAAGCCAGCATGTGCCCCATAAGACAAGCACACCCTTGGCCCTAAGACCAGCCCATCCTCTGTCTCCAGGACCAGCACACCCCCTGTGCTTGGAACTCGCTTACCCTCTGCTCTTGAGAAAAGCACTAATAGTCTGGCCTCATAACCCTTCGACTCGTCCTTCTACAAATAAGAAATCTCTTACAGATAATTCTACCACCTCTACCCCCATATGCTTTGTAAATCTTTTTTAAAGTTCCATCTACAGGGGGGCCTGGGTGGCTCAGTTGGTTAAGTGACTGCCTTCATCTCAGGTCATGATGGAAGACTCCAGGAACTCAGAGGCACACAGGGTCAAGCTGGACCTAGGTTAGCCAGGACAGAGGATGGGACTGCCATCGGATGAGCACCTACTGTGTGCCCCCAGGCCCCTGGCAGGGAAGTAGTGCTGGCCTCCATAGCACAGAGGAGAAAACAGCCTCCCAGAGAGGGAGGAGCATAGAGTGGCCCAGGGCAGAACAAGACTTGAACCCAGACCCCTCTGTTCCCAGAGGCTGTCCTGCTCTCATCTCGCCATCCTTGCCAGCACATTGAGAAAGAGTACTGGGCAGGAGCAGAACTGAGTTCCAAAACAGTTCTTTATTGCTGCAAAAAGAAGCTAAAAGCCCCCCTCCCTGGGAGCCGCGGAGTAGGGCTGCAGGGGCTCCAAGGAACACAGTCCCTCACATTCTGCCCCGACATCTTCAGAATATATCGCAGTGCTCTGGGAACGTGTCTCCTCCGGTCCATAAATAATTGAGAACCCGAGAGTCCTGTGGCATTTCTGCTGAAATCATCGCTCACCCACACTCTCTGTGCTTCCTGCAGAGGCCAAAGAATATTCTTGCTGATTTTTTTTAAAATGCAGCCTTTTACTGAAACCAGTTTTTGAATTTCGCCTCCACTGAGCCCCTACTCAGTGCCATGCCCTGTCTTGGGCACTGCAGACGCAGAGATGACCTGGACCTGGGCTCTCAAGGAGCTCAGATCCTGTTGAGAAGGGAGAGACTGGACAGACCACTGGAATTGCTAATTCTCCAGAATTAGCAAGAGTGGGGAGCAGGGACAAGTGGAAGGGTGGTAGGTAAGTGCAGACCAGACTGGCAGGTCTGTGCTTTGCAGGGGGGAACAGGAGGAGTGGAGGCTGGGCCCAGTGGGAAGCCACCCTGGGGAGAAGGATGTTCTTAGACAGGAGCGGGGCTAAGTGGGGAGCCAACCTAATGGCGGAAGGCTCTGCCAGAGCCATGGGATTCCTCTGTCGCCCTCAAGACTCCAGTCAGGCTATAACACTCACACAATGACACGTGTGATGAGATTTTGTTGTTGTTGAGAAGGGGAGGGTGTCGAGGTCTGCACACCAGTGGCCAGCCTGAGGTGACACACACAGATGTGGAAGCCGAGTGTCATGTGGAGGAAAGCCAAGGGTGCACGGAAATCACGGAAGGTGTGAACTGGCCCAGGCTCTGAAACTGGGGAGCTTGGCCAAGTTCCCCAACATTTTCCAGAAGCCGGTGGCCCCAAGAGACGCCTGGCAGCATAGCATTGAATGATGGGAGAGACCCCAGAGAAAGGAGTGGCTTATTCTAGGTGGGCTGAGGGGGTCTACAAGAGGGATGACCCCAGAGGTGGAGCTGGGAGGATGAGTGGGAGTTTGCCATGCAGAAAAGAGGGCAGCTTTTCAGACAGAAGAACCAGAGGGTGGGGACCTCTGTTGTCTTGGCTTCCCCGCCTCTGTCAAGCACTTCTTTGGTAACTGTCCCCTGATGTTCCCCTGGGAAATCCCCACTCTGGGTCCCTGTGGTTTAAGTGGAGCTAATGCCACTCTCCTAGATGCGGGAATGGGCTTAGGATCTAGGCCTGGCCAATCAGTACACTCCAGCTCCCACAGCCATTGGTTTCATGATGGCCACGTGACCCCCATCAGTCAATGAGAGTCAGCCCTGGGACCTTTGCTGGAATAGCTAGAAAAGAGCCTCTTCTTTTCTCCTAAAGCTACTACTATTGCTCACCATGAGGGGAGCGCCTGGACGAGAATGGAGTAAATCAGAGGAAAGCGTTTTCTAAACAGCATGGTTTGAGCACCTCTGCATGCCTGGAGCTCCCTCCAGCACTGGGTATTCGATTATATGTGTGCACCACTTCCCTTTTCTTGTTTGAAAGTAGTCGAGATGGCTTATCACACTGGGGACCTCCAAGGTTGTGACTGTGGGTGCAAAGGCCTAGCGGTGGAAGATGTCCAGAGAGTCTAGATGCTTATCGTGAGCAGAATGTGGCAGGAAATGCAGTTGTGTGGGCAGCTGTGGCCACCTCACAAAGAGCCGGACGTGAGCCAGGCCGGGCTGGGGGTGCCAGGAAAGGACTTCAAGCAGGGAAATGATAGAGTCAGATCTATGTTTGTGGACTCACTCTGCTTATTCAAATGTGTTTAAAACCTAGAAAGAATTCACCAAGCAGCACGTGAGCCAGACATCTTTTTTCCCCAGTTTTCCGGCACAAAGGTGCTGTTCAAGCTACTGAGATCCCCAAGAGGACTCTTGCAGGAAAGGGAGCTGGCTGACTGTCTGGGAGGAGACTGGCTGCTGGCTTGCCCATTCAAAATGCCAACTAGTTCTCGTCTCCGCGCTGTCAGTCTCTCTGATCCCGTAGAGGGGGAAGGAGAACTATTTGTGTATTGCTGCCCCCGGAAATCCACCTCAGGACACACAAAAGTCTTTTGTCCTTGCCGCTGCCTGGGCTGATGGAACAAGGGACTATTAAAGCTTACAGACAAGAGGACCAGATAATGAGTTCTTTGACACGAGAGGTGTGCAAACAGCCAGAATGATTCACACATCATAATAGAGTTGGTGGTAGATGGCATTATTGGCCCCAATTCATCACCTCTCCCCGTATCAAGCCCTTTGTCATGTGACATTAGAGTCACTCTCATTAAAAGAACAGAGTATGCTTCCCATTTTCCTGACTTTGGGCTCAGCCATATGACCTGCTTTGGCCAACAGGAGGCGAGAAGAAGTGACAATCAGCCTGTTTCAGGCACAGGCCTTAAGAGACCTAGGTGTTCCATACAGCTTCTGACACTTCTGCCATCACTGTGAGAACACGCTCCAGTGAGACCACGGTTGGCGGATAATTCCCCAGGTCTCTGCACAGCTTCTGAAAGACACCAGGACTAGCTGTGCCATTTGCAGGTCCCACTGCAAAATGAAAATGCAGGGTCTCTTATCCAAAAATTATAAATACTTTCAAGATGGTTGTAGCAGAGCATTCAACCAAGTGGGGTTCCCTTCTTTGTGCAGGACCACGTGCAATCTAGCAGGTCCCACACCTAGGAAGCCAGCTCTGGCAGAAGCAGGGATAGCATTTGTTTTAAGCTGGGGTGAGCAAACTATGGTTCTTAGGTCAAATCTGGTCTATCACTTGTTTTTGTATGGCCCTAGAGTAAGAATGTTTTTACATTTTTAAATGGTTGAAAAGGGGGCATCTGAGTGGCATTGTTAGTTAAGCGTCCGACTCTGGGTTTAGGCTCCAATGGTGATCTTGGGGTCGTGAGATCGAGCCCCACATCAGGCTCCGTGCTCAGCACAGAGTCTGCTTAAGATTCTCTTCTCCCCCTCTCCTCCTGCCCTTCCCCCCTGCTCGCTCACTCTGTATCTCTCTCTCTCTCTCAAATAAATAAATAAATCTTGAAAAGATTTTTAAATGGTTGAGAAAATCAAAAGAATGCTATTTTGTGATGTGTGAAAATTACACGAAATTGAAATTTCAGCATTCCTAAAGTTTATGAAACACAGCCCTGCTTATGCACTTACATCTTGTCTGAGCTGCTGTCACACCACAACAGTAGCATTGAGTCACTGCAGCAACACTGTGTGGTCCACAAAGCCCACAACATTCACTTCCTGACTTGTTACAGAAAGAGTTTGCCAACCCCGTTCCCGAATAGACAGAAGGGTCACCTAGTCAATCCTCCCCCAGATCGGCTGAATGCCAATTAAACCACAGATCTCTGGGATGCCTGCTCTCTGCTGTATGCAGCCCCCCCGCCAAGATTGTGTTGTTACATGAATGCAGCAGTCACAAACCATTCGGGCTTTGATCGAAGTTAAGGTTTCTCCAAGAACGATATATGGGGTGATTTCAGGTGTACGTGGTGGGGACTTACATGGCAGCGAAGTGCATCATAAGAAAGCCTGGCTGCTTTCCCCCTTCTCTGTAAGTCCTTACTTCACCAAGGAGGCAACTTGGTGCTGGTAAGTCTCTAAGGTTTTCCACTCTGCTGGCCACTCTTCGTAGCAGAGATGGAGCACACTTGGGATTCAGGAATTCTGTCGGGTAACGGCATCCCTCCAGAAAGGAGAAGAGCGTTGTCTGCATTGTACTTCTTTTGATGATTTATCTTCTACTTCTGTCAAGCAAGACTAGTTTCCCATTTATGTCAATGTTTTTGTCCTTAAATGCAATTGTTGATGCCAAAATCATGGGTTTATTTTAACAAAAATTATAAAGGTGATCTTAGCGAAATAAAAAAGTTTTGAGTAAATCATCATGCAGGTATAAGTCAGTCTGAGGGGAAAACCACAAATGGCTATAGTGGACAAATGGCTGAAGTTTGGGGAGCACCGACACAGCTGATTTCTGGAACCCCTTCCTTCTGTGGTTGCAGAGCGGGAGGCTAAGCCTGTTAAACAGGGGTTCACCCTCCCTGGTTCACCTGCCTACCAGCATGCTTCCTCTGTGGTCCCTACTAACAGAGCCCCAATTTATTCAGGTATCTACTACTCCCCTAGGTAGCCACGAGCTTCATGGAAGCTGATCCCAGCTCCAGAGGTGGCCTAATTGTCCTTCTCCCTTACCAATGAGTTGTCCAGGAGTAGATGATAAACCGGTGCTGGCCACTAAGGCAGGAGAGACTTTTCAGGACATTTTGTGACTTTGAGAGAGAGTCACTAGAAATAATCGCCCCTGTATTTGCCTGAATATTAGTGAGTCCAGATGTGGTTCCTGGAACCACTGTAGCCAGTTGTCCTGATGAAACCAACACTAATAAAAGAGAAATGATAGACGGACAGACCCCAGGCTTGATGATGTTGGCTAGCTGCTGAATCAACCACCCCCATAAGCTAACCCTACCTCCGTAAGTGAAATATGTAGGATTATAAATGTCCTTATTGTTTAAGCCAGTTAGAGATGTGGTTTCTGTCACGTGCAATCAAGAGAATCCTAACTGATACAGACATTGGTATTTTATGTTAAATAGCTACATTAATACATCTGCGAAAAGGTCTACTTGGTTAGTGATTACGCATACAATCCTTTGCACATAAACATCTGCAAGAGACACTCTCGTTTGCCAGCGAGTGTTCCTTCCCCCATTCTTCCTTGCAAACAAAACCCACGCTTTATGCAGGGTAGCAATGTGCCCAGCTAAAATGCTACCTTTCCCATCCTCCCCTTGCAGGTAGGTGCAACCACATGACTAAGTTCTGGTCAATGATGTGCAACGGGAAGCAAATTGTAAGCATTCCAGGAAGATTGCCTAAAGGGCGTTGACTCAGCCAAAGTACACTCCTTTCCGCCCTTCCTCTCTTCCTCTTGGGCCTCAGTGGAGTTGTTGAGTCCGGATGTGATTCCTGGACACTGTAGCCAGTTGCCTGGGATGAAGCCAACAGTAATATAAGAGAATTGGCGCTCCAGGGGTCTTCTTGGGCCATGTGGTGACCTTGAGGACAGAAGCTTCATGCAGCAGAGCATAAAGATAGAAGGAGCCCGGGTCCTTAATGAATTCCTGGAGCATCCACACCAGCACGGCGCTACTTTCATGCAATAAAGTAAACCCTGTGTGTTGAAGCCTCTGTTACTTTGGGATTTCCATTACACACAGCAACATCCAACCCTAACCGATAGTGTATCTCATTGGAAATTCCTTGTTCTTTATCAAGAGGCTGATGTCTGCAAATATATAAAAGTGTGCCTAGAATAACTTTCAGACACACAAAAGACCTAAGATTTAATATGACCTTTATTGACACTTGGATTCTCAGAAGAAACTTTGAGTTGGTGGGAGAATAAAAACAGATCATTTAAATGATAGCTTAACTCGGAATCTAGTCTGTGCGAAGCACCCAAATAACAATGACTTCTAGATTATTCAGATCAATTAGTCCAACCCTGTGATCTGACATGTGTAGAAATGGAAGTCCAGAGAGGAGAAGTCATGTAGCCACTCAGCAGTACGGGCAAGACTAGAACTCTCATTTCTTCGCTTTTGCCTCAGATCTTTCCCATCTCCTGATCCCTTCTGCAAGGCAGTGAGGATGGGGTCAGGAGGCTCTGGCTGACCACACCCCCTCCAGGAGGCCCCCTGGCAGCGATCCTTTGTCTTAGTCCATCTGGGCAGCTGTAACCAAATACCACAGACTAGGTGGCTTCTAAACAACAAAAATTTATTTCTCACAGTTCTGGAGCCTGCAAGTCCAATTTCAGGGTGCCAGCATGGTCCAGTGAGGGCCCTCTTCTGGGTCACAGTGTTCTGTGTCCTCACATGGCAGAAGAGGAGGAGGGAACTCTCTGGGGTCTCTTCTGTAAGAGCACGAATCCCAATCATGGCAATTCAGCCCTCACTGACCAAACTGCTTCCCAGAGACCCCACCTTCCAATACAACCACCTTGGGGATTGGGATTTCCACCTGTGACTTTAGGGTGGACACACACCTCCAAACCACAGCATCCCTTTCCTGGGCAGGCAGCTCAGTTGAACAATCTCTCAGTTCTCTTCCAAGGTCAGGATTCCCTAACTTGTTCAGGACCAGAATGAAGGGAAAGGATTAGGAGTCCTGTCCTCTTCCATCTGTGTGTCCCCCTGTCTCTGTTCCTGTGATGTCTGCAAGTATAATAATGTATAATAGAAATGAGGACAAAAGTGGGGAAAGGAGATAGTCTGAACCTCTAAACTGTGTTCAAACCTGGAACACAAGTAGGGGGTTTTACAGCCTCCTTCCTTCTTAAGGGTCTTTGTTTGCAGTCCTTTCAGCTGCCCTGTCTCCTCTAGGGAAGGTGGGAGCCATAAGACATCAGGGTAGCTAACACAGCCATGGAAGAGGGTCTAGAGCTGTCTGACCTCGCTGGAAGACCAAAAGGGAAGACTGGAAGTCTCCAAAAGCTGTTTAGATGCTGCCTCCCTGCCAGAGAAGTATCTGTTATTGGAAGAACCTTATCAACATTTTCATAGTGCTGTTATTAAGACAGCCAACTTGCCCTAAGCTGATGAATTTTGAAAGAAGCATAAAAAAATTAAAAAAAAAAACAACCTTGAAGCTGAAAGAGTAATGAATGTTTTAAAAGCTTGGCTCATTTGAAGTTTCTCTCTTGAGCAGATTAACCCATTCACTGATTACAGCTTCCAAAAAAAAAAAAAAAGATTATTAGCAGATTTCAAGAACCATGTTAGATATTAAAATATCTCTGACCATTTAATCCTTAGAAGAACCCCGAGGTGCAGACATTGGTGTCACGTCCGCCACCAGCCACAACCAGGGGAGCTGGCCTGTGAGACTGTAGCAGCTCACACCCTGGTCTCCATGCTGGGCACGGCCACACTCTGATCCTCCACCGAGGTCCACCCTGGGACTCTGCCAGGACAGATGGCCCACTTAGCCTACCCAAGGACAACCTCTCATGCTTGCCTGCCAGCTCTCAAACCTTCCAGCCTGGCCTACAAGGTCAGAAAGCTCTTTGGGGGGCAGGAGAAGGGGACGCTGCTTGGGCCACCTCCTCCATTCTGGTTCTCCTTGGCTCAGAGGAGCAGGCCACTAAGCAAGAAAGTGGAAGGGAAGCTGCTCCTGGTGGCCCTGAGGCTGAACTGGACTCCAGGGAGGAAGCCCACACCGAGAGAGCCAAGTGTGAACTCCACAGAAGATCGGCTGCTAGCAGAGGTCCCAACTTAACAGGAATGAGTTTCCTGTCACTAGAGGTATGCAAGCCGAAGCCAAACCTCCACCTTCCAGGAATGCGGTGTGAGGAATCCCTGCCTTGGGTGGTGCTGGCGCTCAATGGCATGGAAATACTCTTTATTCCAGGAGCTCTTATCACAACTGACATCATGTTAGCATGCACCAAGGCCCCACTCCAGGTGCCCACCCAACCCCAACAGTTCTGCAGGTGGGTATCATTAGTCCCATTTTCCAGATGCTCAGAGAAGGTCAGTGGCTTATCCAGGTTCACACAGCTTGACCCATATCCAGCTGCTCCCACACCTGTGCTTTTGCCACTCCGAATCTTGCCTGAAGTCAATCTGATTTGTGGAAAGCAATCTTCCCAGCAGGGATGAGGACCTCCTCTGCATAATACCAAAAACCACCATTTACTGAAAGTCTGCTATGTGCCAGGCACTCTTTTATGCACTTTTTTGCAGATACTACCGAATTTAATCCACCCAGAGCAACTTTCCCCTTCCCTGGATGAAGAAACTGACCTGCAAAGGTGAAGTCACCTGCCCAAGGGCACAGTCAGAGGCGGGGCAAGCGCCCTTGTTTCTTTGAGGTATTTACTGTCAGCAGGGGGCAGACCCAGCCTCAAGGCATGTGGGAGAAGAGGACAATGAGAAAGAAGAGGGATGTGGTGTCTAGGGCAGCCCTGTGAAAGAGCAGCATGTTCAGCGCTGACGGGAACCTGGGGAGGACCCTTCCAGCAAAGGGGCCTGATGGCAGATGAGGGAGGCTGCTCCAAACCCAGGTGGTTTGTATGGATGGCTGTATGGTCTTAGTCAAGTCACTGCCCCTCTCTGAGCTTAGGATAGACCACGGCTTAAAGCAGAGCTCCAAGTCCAGCAGGGATGAGAGGACAGTTGGGGAAACTGAGGCAAGCAGACAGAGTTAGTTAAAGCTATGATTCCATAAGCCCAGACATTGCAGGCCTACCTACCAGTTTCCCAGCTGGGAGTTTTCATTTACTCTCCCCATTCTGGGGGGAGTTGAGAATGGAGATCCCACCACTCAAAAATTATTAGATTTCCACTATTTGGAGAAAAAGCGGGGGTGGCCCTTGGCAGCTGCCATCCCAGCGTCTTATACTCTCAAATCCCATTCACACCCTTTCCCTCTTCCAATTAGGACCTGCAAGGCACCTGTCTCCAGCCAGCTTCCAGGGAGCTGATCCTATAGGTCTCCTTCATTCATTCATTTATTCACTCAACAAACATTTATTGGGCTCCAGCAATGTCCCATCCCAGAGCTAGGCACTTTCAGGCCCATATCCTTGCTACTCTGGGCTGGGGCCAATGACTCCCCCACCATGGGCCAGGAGAAAGGAAGAAATTCAGCCCTGGTCACATAGCTAAGAAGGAGTAGCGTCCATACCCAGCCTTGGGCCACTGTGTCTGAGATAAACCCACAACTCAGGGCCTGCTGCCTGCACCATGTGTGTGCCTGTCTGAAGGTCCTGGATTTCCCACCGTCCTGGCACCTGTCGCAGTTTAGCAGGTTACCATGGTATCGCTCCCCAGCACCCCGGGCAGCAGGGACCACCATCTGTTTACACGGCTGTCAGAGGAATTGATGTCATGTGAAATTGTCAGCTCAGCAGGATGGGAGGAGGAAGAGTGGGCGGCTCTGAAAGCTTCCAAGCCATCAACACTCATCTCGATCAAAGCCTGAGCAAGTCGCTGCTCCCCTGGGAGGAACGGAGAAGGGGGATTGAGAAAAGAATACCTCCTGAGAGGAAGAAGCAGGTGGCAATAGTAATAGTATTATTTTTCTCATTTTTATCATCATTTACAACTCACAAGCTCATTTCAGCCTCTCGCAGCCTGGAAGGTCAGCATCACCATTAGCTCCATTTTACAGATGTTCCAACCTGCAAAACTGAGGCTCAGAAACATGAAGAGCCTGCTCAAAGTCATAGGCAAACAGGATAGCAGGTCCTGTAGGAAACAGTGCCTGGTCCTCAGGCAAGGAGGCAGGGAGCTGCTTTTGGCCAGGATGGGAGGCGGGTGTGCCCCGGTGGCTCTGCCCAGAAATGCCAGCACAGGGCAATTTGCCTGCTGACCCGACCCACAGAAAGTGGGAGGGAAAGGACGTGAAGAGCGCTGGGCTGAGAGCCGGGAGCTGCGGGTTCTAAATTGCAGCTCTGATACAAACACTGCTGCAAGAAGGGACAAGCAGCTGGTGTTTGCCACGGCCAAGGCACAACTAGGGGACACTTAAATATCCCTGGAACTATCACTGGAGGATGGAAATCTATTACTTGCCGGCTTAGCATCCATTCCCTTTTTCAGTAAGAGCCTACGGATTCTCCCCCGGGGAGCCAAAACCCCTCTAGCCTTACTCCACAGGGGATTGGAGTCACCCAATGACCAGTCATCCATTGGTCACCCCCAGATGACCTGGATCTAATCCAACCAGTGTACCTCAACTCCCAGCCATGACGATTGGCTCAGGAAAGGGCACATGACCCAAAAGGAGCCAACGAGTCAGGGAAGAGAATCTCGGGGGATACCTGGGTGGCTCAGTCGGTTAAGTGTCTCAGATCATGGTCCCAGGGTCCTGGGATCGAGCCCCACTGCTTCTCCCTGCTTCTGCCTCTCCCTCTGCCACTCTCTTGTTCTCTTTCTCTCTCACTTCTCAAATTAAAAAATTTAAAAAAAAAAAAGGACAAAGAATCTCTCCTGCTAGGCTCATAAAAGGAGAAAATACAGGCCAGAACTCGGCCAC
Source organism: Ursus americanus (assembly GCF_024610735.1). Taxonomy (NCBI): domain Eukaryota; kingdom Metazoa; phylum Chordata; class Mammalia; order Carnivora; family Ursidae; genus Ursus; species Ursus americanus. Next base: position 3,332,802 of record NC_142141.1, on the reverse strand, counting down.
CATCTTGCACCGTGAGGGCACAGCCTGCCTGAGAGGGGAGCTGGCGTCAGGGAAGGCAAGGCCAGGAAGGGGAGAAAAACACATTTCCCCCTGGATCCAGCCAATCCTGAAGGAGAATCTATTGGACTCACAGCAACCAATACATTTCCCTTTTTGCTGAGGTAATTGAATTTTCTGTCAGTGCCACTTGAAACAGTCCTGGTTGGTTCACCCCAACTCATCTCAGCAAAAGAACCCTATGGGGTTCGGCGGAATCACGGAAGAAGATGCCTGGTTAAAAGCGAAACACACCCCCACACACGAGGGCAAAGTGAATAACAACAGATAGTTGCTGACCTGCCCTCAAAGCAGAGTGGGCGGCTCAACTGCAGGGTTTGGTTCTGCTGGCTGGGTTGTGCAAGTTGGGATCAGAGCAGAACCTCAAGAATAGCGGCCAGGCTGAGGCTGCCACAGCAGCCTCTTCTCTCCATTCTCCCCCCTGCAGTAGCCGGCCTTGCCTCTAAATAAATGTGGACCAACTATTCAGAAAATATTGACTCGAAAGGACCCAGACTGTTAGCCTGCTTAAGTGACCCACTTGTCTCCAGCTAGCCCGTGTACTATAAAACCTCATAACTTTGGACAACTCCTGCTCCTCTCTGGGCCTCAGTTTCCTCGTCTCTGAAGTGGGGATCCCGTTTGCATTAGCCATGAGGAAAGGGAAGCGGTGAGGGACAAGACTTACTTGACACTCACCGTGGAAGGGGCAGGAGGAGCTTGGAGTCTCTCATTCCATGCTGTAAGGCCACAGGTCCCCATTTTCAAATAAGCAAATGTTTCCAGTTGGGAAGGTTTTCTCCATTCAAAAATCTGTCTCTCCTTACTTCGTAAAGACACACACTGAAATATTTATGGAGGGGGTGCTACGATGCCTGGGATTTGCTTCAAGATAATCGGAAGGGAGAGAGTATGTGGAGGTATGCATTAAACGGAATTGGTTGGGAGCTGTTGGGACAGGGGTGATGGACACCAGAGGGTTTATTATACTATTTCTCTACTTCTGTATAAGTTTGAAATTTCCATCACAAAATGTTAAAACAGGAAAACAAGACCCCGGTTTGCTATCAGTGTGGGCTGTTCTGACACGTTTCAATGTGCTGCACCCAGAGCCTGGGACGGTCTCGGCCCCGGGGGGTGAAGTGTTCCAGGATAATTGACGGAGATAATCATGTGAGCTTTGCACTTGTGTTTTTTCTCTTCCTGCATCTCAAACCAGGTGGCAACTTCATGCTCCCTGACTTGCAGGAAGGCCGAGGCAGGGCAGGAAGGCCAAGATGCTCAAAGTCTCCAGTGAAGAGCCGGGATTGCTGAGAGCAGTATGGAAATCAGCAGTTGGGCTGGAGCCGGGACTGGGAGCATCTCTGTGGCGACCAGTAGGCACTGTCCACACCCAGTGCCGACAGGACCTCTCCGAGGCTTTGGCGAGGCCTGAGAATGTGCGTCCTTTGCCTTAAAGCAGAGGGCAGGTGACTTCCCTCATGGCTGATGCTGCCCTTCTGGTCTGTCAGGTCTGGACTTGAATTTAAGCCAATTTAAAGAAAAGGAAGAAATATGTACCAGTGGCCACATGACAGGGATGGCAAAATGATGATGTAGGAGGCTCCAAAGAGAGCCTCTTGTGTCCAAAGAGCCACATCCGGGTCCTGGTTTTGCTACTTACAAGCTGTGAGACCCTGGACATGTCATTTCATCTCCTCAGGCCCAGCTGTTCCATTTGTCAGGTGAGGATGACAGAACCAATGTGAAGGATTCTCTGGGAGAGCGAGACGAGGAACTGTACGAGGGACTGTCCTGCACGGCGAGTGGCCCTTCCGCCACTCTCCATCTGACCCACCCACCACCACCCTGCTTTTAGGAAAAAGCTGTTTAAATAGAACCATAATTGATATGCAATCAGCAGAGGCTAATTAAGAATTTCTTTTTGCTCCTTGATTAAATGACATTTTCAAGTCTGGTTTCTTATTTTCTTGGTCGGCTACACAGAGTCCCCCAGCATCTTCTGCACGTGGCGAGGCGGCCCACAGTAAGCCCACAAGCAGGAGTGGGTCGTCTCTAGAGCAGACGACCCAGTACATGATTGTCTGGCCCGCCAGCCCCCACCCTGCATAGAGGGAGAGACTCCCACTGGCAATTCTTGATTTCCTCCAAGCTCGCTCCTCTCCTGGTCTACTCCGACTCAAGGAATGGAACCCCACCCCCTGGACTATCCTTCATTGTCTCCATTCCTCACACGTCCCAGCCCAGGCATCACCGAGGCTGCCGGTTCCGTTCCCCTCCGCCCTCTGCCCACTCCCTCCACCTCCACATGACCTCCCAATTCAGAGCGCCATTCTCTCTTACCCAGAGCTTCTCACTGGTCTCCCTGCTCTCCTTGCCCCCCACTCCTCCTCTCTCCACATGACAGCCTGAGTTTTTCCAAATATAAACCAGAATATTTAAAATATTAATCAAAATCCTCCAATGGCTCTGTACTGGGCTGAGAATAGAAACCCACTCCTTCTTTTGGCATGGCGGCATCATGCGGTCCCAGCACCCACCACGTCTCACCAATGCGGTCCCAGCTCTGCTCACCCAGTTCCAGCCCCTCTGGCCTCCTTCTGTCCCATGAACACACATGCTAAGCTTTTCCTACTTCCAAAGCCTTTGTACCTTCCCACGGCTGCCCCCTTGTCATTCCTCAGGTGTCAGCTCAAATGTCACCTCTGCAGAGAAGCTCTCCCTGACTGCTCCATCTAAAGTCATCCTCTCCCCACCCCCCATAATTCTTTGTTATATAAATGACCCAAAGATGCCCCTGTATATTGGCCCCTAGGTCATTTCTTCACGGCAGGCTGAGACTCATTAGCCCAAAAGCCTGCCAGAGTCAAACTCAAATTTTACAGTAGTCCAGACAGGCAGATTTTTAGTCAGTTAGGGCCTGCCTGCTTTGCACACCCCATGAAACCACATGCGACATTTGCTGGCAGTGGGTGATAGAAGCCTGTGGTTATAAAACCCCAAGCTACTATTGCCCTTCAGAGGTCTGACCCAAAGTCTCCCTTCTGTGCTGCAGTGTGACACCACCTGGACACGGAAGCATCATCTCTGGCCCCCCACACCCCCCACTTCTGGATGCAGCCCCCTCTCCATAGGTCTGTGGGCAGACTCCCACTGTGAGGGACCTCCCCCTTACCCAGCCCTGACACCGCCCAATAAAACATGTGTTACTACCTCTCGTGGTCACATTTTTCCCTTTGATGAGCCCCGTATCCCTTGATCCCCCTATACTCTTACCCACCACTTTGTTGTATTTTCTTCATTATACTTACCATTCTTTAAAAGTACCTGGTAAATTGGTTGCTTGCTTTTTGCCTCTCTTCCTCATTAAAATGTAAAATCTATGTAATCAGTCAATAAGTCCATGGAAAGAATATTTGTCCTCACTAGTAACCAGAGAAATGTAAGCAATGAAATGTTATTTCTTTCACAAAGTTAGTAAAAATTTTAAAATTTGACAATGGTACATGTTCAAGGGGGGGGGCACACTCATACACTGCCAGTGGGGGTATAAGTTGGCATTTTGGAGGGTAATTCGAAACTTAAAGCACACATAGCCTGTGACTTTAGAAGTTTCACTGTTCAGGATCTGCCCTAGAAATTCATCTCCAGGTCTGCACAAGGAGGGATGGTAAATAAATCAAAAGAGGATTTGCATCTCCAGGAAGATGGAAAACAAGCACTGTTCCCTTGGTGTCATATCGATATGTGAGATAACATACATTATATATAACGTATATATGTATGTGTGTATATGTGTGTGTGTGTGTGTGTGTGTATCTCACATATATAACATACATTACATATAACATACATGAAAAGATTCTGAAAGGTGGAGAGAAGAAGGCAGACTGGTGAGAGACCTCAGGATCCAAGGAACAACAGAGTGGTGAGTTCCCAGGTTTTCTTTTAGCCTCATATATCCCAGACTTGGAGCTGAAGAACCCACCAACCAAAAACAAAAAAAGGTACAATGAAAGCTTGCTTTTTCTAGCCAAAGGATCAGGAAACGGGCAACATAGAAAGAGAACTTTTAGATAATAACCAGTCTGTGCCATAAACACGGTAGTCCTACCCTCCCCCACACCAGCAAAGGCCAAATGGGGAGCCGGTTTAGAAGAAGGTATCCAACCCTCCCCCCCAACAACCCCACTTGATGACAAAGAAGGCCACACAGGGAGCAGATAGGAGCCCCCGGTTTGCCCGCAGTTCAGCAGAGATGTCAGTGGAGACCACATCGGGAGCCAGAAATCCCATGCCCACCTAGCGGTAATGGGAGTTCCCCCCACCTTGGGTATCAAAGGAAGCTGGATGGGGAATCTGAATTTCTACTCCCATCTGACAATAACAAGGCAGCCCCACGTCCCTTGCCAGAGAATCTTCAGAAGAAGTCAGCTAAAATAGAAGGTTTAAATAAGATGTGGAGTCTCATAACATGATACCCGAAATTTCTAGGTTTCAATCAAATTATTTGTCACACCAAAAACCAGGAAGATCTAAAATTGAGAGGAAAGGCATCAGCAGATGCCAACACTAACATGGCATAGACGTTAAAATCACATGGCAAGGATTTTAAAGCAGCTATCCTAAAAATGCTTCAATAAGCAATCATGAACATGCTTGAAGCAAATGAAAAAATAGAAAGTTGAGCAAAGAAAGAGAAAGCCTTAGCAAAGAGATTAAAAGTACAAAAAAAAAAAAAACCCAATCAAGTGGAAATTTTAGAACTAAAAAACACAATAACTGAAATTTTAAATCTCAGTGAATGGGTTAACAGAATTTAAAATACAGAGGAGTCAGAGAACTTGAAAATAGAATATAAATTACCCAATCTGAACAACAGAGAAAAAATAGATTGAAAAATAATTAATGGAACCTCAGGGACATACAGGACTATACACAAAGATTAAATATTTATATCATCAGTGTCCCAGAAGGTGAAGAAAAAGAGGGCAGGGCTGAAAAAGTCCTAGAAGAAATAACAGCTAAAAACTATGCAAACTTGGCAAGACCCCTACAATTTCAAGAAGCTGACCAAACCCCAAATAAGACACAGGAATGAAATCAGGGATATCACTTTACCTATAGAGGAAAAGCAATTTAAAGACGGTATATTTCTCATCAGAAACCATGAGTTCCAGAAAGAAGCAGCACAACAGTGCTGAAAGAAAAAAAACTATCTACATCAAAAATAGTCTATAGGAATGAAAGGGAAATCAAGACATTCTCAGATAAAGAAAAACCAAGGGAAATTGCCTCCAGCAAAACTACCCCAAAAGAATGGCTAAAGTGTGTTCCCTAAACAGATAGGAAATGATAAAAGAAATCTTGAAGTATCAGGAAGGAAGAACGGGGTAAGCAAAAATATGGCTAAATACAATATATTTTCCTTCTCCTGTCAAGTTTTCTAAGTTAAGCAAGAGTGGTGGTAGTAATAACCGACAAAGTGACTTTGCAACCAAGAAAATTACCAGAGATGGAGAAGGCTAGTCTATGATGATAAAAGACTAAGTCCACCGAGAAGACAGCAATTTTAAGTGGGACGCACCAAAAAACACAACTGCAAAGTATATAAAGTGAAACATAATAGAACTGAAGGGAAAAACAATAAATCCACAATTATATTTGGAGACTTTAACATACCTTCTCAATAACTGATGGAACAACTAGACAGAAAAGCAGCAAGGACATTAAAGAGTATCACCACCGACAAGATCTAATCAGCATTTAGAGAACACTCTACTCAGTGACAGCAGGATATGCATTCAAGTGCCCACAAAACATATACCAATGTAGCCCATATTCTGGGCCGTTAAAAAAAAAGCCAACAGATTTTAAATAATTGAAATCATACAGAGTATGCTCTCTGAACATAATGGAGTAAAACTAGAAATCAATAACAGAAAGATAGAAGAAAAATCTCTAAACATTTGGAAACTAAGCAGCACACTTCTAAATAATCCATGGGTCAAAGAGATAGTCTCGAGGGTTACCAAAACAATGCACTGAGGGGCGCCTGGGTGGCTCAGGTGGTTAAACGGCTGCTTTCGGCTCAGGTCATGATCCCCGTGTCCTGGAATTGAGCCCCGCATTGGGGGGTCCCTGCTCGGCGGGGAGTCTGTTTCTCCTTCTCCCTCTGCTGTTCCCCCTGCTTCTGCTCTCTCTCTCTCTCTGTCAAATAAATAAAGAAAATCTTTTTTTAAAAAATGCACTGAGCTGAGTGAAGTTGGAAATAGAATATATCAATTTTGGGGGCACAACGAAGGCAGTGTTAAGAGAGAAATTTATAGCACTAAATGCATACATTAGCAAAGAAGAAAAGTCTTAAATCAATCATCGAAGCTCCTACTTCAAGAACTTAGAAAAAGGAGTGCAAAACAAACCCAAAGCAAGCAAGGAAATAAAAAATAATAATAAGCCTAAGAGCAGGAATCAATGAAATTGAAAACAGTAAAACAATAAATAAAAATCAGTGAAACAAAGAATAGGTTCCTTGGAAAGATCAATAAAATTGACAAACTTCTGGCAAGATTGACAAAGGAAAATGAAAGAAGACACAAATTACTAACAACAGGAATGAAACCAGGGATATCCCAGACTCTGCGCATATCAAAAGGATAATAAGAGAAGACGACAAGGTTACACACCTACATTTGACAACTTAGATAAAATGGATCAACTCCTTAAAAAAACACAAACTCCCCTCAACTCACCAAATATGAAATAGGTCATTTAAATAGCCCTAAAACTACCCTAAGGACATTTAATTCATAATTTTGAAACTTCCAAAAACTGAGCCTCCACACACGGATAGCCACCAAACGTTTAAAGAATAAACATCAATCCTACATAATGTCCTCCAGAAAATAGAAAAAGGGGAAAAGACTCTACAATTTGTTTTACAAAGTCAGTATTACCCTGATACCAACATCAGAGAAAGACAGTACAAAAACAAAAACAAAAAAGTACAGACCAATATCTATTATGAATATAGACACAAAAATTTGAATAAAATATTAGCAAGTAGAATCTGTAATATATGCAAAGAATTAAACACCATGACCACATACTAGTCTAATATTTGAAAAATCAATCAGTGAAACCCACCATATTAATAGACTAAAGAAGAAAAATCACATGATGTACCAATTGATGCAAAAAAAAAAATAGGTATTTGACAAAATTCAACACCCATTTGTGGCCAAAACTCCCAGAAAAATAGGAATGAGGAGTATCTTCAACTTGATAAAAACATCAACACAAAATCGACAGCTAACAGTATAATTAACGGCAAAAGGCCATTGAATGTTTTCCCCCTAAGATCAGGAAAAGAGCAAGGATGTGTCACCTCATCACTCTTATTCAACATAGTGCTGGAGGTTCCAGCCAGTGCAACAAAGGGGAAAAAAGGAAATAAAAGCCGTACAGAGCAGAAAGGAATAAATAACAGTGCCAGTGTTTGTAGATGATATGATTGCATCTGCAAAAAATTCCAAGTAACCTGCAAAAACAAAACAAACAGAAAAACCTAGACCTAGTACGTGAGTTCAGCAAGATCGTAGGACACAAGGGAAACATACACATGCAGAATTTAATTGTATTTTTATATACTAGCGATGCACACCTGGATGATGAAATTGAAAATATAGTATTTAAAAGCACTCAATTAAAAAAAGAGAGAGAAATACTTAGATATAAATCTAACAAAACATGTATGGGATTTGCATGCCGAAAACTGCAAAATACTGATCATAGAAATCAAAGACGATCTAAATAAATGGAAAGACATACTCTCTTCATGGATTGGAAGACTCAGCCTAGTAAAGAGGTCAATTTGTTCCCAAATTAATATATAGATTTAACATGATTACCCTCAAAATCCAAGCAATGCTTTTTGTAAATATTGACAAAATTATCCTAAATTTTATATGGAAGGGCAAAAGAACTAGAAGAGATGATGCAATTTTGAAAAAAAGAAGGAAGTGAGACGAATCAGTCTACCCGATTTCAAGAATTATCATAGAGCTACAGTAATCAAGGCTGTGTGGCATCGGTGGAGGGATAGATACATGGATCTGTGGAGCAGAATAAAGCACCCAGAAGTAGACCCACACAAATCAACCCAGGTGAATTTTGACAAAGGGGCAAACGCAATTCAATGAATTTCAACATGTGGTGCTGAAGCAATTGAGCATCCGTAGGCAACGAAAGAGAGGAGAGATGGAGGGGGGAGGAAGAAAGATCATGGACTTAAATATAAAATGTAAAACTAACACTGTTTGGAAAAAACATAGAAGAAAATCTTCAGAGTCTAGAGCTAACCAAGCGCTCTTAGACTTAATACCAAAGTCCAATCCATAAAAGGGAAATTTGATAAATTGGACCTCATTAAAATTTAAAAAGTTCTTCTCCATGAAAGACCCTGTTACTAGGATGAAAAGACAAGTACAGACTAGGAGTAAATATTGCAAACCATGTATCCAACAATGTACACATGGTATATATACATTCTAGCGTGTGTGTGTGTGTGTGTGTGTGTGTGTGTGTGTTCTTAGAACTTCTCAAATTCATTGTGTTAAGTGAAAGAAACCAGACTCAAAAGGTAGCATACCCTATGATTCCACTGATAGGACTATCTGGAAAAGGCAAAAGCAAAATCGTATGGGTAGAAAATGGATCAGTGGTTGCTGGGAGTGGGGTTAACTTAAGGGAATTTTGGGGGGTGATGCAACTGTTTTATATATTGACTGTGGTAGTGATGGTTATGTGATTGTATGCATTTGTCAAAGTTCATCAACCGCACACCTAAAAAGAGAATTTTTATAATCTGTGAATTTAACCTCAGTAAACCTAACCCAAAAAACCTCTCAGAACTTACCGGTAAAAAACAAAACAAAACAAAAAACACTAACTTACCAGTAAAATAATAAACAATACAACTAGAAAATAGACAAAAGACATGAAGAATGGTTTCACCAAAGAGGACATACAGATAGCCAACAAGCACATGAAACAATAAAACAACGTTTGACATTAGCCATCAGGGAAATACGAATGAAACCCGCAACGAGATACCACTAGACACCTATCAGAACGGCTAAACTAAAAGTGGTGACGCTATCAAACGCTGATGAGGACACAGAGAAATTGGATCACTCATTCACTGCTAGCATCAATGTAAGATGGCTCAGCCACTCTGGAAAATAGTTGGGCAATTTCTTTTAATAAATTAAATGTACAACTATCCTATGACTCAACAATCACGCTCCTAGGCATTTGCCCTGCAGAAATGAAAACTTACGCTTGCTTGCACACAAACCTGTACATGAATGTTTATAGCAGCTTTGCTCATAAGAGTCAAAACTTGAAAACAACCCAGATACCCTTCCATAGGTGATGACTGGTTAAACAAACTGTGGTCCACGCAGTCCCTGCAAAACTATCAGCAATAAAAAGGAACCAGCTACACTACCCGTACACTGATGAATCTCCAGAGTATTTTGCAGAGTGCAAAAGGTCAATCCCAAAAGACTTCACCCTGTAAGCTCCCATTCATATCACATCTTTGGAATGAGAAATGTTATAAACAGGGAACAGTTTCTTGATTGCCAAGGGTTAAGGTAGAGTGGAGGTGGTAAGGAAGTGGGTATAGCCATGAAAGGACAACGGGAGGGAACTGGTGGTGATAGAATGTCCTGTATCTTGACTCTATCAATGTCAACATCCTGGTTTTAATACTGTACTGTAGGGGCACCTGGGCGGCTCAGTTGTTAAGCGTCTGCCTTCAGCTCAGGTCATGATCCCAGGGTTCTGGGATCGAGCCCCGCACCGAGCCCACATCAAGCTCCCTGCTCAGCGGGAAGACTGCTTCTCACACTCCCCTTGCTTGTGTTCCCTCTCTCACTGTCTCTCTCTGTCAAATAAATGAATAAAATCTTTTAAAAAAATACTGTACTGTAGTTTTGTAAGATTGTTATCACTGGGGGACCTGGGTAAAGGATGCATGATATCTCTCTGTATTGTTTCTTAAAGTGCATGTGAATCTACAATTATCTCAAAATAAATAGTTTAATTTAAAAAATAATGTAATTGTTTGCAGCATTGCTCATATTCAGGGGAAAAACTTGGAAACAGCCTACATGTTCTTAAGTAGGGGAATGGTTGATTATAATGTCAGCTCCTTAAAATGGAATAGTGTGTAGAACCAAAAGAAAAAAAGAAAAAAACCACCTCTGACCTGCAAAGCCATGTTGCAGAACCCTTCATACAAAGTGGTACCATGGATGTTAAAATGCACACACACACAGCGTGGTCCCTGGGTAAGGGCCCGCGGCCTCAGTGGTGGTGATATGGCCTCTAAGTGGTCGAAAATTGATTCTTCCAGGCCTAAGAAATCTTGCCCTTCTTGTGTATAAAGCACAGATATACACAGAGTGCATAAGCAAATAAACAATATATCTATAGTATTAAAATACCTCAGGAGGAGTGTGTTTCGGAAAAAATTATCAGAAAGACTCTTTAGCCTCGACCAAAATTTCTCCATTTCTGTACCATTAGCATTTTGGGCTAGATAACTCTTTGCAGGGGGGCAGGGAGGGGGTTGTCCTGTGCAGTGTAGGATTTTCAGCAGCATCTCTGGTCTCTGCCTCTGGATGCCAGCAGCACCAGCTCCCAATTGTGTTACCATCAAAAATGTCTCCAGTCATTGCCAAATGTCCCTGGAAGGCAAACTCACTCCCAGTTGCAAACTGCCAGACAAAGGACTAGAAGTAATACACCAACCCCCCCGCCCCCCGTCATGGGATGGGCTGCACAGTGGGAGTGATGGATCCCTAGTGCTTTCATTTTTGACAAGGAGAATATATTCAGGGCTTACTTGTGTCATTAAAAATTAATTTTTCAAAAATTGCTCTAGCAGGGAAATTCAGTACCCACTAGAATGGGGAAGAGACCTGGCTGGCCCCAGGGGCTAGGATCTAATCCCAGCCCTTTCCCTGTCCCCTGTCTGCTCTCGGACCAGCAGCAAGCCCCCTCCACTGCTCAGTGGGCTTCTGTTTTTCCCCTTCCTCTTGTACCCATATCCCCACACCCACACTCCACCATCGCCTCCATTTTCCACACTTTGCTCCCAAACCTTTGTGCTCAAGCAGCTTTCTGTCAGGAACACTGTCTGCGTCTCCTCTGCCTGGAAAACTCTTACTCATCCCTGGCCACCAATGTCCCATCCTCCAGGAAGCCCTCACCATCCGCCACCAGCATTTAAAGGGCCCTCGGCTGTAATTCCACAGAATGGTCCCTCGGTCCTGCACGCGGACACCACAGTTGCCTGTCTACAGGGCATAGTGGATACTCCGCATTTCCCACCTCCCTCCCCCACCCCTTTCTCCCTTGCTCTCAGCTGCACTCGTTCGCCCTCTGAATTTGGTTGGCTCAGCGAATGTCAGGCACCAGCAAAGGATGGAACATGGGGGAGAGCAAGGTGGGTGCAGAGTCCTGGCTCCCGCCCTGCTGGGCCCTCCTTAGGCAGCGCCTCACTTCCTCTTCCTAAGGCCACAGCTGCTGTGGGCAGCCTCTCTCCTCAACCACAGCTCTGGGAGGGCTCCAGTAACAGCGTGTTCTTTGTCCCCAGAGGGTAGTGGAGCTTCCCTGCTGTTACACCAGTCTTGCCCTGGGCCCTGCCTTGGAAGCGCTGCGTTAGCCAAGCCCTCCACAGCTGCCCTTCCTGAGTGCTCCCTGACAGGGCCCTGGTCTGATATGCAGATCTGCCCCTGCCACTCACATATGAGGTCCTTGAGCGCCAGAGCCATGTGTTTTTATTTTGTTTGGTTTTGTTTTTAATCTCAGAACCCCGGGGGTCAGTGCTGCTAGGACCTAGAGCACGGATGTGCAGGGTTGAGTGAGATCTCACTGAGTACATGATAAATGAATAAAGAATAAATAGATGGAAGGACAGATGGTAGATGGACAGATGGATGAACACGTGGATGGTTAGAGGATGGGTAGACGTACAGACTCTGATTTGCAAAGATTAATAACAACTGAAATTGTTTGAGTGCTGTCGGCTTGTTGGGCACGCCACCAAGCCCTTCGTTCGTATATTCACCCAACCTCCATGACCAGTCCACGAGGCAGGAATGTCATTATGAGGAAAGAGAAGCTCGGAAGGGCTAACTCACTTGCTCAAGGCCACAGTTCGGGGGCGGGGGGGGGTGCAGGCCAGGACTCAATCCAAGGCTACCGGCCTCTAGAGCTTGCCATCCTGGTAACCTGGGGTGTGGCTGGATGACTCCAGGACCCCAAGATCCACACTGCCACCAAGGATGCTTTCCTGGGGAATCTCCTGTCCCCCACCCAGTCCACCCCTGACCCCAGGTCCTGGGTGGCCTTTGCTCTTTTCACAGTGGGCCTAGCTTCTGCACACTTCCCCCCAAGGCCACCCCCCCTCCACGCACCCCAAGTGTCTCTGAGGATGTCTGCTTTACACGTGTGGGGCCCGGGGAGCCACCAGGCTCCTCCAGCTCCGAATCCACAAACCCTTGTTTATCTCGGGAGCTGGCAGGAGCTTTGCAGGTCTGCAGGTTTCTGCTCACAGAAAAATCTCCTCCCCGGGGCAGTAGCTGGGCTTGGGAAGAGCAGCCTCGGGACCAGCACCCATGGGTTCCTCCTGCACAGGAACAGCAGCAGCTTTAGAGACCTGAGGTGAGGCCCACAATCCCAGCTCTGGGGTATTCCCGGGCCAGGTCCCCTCGGAGCCTCAGTGGCTGGACTCGTGCTTCTGCGTTCAGGCGAGGAGCGGCTGCGATGTCACCTAGCGAAGCTGCAGGTAGTCACGGGTCCCCACGGCACGTCCTCCACCTGCCTGCTTCACCTTCTCACATTCTCCCAAACATTGGCTTTGGCCATCGCCATGACGTTTGTCAACCATTCTCCTCCTCCTCCGGCAAATTAGGAAATCAGAGCACAGAGCCCTTAAGAGGCCTTCCGGAGGTCACGCAGCAGGACAGTAGCAGGGCTGGGCTCAAACCCTGGGAAATCTCTGCCTCTTCCCAGCCCTGCATCCCCTGCGCCCCTCCCCCGTCCCCTGTCCACCACCGCACTGGCCCGGGCTCCGGCTTTGTTGTGGAAGCTGTAGGCGTTATTTAGTTCCTTCTGTTATTTATGCACAGCACGTTTGGAACAGGGCCCTGGGTGATTAAAGCGCCTGGGGACAGAAAAGCCGAGCTGAAACATTCGTGAAAATACAGAACGGAAAACAAAGCAACAGCATCAACAGGGACATCCAGGCGGGAGCGCAGGAGTGCCGCTGAGGACACAAACTCATCCCGGTGCCCAGGCGGCAACAGCTTCCTCGTGGGCCCTCCTGTTTCCCAGGTACCCCAGGACCAGCCCATTTGCCATCATTATTGACAGTAGAAGCATCATCCCTAGAGTCTGGGGGTCAGGCATACCTGGTCTACATCCCCGCTCTGCGAGTGCTGGCTGTGTGACCTTGGACAGGTAACTAGCCTCTCTGGGCTACAGTGTGCTGGGCTCTGGTTCCCAGGGCAGCTGGGGAGTATACAGAATGGTGTATGTGAAGCCGCAGCGGAAGACCTGGCACCTTAGAGTCCTAATAAGCAATAGATTTTTGCTTTTCCATGACATTCTAAAAAGCCCTTTTACATACATTATATGGTAGGGTGAGCATCCGGACTCCAGAGTAGACCGTTGGCGACACAGCCCGGCTCCAACTGTGACCACCTGTGATTGGGGAGAGAGTTGTAGAATATCTTAAAGCCTTATTTCCATGCCTTTCAGAGGGGGCTAACCATAACCCGTACCCCTAGGTGCGAGTGAAGTTTAAATGGGGTACTACATGCAGGGACCTATCACAGTTAACTGACACAGGACAAGTGCTCCCTAATTGTCATTATTAATATTTGCCATCTTTCCAACATGCCTCCTTGGCAATCAGGGTATGTGTCACTGCCTGGTTTTACAGATGATGGAAGTGAGGCTTGGGGAAGTAAAATGACTTGAACATGGTCACTCAGCCAAGCATTGGCAGGGCTGGGACCTCTGCACTGGGCTCCTGACTCTAAGTCAGGGCTCTGTCCAAGAATCCTAAGGTTGTTCATTCAACAGGACCCTCTGGTCTTGCCAGCTCTGCCCAAACAGAAGGGACTGGAGGACATACGAAAAAGCTTCAGGCTGATCTGGTTTCCAACTCTCTTCCTAGCTGTGTGACCCTGGCTGGAATTCAGTCTCTCTGGGCTTCAGTTCCCATACGTAACCTAGCAGTACAATCACTGCCTTCCTGCTCGGGTCATCATGAGCAGGAAATGAGGGTGGGTGTGAAAGTGCCCAGCACCCAGCCCAAAACAGGGCAAGTGCTCAGAAAATACCACTGTCCCCTCCCCTGCCCCGTCAGTGTATCTGTCATTGCCTCCCCTAGGGATCCTGGCACCAGCTTCATTCCCAGACAGAGAGAGCTGAGTGACTGACGGCCCCTGGCATTCTGGCTGACCGAGTGGCTTTGTGTCCATCAGCCTGCCCCAGACTCCCAGGCACCTGATACAGAGAGCTAATAAAGCCACTGGGGGGTGGGACAGGCCCAGGCCACTCCCGCCAGCTCCTGTCTTTGTCTCTTGCTCTCCCCCATCCTTCTTCCAACTCTGACTCCTCTCTTCTCTCTCCTTCCCTGATCACCCCTGACACTTTCAAGGAAGCAGCCCCAAGGCCTCTGACCATGATCCAAAACGTACTAACATCAAAAAAGTACAAGATGATTTAATTCTACAAACTCTTCGACATTCTTACTCCAATCCAGGGGCCCGGAGAATACGAAGTTGAACAAGACACAGTTCTGCCCTGGAGGATCTCCAGAGAAAAACGAAGCATCAACAGAAATGTACAAAATAATAGGAAGTGTCATAGTAAATAAGAATTGCAACAGCTGCCATTTATTTGTTAGGCGCTTCCTATGTGCTCCTGTCGAAGGTCATAGCTCAGGTTCAGAGAAGTCATGAGTCTTGGCCAAGGTCACACAGTCAAAACGGGATATAGCTGAGATTCAAACCCAACGCTATCTGGTCTCAAAACTTGGGCTCCTTCCACCTCATCAAGTTTACCTCTGTTGGGAAAGTCCAAAACTTAAAAAAAAAAAAAAGTTACTATGGAATGTGAAAAGTGAAATAAAAAAACACAAATGTCAGAGTGAATGACTTCGCCTGGGGAAGGGGCAGGAAAAATTCACAGAGAATTCTCGCGAGCTGGATATGGAAGGATGGTGTTTATGTAGGTACAGATCCATACGTCTATTCTACTCTCTCTGTCTCTGCATACCTACATCTGTAGCCATCACCTGGTCTCCCCACTCCCAAACTCCCTGAACAAAACTGTCGCCCTACTCTGCACTATGTACAGTGATTATAACTGAATGCATACTGTTGGGGTTGACTGGTCAATTTAAAAAGCCAGGGGGCTCCTGGGTGGCTCAGTTGGTTAAGCGTCTGCCTTTGGCTCAGGTCATGATCTCAGGGTTCTGGGCTCGAGCCCTACATCTGGGTCCTTGCTCAGCAGGACGTCTGCTTCTCCCTCTCCCTCCGCAGCTCCATCCTGCTTGTGCTCTTGCTCTCTCTCTCAAATAAATAAATAGAGTCTTAAAAAAAAAAAGAAGTCAGTTAAAGTAGGAAGTGATTTCAGTAATGAAATATATGTAGGCCGTCTCCGTCCCTCCAGGCTGCTATACAAAACACCACAGACTGGGGGCTTATAAAGAACAGAAATTGATTTCTCGCAGTCTGGAAGCTGGAAAGCCCGAGATCAGGGTGCCAGCAAGGTCTGCAAAGTCACATCCCGGTGAGGGCCCACTTCCTGATTCATAGCCAGCCCCTTCTTGCTGTGTCCTCACACGGTGCAAGGGGGCAAAAGAGCTCTCTGGGATCTCTTTTATAAGAACACAAATCCCATTCATGAGGGTTCCACCTCCGTGACCTAACATTCCCCCAAAGGCCCCATCTTCTAACGCCATCAACCTTGGGTATGAGGATTTCAACATATGAATTTGGTGGGGACACAAGATATTCAGAACGTCGTATTGCCTAAACCTTGTACTGTAACATAAAGCATCTAAATGGTCATGCATGTGAGCAATATTTAGACAGAAGCCTCCGAGGCTTTTAAGAATGGGTCTGTGGATGGAATTCTGCATTCTCTTTTTTCCATAAACCATAGCCCTAAGACGTCTAACATTTACACTTCGGGCATCCTCAAAGTACAGAAAGAAAATGCAGCCCGAGTGCAGAATCCTTCTGGATTTTTATGCTCATTTTCCTAATACTTTACAGGTCTTTCATCTGCACATAATTGGACAGAATCTCTTTCTAACACTGACCTTTATGGAGTGTCTTCAAAGCATTCAACTCAGTTCTCATAGAAATAGAACTTTCTTTCCTGTATTTCACTTGTGTTGAACTCATTATTGTAATTACATTATTTAGTTAAATCTGATGAGAACTGATGAAACATGAGCATAAAAAAGAGAAGGTGGTTGTTCTGCTGAAAGCTCAATCGAGTGCTTTGGAAATACTCCATACAAATGAGTTCTTGCAAGGTAACAAACATAACTGATAGCTGTCAACAGCAGCACAGGTGACAGGGCATAAACACTGTCACCTCTACTGGAGATAACCTGCCGGCCTTTGGCTTCCTCTGGCTACCAGCAGCAAGGAATGAGGAAACAGTCATTTAGGGGGACAGGCAGGTGAGTGGAGGCCACACAGAGACAATTTTGTATTTCTGACCCCCTCCCAGTGTCCACGAGGGGTGGGGAGCTGTCCGTGTTCTAGCCCCTTCTCATTCTCCCAAAAGGAAAGAAGGGACTAACTAGCAAGATCCTACGACATGGAACAGACTGTTTTCACTAGTGGGCAGGGTCCCTGTGCCAGGAGGGGACAGCTCGTGGTCACAGTCCCTGGCTCTCTTCTCCCGTGCCCAGTGCTCTCAGCTCTTGTCTCGAGTCTTGTACCAGCGCAGGAAGTTGTAAGAACATTCGCTGCGAGGGGATGGCAAGAGAGGAGGGCCCCGTCGATGACGTGGCTGTGCAGGGGGCATGCGTCAGTGTGTGAAGATCCCGGGCACCGGGCTGAGGCACTCGGACTTGAACCTGTGCTAGAGAAAGCTCACTTGGACAGTCGACGTAGACAGCTGTCTACGGGGAGACGACGGAGGAGGCTGCGGCAGTCACCTGGGGGCCGAGGGGGAAGGGGTGGGGAACCAGACCTCACAGTGGAGTAGACATGAGGAGTGAGGAAGAAGGGGTCTCTGGTGATGCTGAGCTTTGTGCCTAAGAGCCAGGGAAGACAGGAGTGCAGACAGGCCGGGAGCCAGGAAGCTGAAGTCCTCGGTGTTGGCCATTTGAGTTTTGTGTCGTTAGATGGGCAGTCAGAAGGAGAATTCCAGGAGCCCGGAGACATGCAGACCTACTGAGGGGATGGCATGTTGGAAACGGAGCTGTTCTAACCGCTTGAATTGGGTGAAGAACACCCTCTGTCCCGAGGGTGTCTGAGGGTTCTCGCTCGATTCAGTAACTGGCAGCTGAGCAGATTGGGTGGAAAAATCCAGGGCTTTGAGATCATCCCGATCTGGGCAGAAATTCCTAACTCTGCTGGGATGCGTTCTGTGAGGCTCTGGATGTGTGATTTAATGTCTAGGAGCCTCTGTTTCTTTACCTGCGAAGTAGAAATACATAAAAACACGTTCTTCGTGCACTATACTGAGAATCCGATGAGGCAGGAGAGGGAAGGGCAAGCTAGCGCCTGACACATAGTAGGTGCTCAGTAAACGGCGCTAACTGGAACTAGCCATGGTATCTGATGTGTAATTTATACAATACCAGCTAGTATTTTATCAATCCTACAGAAATCAAAGAACGATAATTCTAGAGCAGAAGGTCTCATGACTCCAGGGCATTTGAGAGACAGGTATTTCTTGATCTCACACCGACAAGACTTTCCTGGGCTCTCCTGGGTGCCCAGGCCTGTGATAAGGGCTGGGAATTTAGGAGGAGCTTCCAGAGTTTACTGTGCCTCGCCCCCCTCCCCCACCCCAAGCAGACAGTCACGATCACCAAGGGGGGTTCCCCCCAGTTGCATAGGAGCTCTAAAGAGCTGACTTAAACAGACATTCCACGCTGGGCACTGGGCACACAGAGAAGAGTCGCGCCAATCCTGCACCCTGGGGGCTTAGAGCCCAGTGCTGGGCATCAGTGAGTCTTGAATGAGCTTTTTCTCCAGGAACCAGTGTCCACCCCCGCCTCAGGCTCCCTGCCCAGGCCCAAGGCTGCCAGCCCATCTGTGTCCTTGAGAACATGCTGGGCTCCTGACCCAGGCAGCAGCTGGTCCACTACCCACTGCCCCCGACCCGGCACCTGTCCAACTGCGAGGCAGGGAGGACAGAGAGGATCTGAGAGCTGGGAAGGAACATGGCCCTCATCCAGGGCAGGGAATGTGCAACTCGCTGAACCTGGAACCAGAGCAAAGCTTGATTTCCCGCGAGCTTGGCCCTCTGCCAGCTGTGCAGGTTTGCAGCAGCCACTTTTCACTCTGAACCTCAGTTTCCTGATCTGTACAAGGGCAATAATAAATGTCTACCTCAAGGGTTTATTGTAAGGATTGTGTAGGAGATGCACAATTAGGACCCTTTGGGTTGAAAATGACAGACATTCATTGAACGCCAGCTTAAGGGGAAAAAAATAAGGGGGCAGTTATTGGTTCAAGGTGTGACTGAAAATTTGTGAGTGGATCTAACCAGAAACCAGGGACTCAAACGTCATCAGAAATCTGCTCCCCTTCCCTCTCCCTCTCCCGCTGTCCCACTCTCTCCCACTGTCTTCCAGAATTGCTTTCTTTCGCGGCAGGCTTCGGCTTATCTTCTACCTCAGTAGAAAGAGAGGGCTTCTTTACCCACGGTCTACCTCGAAGTCTGCCTCAAAGTGGACTCTGCTTGGCCACCTTTAGGTTAAATGTCCACTCCTCAGCCAATCACTGCGGTCAGGGAGAGACCCTATTCCACTGGCGCAGTTGGACCACGTGTCCATGTTTAGAATCCTGGATTCCACTTTGGCCCATCCCCAACCCAGATAACAAGGATTCAGTGTGGAGAAAAACGTATCCAAAGGAAAATCCAGATGCTATTACAGATAAAAAGGGGACTGGATAGTGAGCATGTCAAAACAACATCCTAAGCGTTATCAACACCACTGTCATCACCGTCATCCTTACAGGCAAAGAATAAATCTCTCCTGTGCGTTCCTGTGAGTCACTGCTCCCCATGTGGCCCCTTCCACAACCATTCTGTGCCTAGGAGAGGACTCTTGGCACTCTGGCGGGGTCTCCGAGAGCCCAAGGCTCCTCCATTTGCCTGCCCCCAGAAATTGTCCAGCCCCTGCCTTCACCCTCTCTCTACGTCCTGAGATGGACCTGCCCCAGTCTCTGCTCTCACCCAGCACCAGACCCCAGCCTTTATTCTCCTCATCCTTCATAGCTGAGGCCCCCTGACCACCACTCTTTGGGCCCAGTTCTGCTGCAATTCTGGACAAAATCAGGAAGTCTGAAAGAACTCCAGACCCTTCTTTAAAGCCCATGACGCAGAGTACCACACTTCTGCGCCTGACATCAAGACCTGTTTTCGTCTCCGGAATTTATCCTTGGCCCTGCATCTTGAGTTCCTATCTGGCTATCTGCATTGGATGAGTCTATCAGCAACCTTTTGGTTGCAAAGAACGGAGAACCTCACTCAAATTGACTTTTAAAAACAAAACAAAAGGCATGTATTGGCTGATGGGCACAGAAAAAAAATCCAGAAGTAGTTCAGGCTTCAGGCAAAGCTAGATCTAGTAGCTCAATGACATCTCCAAGGATCTGGTTTCTTCCCCCTGTTAACTCTGTCTTCTCAGTGTTGACCTCCTCCGGAGGCTGTTTCCCTCGTGTTCCCAAGAGAGATTCAAGTAGCTCCCAGGCTATATGTTTCCACTTTTATAGCCAGCAAGAAAGAATAGCTCTTTGTCCCAGAATTCCTAGCATAATTCTAATAGATTAATTCTGATTGAACCAGCTTAAGTTTTGAGTGGTCTGTTATGTATCAAAAGTAACTGGAACACCATGCAAATGGATGCAAAGGCACTTCAAAAGAGAATAATTTTGATATCAAAGTATTAAGAGACACCCTTGGGGAAAATTTTTCAATCCATGAATATCTGTTCAAAAGAAGCTTCTTGATAAATGTACTGCAAAAGTCAAATGAAAAATAACAAATGTTGTAATGAGCTGTCCAATTTTACTGGAAAAAAATACACCCTTAAAAAATTAAATACTTCATTCAATTCCTATTTGTCCTTAAAATCAGTACATAGTTTCAATTATGACCTATGTTTTGTTAAATATTGGTTATCATAGATTTTATTTCATTTTAAAACTCTTGACAAAGTCCAAATCAAAGCTATTAACTTGCATTTATGACAAAATTATAGTCCCTCCTTGAAGTGGTTCATATTGAGTGATTTTTTTCCTGATCCCCAGTTAGTCTTAGGAAACTAAGATTCTCTTCTGTATGTTTGGACCATAACATGTCAATGTTGTAACCTCCGGCTGCCTGTCTTGCTTTCTTCTTAGCACCAGAATAAAGGAATGCCCCAATCTACACGAATCTCCCCCTGCCCCATCCTGCCCCTCCGGCAGTAAATTCCCAGCCTCCTTACACCCACTGAGAAAGGGCATCAAGGGCTACTGCCTCTTTCCACCGTCCCAGCAGGCCTGAACTACCTCATTCTCCCTCCCACTGTGTTTTTCCAGTCTCTCCACCTCTTTGCTTTTCAACTTCATCTTCTTCCCTTTGCTGTCCTCAGCTCTTCATTCCAGATGAATACTTGGATTATCTCAGCCTCTTCCGGGAAATAACGCAGACCAATTCTATTCAGTCCCTGACACCAGCTCATAATGCTGACAATTCTGCCAGACTGGCCTCATTTGTCACCAAGAGAAAGAAGCTGCAGTTAACCATCCATTCTCAAGGAAAACTGAGGTTGACACACTTCACACAGCTTTGGGCCTGGGTCTCAGGGCAGGAAGCTTGGGGATGGTACTTCACATCAGGAAATTTCAAATCCAACCTTTTTTCCATCAAACTTTGGGGCTCAGAAACCACTATATGGTGGTTAGAATCCCTTATGTCGAAAATATCAAAACATCCAACTCAAACCGGTTTAAGCACTAAAGGGAATTTGTTACCTCATATAACTGAAAAGGGCAGAGGCAGGTAAGGCTTGGTCCAGACATTCAACTGATGCCACCAAGAATCCAGTTTCACTCCATCCCTCCTCTCTGCCTACCTCTTCTCATTTTAAAGCTGGCTCCTCCCTTGGTCTCAGGACATCTGTCAGAATCTCCAAAGGTTACTGAAGTCCACTCACCAACAGCTCAATACAAGTCTCAGCAATGAGTCATTATCATTATATTAATTCAGCCTTATCAGAAGGGCCATGATTCTTCCCCCAGTACTCTGCCCCCACCCTGGCCCTGGCCCTCAGCGTATGTGCACACATTCCCTGAAAAGCAAAATATAAACATCTGTCCCACCCTTCAGACAATCCTGATATATTAGTGTTTCTTTCAGCCTTTTAAAAAGTATCTATATGTTTATATCTATATGTGCTAGATATGGAGAAAGATTGATTACATGTGTATATGTTATACATAAAAATGCCATATGCAGTTTATACTTTTTTAATTGAAGTGCAGTTGACACACAATGTTACATTAGTTTCAAGTGTATACATAGTTTACACTTGACAAAATGTTGACCACACACACTCACTTTGAACTGTTCCCCATGTGAACTAATAATACTCTTTTACAATATAGTTTCTAATGGTAGCATCTAAGAACAACCTCACGCTACATCAGCATTTCTTTACGGCTTCCCAACCGCCAGTGTTTTTATTTGGAATTCCTAGTCAATGCTTCAGTCTGCTACTGTAAAAAAGAAAGAAAGAAGAAAGAAAGAAAGAAAGAAAGAAAGAAAGAAAGAAAGAAAGAAAGAAAGAAAGAAAGGAAGAAAGAAAGAGAAAGAAAAAACTTTATAAAATTTTTGTTAATCTAATCAGTTGTAATAATGGCATTATGGTTATATTTAAAAGGAGGAAAAAGTCTTTATTGGTTAAAATGTACTTACTGACAAGCCAAATGTGAAGATATTTGGGACTTGCTTTAAAATATTCCAGGAATAGGAGCCCCTGGGTGGCTCAGTCAGTTAAGTGTCTGCCTTGCGCTCAGGTCATGATCCTGGGGTCCTGGGATCGAGTCCCTCTTTGGGCTTCCTGTTGAGAGGGGAACCTGCTTCTTCCTCTCCCTCTGCCCTTCCTCCCCACTCGTGCTCTCTTTCTCTCTCTCGCTCTCTCCCTCTTTCTCTCTCTCAAATAAATAAATAAAATATTTTTTTAAATAAAATAATATAGGGGCACCCAGGTGGCTCAGTCAGTTAAGCGTCGGCCTTTGGCTCAGGTCATGATTCCAGGGTCCTGGGATTGAGCCCCCCATTGGGCTCCCTGCTCAGCAGAGAGCCTGCTTCTCCCTCTTCCACTACCCCTCCCCCTGCTTGTGCTCTCTGTCTCTCTCTGTCAAATAAATAAATTAAAATAAATAAAAAATCTTTAATATAAAATAAAATATCCCAGGAATAAATAGAAGTGGGGAGCAGGGGTATGATTGCTGAATAAGAAAAACAAAAAAGAATTGAGTCTAGGAGTGGCACCTGGCTGGCTCAGTCGGTGAAGTGTGCTACTCTTGATCTTGGGGTTGTGAATTCAAGCCCCACATCGGGTGTGGAGATTACTTAAAAATAAAAACTTAAAAAAACAAAACAAAACTGAGTCTAACGGGCCCTGATTAGCTGACTTGGATTATGTCATTACATGATCCTCATGTTATCTCTGTAACCGGAGAGATGAGAGACACTATCTGGCTTAAGCTCTTTGGGGTTGGAGTCAATGCCAACTAAGCCGCATGGATGAGAAAAGCAGGCTACTCTTAGGAAGGCAGACATGGATGTTGGAAGGCTAAAAATTAACTCCAGACCACAAGTCTCACCTCCTTCCTGGATGGAGGGCATGTTAAGGGACTTAACTGTCCCCAAGCTGGCAATAACAGTATGTGTCTGCACGCCTTTGCCCAATTTGCCAAGTTCTTTTCCACCCATTACCTCCTTCGAGCCTCCTATTTTCTCTGAAAGGTAAATACTAGTAACCCTGACGTCCAGATAAGCAAACTGAGATTCAGGCCAAGAACACATAACTGGTCAGTGGCAGAGATGAGACTTGGAACTCCTAAATTCTGTATTTCTTCATGATAATGCCACTGACTTCTTAGGAGATGAGTTTCTAGAAAACCACATTCAAAGCTGCTCCCAAGTGACAAAACATGGTCTGATACTCAGTTCTTGATCCCCGACTCAGTACACAAATAGGCCCACAGGACAGCCTGTCGTTTGACATTCCTGGTTCTAGAAATCCTGAATTCTACCATCTGTGAACCTAGGGGACATAGCCCACCCTCAGGCCCTGTGACAGCACTATTGTTTCCCATCAGGCAGATTCCTGGGTTGTATCCAAGCCAGCTCCATGGGACTCAAAGTCCCTTCCACTTGGACTCTCTTCATCCAATGTGTATCAAATATCCACTAAAGCCCAAAGTCCTCGCCATAGCAGTCAAACCCCCCTACCCGTTCCTCTGACCTCCCCTCCAACCACTTTCCCCTCACTCACTCCACTTCCTTCAAGTTTCTGCTTAAATATCACCTTATCGTGAAGTTTTTGCTGACCCTTCAGAAAAAATATCAATGTCTCCAGCACTTGTCAGTTCCATCTGTTTCAACTGTTTCCATAATAATTATCACAACAAATATCTTACACATTTACATGGGGTATTGTGTGTCTCCCTTTCCACGAGAAGGTGAGCACCTCAGTCCTATCTGGTTTTGTTCATTGATGAATCCTAAGTATCTGAAACTGTTCTTGGCACATAGCAGGTGCTCAATAAATATTTGTGAAATAAAGAACGCTAGCAACACAGCCAACTAGCCACACTCTCTTGCCTTTAGAGTTTTCCAGACATGGGTGACAGCAGCCTAAGTGCCCCCTAACATCAGAAGGCTAAGATGAGGTTTTCCAGGGGAATGTCCTCAGAGCCCTTCTCATTCTTAAGGTGTTCCTCTCCCCCTGACCCACCATGACAGTGGGTGGCTGGAGTGATAACCAGAACACCAGTAACTTCAAAGAAACCCTTTCTCCTTCTCTTTAAGGTCAATTTTTTAGGCCCGCGGGGCTGGTCAAACTTGATTAGTATATCCTTCTTGGGTGGAATGGAGCCTCACTTTACTTAAGGGTACTTGGCACCTTTATTTTATTTCTGGTTTCTATGGCCTTAGCCGACACTGAGACAGAAACAATCCATATGAACACCCTGCTACACATACGTCATATCACTGGATGTTCCTGGTGCCCCAGCAACACAGATGTCTTTATCTCCATTGTGCAGATAGGGAAACTAAGTCTCAGAGAGTCCTTCCTCTCTGGCCTCTGAGCCTGGAGAAATGCTCACAGAGTACTTGTCTCTCAGGTGCCCCAGAGAGCTATGGGTATTACTGTTCCCCGCCCCTGGATGCCACCCCTAGATAGTGAGTCAGGGTCTGGTCATGTGCTGTTTGCTCTGTAGGACTCTGCTTCCCACCCAGTGTGAGAACACGCTCTACCCCAACCAGGGAGCACCCAGAGAAGCTGCTGACCCCGATCAGCTGGACCTCTGGTCCACTGCTGCGATAAGCAGCTTGGTGGGGAGATAAATGGATGTGATGATTAGCCTCAAATGAGGTTTAGGGATTATCTGTGGATTTTCTCTATCCCTGTGGCAGACACAATGGAGAGGGGAGGGGCTATGATTTCAGTACTTTGGAAAGGGACCAAGCACATTCAGGACTTGAATCATACCAAATCTCAAGAGTCAAATGGGTTCTGGTTTGGATCTGCGCTCTGTAAACTTGGACAAGTCACTTCACCTCTCTGAACCTGTTACCTCTCTCTGAACAAGGAATTGAAGACATGCTAAGAATGTTCCTCCACATCAGAAGAGGGTCACTCCCCAAAGTTCTGGTTTGAAGGATTCTACGCAAAACCGCAAAGCTCTAGGTCAATTCCCTCTAAGCACCTTGTCTCCTATCGCATCTCCGCAGCAATATCTTGAAGGAGCAAACTGAATTGCCATCTAAAACAACACTAATCCTAGTAGCCAACATTTGCCGAGCTGCTTCTACGCAAGCACCTCACTGGCATGTGACTATTTAATCCTCTCAAGAATCCTAAAAAATAAATTCTACTTCCTTCTCACTTTACAGAGGAGTAAATTGGCCTCATGTGGCTTGCCCTGTGTCACAAAGTTGGTGAGGGGTAAGACCAGTCCTAGAACCCAAGTTCTATTCCCCAAGGCCAATATTTAAACCCTCTGCTAAATGCCTCAATTGCACATGCCATGATTTCTGTAGACTGTTCTGCTAGAGGCTTGAAATGGCTTCATGAGAGTGATCTTTACGCAATCTGATTGAACTGCTTGCATGAGTCCATCCATATTTGCCTCTCTGTGTCCCTGTTTTCTCATCTGTAAACTGGAGATGATAACACTTCCTTCCAAATGGCTGTTTTGAGGATTGAATGAGATATCATAAAAGTTCAAGAACTATCAGTTTTCCTTCTTTTCCCCTCAAAAATTAATATAAATTGGTTTGCTGAAATAATGACAGCTGGGATTTTAAGAACCTCATCAACAGAAACAGGAAAATAAGTCGGGTCTGAAATTGATAATGTTGGAATTGTCTGCCTACCTATCCAGCATGTCACATAATGCCACAACTTCTGAGATGGGGTGCAGGCTGACATGAGAGCAAATGACACGGAAAACAGGGTGGAGAAGGTGTCACTGTCACTGATTCACTTTCTTTTCCCAGCCCTGCAGTTTCAGAGAAAAACACAATCGACATAGTCTTTGCTTTCATGGAGATCACATTCTGGTGAGAGAAGCAGAGAATAACAAAAAAAAATACGATATTTGAAGAGCAGCAAGTGTTATCAAAAATAAAGCAAGGTAATCATCTAGAGTGTAACTTGGGAAGAGAAGGGGCTATTTTAGGGAATGTGGGCAGATCAGCCTTCTGTGAGAACACATTTGTAGGAAAGCCTGAAAGCAGAGAGCTGAGGCCTCTGGCTGGGAATAAAAGGTGCATATTTAAGGAATGAAAAGAAACTTTGTGGCTGGTGTGGAATGAGCAACAGGTTAAGTGATGGAATAATACCATCCAATAGATAGGTGGGCACTAGACCAGGGAAACCTTCGAGGAAGTTTGAGTTTTATTCTGAGTTCAACAGGAAAGATGCCATGAGAGATTTAGCAGACTCATAACTTGATCTGTTTTATACTTTGAAAAGTCACATTGGACCCAAACAAATATGGACATTCAGTTTATAACAAAGATAGCGGGCAGAACAGTGCGGGGGGGGTGGCTTCTCTTTCAGTAAATGGTGTTGTGTCAATAGAGAAGCCATATGATCAAAAAATATTTAATCTTAACCCCTATTTCACAACATACACTAAAATCAATTCTATATGGATTGCAAATCTAAATGTAAAAGGTAAAACAATGAGGATTCTGAAAGATAACAAGAAAAATGTTCTCTTGACCCTAGATGGACAAAGATTTCTTAAACGGAACACAAAAAGCACTAACTTTATGTAAAGCAAAAAAAATGATAAATTGAACTATGATAAAATCAGCAGCTTTTGTTTGTCAAATGACACTAACAACAAAGGAAAAGGGCAAGCTACAGCCTGGGAGAAGATATTTACAATATATATGGTTTCACAGCGCCTGGGTGGCTCAGTCGGCTGAGTGTCCCACTCTTGGTTTCAGCTCAGGTCATGATCTCAGGGTCATGGAATCGAGCCCTGCATTGGGCTCCCCACTCAGCAAAGAGTCTGCTTGAGATTCTCTCCCTCTGCCTCTCCCCATGCTCACCCATCTGTGCTCTCTCTCTCAAATTAATAAATAAATCTTTAAATATATAAATATATATGCATATATATACATATATAAATATATATGTATATTTATATATATATATATGGTTTCAAAGGATTCTTACTCAGAATACACAAAGGACTCCTACAAATCAATAAGAAATTAGTAGATATCACAATAAAAGAATTGATAAGACATCAACAGGCACTTCACAAAAGGAGTTTTCCAAATAGTCATTAAACCTGTGGAAAATAGTTCCTTAACCATCAGATAAATTCAAATTAAAACCACTACATACTACACACATAGAACGGCTAAAAGTAAAAATAGATTGCCAATACCAAGTGCTGGTGAGGATGTGGAGTAATGAGAACTCTCATACCCATCTTATGGGAGTGTAAATTCGTACTCCCCACTTAGGAGAGCTATTTGAAAGTGTCTACTAAAGCTGACTTATATGCATACCTCACCTGTTTATTCTACTTCCGGGAATACATACCAACAAAAATCCTTACATATATGTATCAAAAGATCTATACAAAATTTGGAAGCAACCCAAAAATCCATCAATAAATTGAGAGATAGTCGTATAGTGGAATATTACACGGCAATGAAAAGTAAGCCATTGCCGACATAGGCAACAACATGAATGAATCTCACAAACATGGTATCAAGCAAAAGAATCCAAACACAGAAGAATACATACCATACTATTTTGTCAGCCAGTAGCACTGATCTATAGAGGCAGAAGACAGAACTGCACTTACTGAGGAGGAGTAAGGGGCTAACAACTGGGGTGCCACGATGGGGGACTCGTAATGTTCCATTCACTGTCTGGGTGATGACTGCACAGCTGTGTCTACTTTGTGATCATTAACTAAACTGTTTACATGATTCGTGTTCTTTTCTGTGTAAGATATATATTTTAAAAATCACTTCGGGTAGCAAGAATGGAACCAGAGAGACCTTCTAAGAAACTTCTAGTAGTCCAGGCAGGAGATTGGGTGGTATGGAAGAGAGGGATGTGGTGGAGAGGGAGAGAAATAGACTAAGTTAGGATGTATTTTGGTGGAAGAGCTTAAATGATTTGCTGATGGATTGGATGCTGAGAGAAAGGAAGAATTCTACAGTGGCCCCTGGGTTTATGGCCGAAGTGTCTGGGCAGGTGTGGAACCACGGGTCCAGATGAGGAAGACCAGAAAAGGAAGCAGCACCAGTTAGATGCCTTCATATATGACCTCATCTATCTCCCCCAGCAACCTTCCTTGGTAGCAATTTTAACCCCATTTTACAGAAAAAGAAACTGAGGCTCTCAGAGATTAAATTATTTATCCAGGCTTACACAGGTCTGGGAGGAAGCAGAATGGGAAGATTTTATCCAGGAGGCAGACAGGGATAGTGTTGGAGACTGCAGCCTCAGGTCAAACAGCCAAGGTTTAAACCTGCCTCTGTCAGCATGCAACCCTGGGCAAGTTTCTTCTTTTGTCTTTATCTGTAAAGCGGGGTTAAGGGTCATACCCTCTTCATAGAACCGGTTAATATATGTCAAGAGCTTTAAAGGAGCCTGATGCAAGTCAGCCGTCTGTAAGTTAGCCATATCAGGGTCCAAGTGGACTTCCCATAGGGGTGGAGAAACAGAAGGTGGATTTTAGTTCTTGAGCCAAGACTGAGTTTCATTAGCATGGTGATTGCCCCAAAAACACTGAAACAAATGATGGCATATAATGTTATTGCCACATAATAGAGACGGTCAGGACAAAAATCCAGGAGCCAGAAGACATAAAGTGCATACAACAGAGGAAATCCTGGTTTGGCTGGGTGTTGGCCACCTGGGTGCCAAAATGCTTTTCTGTATATTGGAGAGGAAAAGTGTCACAGTTATTCTGAACCATTTTGGAGGGCTAAATTCCAGCTTCCCTAAGGTGCTCCAAGGTAGAGAGACATAGGTGTTTACTTTCCAGAGTCAGGAGTCCAAGAATTCTGCACCCTTGGTTTAAGAGATGTTTCTCATCACTTCTCTCTTATTTGAATTATTGTAGCAGCTTCTAAACTAGATTCTTCCAATTTCTTCCCTGTCAACAAACACTTCCTGAGCACCCACATTGTTCCAGGGGTCATTGCTAGGTGCTAGGGAACAATACCAATGAACCCACAGGTATGATGCCTTCATGGAGCTTTGAGTCCACATCACTCCAGAGTGATATTTCTGTGAGTGGAAAGCACTTTACCAATTGTAAAGTACCGATCCAATGGTGCTACTGTAGGATGATCAAGGTAATGATGGCAAGTGTTAAAGCAGAGCTCTCGCCTTTCAATGTGGCTGTCTGCTGCCTGCAGGATTAAGGCATAAAGCCAAGTCCAACCTGGATTCAGCCGCACTTCCCAGCCCCTATCCCTTCTCCCAGCCTTACAATCCACCCACACCAAAACACTAGTAGTCCCTTTATTTCCACACCCCAAGACCCTTGAATATTCTTCTGTCTGAAATACTCTTCACCTACGGTCTGCCTGGAAACTCCCACTTATTCCTTCAAGAGCCAATCCCAACCTCCCATAACTCCGCCCCACAGGTAGGTTCATCTCTCCCCTGTCTCCTTTTGCAGCATTCTCTACATGGTTGTTTCTCAGTAGGCTTTAAGATATAACAGAATAGC
Organism: Ursus americanus; assembly: GCF_024610735.1. Lineage (NCBI taxonomy): Eukaryota > Metazoa > Chordata > Mammalia > Carnivora > Ursidae > Ursus > Ursus americanus. Next base: position 3,302,977 of record NC_142141.1, on the reverse strand, counting down.
CTAAGAATCATCTTCAATCTTGGGACAACCCTGCTTAGTAGTCATTGGGATTCAGCACGTCTGGGGCGCGTAATGGCTAAGAACTCAGGGCTCAAGTCAAACAAACTCAGGTTAAGTCCAAGCTACACTCTTTACCAGCCTCGTAACCTTGGCTGGGTTACTTAACCTCCTTAAGGTTCTATTAACTCCATAAAGCAGGCATAGTGATAGGCAGGAATGATTCGTTGCGACAAAGTACATAAAACAGTACAGGGGTGCCTGGGTGGCTCACTTGGTTAAGTGTCTGCCTTGGGCTCAGGTCATGATCTCAGAGTCTTGGGATCAAGCCCCGCATCGGGCTCTCTGCTCAACAGGGAGTCTGCTTCTCCCTCTGTGTTTTCCCTCTCTCTCTCTTTCTCTCAAATAAATAAATAAAATCTTAAAAAAAAAACAGTACAGTACCAGACACCTAGGAAGTGCTGAAAAAATTGTAATGGTTACTGAAAGAATTTTGGTTTATTCTGCCCCAGGCAGCCTATCCATTTCTTCCCCACCCCACCCATCTCCAAGTTTGAGGATCAAATTGTATTATAATCTATTGTTTATGGGCCTGTGTCTCTTACTAATGTGAAACCCTAGGGGGCAGAAGGCATGTCTTAGTTCTAGATGCCCCGCACATAGCACAGTTCTGGAAAGAGCATCACCATTTGCAACCTGTGAGATCTTGGTCAAGTCCGTCTGCCTCTTGTGGCCTCAGAGATTTTCAATGTTGGGAGATAATGCTTACCAGATAAGGCTGATATGAATACCAAATGAGATTATGGATGTGAAAGTGTTTCGTGTGTTGTGAGGTGAGTTGTAGTTATGGTTATGCCATCCAGGGAAAGAAGGGGTTGTCATCTCACAGCCACGTGTCTGTGGCCCTCCATTTCCTCCTCTTTCTCATCCCGTGGAATATCAGTGTGATCCTTTCTCCTCAAACATTCTACTCAATTTATACCAAACAAAAGATCCCACAATGACTAGCACAGTAGCTCCAGCCTTTCCAGGGAGACAGGGACTATGGATGCCCTGGTGTGAGGTAAGTTTCTCTCAGAATGTCAGCCACTGAAAATACTGAAGCAAGCCAGACAGACATAATATCCTCCCCCCGCCCCCTCCGAGTAGAGTTGTAATGCTAGTTGAGGGAAAGCTGAAGATAAACAAGTAAATCTACAAATAAAATCATTTCAGAGAGTAATAATTACTAAGAAAAATGAAGTAGAAAATGTTATAGAGTAATTGGGGGAGTGAAAATTATATGGAGTGGCCAAAGGTCTTTTGAGAAGGTGATATTTGAGCCCAAATCCAAAAGACAGGAAGGATTCAGCCGTGTGAAGATCAAGGTTAAAAGGGTTCCAAACAGAAACAGAAAAAAAAATTGTTTAAAGCAATTTGGTACAAAATGGAGGTTACTGTAGGTGGAATTACTGAGTCAGGAGAGAGTTGGTGGTAATGAGGCAGGAGGGGTAGACAGGGAGGCCACCATGTGAGGCTTTACAGGCTATGATTAAAATAGAGAGAGAGAGAGAGAGAGAGAGAGAAATCAAATGAACAACCAAGGGAAAGAAAGTTACTTTGACCTCTGCTTCTCATATGTGCATACATTCAGCAGACACAATTCAACATCTCTCGTGTGGGGACACCTGGGTGTTTCAGTCAGTTAAGCGTTCACTTTCAGCTCAAGTCATGATCCCAGGATCCTGGAATCAAGTCCCATATCAGGCTCCTTGCTCAGTGGGGAGTCTGCTTCTCCCTGTGCCTGCTGCTTCCCCTGGTTGTGCACTCTCTCTCTGACAAATGAATAAATAAAATCTTTTTTTTTTTAAATCTCTTCTGTGTCAGTCATCGTGTTAGAAGATGGAGATACAAAGAAAAATAAAATATGGAGCCAGTTTGCATGAGCCTGGTAACCAAGAATATAGATGCATAGGTGATTACAGTACAACATGAGAAGAGGTCTCCTAGAAGGATGTGAAGGCTGAGGGAGCTTAAGGAGGGAGTGATTGTGCCTTAGGGATCAGGAAGTTCTCTTTGAGAATGAGGACACTTTAACTTGCAAATAAAGTGTAAGTAGTAAGGGGAAAGAATGTTCCAGCCAAAGGGAGCAGCAGATGCTAAGGCACTGGGGTGAACCTGTTCATAGTGAGTGGTTTCTGTTCAGGTAGCAACACACCTGGAAAGGAGGCCGTGGATCTTGCTGATGAAGGACCTTCAGTGCCACACCAGAGAGCTTGCATTTTATTATGGATGCACTGTATATATGGAAGGTTTAGAACGCTCTCTCTAGGACATTGTAGGTAATGGACTGGAATGAGATATTAGAGGCACTGATTAGAGGTACTGCAACAGAGCAAGTACAACACCTGCATGTGGTTGTTGGTCACGGAAATGGGCGGGGGTGGGGGGCGTGGAGTAGGCTTCCAAGGCAGGCTGCCCTTTGTCGTCTAAGTAACAGGACCTTATGTTCCCAAACTTCGGGGCAGAACTGACTCTATGGGGAGCTCCCCCCATGTCTCCTCTTGGTTTCACTGCTGGCGCCCTCTCTCGTCCCCGTCGCCAGCCCCCGCCTCCTATCTCAGGAAGCTTGGGTCTCCCTGGGAGCGGGTCTGCCCTTGGGGGAGGCCTCTCGGCTTTGTGCCCTGCAGCTTGGCTGACACTCTGGGCGGACCGAAGAGGGGCTGGGCGCCCCCCGCGTGCACATGTGCTAGCCCAGGCAGGAGGGAGCGCCTCCGCGGAGGAGTGCAGAAAGGGGAAGGAGACGCGCGCCAGAATCTCGGTCCCGGGCTCCCTGGTCGGCCGCGGAGGAGCTGCAGCCTCCAACAGGTTCGTAGAACGCACGCTCGCTCTCTGTTGCTGAGCCGCCACCTCCTCCGCTGGAGCAGGTTCGCCGGAGAGACCCTAGCCATAGGCCCCGCGCCGCTGAGCTCCCTAAGGGTGGCTTCCTCCGGCCCTCCTTCCTTCTCCCGGTAGCTCTCAGCCGCCACCGGCTCTTCCGGGGAGAGGCGGAGGGCGCCACGGGCTCCTTCTCGCTTCAGCACCACCTCGGGGACAGCTCCCGCCCCCGGCGGGGTCCTCTCGCCCGGTCAGCACTGCACCGGCAGACAACCGCTCTCCGCCGGCTCTTCTCCTTGGGTCCGGGTTCAGTGCCACGGCCTCCGAGGACAGTCCCTCGTCCCCGTGGACTCCGCTCCCAGCGTCAACAACGCGGCGGCAGGCAGCTCTTACCGGCCGCCTGCTTCCTGGCGAGCCGCGAACAAAGCAGAGGGGCTGGGGCCTCCCGCGTTTCTCGGGGGTGGGTGGTTGCATCGATCGGGGATTTCGGCTTCCCCCAGAGCAGTGTCTCGGGCGAGCTGGGGAGGGGAGCCCAGTCACAATCGCGCGTCTCTGGCTTGGGTCTGCAGTTCGCTAAGGCCTGGCCGTGCAATGGCGGGTCCCAGCTGGAAGTCGGAAAGAGGGTGGAAGGGGAGAGAGGCACAGAAGGGTCCTAGAGTCCAGTGGGGCGGGCTGGGCCTAGGCTAGAAGGGAGGAGTGCGCTGCCCCCTCTTCCTTCCAGACCCCCACTTCCACCCTAGCTCAGGACCACGGACTTCCTTCGGAAAGCCTAACACAGATGCCCGAGGCTGACAGCTGCAATCACTGACTCAGGCTGTCCCTGGAACATCCCTAGAAAGTGTGAGGCTGAGTTTCCGTGGGGGAGGGGGGCCGAGAAACCGCGGGGAAACCTCCGGAACCGGGCAGCTACTTGCTTTCCCCTCCCTCCTTCCCAGGGTTCCGCCCCCACCTCCGGAGCGTAGCCCGAGAGGAAGGAAGGGGGAAGGGAGGGACCCCGGCAGCAGGCTGTGAACCGCAGCTTGGCTTGGGGAGGCTGCAATTAGTAAGAAAAGAGGTTGAAGGAGCATGAGAAGCTGGGAGGCTCCCAAACTGGGAAGCCAGCTCCAAGGCAGAAAACCAAATGTGTAAGAGGAAACCTTTTCTCTTGGAGCAGAAGCGTGGAGGGCCCTTGCTTCACGTGACCCTCTCAATCACTGGTAGTCTCTACCGGGGAGTCAGCGTAGGGGGCAGAGGTGATTTGCCCAAGGTCACTCAGCAATTTAGTAGCAGAAATGGGCCTAAAGCTCAGGCTCCTCAAAATCCTGGGCCTGTTGTATAGCATTCAGAGAAGTGTTTTGAAACCCCAGATGCAGGGAGAAGAGCAGAGTTGTTTCCATTCTGAGTCGAAATCTCAGCTCTGTCACTTACTAGCACAGGACCTTGGGAGAGTGATGAGAAGACAGGTTAATAGTACCCACTTGTGGTGAGGATTTAATGAAATACCTATATAATGAGCTTAGGGCAGTGTCTGGCACATAATAAGTACTCAAAAAACGAGCTATCGTTTCTGCTATTATTCCCTCTGTAAACATGTGCTGAAGATCTCTTATGTGCACTGGTTCTGCACTGGGGAGACAGAGAAGTGTCCTGGGGAGGGCACAGGCCAGCAGAGGAAGCAGAAAAGAAATCAGTTGCAGTATGATGCCATAAGTGCTATAATCAAGGTGAGTACACAAGGCTATGGGATCTCAGAGGCAGAAGTGATGAGCTGTGGCGAGAGAAGGGGAAAGGTACCTCAAACAGATGGAACTGTGTGGAAAGGCCAAAAGGGGTGAGATCAGGGTGACGTCACTGTGCTGGAGAGTCCTCGAGATGAGGATTGTGAGATGAGAGTCAAGAGAAAAGCTGGAGCCAGTCTCCAAAGGGCCTTCTGTGATGAAATATTTCAACCTTATTTTTAAAAAATAGAAAGAATACTATAATAACCCCCCACGTACCCATCATCAAGCTTCAACAGTTGGCCGATCTTGTTTCATCTATACCCACACCCACTCTCATCACACTCACACACACACACACACACACACACACTTATTTTGAAGCAAACCCAAGACATCATATCGTTTCGTGCAGAAAGATTTTAACATCAACAACAACACCCTGCCATTCAAATGTCGTTCTACCTTGGAAGTCTGTAACTCAAACTATGACTTCCTTCCACAATCTGTTCTGAACATTCCTGTCCTTAGAGGAAAGTTGTGAGAGAGTTTTACCCTATGGTGATGAGCCATGTGCATTCTTAGAGAAACTATTTCAGAAAAAAATGGAGGGTATATCAGCCTCAACAGATTTTACCAAGCCAGAATTGTTTACCTTCACTACCTACCCTGTGGCCAGAGGCCAGTAACTATTTGCAAGGGTGACCAAAAGACAAATTGAGCCCCATCAAGAAAAAGACAAAAGTAAGAGCTTCCCTTTCCAATGAATCTGAACCATAAGCTTATGAGGACAGAAAGCTTGAAGTCACAGAAATCCTTGATTTGGAAATCGCCATACCCAACAGCCACATTTTAGAGATGAGGAAGACAAGGGTCAGAAACAGGGAGGAATTTACCCAAAGTTCCACAGTGCTGAGACCAGAGGCAAGACCTTTAAGCTCATAATTAAGAGTTCTTGTCAGTTCACCATTCTGCCTGAAAGATTAGGTCTTAGTGTTTCTCAGCCCATAAACCTGGGATGCCATTTCCTTCCCAAGCTCAAAGAGCTGGAAGGAGAATGGGGAAGTGGGGCAAGAAACGTCCTTTCTGGTTCTCAAGAGGATGAAAACGTATAGCAGTCGGTCTTTGAGACACCTTGACATGTTTCCCTTCCATATCCTTCTGAAGGAAATCTATGACGGTGATACCTACATTCTGGCCACAGTTGTGTCTCCTGCCCCATCCCTTGGTTCTCATTAACAAATTTCTGCGGTCAGACACCCAGACCTCATTTCTGCACGTTTTTGCCCACCCTGACTGTCTTAACCAGATGCATGTGAAGCCTCGCTTTTTCCATCTGCCCCAAATTGGGCTGCACATCCCTCTCAGCTACAGACCACTGTTCCTCTGAGGTGCGAGTAGTGTTTGGCCCAGTCCTGGCAGGACTCAGAGCTCTTTCTTGCCTTTCTGGAGCATGAAGTCTCTCCTGTCACTGATGAAATGCGATGGCTGTGAAGTCACCATTTTGCTTTTCAGGGATGTCCCTGCCTGCAAAATGGGGAAGGCAGTATCTCACAAGTTTCTCTGAGTCTTAGGTGGACAAATTAAAGTACATGTAAGGAGTTCTAAGCATCCCTGATGAAGAGAAGTCAGCAGAGAATGGTCAATAAAATTGCCCCTCTTCTGGGAGTATGACTACAAGTGAGACATAGGATGGTGATAAAGATAGTGAATTTCAGCTTGTGAAATTATCCCAGCTTTTAGCCTGAGATGAGACCAATTCAGATATATTATAACACATACGTTACATTATTAGATTAGATTAGATTTTATTATGATGATAGGTTTTCCCCACTATCTGAATGTTCGCTTTATGTCACATCACTTTTACGGAAGACCTACATCAGTAGGTCACTTCACTAACCAAAAGAAGTTTGAAGAGGATTTCACTGTTACAAAATGGTAATTGCTTCTTTGCTGTGCTCCATTTTGGTTTACAAAGGGTTTCATAAGAACGCTCTACTTTCAAATAGAAGGGGAAAGCTGTATTATATTATATTATCTGGGCCTAGTTGAATTGCAATAGGTGGGATTGATTCCAAAGGGACCTTGGCGAGCATTTATTCTCCCTCTAACATTTACTCACTGAGTGGCTGTTTGGCGTCAGGCATGGTTCCAGGTATGGAACAAGACACCTCAGATCCCTGCTCCCATGGGGCTTACAGACTTGCAGTAGACACAGTCATTAATAACAATTAAAAAGTAAATATGACAACATTTAAGCAGAAAGACGGACCGATAAGGAGGGTCTGTCTGAAATGGCAACATGACACTCAGGCCCCAATAACAAACAGTCAGGCACGGGAGGATGTGGGGCCACACATTCCAGACGAAGGAAACAGCTCGGGAAGAGGCCCTAAATGTGAGCCTGGTCTCTTTGGGGACAGGCAGGAGGCCGGTGTGGCTGGAGCAGGGAGCAAGGGGAAAAGTGGCAGCAGAGGAGGGCAGAGAGGGGGCAGGGACCAGTCCCTCATGCAGAGCCTTCTAAGCCATGGTCAAGATTTGGGATTTTATCCTAAATGCAACGGACTGTCACTGGATGATTTTAAGCAGGAGAGTGATATAAACTGAATTTGCTTTAAAAAGATGCCTCTGGTTACTGCATGGAGAATGGATAATATGAACACGCTGGGCCGGGCACAGAGCAAGCAGGGAAGGTGACACATGGCTTCGGCCCTTGAGGTGTTCAGCATCCAGCAGAGGAGACAGGACACAAACCAGAATAGCAGAACCCTGTGGGAAGGAAGGGATGTGCAAGGCATTGTGGGAACACAGAGCTAAGAAGAACCCTTTCAGCCTGGGAGGCATCAGGGAGGGCTTTGCAGAAGTGGGCAATGGCTGTTGGAGTGCACCTAGGAAAGGAGAGAGTAGGGCTGGTGCCGAGGACAGCAGTGGAGGGCACGAGCTGGAAGTCTGGCTGCCCGGGTTCAAATCCCAGCCACACCATTTAGTAGCTGTGTGGACCCACACAAGTTACTCACTTCTCTGTGTCCCAGTGTCCTCATCTTGAAAATGGAGATGGCGAGAATCACAATACTTATTTCAAGGGAGTTCTATGAGGATCAAGCAAGTTAAATGTTGTGAAGCATTTAGACAGTGCCTGGAAAGCGCCTAGAAAGTGTTGTATGAGTGTTGGTTAAATAAAAACGGAGCAAATGGGAGTGGGAGGGCAGGAGCCTGTGGTGGAAAAGGTCAAGTACAGCCAGCTCTGAGGGACCTCGAAGGCTGGGCCAGAGACGCCCATCTTCTCTGTAAGCAACAGTGGGCCATTGAAGGCCTTTAAGCGGGGAGACCAGGAGAAGAGAGTAAGCTAAACCAAAGGCCTCGAGAGGGAAAGGGACCTCCCCACAGTCACACAGCCAATTACGGGTGGGACACAGTCATCGGTCTCCCCTACAGATTCAGTATTGTAGGAAGGTAAGGGCAGTATATATTTTGTTCCCCCATTGCATGCTCAGGGGGAGAAGGATGCCTAGGAAACTCAGGAAGTATTTGGGGAACACACTGCTAAATCAACAGCCAAATCACGCAGGGAAAGTCAGAAACCTTGAATCCTCAAGAAGGTCAGCGCATTTCCGACAGCGGAGAAAATGCTCTCAGGAAAATCGACCAAACTCCTAGAGATGTTGACTTGGGGGCCTCAAGCCCTCTAAACCCCAGCTCTTCTTGTAAGAGAAGACACTGCCACGCCCACTGTCCAGACTCACACTCAAGCTGCAACAAGCGTTGCTGCATGGGTTCAGAAGTTAATCTCGGTGAAGTGCCTGGAAGATGACAAACGTTCCCCAGACAGCCAGCGTAGTAATTGCCAATGCAGAGAAAATGGATCTCTACATTTGCAAGAGGCAGGCCTTTGTGTTCCACAAGAAAACAGCCATTAGAATTCCTGTCTCTGACATGTCAGGCAGCTGTGACAGCCTGGTGGGCAAGGAGGGTCTTGCAGTTCAAGCAGCAGATGGCAAGAGACTCAGAGGAACTCAGATGCAGCTATCTCGTTCCCAAACTCCTGCTCCGGGCAGGGCGTGGGGCCAGGCATTTCTCCAAACTGGAGAGGGCACCAGCCCACACATTTCCTGGCCAGTGACTTCAGGCCAGTCCCATCTTTCTCTAAGTTTCAAGGTCATTAGCTAAACAATAGGGATAATACTCACCGGCCCCCAAACTCGGGGATTTTGCTTTTGATTCTGACCATGTTGCAATCCCATTTCGCAAATGTGGAAATTCAGGCCCAGGGTAGGGTTCACTGATTCCTCAGTACTCACTGAACACCTACGATGGGCCAATAACTATTTGAGAGCTGGAAAGACAATGAAGAATAAGACAGACGAGATAAAGTCCATGCTCTCCCTGAGCTCACATTCTAGTGGGGAGAGGAAAGCAAGCAAGTAAACAAAAAAATAATTTCACCAAGTTGTATAAGTGCTAGGAAGGAAATAAAAAAGGAGTGTGTCAAGGAGGCTGGGGCTGTTTGTATAAGGCAGGTAGGGCTTGAAGGAACCAGCATTGAAGCTGACATCTGGACAGGGAGAGGCAGCTGGCCATGGGACAAGTATCCAGGCAGAAAGTGCAAAGGTCCTGAGGTAGGAAGAAGCCTGACAAAGCTGCATGACAGGAGCCGAGGGAGGGAGGGAGGGAGGGAGGGAGGGAGGGAGGGAGGGAGGGAGGGAGGGATAGAGATAAGGACAGATTGGTTAACAGGAGCCAGAGCAGACAGGGCCTTGAAGACTGGGTGAAGCAGAGGGGTGGCATAATCTAAATTGTAGTGATGTCACTTCTCTCCCTCTCCTCACTGGTAAGAGGCCTGATGGGGTAAAGCCCACATCAGAGTGATCACCCGGACCCCCGTCAGGCCCACAGTTCCTGCTGCCATTGCTAGAGCGGGTCAGCCAAAAGGCAAGCCAAGTGATGGATTCCCCTGCTGGGATATAAGTGCATGGGCTGCCCAGCTGCTGGGTGGGCACCACAGCGCCTTGCAGGCAGCATCCTAATGCCATGAGGCAGGAGGAGGGCGGGAGGAGACACAGGGCTGGCCAGGGCTGGCATGAGGCGAGGGCGAGAGGCACGTGCCTCAGGTGCAAAACGTACAGGGATGCTAAAAAGCTCAGTCATCAAAATCAATAACATTTTGTGCAATATTTTTTAAAAACAAAACTAGTGCCCCAAAAATCCATGATGAATGGAACATTAAAATGTTCAAATAAGGACAGGATTCCAAAAAGAGCCAGGCTGGGGGTAAGACAAACGGGGTGAGTCATACACGTGCAGGATCTAATCTTGATCCTGAGATGTCCACTCCACTGCAGGAATACTTCCTGGGCCAGGGCCCTGTTCCCACTGGAAGCCAGCACCCAAAACCGGTCTGCTCGTGACAAACTGAAAGTAAGAAACAGGTCTTAGTAAGGCGCCTCAGAGACCACGCTCTGCCTTGGCTGTGGAGACAGAAACCCAAGCAGGGACCACACAGCCAGGAGGTGAGGCTTGGCACGGAACCCCTGCCACTGCGTACTCCCAAGCGGACCGAAGTTCGAACTCACTCCTTGTATGCTGTGGGATCCTGAGGCAGGTACATTGCCTCTCAAGCCTCAGTTGCCCCATCTGTGACCCTGGGCTAAAAAGACTTAGTCCCCAGGATTCAGTAAGAGAATATTTGAAGTCCTCTAGCCCCTGGCTACTCCAAGCGCATCCCCGGGCCAGCAACATCAGCATCTCCTAGGAATGCATTAGAAATGCAGAATCTCAGCTGCATCTCAGACCCACTGCGTCAGAATCTGCATTTTAATGAGACCCCCCAAGGGATTGGCACGCAGGGAAAAGCCTGAGAAGCTGATCAATTCTTGGCACTTTGAAGAAATGTTCCATAAATGAGAGTGCTGCCCCTTTGCCCACCAAACCCTGAGTGAGATCCTGAATTCAGGCAAGAGGAAAACTCGAGATGGGGAGAAGAGATCTGAGGTGGCCAGCTCATTAAATTTTAAACGGTCAAGTTTCAAAGCCAGGGAATCTGGCTGAGCTCCTTCTATACAAAACCATATCAGCCTCCTTTGTTCATCTGGAAAATGGGAATAATAATAGCAAATACCTTACATGGCTGTGGTGAAGATGAAATAACATGAGTAAAACCTCGGCACAACGCTTGGCACTTAGCAAGTGTTCAATAAATGCTTGCTGTTGCTGCTGGTGGGGGGAGGGGCGGAGCGCGTTCAGTAAGTGGTTACTGAGCACAGCCCATGTGAAGAAATAGGTCGTGCCTGCAATAGCTCTTTGCCACTTACAAAGCACTTTCCTTTCTACCATTTCAGTTGACTCTTCTCATAACCCCCTGGGTAAGAGAGCATGAAACACATTCATTTTACAGAGGGAAGAAATCTAGGCTCAGAGAGGTAGAGTGATCTGGCCAAGCAGACCAGGATTTTTTCTTAAATTAATTAATTTATTTTAGAGAAAGAAAACGCGAGTGGTGGGGGGAGGAGAAGGAGAGGGAGGGAAAGGGAGAAAAGCTGACTCCCCATTGAGTACAGAGCCCCATGTGGGGCTGGATCTCCTGACCCTGAGATCACGACCTGAGCAGAAACCAAGAGTCAGATGCTTAACTGACTGTGCCACCCAGGCGCCCTGCAAAGTAGGATTTAAACCCCTAGAGTCTGACACTAGAGTCAGTGGCAGCAGCAGAGCAGCCAACCAATAACCATGGGAAAAGCTCAAAAATGGAAAAAGATAATATTAGACTCTAGAGATGGTGCTGTTCAACCTCCTTATTTTACGAAAGGGAAACCTGAGGTCCAGGGAGGGGAAGAGACTTGTCCAAGGTCACTCAGACATCAGCCCAGGGGTCAGAACGCAGCTTACAAGGCTGAGAGTCCAGACTCCTGTCCTGTGTCCAGACCCATGTCCTGCACCTGATTGGCCAGCCTCCACCTGAAGAACCCAGTGGTGCGGGCTGTGGGCAGCCCAGCCTGGCTCCCTGAGTAGGTCTAGTAGACGGGAGGCATTCTAGCTCCACCTTCCTTTTCAGCCCAATCAGGAAGAGAGTACAGAAGCTGGCGTTGCCAAGGCGAGGGCTGTGAGGTTGCTAGGACACAGTTTGGGAGCAGTCAGGTGGCAGAGGAGGGCTTGGCTGGGACTGGGCAGAGACTAGGACCTGCCACAGTGATCTTCTTGCTGGGGGAAGACCTCCAACTCCACAGGGTGGCTCAGCCAATGGGAGAGTTGACTTTCACAGACCTTCCATCTCCATGCACCACCCAAATCAGGAGGCAGAGTCCGATTCTCCCTCTACCCCAGACCTCATCAAGCATAAGTCCTGCTACCTAGCCTCCCATCCCCCCTCCCCAACTCCTGCCCCTGACCCTGGAAGGAGCCCTCTAGAGCACAAAGTCAAGCCCTGCAGTGGCCCCCCATCATCCTCCAGCCTCAATAAAGCTCCTTATAACTGGCCCCAACAACCTCTCAGCTTCATCTTTCTCCCCAAGGATCTGGCCAAATTCCTCCAAGTGGGACCATGCTCCCTCCACCGCTTTGCAGATGCTGCTCCCTCTGCCTGGAAAGCCCTTCCTGCTCCTCTGTCTTCTAAGCCTCAGTTCAAGACTCACCTTCTTGGGAAAGCCCTCCCCGATTTCTCCCAGCAGTGAAGCATCTCTGACAAATGCATTTGTGGGGATGTCACACTGGATTTTAACTATTCTCTTTCCTGTTTGGGTCCCCATTAGACTGTGGGCTTTTTACATCTCACTCCTAGAAGGAGACCCAGGTTCCAGCTGTGCAAGATCAAGTGTACTCTGAGCCTCTGCCCTCCTCTGTGTGATGGGCGTTGTGGCCTTGGCCTTGCCAGGCTAACGGGAGTAGTAGAGATGGTGGATGGGAAGGGCCTGGCACATCACAGATACACTGAATGCACTGCTGTGGCCCTGTTGTTTCTGTGAATCCCACTAGCGCCCAGCCCAGCGTGCTCACTAATACACATGCGCTCCGTGTCCTCCTCACCTGCGCAGGGAGAATAGTAACTGCCCTGTGAATGGGCTCCGAGAACAGTGAAGCCCCGTTCGAGTGGACATGATGATAATTTTGAGAGTTAGCGCTCTTGATTCCCACCAGCCCCTAGACCTGAGTCATCCTGACACACTCTGCCCACCCATTGAGCAAATGGCTTCATTCACTGAACAAAAGGTTAAGTATCTACGCTGTGCCAGGCAGTGTGCTTGCGGTCGGGCTCTGGGCAGCAGGCAGACACTAAATACATAATTGCACCACCTTTCTTTCCTGGCCTTCTTAAAGGTCAGCCTCCCCACTCGGGGCACAGATGGCCCTGCCTGAGACCAGGGAGGCCACCTTTGGCTCCAAGGTGCTCCCAGGGCAGTCAGCGGGCTCGCAAACACTTCCCCCCCTCCCCGTGTCCCCACCCAGCCAGTCAGAGAACAAGAACATCTGTCCTGTTTCCAATCCAGTTGCTAGTTTTAAATTCAAATACTGTCAGCTCCCTGAGAGCCGGAGCATGCTTGCCCTTTTCCCTGCGGTGTCCCCAGCATTTAGAACACGGCCCGACACAGTCATTCAGCCACTATTTACTCGTTCATTCACTCACCCAACAGATATTTATCAAGTCCTGCTAAGAGCCGGGCTCTGGGGAATCGGCAGCGGGGCCTGCTGCGCTCAGCACCAAGTCTAGTGGTGGGACTGGGCCGGCGGAGATTGCAGGAGGAGCTAAGAGTGCCTTGGAGCTGTGGGGACAGAGGGGTTAGGTGCCTTGTTCCCGGGGTGGTCCCAGAAGACTGCCAGTCCTGGGAGGGCACTTGAGTCAGCTGATGGATTGGAATCCTTGCTTCACCCAATCCGTGTCTATCACCCAGGGCACATCCTCAGTCCCCACCTCTGGAAACAATGCCAGAATGCCCCTTTCTTGAGTCCCAGCAGGACTGTGGTTACAGGAGGAAAGGAAAACAGTGGAGGAGGTGGCCCCAGGTTGGACGCAGGTGGCTGTGGTTGCTGGGCTTTGGTGTCCAGATCGGAGAGGCCCTGACTGCAGGGCTTGTAGGGGGAGGCAGAGTGGGGACTGTGGGTTCTCATCTGGATCCACACTCGCCCCCGTGGGAAGCAGAGCAGATGACCTCCCCTCTCTTAACCTGTGCTCTCCTCTGTAAAGTGGGAGAACGTCAACCTCACTAACCCTAACTTTGTGAAGGCAAATCCAGCAAACCTGGGGAGTGTTGTTCAGTCAACAAATGTTTACTGGGCCCCCACTTTCTGTCAGGACTCATGCAAGGCTCCAGAGACAAAGTCATGGAACGTGCCCTTGCCTTTTCAGGAACACCTGGTGCCTCCTAGGAGAAAGCAGGGGAAGGTAACTAACATTTGAGGGGCTACAATGTAATAGACGTCTTCACAGATATTCTTAGTCAACATGGACAACGATTACAGCAAGCACTTATATGGCCCCTAATGTGTGAGATCGGGCTGTTAGTAGCCCCATTTTATGCATAAGGAAACCGAGGCTTGGGGAGATGGCGTGAGTCTTCCCAAAGCCAGAATTCAAATCCAGATATGACTGATGGTAAACCACGCCCATTGACAGGGGTCAGAAATCGCATTTAAGGCAGAAGGCCATGTGGTCAGTCGTACCATACAAGCGTTGCCCGAGCCAGCGGCCAAGAAGGGCAGCTGGTATCAGGGGAGTAGGTGAGGGGGGGCCAGGGGTTGGGTCTGAGGCCAGGTAGGGTCCCATCCTGACCAGTCCCTTGCTGGAAACCCAGGGATCAGTGGTGGCCTCTGGAGAAACAAGGCATGTCCTCAGTGGAATCTGGGGTTCAGTGCCCGCTCAGGGCATCCCAGTGAATTACCCCAGAAGTTCTCTCTCTGCACCCCTCAACACCCTCTCTCCTCCTCCAGGAAGCTGCACATCTCTGGCATGCTACCCGCTCTGCTCGTTGACTGAAACCCCTACATCTCACCTCAGCCAAGAAGCAAAGGTAAGGGTACTGCCCAGGGTCATTCCCATGGGTGGTGTTCAGAGCCCCCACTCCCGGGGCCCTGGTGAAGGGGGTCATGATGACATTTCCCCTCCATGATCCCCAAGAACACTCCTAAGTGGAAAGGAGTTGGAGCAACTGGGCAATGTGGTGGAATGGTGCTAGCTTGCATCGTCAGAGCCACTTACAACAGAGAAGCACTTTCTTGTGTGTTAAACCTTAGAGGGGATTAGCCCCAGTTCACAGATAAGGAAGCTGAAGCACAGAGAGGGGAAGCACCTGTAGCTGGCAGGTGGCTACGCCTGAATTCCAACCTACATTTTCTTGTCTGTATCCCCCTGTGGCCTGTGCATATTGTCTGTGCTTGGTACATACTTGGTGAAGGAATGAGTGCCTTAATGAACTGTGCAAGATCAATGGCAGGGCAGAGCAGGGCTGGAACCTAGCTCTCCTGTCCCCCCAGTTCCTATGTTCTTTCTGCTGACTGTGGCTTCCTGCGCTGATGAGCTCAGCACTACCCCCCTCCCTGTACCCCGACCCCAGGATCTCAAGCATCTCATGTGCAGTGTCCATTACCCATCCCGTTGCAGACAGAAGGATGAAGGTGGAGTGGTCGGCCTCAGCCCCTCTGTCAGGTGGCCCCCAAGCTTGGATCACACCCAGCATCCCTTCATCCACATCGCCTCTTCCCCACCACCCACTACCAGGAATCCAATGTGCATAGTTGTAAACTTGTTTCTTTAAATAAACAGTCTTGAGTTTCATACCAAATAGTCTTTTAAGAGGAGGAACGTCTCCAGGCCACCTCATATTTAGCATACAGTGAGCCACATATTTGCACAGAGAGAGTGTGTGTGGATATAGAGATCGCTCGATCGCTATAGATATCGTTGCTCACCCAGATGGGAGCTATTTATGATGCTGAGTCACTCGCAATGAATGCCACTGAGGGATTCCAGGCTGGGCTCTGCGCCCCAGCATCACAGACCTCATGGCTCTCTGCCTCATCCCCACTGTTCGCAAATGAGAGAGACAGAGGGAGAGTGGTCCCCCATCTCAGTGCAGGCACAGAAGGAGACATTTTGGTCACAGGAAATAGAGACTTTCTCATCATCAGGTTCTATTTCAAATCCTTGTCCTCCATCCAGAACACCACACCCTTACAGAGCATCTAGTCCAATTCCTTCCTTGTATAGGAGGGGAAACTGGGACCCAGAGAGGGAAGGACCTTGCCCAGTGTCACACAGCAAGTCAGTGACAGCACTGGTCCTAGAGATCAGATCTTCCAGTTGCTGCAGGGGCTCTTTCCCCTTTCCTGGCCACCGTCTTCTGTTTGATCTCCAATGTCTTGGCATTTCAGCCCCTCCAAACCTGCCTGTCCTCTGAAAACTTGGAGATGTCACTGCGTACTTCTTTCTCTGGGCTTCTCCAGGAGGGGAGCTAAGTCTGGTTTTGGGGGGTATCCCCCCTACTTACTGCAGGAAATGCACACACTGGGCACTCAATGCAATGTGCTTTGGGTGTTATATAAGACCAAACTCAGCATCAATTCCTGGGGAACCCTAGTTCTTCATTTGAAAAAGCACCCATTTATCCCCACCCTCTCTTTCTTGTCTCTAAGCCAGTTCTCTACCCAGGCAAAAATAGACTCCCTCCCACTCACCACCCACCTCTGCCCAATTCTATAATGAATCAATTTTATTAATAGGCTTTGGGATGGAAATTTGACAAAGGCTTTTTGTGAAAGTCACCCTTTATCTCCCCATATAGTTAGCTTCTCAAAGAATTCTAATAAACTGGTCAGGTGAGATTTTGCTTTCCATAAAATATTCATTAATCCACTCTTTCCCTCCATCTGGTAAGTGTTTGTTTAAACATCCTTTATTATGGATTCTATCCAGTTGTTCTAAGAGACAGGGGGATGAGATGGAAAGAACATGGGTTTTGAAATTAAGGCTGGGTTAAATTTTAACTGGCCATGTACTGGTTCTGTATCCACACTGGTTGCTGTGAGAATTAAATGAGATAATGTCTGTAAAGTGTCTAGCACATAGTAAGTGCTCAGTGCAAGTTTGTGAATAAATGAATGACTCAGGACCCATACGAACCACATCCTAAAGGGTAAGGGACCAACTGACTCTACAGTCTGAAGCCTTGAAGTCGTACGATCCCAGGAGGGTAGTTTGAGAAGTCTGGGGGAGCGGACCCCAGGAATTACACTGCTGGTTGGGATGTCTCCAGGCCAGAAAAGGAAGCTCTTTCTCCAACCCCTTGTGCAAGGAGTTCCCTTAGCTCCAGGAAAAGTCAGAGTCGGAATCTAGGTTCAAAACAGAAAACTCCTTGAGAGTAAACATTGTGTCTTATTAACTGTTGGCTTCTACCTCTCCCAAAACTAGAGCCTAGCTCAGGGTAGTATGGATAGGCAAAAAGATACACAGTAAGTATGGATTGAATTGAAATGAGTTGAGTTGAGTTGAGTTGAGTTAAGCTGAGTAGAGTTGACTTGGCTTGAACTGACTAGTTTTGAGTTTGCTAATAGACCCAATTCTAGGACCAACCTTGGAAGAAGCTTCCTAGAACTCAAGCTTAGCTTAGACCAGCTCCCACAGAATGGGGGAAACCCCAGGGGTGATGTTCTGGTGACATTCGGCGCCTTCTAAAGATGGAGGCATCTTGGAGAGAACCAGGGCTGTAGCCAGGGCTGAGGAAAAAGGGTAGAAATCTTGGCTTGGTCAGGGGCACCACAAGGCTGAATGTCCTTTAGAAATCTTTAAAACTTACTGTAACTCTGACAGGATCTTTCCATATTTTTAGAGTGAGAGATTCTTCTCTTCATGTCAGAGAAGGGCCCTTTCGGGGCACCCACTTTAGTGGGAGATCTCTAGGTTGGGGCAGGGGGCAGTCGTAGATGGCCATGAAGGGAGAAGGCAGGCTGAGGCAAGGAGCCAGTCAGAGCTCCATATTGCAGATGCTGGCACAACTGTAAATTGCTCCTCCTTTTGGAATGAGGGTTTGGGGTTCTGAGTAAGGTATGATTCTAAGTCCATACTTAAATCAGGCTTGGTTGCTGAAGGGCACTGTGACCCAGGAACCAGAGTGGGGAATCAGACAAGACCTCTGGCCCCACTGGTGTCCCTTCACTGGCTCCAACTCAGGCCATGCTTCATACAGGATGCAACAAGCCATCTAAATGAGGCAGGAATTGAGACAACAATGAGACTCAGGTGAACAGAGGCTGGTCCAACCCTTACTGTATTTGGCTGTGTCTACCTGTCTCCCACACGGGCTTGGGAACCCATCAAAGACACTACATCCATTCCTCTTGTGTCATCTAAAAATCTGGATACAGGTTAGGTATCAGCGTTTGATAAGTGAATAATTAGGTCAGAGGAAGCCTTACAATGCCAGTGGAAGATTTCAAGACAGTAAGATGGAAAATTTTAAGATTTCAAAATGGCAAAGGTCCAAGGTAGAGATGCCCAGCCAGGAAAGATAACATAGACCCAGAAGTTGCCCCTCAGGAGTTTGGCTCATGGGGAAAATGGGACTAAATGAAGTCAAGAGATAGGGTGGTGCCACATGGGTTCAAAATAACATTCCTCAGAGTTCCGGGCTTCTGGGACAGGTTCTCAGGGGTCATTGTAGGATGGATTAGGGCAAGAGAAGTTTCAGATAAAGAATATCTGCCCAACAATCCCATTTAAATAATTTTTAAAAGCTCCAATTTTATCTGTTTTATATATTGGATTTCCAAACACATTTTCATTTTTAACGGATTCTTTGGATTTTAAAAAAATCCATTTGGAAAGCACTGCTGTTGAAAGAGCCTTGGCATTTGGAGTTAGACTGTCTGGATTCAAATCTCAGCTCCAAGCCTCTCTGCCTGGGGCACTTCAGGAAGGGAATCCTTTGAGCCTCCATGCTCTTACCTATAAACCATCGTTCCAGAAACATGTGAGAATTAACTAAGGAGTTACAGTATTTCCCAAGGGCTGATACATGGGTGATTGATGGTGTGTGCACGATGAGTTTAGGTGGTAGGTGGATGAACATTTATTACTTTAATAGCTCACAATCGATGCATGTTAGAAAAATATAACTGGCACACCAAACTCTCTGATTTATGGGGAAAATATAGCATTTCCTTTTAAAATAAAATTCTGAGCTCTTTAAAATACAAATCAATTTAAAGAAAACTACAAGGTAAATGAATAGCCCTGATACAGCAGAAATCATGAAGCTGGTAGATGAATGCCTGAAACGTGGGGAAAACTGAGATAATCTGAGTAAAATACCTATCAGTGTCTGTCACTTAGGAAGGGCTCTAAAGACTTCATTCTTGAATTCTTCTCTCAATTCCCTGAGATGGCTGGACCTAGAATCAAGCTCATCCACTGGGGCAAGGTAGGCACCCAGGCCTGGTCAGCCTGGAATACAGTGAGGTCGGTACGAGTAGGGAGCCACGGTCCAGAGCAGGTGGGCAGCCGAGGTCAAGTCCGGACAGGCAGCTAGCTACAGGATCTCGGAACAGGCAGAGGCTACGGAAGCAATGCTTTCCACAGAGTGGGCACCAACCATCACTGGTCCATGAGGCCATTTTAAGAGTAATTCAGGCACAAGTTAAGTCGCACTGGGAGAGAGTTACCCCCTTTTCAGCTGATTGCATCAAGGAGGAAGTCTCAATTGGAGGTTAGCATCTATTTAATGCCTCTGTAACACTTACTGATCTTCCTTTTGGACCAAGAGGCCCAGCTTTCCAGCAACAGGATCTAGCTGAAATTAAATAACAATGTTGTATTTTCCCTGTCCTTATTTTTACCATTACCTTCCATTTATAGAATATGGTGCAGGTTTCTTGTTTATGAGAATGATCTCATTCCCTTTAGAAATTTATGTATTAAAGGTTAAAAAGTGAGTGTGCTATTTTTGTTTGGTGTAAAGTACTGAGTAATAATACAGGAAGATATATGAATGGAAACAAGATAAAGGTGGTCTTGACCTCGAGAAAAGCCAGTCTGGCAGAAGCACCACAAGGACTCCCACAGCTCCAGAGCCCATGCTGGGCCCACAGGCAAGATGTCTCCAGACTCATCCACACACAGGCTTAGGGCAAGCCTTGTCCTGGGGAGGCAAAAGAGGCCCCATCCTAAGGAGCCATATTGCTTGGACAGGTGACCCCGAGCCTCGAGGCTAAGCTGGGAGTCCAGGGATCACGACTGGCCCAGCAGCAGTCAGGATGGTCAGGACTACCCCCAGAGGCTGTGTCTGGAAGGGATTCCAGCCCTCTGGTTTCTCGAGAGGCTGGGACTGCAAGGGATGACCCAACGGCTCCGGAAGCAGGGGATGAAGGAGCTGAGGGTGAGCAAAAGGCAAAGCCTGTCTCTGCAGCCTATGCCAGCTTGGCCTGGCATTCCGAGAAATCCAGGGTGAACCCAAACAGTTCACACCTGCCTTTGAGAGGGGCTGTGTTTGGGTATAGGGAGCAAACAACAGAAACCAAATCTGCCCCAATCAAACAGAAGCAGGGGTTACGGAGAGGTTATCAGCACCTGGAAGCAACAGGAAGGCTAACGATCAGGCCCAGGAAAGGGCAGGAACCAAAGCAGACCAGGGGTCCGGTAGCAGGAACTGAGGCCAGTTTTCCCGATATTCCCCTGTGGGATGTATCAGCCACAGCATCTGTTCCTCCTTGCATCACTCTGTTTGTGACCCGCAGCCCCAGGAGGGGCACCAGCTGGCCTGGCTTAGGGCCTGTGTCCTCCCCTTGGCCAGCAGAGAGCACGAAGCTTGATCAGACTCCCTCCAAGGTTTGAATACTGAGGAAGGGATGATGCTTAGAAAGGGACTGGTACTAAAAGGAGGAGAAATGGCTTCTGGGCAGCCAGAAGCAGCCAAGAGAGGAGAAGGCAACGTGGTCCCCTGGGCCTGACTCTTTGGAGGCGTCCCTGGGGCTTCCTTTCTCCCACACTGGCTGGACCAGGGTCACTGTCCTGATCTGGGGCCAGTAGTCAGCCACAGTCGAGACAGGAGTCCCTCGGACTTCCAGCGAGGGGCTCCTGGAGCCTCTCATGAGCTGAGGGAGGGAGAAAGCTGGATAAGCCTGTTCCTTGGCCCCATCGCTGAAAAGGATCTCTGGGTTGAGGAAGTCTGATGAGGATTACTCACTCAAGAGCTGCAAACCCGGCTGTCTGCAGGGCTGGCAGGAAGTAAGTACATGAAAGGAACTATGGTGGCCTGGAATATGCACGCCTGTCTAAGGGGGCAGCCACTGCCAGCTCCAGACAATTGTTGCTACACAGACTCGTGGCCTCAGTGTTGATCGATACCCTGATTTTTTAAAAGTAAATCCCCAATCCAGATTTCTTGTGAGACTCCTCCATTTTAAGTACTGTTAACTACCAGAAAAAGTTTAAATATTGTGCTGACCAAACAATACAAACCACCAGCTGGTGACCACTGAACTAACTTGTCTTCATCCATTACAACCCACTGAGAAGTCGCTTCCTCCAGGAAGCCTTCTGTGACTTGCCCCTCCCTCTGCCTTGCCACCCTTTCTTTGGATTCCCACAGACCCTATATTTCCTCCTATCACAGCACTGACACTCTGCATTATAAAAACTCAGCTGTTTTCAGCTGCTGCTCTTTAAGGGTGCTTCCTAGAGAGTGAGGGTACCCATCACAAGTTCCATGGATGCCCCACCTAGTGCCTGACACCTTCGAGGCACTGCGGCATAGATGGAGAAAGAGCCGTAGGGCCTGCAGTGGTCAAGATGGCCACAGATTAATCCAGAAACCTGTCCCTCACATGATGTCTGCTGTGAAGCCAAGCAGTTCTCCAGGAAGCTTCCTTCCAAGCGCTGGCTCCACCATTAGGTGGCAGGGGAGGAGAACGAGCGGAGACCCTCACAACCCCCCCCCCAACACCTCAGCCTACAAGTGGCATTTGTCGGCTCCCTTCACGGCCTTGGCCAGAACTAGTCCCGTGAGCTGTCTCACTAGAAGGGGCTGGAAACATGGGTGGAGCCCACGGGATTCCCTGAGTCCATGTCTGCAGCACAGACTCTGGGCTGCAGCTGGCAGAGCGGAGGAGCCCGGGGTCCAACAGGTCGACTCCAGCTGCCGGGGGAGGGGGGGCAGAGGCAGCCAGGGCCCACCGTTCATGGGAAGCCGTGGGACTCTTCATGGTCAGCGCATGGAAGCACCTCTTAATTTGTACGTTTAACTCAAGACATCTGGAAAAATGGGAAGCGAGTGAGGAGAGAAGTTCATTCGCTTGAGCGTTCCACCTCTCCTTATTTTTCCAATCAGTAAACATTAGGAAATGAAAATCAAGTTGATGGAAAATAGAGGTCAAATGCCAATGAGCAAATCATTTAGAGTGAAATCACCACCTGGCCCCTTAGCATCTCATTTGAGGCCTGTGACGACCTGGGAGTGACTGCAGCTGCTCACAGGGCCTCTCCTCTGTGATCCAATGCCAGTGCACTCAGGGGTCCTGACCTCTGCCAGCAGCCTTGCCCAGAGCCTCGGCCAATGGTGTGTCCAGGCCGCGCCCCCGGGGGGGGCTCCAGGGCACTTGCCAGGCCTTCGCCACATGGGGGGCAATGCAACAGCAGATGTTGCCTCAGAATGGAATCACAGGATCTTAGAGATGCTCTACAAAGAGGGCCAGCTTGGGAGCCAGGAAGACCTGGGTTCAAATTTCAACTCTCTCCTACTAACTCAAATTCCTAGCAAGACCCTTCCCTTCTCTGAGCCTCAGTTTCATCATCTCTAAAATAGGCACAGTGATAACACCTTCCTCCTAGACTAACTGTGCAAAGTCTAGGAGATTATATATGTGAAGGGCCTGGTGCACGGAACCTCAGTTGATGTCCTTTCCCTTCTTTTTCCCTATTGGGCTGGTGGGACTAAGTCTAACCTCCCACCAATAGCACCCCCAACTGCAGTCAGCCAGTTTCCATTTGCATGCTTCTGGTGACAAGAAGCTCACTATCTCATGCTCACCATGCCACCCCCCCTCCCCCCCCCCGCCGAAGTGTCCCACTCCACTTTCAGACCACTCTCATGGTGTTTGTGGTGAGAGGAGCTGACATCCCTATGGTCTAGGGTTTGAGGGAAAGCTGCTTGGCCCAATTCTTCCCTCTGGCTGACCGATCTGCCATGGCCCCCAGGAGTTGTCTGGGGAACTGAGTGCGGTAAGAATGAAGGAAGTGAGGCATTCAGGGTAGGGGAATGTGTGTCCATTTCTGGTTCCCAGACAGAAGACAGAGAAATCCATCACAGGGCAGATGGGATCACAAGTGGAGACATTTATCCCGGAGAAGAGAAATCTCTGAGAGACTGTCACAAGACAATGACAGAGGTCCAGCCTGATTAAATGAGGGGAGCACCGGAGGGGCACATAAGATCCCCAAATAAGAATGTCTGTCCCTCCATTCATTTTGCAAACATTCAGTTTGTCTACAGGCCGGGCCCCACGCCGAGCACTGGGGACAGAGGGACTAATGAGCCACAGGCCCTCATCTGGCGGGAATGGGCAGACATGTACTAATAATATGAAAACCATATGGGGATTGCCGAGATAAAGGAAGTGTGGGATGAGGACCATGGGAGATCAGAGGAGGGGTACCTGGCCCACCTGGGGATGGGGTGTTCAGGAAAGGATGAGGAGGCAGACAAAATGGGGAGAAAGGGAGGCCTGGCCAAGGGGCAATATGGGCAAAGGCCCATAGGTGAGAACTAGCCTGGCGTGTGGGAAGACCCATCCACTGTTGCATGACTAAAGCAGGAAGTGATGACAAGGGGGCCAGAGCAGGCAGCAGGAGGATGACGCCGTGGAGCTGGGACCTGGCCCGAGGCTGGGAGGGGCCACGGCAGGGTGGAGGTTTTGCAGGAAAATGTTATTGAAACGTAGCCTACGTTCATAGAGGCACCCATATCCTACATATACAGCTCAGTGAATTTTCACAAAATGAACATACCCATGTCACCAGCCCCAGAGCTAGAAACAAACTTAGCAGCTTCTCTGAAAGCCCCCTGTGTTCCTTTTCTCATCACCACCTCCCGGAAAAGGACCCACCCTTCTGACTTCTAACCTCATTGATTAGTTGGCTTAGATTTGAATGTCACATAAATGAAATCATGCATTCTTTAGTATCTGACTTCTTTCACTCGTTATGTTTGGGATTCTTTCATGGTGTTGCGTTATGTTGTGGCACTCTCTCGTGTTATTCCTTCTCATTGCTAAATTATATTCCCAATATAATTATATTTGGAATTATATATATTATAATGTTAATACATAATATATTTAGCTATACCAAAATGTATGCATCCATTGTACTGGTGATGGACATTTGAATTGTGTCCAGCTTAGGGCTCATGAAAAATGCTGCTACGAATGCTTGTAAGTGCCTTTGGACGTACATGCGTGCACATTTCTGTTGGGTCTATGCAAAGGAGGAGAATCAGGGCTTTAGAGGGGATGCGGGTTCATCTTTAGGAGATGCCGTCGACTGTTTTTTTTCCAAAATGGGAGTCCTGATTAACACTCTCTCTGGTACAGTACAGAAGTTCTAGTACTTCCTTGGCCTACCAATATTTGGCATTTTCTGTCCATTCCATTTTAGCCATTCTGGTGAACACATAGTGGTTAGAGTTATAATGTGCGTTTCCCTGATGCCTAGTGAGGTTGACCCCATTTTCATATGCTTACTGGCCATTTGGACATCGTCTTTCCAGAAGTGCTTGTTCACATCCCTGGAAGTTGAGGAACAAGGTCTACATTTCACTGTAGAAAGTCCGCTCAGGCAGCCAGGTAGGGTGACTGGGAACATAGAAGCAGATTCTCTGGAAACTCTAACACCAATGGCGTCTCACTTAGGCACAAAGCTTCAGCTACTTCCTCTTGAAATGCTTACAGCCTCCTTGAGAGGTCAAAATTGTTATCAACGTCTCAAAGATGAGGTGCTCCTGCTGAGAGGGGGAAATGACTTGCCCAAGGTCTCATCATTGGAGCTAAGTGTGGAGCCCCAACACGGGGTCCGCAGCCCTGGGTTCACTTCCTCATCAATCTCAGGCAGGAGCAGGAAGCCTGGGAAGGAATAGAAGAGAATGGAACAGAAAGGAAAGTAGAGGGGTGCCTGGGGGGCTCAGTTGGTGAAGCATCTGACTCTTGATTTTGGCTCAGGTCACGATCTCAAGGTTGTGAGATCAAGCCCCACATCAGGCTCCACACTCAGTGCAAAGTCTGCTCGAGATTCTCTCTCCCCCTCCTTCTCCCTCTGCCCCTCCCCCTGCTTATGCTCTCTGTCTCTCAAATAAATCTTTAAAACAAAGAAAGAAGGGTAAAGAAACAGTTGTAAGAACATCTACCTCACGATTTTACACAAGAGGAAATTTTCCCTCCCTTTCCTCACTTCCTCCCTCTTCCCTCCCCTCCCCCTGCATCTCACAGAAAGCCCCACCTGAGGTGAGCAGCCACCAGAAGCCTGCCCAGAGATGTGAGGGGAGGAACTGGGCCAACCTGAGTAGCCCGGCCTTGCCACCACTCACTCTGCGGCCCAGAGCCATCTCTTCACCTCCCGGGCCCTCAGACTCTTCATCAGCTTCACCAGCCCCTTCCTCAGAGCCTTATGGAGAGAAGCCCACGAGCCAGCATGGTGCCTGGCCCCAAGCAGCCCCTGCTTCAGCTGGGCAAGTGCTCCTTCCTTCCCTGCCCACTTCTGGGACCGGTGTGGCTCCATGTCCTGCCTCCAGCCCAGTCCTTCAGCCCTCTCCTCCCTGAGTCGCAGGGCCAGCAGGCTTTGGCCCTGGCGGTTTCCTCCCTGGCAGACACCAGGTGTGGCAGGGGCAGGAAGAGCGCCCCTCCCCTAGGACCTGCCCACAGCTGCCCGCATGCTGGCTGCCAGCCAATTAGCCCCAGAAGGGCCTTTCTCTTCTCAAGAGCTCTCATCTCAGAGCCCAGACGCCTTTATTTTGGGAGTCTTGGCTGCTAAAGTGCTTTGTCAAGGCTACGTCCAAGCACCAGCCCCACCCCACCTCACACACCCCACACACTGCCATCCTGCCCGTTCTTCCATTCACTAATCCATGCAGCCTTTGGTGAGCCTTCCAGGCACCCTGCTTTGTGCCAGGAGACCCACAAAGTCCCTGTCCTCTTGGCGATTCCCCTTCAGGAGGAGAGATGGATGAGAAACAAGCAGATGGATACAATAGATGGGATCACTTCTGGATGGGGCTCAGGGCCATGGATGGTGAAAGCCAGAGCTGTGAGGGAGAAAGGGGCAGCTGGAGGACCACCCAGTTCCAGAACAGAGTGGAGCAACTCACAGGCCTGCTGCCTGTAGGGCTGGGTCCTTCTCTGGTTTGAGGTCCAAAGTCAGCTCCTGGAGGGAAGGGTCATAGCACCGCCACCCCTAGTGGGGAGGTCCCAGGAGGAGGCACAAGAAGGTTCTAGGTGCCTCTGACCATCAGCTATCTTGTCCCCTCCTTTCCCTCACTGTGGAGCCCTGCTGGCTTCTTCAGGTCCAACAGCTCTCACAACTGGCTTGTCTCTCCCACCTCCTATGGCAGTGAGAGGGGTCACAGGGACTCTTCCTTGACTGACCAGCGACTCTCCACCCATCCCATAGGGTTTATCCCTCCAACCCTCCTGGGTTCTGGGCCAACCAAGTCCTTTCCAAATGGTTCCCTTACAAAACACCAGGAGTAAGGTCATCTACACCCCAGTCAAGGCTGGCAGGCCCTCCCAGATCTCCACACCCAGAACACCCTCTCTGACTCTCCTTCCCAGTCCTCCCCCGTCCCTCTGTCTTTCACTTCCTCACTGACTCATTCTCCCTTCTCTGTGTGTCTCTCTCTGTCTCTATGTCTCATATCAACTTTCCTCTCTCTGTCTCCCTGTCACTCTGATTCACACCCTAAATGTACTTCTTATCTGGACATTAATTTACTTCAAATACTTATTTTTAAAAAAATGCATTGAACCCCTACTGGGTACCAGGCATGGGGCAAGGAGCTCGGGTCTAATCAAAGATGAGTAAAGCACAGACCTCCCTGAAAGGGAGATGAGTCATGCACTGACATAAGTGAAATGGGGAGGCTGAAAGTGACCGACGCTATAAAAGAGACGCTGACAGGGGCTGAAGAGCATCAAGGAGGGGCAGTCCTGGGGGCTTCATGGAGGAGGTGACTTTTCAGTCAGACCTTGAAACATGGTCATATAATGGAATGTGAGCTGACTGTGGGGAGGAGGTCCTCTCCTATGGACCAGTTCTTCAATGCCCTCTCTGCTCAAAGCAAAATCCTACCCTCTAGCATCCTTCTTGTTTAATCTCCAAAGTACCCTTAATGAAACATGGACTCTGTGTCTGACAGACCTGGGCTGCGTCGCACTGACTCAACTCTCTGAGCTTTCATTTCACCATCTGTAAACAGACTTCTAGGGCTGTTGTGAGAATCAAATAAGACAAAGGATGTGAAAATGCTTACCTACCGTTAACGAGACTCTTTACTGTTAATGAGGGCTCTTTCACTGCAAGTGACAGAACCCTAACACAAAATGACTTAAAATAAAAAGAAACGTCTGACTTTGCTGGCCTCAGGCACACCTGGATCCAAGTGTTCTAGTGATGACCTCAGGACTCTCTGCATCTCTCAACTCTGCTCTCCTCAACGTTGGCATTGCTCTCAGGGAGGCAATACCCTTCCACAAGCTGAGTAAGTCCAGTGGATATAGGAGACCCCTTCCCCAGTGGTTCCAGCAAAGTTCTGGGGTTTCAGTAGACAGATCCCTAATCCATCCCTGTAGCCAGGCCTGGGTGACACGCTCACTCCTAGAGGGTCATAACGTGACCCTCCCACCCAATCCATAAGGACCATGAGTAGGAAAGGGGTGACTGTTGCACTGTTACAAGAAAATGGAACGGGTGCTGAGTGTCAATCCCCTTGGGTAACGGAGACAAGGAACACAGAGGAAAAGAAGGTTCACTCTTTCTTACCTTTCAGGTCCAAAAACATCTCCAACTTCTCCTCCAAAAAAGTCTCTGATCCCCCGAGGCTGCGTCGGGTACCCTCTTCTGTGCTCCTGCAGCACCTTACACTTCCCTTATCATCATCCTCATCACCTTTATTATCATCTTCTGTTTACCTGTCTGTCTCCCTCACAGCAAAGTATTGGCAGGGCAAACACAGTGTCTGTTTTGCGTGTTGCTGTACCCTCCATGTTGACAAATGCTGGACACTTAGGAAATGGTGGGTGGATAGATGGATGGATGATGAGTAACCACTGTATGGATGACGGATGGATGATTGGATGGCTAGATGGATGGGTGAATGAAGAAGTGGATAGATGGATGGATGGATAGATAATGGGTGGATGGGTGGATGACGGTTTGGGAGAAACCGCTTGAGACATGCTAAGCCTAGGCTGTTTGTGAGCACACAGAGCTAAGCCGTGGACAAGTAGACCTGGAGTCAGGAGAGAGGTCTGTGCTGGAAACAGAGGTTTGGGAGCTGTTAACATGGAGACTGTAATGGAGGCCAGGGGAGTGGATCAAGATCACCGGAGAGGGGGCAAAGTTGTGTACCCAAGGTCACACATCATGGAAGTGACACTTGAACCCAGGGCTGTGCAGTGCCAAAGTCTGATCTCATTCCTTCATTCCGAGGCAACCTGGCCACCACCCATGATGGCAGTACACCCTTAATGTCTCTCCCTTCTCCCCACCCTCCCCCTCCTCAAACCGCTCAGCCAGAAGGGAGCAGCTGCCTGGGAGGACGGAGAGACAGATTATGTAAACTGTGACTGCCACCCACAGGAGGAGGAGACTGAAGAGGTATTGAAATGCACTTTCAATAATGCACGTCCTCCCCCGCAGAGGCCTGGGGCTTGGTGGCAGGAGAAGAGCCTTAAAGGGACCGAGCCTCCCATCCCTAGTGGCAACATCCACAGGCCTCTGGCCACACAGGGCTTTTGTCCACAATCGGAAGGCTCCAACGACATTCACCACGGGGGTCTCCAACCTTTCTCCATCAAGGACATCCTTTTTTTCCCCCTCCTGGCCCTAGTGGATTTGAGTTTTTAAAGATTCTGTTTCCCAAACACACTGCATTTAAGTCATGATTAATTCATTTTCCCCATTTTTTATTAATCAAAGACACTTAACTGCCAGTCAGAGCTTTGATCAGCAAGAGGTAAGCCATGAGGTAATATCACTCCAACCCAAAGCTAAGAAACATGACAACACCATTAGCCAGGCCCACCTTGCTACTGGAAAACGCCCTCTCTCCCTACCCCCCCTCCCCCGCCCACCCCACCATTACTGTCTTCGGAAGACCCCAGGTTGAGGAACAGTGATCCTGCGCAGCACTTTCATTTCACAGAGAAGAAAACTGAGACCCAGAAAGGTGAATGCACTTGCCTGGGGTCACTGGATCAGTGGGATCTGAAGGGGGAGATCTGACCTCTCTGGTTTCAACTGACTTAAAACTTGACAGTGTGATAGGTCATGCAAGGGATGTGAAAGTCCAGAGCAGGGCAGGGAAAGCCATCGAAGCCAGTACCTTCACTGCACCCCTACTATGAGCCAGACGCAGTAGATATGTTCTCCTACTTTGTTCTCACACAAGGCCCATGATAGGTGGGACTGCCATTCCCACTGAGCGTATGAGGAACAGCATCAGAGAGGCTTCGTGGTTTACATAATCCACTAGGCCAGGAAGTGGATGGTCAGGATTCCAGCAGGTTCTCATAGACGGACTGTTGCACTGCACTGGTCTGGCTGGCATGAAAGGGAGGTGGTCATTCAGACCAGATTTGAAGTTCTGCTCACCTCTTACCAGCTGTGTGAATTCGGCCAATGATCTCACCTCTCAGAGCCGCCAGTCCCTCACCTGGGGAATGGGGATAGCACCTTGATCCTTGAGTGGTTGTGGGGCATAAGAAGAGATGATGGGGTTCAAGCCCCCAGTCCAGAGCATGGCGATGGCATCCTCCTCCTCCCTTTGCCCACTTCCTTGTTAAATAGCTGACAGAAGCCAGGGTAAGAGATTTGATTGCTTATGTCTTTGGGGATCTCCTGGGCTGGAGATCAGGAAAACATTACCCTGTTCTCCCTCTGTTATTAATTAAAGGGACTGTCCTCTTCTGGTCCAGTAATTCCAAGACAAGAGCCACGGGTGGGATGAGGCTCTCTCCCTCCAGCAGGAAAGCACTCTTGGTCATCACCATCTGTTTCCACATCTGTTTTTGTTGGCATTGGGACCAGGATACCTTGAAATTTCCCACCACCCTCCTGGAAACCCCACTGATTTCCTCAAGGCAGCCTATGAAAGTGGAGTAGAAATGTCAGTTCTAGCAGCTAGGGAGGGTGACCTCCTTGGACTTGCCACAAGATGGAGGTTGAATAACTGACCCTCTGGGCCCCCTCTCCCCTGCAAGTGGCTTTAAATGAATAAGTGCAAAACCCCATGGCAAGTGGGGCGGAGCACCAAGCAAGTCCCTGGACAGGAGGCATGAGGTATCGGAGGTCTGTGAGGCGCCTCCTCGTGCCAGGCGCCGGGGACTCAGAATGAATGGGGCCTGGCTCTGGCCTCAAGCAGCTCCCAGCGCCGATGGTAACAATGGACACGAAGACAGCCTAGGACCCCTGGGCAAGGTGGAGACTGTGATGGAGCGATGTGCGGGGTGCTATGGGGCCGCAGAGGCAGGTGGGACTGATTGAGTGGGGACAGAAGCATGAGGAAGCTTCATAGAAGATGGACCTTTGTGCTGGACCTGGTGAGAAAAGGTCATTTCTGATAGTGGGACAGATGGAAAGACGGGCCCCTGTGATAGCATTTGAAGGAGGGTGAATGGATTGAATTTGGTGGCTGATTGGATGTGTGGATAAGAGACGGGAAGGAATCTCCCAGGATGGCACCCTGCTTTTGGGCCCCACCGGCTCCTCTACTCTGCGTGGGTGGGAAGAGAGAAGGCACTGGTGTGCAACCCCACCCAGGTTCCCAGAGAAGCTTGGAGAGGAAGGGCTTCCTATTAGTTCACTTCTCTCTCTCTCTCTCTCTCTCTCTTTGTCTCAAAACTGAAGAGGAACTTTGCCTTTTATACGCTCCTGCCGGTCAACATACTTTCAGTTGCAAGTGAAAGAAACTCGACCCAAAGAGTCCATAGCAAAAGGGCCAGTTTATTGGCATATGTGATGAGCAGCTCAAGGTTTTCACCACAGCTCAAGTGATGAGAGCAGCTCTCAGTTTCTTGCCACGTCTTAGCTTTGCTTTCCCGTGTTGGTTTCATGTTCAGGCAAGTTCCCTTCTCACCGAGGCCCCTGAGGCGCCAGACTTAGATCCTACTCGCTTAGCAACCTGCCACAAAAGGAGGCATCCCCCCAGCTCCCGCATGCACAAGTTCCAGAACGAGTCTCATTGGCCTGTCTTGGGTCCCATGCCTAGCCCTGAGCCAATCACTGTAGCCCTCTATTGGCACCCCGGGCTGGGGGTTCAGTACCACCTAAAGCAAGTGGAAGGAGACTGGGAGAGGAGCAGTTCTCCCCAAAGGAAACTGGGTGCCATTGTTAAAAGAAAGGGAAATGGATGCTTGGAATGCAAAACCACCAGCTAGCTTCTCAACTTCCTTTCCACAGTAGCCTGCGGCAGTCCAGAGCGGCTATTCCTTCCAGCGTCAGGCATCCCTGTCATGGTCTTAAACCCAGGACTGCTCAACACACCTCTAAGGTCCAGGAGATGAATGAGCAGGGAGATGCACTTGACCTTTTTGCACATTCAAAATAACAACCGGCTGAACCAATTCATTTCTGCACTCATTCGCCTCCTGCGTGTCCTGGTCAGCTCTGGCTGCTGTGGGTGAAAGACCCAGACTCTGCCCCAAGGGGTTCACAGTCAGTAGACGCTATTTTAGGTATAATTCTCTGATAATTTAGTAGAGTCAGACTTACTCTCCAAAAAAAAAAATACATTTCACTGTATCTTTTTTTCTGGCACTCAGACGCTTTTATTTGCTTTTAGATTAACTGCCTCACATGAAAATCACAAATTGAAAAGGCCTTTAAAAATCCCCTTTACCGCTGAGTCAATTTCGCCTTCACTAATACAAATTCCTAATTGTTACTGCAGTTATTGAACGTCCTCAGTGAGGCAGCCTCTGGTGTTTTCATTTTTTCTTCAGAAATTGGGATCTGAGTCCCGAGAAGGGATGGTAGTCCCTTCACCAGTGAAGACGGTGAGGGTCTAGAATCTGTCCTATTAGTACAGGGAGCTGCAAAATTGGGAGTCCTGACAACGGACGGCTCAGGGCATGTGATCTCTGTTGATGACCATCTACCAGGGGAAGCAAAGCATATTGATTCTGAGGGCTGGGTTTGGAGTGATTGGGAATAGATTTGCAGTCCGGTGTGAAAAAGAAATATCCAAGGACCAGAGCAATTACAAATGAATAAGCTGCCACATTAGGTGGTGAGCTCCTTGTCCCTGCAGGTATGTAAGCAGGCACTCTTGGGTGCGAGGTTGGACCAAATGATTTCAGCCTCTTCCATCCAAGAGCTACCTGAACTATGGATTGTCGTTCTGATTCAGTCACTATCTTGCTGTGTGAACAAGTCATTGTCTTGCTTGGGTAAGCCTTGTCCCTCTCTGAGCCTCAGTGACCTAGATAACTCCAGAGCTCCCACCTTTCCTAAATGCCTCTCCTCAAGCATTCACGCCCGCCTCTGCACACTCAGACGATTTCTGTCCCGTGCACACTGCAAGGCTCCCATGCCCGAGTAAAGCAGCCCAGCAAACCCTGAGGTGTGAGGCACCTTCTGTTCCTAGAGACACTGTGATTCATAGACATGGGGATGCCTCCCCCATCTGACAGGTGGAGACAGTGAGTTCTAGGGAAAGAAACCAGCCACGAAGAAGGATGCACCCACACGCACCTGATGGGGCCTCTCGCACTGCATCATCTCCTGGCCCCGGGATTGGCCCTCAGTCCATAGATGATCTTGGGAACTGACCTTGCTCGCCGGGTCAGGCGAAGGGCGGCAAAGGCGATGCAGATACCAGCATCAAAGAAGTGGAAAGTTTGCTTCCCACAGGTCTCTTCAGAAGTGGCCTTAAGACTTCACTGCAAGGGAGGCATTACCATCCCCGGCTTGTCAGGGATCTGAAGCTCAGAGAGGCTGGTGCTGGCCTGAGGCCAGCCAGCAAACAGACAGCAGAGCGGGCATGGGACCAGGCCCATCTGCCCCCACCGTGGTCCCTCCCCCCATGCTCAGAAGCCTACCTTCTGGAAAGAGGCACCAACTCCTTCTAGGAAGGTGCCTTATTGCCAGGACAGTTGGTCAGAGCCAGAGCAGACCCTCAAGTCCCTCCGTCAGTGTTTGCCAAAGGACAAGGAGGTGGGCCTGGAGCTCTGCCTGCTCTCTGAACCCCGCTGCGGTTTTTGGAAAGACCACAGGACCTCCAGTTTCATCTGGGCAGGGACGATGCCCTCAGGCCATACACAGGCTGACAAAGCACCTCCCACCACCTGTCCCCCCCTCCACCCCAAGACACGAACAACCGAGGTCCAACTCTACAGTGGAAGAAACGAGAGGCCACATCTTGTGCCCAAAGGTACACAGTCAGAAAGTCACAGAGTCAGGGATGAGGCCCAGACCCTTAACATCCTGAGGGGCACTGCCCAGAACTCCTGGAGACTTAGCCCAGGGCCTGCGGCCACAGGCTGCACAAATGTAAGGTTTAGCCAGTGACGCGCTTATCAGCCCTTGACCCCACCAGCTGCCAGCTCCCTCATCCCAGAGCTGTTCTGAAGCCTGATTTCTGCACCATCACAGCTGCTAAGCTAGTACCATGTCACTGCCTGGTGGTCCCTATGACCTCCCTTCTGCCACACACACACACACACGCACGCACACACACTCGCACACGCATGTGCATGCACACACATGCACACGCACGCGCACACGCTCGCACACACGCACACGCATGTGCATGCACACACACGCGCACTCGCACATGCATGCGCATGCACACACATGCGCACACACGCGCACACACATGCACACACGCGCGCACACACATGCACACACGCACACGCGCATGCGCATCCACACACATGCACACGCACGCGCACACACATGCACACGCATGCACACACATAAACACACATGCACACACACGCACACACTCACATGCGCGCACGCACCTGCATCCTGCACTATGCTCTCTGGGGTTCTGAATGCAGAAATCCATGGTTCCTGGTTGTCCAGAAGGGAGGCAATGTGGGCAGAGGAGGCCAGGAAAGAAGGACAATAAGGCAGAGCACAGGGGATGCCTACATGAACCAAGCCCCTCCTTACTTGGTGGCCAGTGGGGGTGGAGGCCCACAGACAAGCAGGACAGGGATGTCTGCACCTACCATCTGTGGCTTAATTGTCACAACTCGAGAGAAAGAGAGAGGTGATTAGCCCCATTCTTCAACTGAAAACACTGATGCTCAGAGACATTAAGCAACTTGTCCCAGGTTCCAAAGCCAGGGAGTGGCACAGCCCATGTATAAACCACTAAGTAGGTCACGCTGCCTCCAGGAGGTGCGTGATGCCCCCACCCAGGACGGCCGAGCCAGCAGCCTTCCTCTGGGAGGGGAAGGTTCAGCCACCCACCTCAACCATCCAGCCACATTAGGTACCGTCCCCCTAGCCGCAGGTGACATGGCACAACCAGGGAGTCAGGGCGGCGCCGGTGGTCTCCTGGGGGGACCCGTGCACACAGCTCCATGGGCAGGCAAGGAACAAGTAAATCCCAATCTCTGGAGTCCTCGTTCCCCAGAGCTTTCCTGGAAGCAGCAGGAATCTATTTTTAAAAAGCAGTATCTGTGGGCAGTAAGCTGGAAGATGAGTCCCCAGCCCCATCCTCACCCCTGCAGATCCAGGGTGGGCTTCACCCTGTTCAGCTCTCAGCCAACAGGCCAAGCAGCTGGTCTGCCCAGCCAAAGAGGCCAGAGAGACAGGTCACCTGCCAGAGCAGAGATCTAGATCGGCTTCAAATCCCCCCAACAGCGGCAGCTTTGATCCCCAAAGGGAACGCGTGCGCTTGTGCTCACGTGCCTGCAGGTATCTGTGAGACTGTGTACCTACGTGAGTACTGAAAAGTCCAGTCTTGTGGATCTGTGGGGATGTGTGCCCACAGTAGCCCAAGTGTCTCCATATCCCGTGCAGGTGTGACATGCAGGCACGTGTGCGTCTCTGTGTCTCTGAAAGCCCATATGTGGATGTGAATCTGTGTGTGCGTGTGTGTATCTTGGTAGGATGCGTCTGTTCCCGCGTGTGGGTGTGTGTACACGAGAGTTTACATGTGTCTATCCGTCTCTAAGAAACCTGGGAGGTAATGAAGAGAACGCAGAAGTAGGAGGAGCAGCTGCCTCTAGGGGACGGTCTCTTCTCTCCCCAGTCCTCGAGTCACAGAAGAGAGAAGTCAAAGCTCAGAGAGGGGAAGCGCTTCCCCAAGGGCAGGCAGTGGCGGAGCGAACTGGAAGCTAGTGTGCTTCTTGGCTAATAGAGCCCCCGTCTGCCCAGTCACCCCACACAAGCTCCACTTCCGGGTCAGCAGCTACAGCCTCCCCGCCACCCTGCCGGGAAGGCCAACTGGGCCCATCATCTCCGGTGGGCTTTGAATGGGCTGCTGAGAAGGAGGAAGTATCCAGACACAAGTGCATCTGTTCTGGGCTCTGAGTAGAACTTTCACTAGTTCGACAAGCCTTTGCTGTGGGGAAGAGCACGAGCCGAGCCTACTAATTGCAGAGTCCCAGAGCCATGGAGATCTCAAGAGAGGCCAGACATGGCCCCTGCCCGCAGGGAACCCACAGTCTGGCAGGAGGTCAGTCAGGTAAACCAAAAACTATGACATGGGGTTAGAAGTACACAATGGAGGCACGGACAGAATCCTGAAGGGCACCTGCTTCTGCCCAAAGGGTCGAACAAAGCTAGTGAGAAGGTGACATTTGAATTGAGATTTAAGAGACAAGGAAGTATGTCAGACATTGAAGCGAAAGGGAATTCCAAGCTGGGGCACGGCTTAGTCATAAGGCATCTTATCCACTTCCTGATACTTTGTTCTAGAGAAATCCAGCTCCTCCCTGGTCTTCCCATAACACTCTGCTTAGTCTGCCTTTCATATCTGTTGTCTGTGCTCCTGCTCTTTCCACCACCTGGAATTCATTCATTCCTTCAGCAAATGTGTCCTGGAGGCCAAAATGGCACCTGGTCCCAAAAGTAGTCCAGGAGGTAGAGATGGCAGTCAGGCACTGGCTCCATCTGAGGGCCGGGGAGGGTAGTGGGTCATAGGCAGCCACCCACGGCTCCCGATGTCCTGTGGGCCTGGCCCTGTGCTCTGTGCAGTGAGGGATGAGGAGACTGTGGGGAAGAGGAGGGAGCTCTTCAGCACCTTGCTGTGCAGGCCCGGGCCTCACAGTGCAGAAAGGTAGGTCCTCATGGCCCCATTTCTGGGACAGAAAGCTGAGGCTCAGACAGATGGACTAACTTATTCCAAGTTGAGCCAGGTGTGTAGGACTCCGGAGTCTGGGTTCTTT
This sequence comes from Ursus americanus, assembly GCF_024610735.1. Lineage (NCBI taxonomy): Eukaryota > Metazoa > Chordata > Mammalia > Carnivora > Ursidae > Ursus > Ursus americanus. The sequence continues at coordinate 3,266,840 of NC_142141.1, read as the reverse complement.
CTGCTGGGAAACTGCGGACGTGCACCATCAGAACCATGGGCTTTGGAAGCTGCCATTTTTGCTGTTCTTTTGCCCATAGCTGTGTTTTTCCTGGGCTCCTAAGCTTTCGGTTATGCTCCTTCTGGAAATGTCCACTAAGCTGGGGGGCCCTAGGCAGCAGAAAGTCTCAAAGAAAGTAGGGTCCAATCTCCCCTCTCAGAGGAGCCAGTGTGGACCGAGCAGGTTTGAGTCTGAGTCCGGGGGCGGGGGGCAGATTACAAGGACATGGCTGGACCCCTTAGTCTTCCACACCTTCCAGGTAAGCCTCTCTGCCCAGTACTCCTCGCTGCTCAGACCAACAGAAGGAAGTGTGTACTGAGAGGATCCAACGAGGTCACACACAGGAAACCTTCAGCACTCCTTAACATTCGCTAAGAAAAACTGACTAGGCTACATTGCACATCAGCTGTAACATTTTAGAGGTTTTGAAATCTCACTTATGATGGAATCCTCACAATCCATGCCGTAATTAGGAATTGCCACATCCAGTTTACAGATGAGAAGCACTGCCTCCTACAGATGTGGAGATGAGTGAAACGGTCCTTGCTTTCAAAGAGTCAGAGTCAAGAAATATGAACACACAGGGAAGGCTTCATGGAGGAGGGGACATCTAAGCTGAGACCTGAGAATGAGTCAAAGTTGGGCAGACAAATAGAGAAAGGAATGGAAAGCAATAGAACAAAGCTTTGAGCCCAAAGCGCAAATCTCATTCTGTGGTTTCTTAGAAGCCATGGTTTAACACATGCATTAGATCAGTGTGGTCGGGAAAGGTTTGGCAACGAGGATTTGGGGTGGGGATGGGAGGCTGGAGAGGGGAGAGCTGAACCCACATCCAAAGTCAGTTGGTCCCCAGACTGGGGGGGCCTCTCTTCACCCCTGCCTGCCATTGTCAGCTCCGGCTTTGGAAACCCCACCCAGACCTTGGGCAGTGCTGCTGTCTGCCTTCTGCTGCCTCCTGTCTCCTTTTCTGGTAAGCTGTGGACCCATCTAACCTGGCAGGGCCCTTAGCTCCAGCCCCCATCATGGCTGGGGCCAACAGTCCTCCCTGGAGCACTGTTTTGGCATCAGATTTCACTGAGGGGTAAATCTGAAAACCTTTTTCAGATAGCACCCTGGCATGTAACTGGGCAGGAGGGGAGTCACTGGATTTGGAGTCAGGAAGACCTGCCTTTGCGTGCCAGCCCTGCCATTTACACAGCTTGGCAAGTCAGCCAGTACGCTCCTCTGGGCCTCAGCGTCCACGCAAATAGATAATCAGGTGTTGACGGCAACTACACAGAATTACTGTGAAGGCCCAGATGAGACGAAGCACGTGACAAGGCTTGTAAACTATTCAGAGGTGGGCGCACGTAGGTGGTTATTGTTGCTATGGTCGTGGGCGTGAACAGCAATAGATGTTCATTCACTCAGTGAGGGTTTGTCAAGGGCCCACGTGCGCGGCTCTGTGCCCAGAGCTAGAATCTAGTGATGAACGGAGTAAAGGTGGGGTCTGCCCTCGAGAGCTTCGCAGTCTGGGACAGAGGCAAACACAGACAAGTTCACTATAGGATGCCTCGAGCTTGGGTAGGGGGGAAGCTGGAAGAGTGGGCAGAGCCAGGGAAGTCACCTAGGCCAGCCTGGGAAGCTAGGGAAGTTTGGTAGAAGAGGTAGCCCAGTGGAGTAAGCCAGCGCAGGGCCAGGGAAGAGAGCTCCAGGTAGAGCAAAAGCATGGACAAGCCTGGGAGGCGGAATCGAGGGGCCAGTCTGAGAGACGAAGCTGAGAATTAAACAGGGCACATCAACTTGAAGATGAGAGCAATATTAACTGTATATGTCCGTTTTTTAAAAGGATGGCAAACAATTTGTTGATTTTTTTTAAAAGTAAAAACTACAAAACCACGACACATAAATTTAGATCAGATGACAGTTATCACAGGCTGCAGCAGCTCAGAACAAGAATTCAGGTCACAAAATGTTGGGAAATAGTCCAGTCAACACATAAGACAGAAATCGTGAACAAAACAGATCCTCGGTTTTTTAAGGTAATTTATGGCATCACAAATCTGTGTCATGCTTCCCTGGTGAATCCCACCAAACATTTAAGGAAGAAATAATACAAACTCTGCACTAAATCTTTCGAAAAACAGGAAGGAACCTTCCCAAGTCATTTGACAAGGCCAGCGCTAGCTTGATCCCAAAGCCAGACAAGGCATCGCAAGACCAATAGGCTTCATGAAAATACAGACATTTTCACAAAATGTTAGCAAATTAAATCTAAATAAACATCTTCACCTTATTCCCAGATGCTCAAGTCCGCCATGTCCCCATTGTCAAAATCAAAGATTCTGTTAGAATCAAATTATTTATTGTAGGTGAGTCATTAAAAAAGAGAAAGAAAGAAAGAAAGAAAGAAAGAAAGAAAGAAAGAAAGAAAGAAAGAAAGAAAGAGAAAGAAAGAAAGAAAGAAAGAAAGAAAGAAAGAAAGAAAGAAAGAAAGAAGAAAGAAAGAAAGAAAGAAAGAAAGAAAGAAAGAAAGAAAGAAAGAAAGAAAAGTTGCCAGTGGTTTTGGTTTTTAAAAGCTCAAACTGGGGGCGCCTGGGTGGCTCAGTCGTTAAGCGTCTGCCTTTGGCCCAGGGCGTGATCCCGGTGTCCTGGGATCGAGCCCCGCATCCAGCTCCTCCGCTGGGAGCCTGCTTCTTCCTCTCCCACTCCCCCTGCTTGTGTTCCCTCTTTCGCTGACTGTCTCTCGCTCTGACAAATAAATAAATAAAATCTTTTAAAAAAATAAATAAAAGCTCAAACTGACCTCAGGTAAAAAGAAAAAGGTAGTGTTTCACGTGGTGGAAAGCGCATGTGCCACTGGTTCTGGTTCTCCATAACTTCATCAGGAAGCTCGTTCTCTCCCCCTCTCTCTCAGCCCGGCTGTCCTCCGGGTCGTCCCATTCTCAGGCAGGCGCTCCCCACCAGGTGGCAAGATGTTGCCGTGAACTTGTTTGTCCAACTGCTCCAAGTCACCTGGAAAGGCAGGACCTCTCTCCTGGGAGCACCCCAGAGGTCCCAAGTTTCACTCAGGTTGGTTTGGTTTAGGTCACGTGGCCTCCCTAAACTGGAGGAGTGCCGTGACCCGGCGGCCACGGAGTGACAGTAGTTCCCCAGACAATAGAACGAGGGGCTGTTACCCAAACAATAGAACGAGGAAACATAAAGTGGGAGGTAAAGATAATGAGAGGTATAGATGATCCACCAAACTGGTAATCGTTTCCCTTGCTATTCTCCTTTGAGAAAGTTCAAAGTCATCCCAGGAGGCATAGGAGTTACAGCTTTGGGTTCAGTATCTTCTCTCATTTAATTTGATTCTTGCTCTGGCCCTTCTAGAAGGGTATTATCATTCCCATTTTACAGATGAGAAAACTGAGGCTTAGAGAGGTAAAGCTCTGTGCCCAGGGTCCCAGAGATTTAAAAAGGGGCAGATTCCAGATCTGAGCCCAGGTCGGCCTGACTCCAAAGCTCATTCTCTGCACATCACCCTCCTGCCCCATTGGTCCCTCTGCTCCCCTGGTATTTCAGGCATATGAAGCCTTTTCCCAGCGCAGAGGTGAGTTTGAGTGGTACAGCCTTGTTGGCTGCACTGCTCTCTCCTGCTCAGGGTAGCTCCTCTGTTTCTTAGAATCCAGAGCGCCCTCGTGAACATTCGTGTTCTGGATTCTGGTGCCCTAACTGAATGGGGGCCAGAGGAGAGGCATGGATGGAGCCCAGAATTGGGGTACAGCCAGGTTGGGTTACATGTGGATTTTGTCCCAGAATCCTACCTTCTTCATGCTACCCCCCCATGGGGCAGAAAAAGGAAGGAAACAGAAGCAGTCATTTCCATGTGTACTGCCCTCTACAGTTTCCAAAGCCATCATCTCAGCTGATCTCCACCCCGCAAGGCGGGCAGAGCAGCCGCCACCGCTGTCATGCCCATTTTGCGGATAAGGAACATGAGGCGTGGTGGAGCCATGGCTTGTGTTCAGAGCTGCAAGATTCCGCCTCTCGGGTGTTTTCAATTCTCAGAAGGCCTCTCTGGAGGAAACTAGACCCAAGCTTGGGTGTCATAAAGGAGTCAGGGAGAAGGGGTGCATGCTCACTGAGCACGGACCATGGCCGAGGCAGCAGGGCCAGGGCTTTCTCGTTGGGTCTTGTGTACTCCCCGCTCCAACCCTGCAGGGCACAGATCCTTGATCTGAGACTTTGAGAGGAGCCACGACCTGCTCAAGGTCATGCAGCTAGGAAGGGGAATTCAGCCCCCAAGCTGTGCTTTCCCCTGACCTTCACTTGGCTTTTAGGAGAAAGACCTCTCTGCACAGCCCCACAGCGGCTGGCCCTGGGCTCCCGCATCAGGCAGGGGCTAATTGGAAGCCAGAGCGCTGAAAACTTCCTGCTGGTGCTGAGTGGCCCCGCCCTCCCCTTCTCCACCTGGAGCCAGGGCCATCTGTTCCCTTTTGTTGGGATGCAGGGGAAGATGAAACTAAATTTAAATACTAATAATACTTAACATTTGTCTGGAAAGTGTTTTGCACACTAATTGCTGATTAATCCTCCCCAGGCCCCAGAGAGATCCTGTCTTTGTGTTCCCATTCTGCAGACAGACTGATGGGACCTGGATGGGGAGGCTGGAGAGTGGATTCGGGGCTTACTGGGCCAGAGCCTTGTCCATCTCCATCGCTACTCAGCAGGATAGGGGTGGGTGAATAAATGCATCCAATTCATTGCTGTTCCACAGCTAACGATAAAGCCAGAAGCTGGATCCGAATCATGGCTTGGCTGTCTACCAGCTGCTTAATAGTGTGAGCCTTGGTTTCCTGATCTGTAAAATGGGAATGATGTTCCCTTTTGTTGCGGTCAGTCATTCGCCAGTGTATACTCAGTGCCCACCTTGTGCCTGCCGCTGGGCCGGGCCTTGGGAACCCACATCCGACATTCCTGCTCCCTCATGGCCCACAGTCTAGTTGGGGAGACAGATCAGACAAGATAATTGCAGCTGGTGATCCTGAGGTTGTTGGCAAACAATTTGTAAACATATTTTTTTAAAGATTTTATTTATTTATTTGAGAGAGAGAAAGAGTGAGAGAGAGCATGAGAGGGGAGAGGGTCAGAGGGAGAAGCACACTCCCCGCTGAGCAGGGAGCCCCATGCAGAGACTCAATCCTGGGATTCCGGGATCATGACATGAGCCAAAGGCAGTCGCTCAATCAACTAAGTCAACCAGGCACCCTAAACATATTTTTTAAACCACAATACCTGTCAAAAATACTTCTGGGTAATAGAGTGACTCTTATCCTTCTTGCAATGTTCATCTAGAAATCAGAGATATGTTCCCAAAGTGGAGCGAATGGCTGCAGCCAGCAGAATCCTGGGCCCAGGAATTTTGTTGGGGAGGGGACACCCTCCCACTCCCACGCAGGAGTGAGATATTTCTAGCCCCTTTCCCATCCCCCTCTTGTCAGTCACCTTTCGGCTTCCCACAGCTGTTCCCCCACACATACCCCAACCCCCTCCACCCCAACCCGCCCCCAACCCCGCCAGACAGAGCCAGGCCTCTCCTGTGGAGTCAGAGGCTGGGGCTGCACACTTTTCCAGCCGTGTGCCGTGAAGCCCCAAGATTCCACAACAGGCCCCCAGTGCCATCTCGGGGGTGAGAGGGTCCCCACACAGGGGTCTCCAGGCCCAGCACCCCTACCCCAGCCAGCACAGCTTCATTCCAACCTTCTTAGATTCCGTGTCTTTAAAAGAGGTGGACCGATAGCAGTCTTGGTGGAGGTGACCTGAGGTTAGAAGGCCAAGACTCAAATCCGCCTCTCTTGCTTAATAGTGAGTGGCCCTGAGCGGCCAGACACCTAGCCTGTAACATGGGGCTGCCATCTGACCATAGGAAGTGAGTCCACACAGGGACAAACCCAGCGCCACTCTTTTTTTTTTTTTTTTTTGATGTAAAGTTCGATGATTCATTAGTTGCGTATAACACCCAGTGCACCATGCAATACGTGCCCTCCTTACTACCCATCACCAGTCTATCCCATTCCCCCACCCCCCTCCCCCCAAAGCCCTCAGTTTGTTTCTCAGAGTCCATAGTCTCTCATGCTTCATTCCCCCTTCTGATTACCCCCCTTTCTTTATCCCTTTCTCCTACCGATCTTCCTAGTTCTTATGTTCCATAGATGAGAGAAACCATATGATAATTGTCTTTCTCTGCTTGACTTATTTCACTTAGCATTATCTCCTCCAGTGCCGTCCATGTTGCAGCAAATGTTGAGAACTCGTTCTTTTTGATAGCTGAGTAATACCCAGCGCCACTCTTGACTGGCTGGAGGCACTGGAGCATTTTTAAACCTGAATCTCTCCCGGGTAATTCAACAAAATAAAGCTGGGTTGCAATGTCCAACTTCACCACCAGGTGGCCCCCGCTTAGGAAGACCGTAAGATCCGCAAAACAAACTCACACCTTCCTTGATAAAGCCTACAGCTTCAAAAATTCTGTGCATTCCATTCATTTTAAAATAGGAGATGCCTCCCTTTTTAGTTTAAGAGCTTAATGTCTAGCCTTCCACAGAGGGTGAAAAATCAGCACAATTCATCTGAAGGCAAAGTCTAGAAAGCCCACACAAGCCATGCTGTCCCGATGCCAAGGTGTGCAGTTCTGAGTCATGCAGCAGGTCTGAGAGGATCTCGCCTCTTCTGCATTAGTTGGTGCCAGAGAGGAGCATACACATGGCCAGTAAGGAAGGAGACCGTCTCGCAGTGATGTCAAGGAGATGTCCCCTGCTTCCCCCCATGGTTTGACAAGAAGTCGTTCTGTAGCATGTTCAGCTCTAAGAACCTCCCGTGCGCTGGGCACACAGGTGTCATCTCCGGTCATTACAATAGTCTGACAGAGGAACCCAGGGCCCGGGAAAGTGGGTAACTCACCAGCCTCCCGCACAGCAGATGGTGGAGCTAGGATTTGAGCTGAGAACTCTCTAACTACAAAGTCTGTGCCAGAAATGTTTTAAGGTAGAGACAAGGAAAGCATTGAATTTCATTACATGAATGATTCTAGAAGCAGAGATCTTAAGGGGGACAGTGAGGCTCAGTGGCTGCTGGAGGCCCCTGTCCCCATTCGTCCCCTCTGGCAGCTTCTCACCTTACACCCCAGCCCCCCCACAGCCACGCCCAGCCCCCCCCCAACTGCGAACTTGTATGTGGATACAAACACTGAGATGCACAGCCAGGACTCATGGCTGCACAGGTGCACGCTGCGTGAAACCCCAGCAGGTGCACGCGTAGGCTTCCACACGTGCCTAAGTGGGTACACACACAGTGACGCACGGAGCCCCCCAGGGAGCAGTTACACACATGCACCTGCACACGGGGGATGTAGCAGGAGCCCACGAGCTAAGCCTACTGGTGGGGAAGACCTGAACGGAGAGCAGCTACGGTCCTGCTCTATGCTCCAGGCTCCTGAGGCCCAGGCTTCTGCTGCTGACAGAAATCCGATTTCTGATCCCTAGATTCCAGGCCCCCCCCCCCCCCGCCAGCCTCCTCCAGCCTGCAGGCTCTAGAGGATCAAGTCCCGCCCAGTAGGGACACACGGGCACCTCTACGGCAAAGGCATCCTCTGAAGTGGCTCCCAGACACGTGGGAGCACCTTGGTGCTCAGGCCTGGGGGCTGGGGCGGCAGTCTCCCTTCTTTGCCTCAGACCAGAATGGAACAGTTACTAGAAACACAGCCTGGGTGGGACTCCTGCCCAGCTGTGAGTGAGCATGAACTAGTCCCTCTTCTCTCTGAGCCTCAATTTTCTCATCAGCAAAACGGGGGCATGACGCCTACCTCGCGAGGTTTTGCGAAACCTGAGCTATAGTCCGGAGAACATCTAGTAAGAGCTGAATAAATGTTAAGTACCTTCCCTTGCCCTTGCCCTTGCCCTTCCGCTGCTCACGGCTCAGTGCAGCAGACGGACAGACTGATACTATTCAATCAGCCAAAGCATTCCTCCCCAGGTCCCTCCCCTCCCGAAACTCTGAGAATTATGGAGAAGACAGAGATAGGACAGATAATGATTGTCCAGAAGACAGTGCTGTGAAAGAGAGGGACAGGGACACTGTGGGAGCCCAGAGCAAGAAGTGGCAAAGCAGCCTGCCCGAGCATGGGGGGCTGGAGCTGGCCTTGCAGGATGGGGCCACGAGGCCACACTTCCATCAAGAACAGCGGTCTCTTAGCGCCCTTTGTAATCACTTCCTCAGCCACTCCCAATGTTGACGCTTACTGAACACCCACTATGTGCCAGACGCTTCACATACACGTCCCTGTCTGATGAATCACTGCTCCCAACAACACAGCCAAGAAGTTAGTACTATCTCATCTTACAAGGAAGGGAGCTCAGAGAAGGGGCGTGACCTGCTCAAGGTCACAGAGATCGGAGTCAAGGCCCACTCCAAGCTCCATGTTCTTTCCCCATGTTCCCCTCTCTCAGCCACGGCATCAAACGGCCCCCCACGACCTGACTGTGCTTCCTCCCCCAGTTCACCAAAAGCCACACTGTACCCCCCCCAGGACATCTCTTCAGACTCTCAGTGCCCTGGGGAGGGATGGCCATGGGGTCAGTGCTCCCCAGCTCCCCAGCCCTCCTCCTCTGGCCCTCCCTGGCCTCAGGGACCCTGCTTGCCCTCCTGCAATGCCAGATGGTTCCGTAGTGGCCACAGGCTTGCGTGTCCAGGTGTTGAAGCAGCCCTTCCAGAGCCTAACCATCTGCTAGCCCTGCCCTTCTTCAGCTTGCACTACGCATCCACCCCGGGACAACCATTTCATGGAGGGACTGAGAAAGTAAGACCAGAGGCTCCAGAGATGAGGGCCAGAGGCTCTTGGGAATCAGTGAGTCTGAAGGCCTAAAGATCCTTCTCACTGTATCCAGGGAATCAGGAGTCATGGCTTCAAACAGCTAACACCCCACAGGCTGAGCTGGGATTTAGACAGGCTTTCCAGAGAACGGGTTGCTGAGAGATGAGTCACCCATCCTCACGGGGTCAGCCGGCCAGTGACAGGGAGGGTCAGCCAGCTGGGCAGATATCATCGGCCACCCAGTGTCCAGCGGGCAGCCTGAATCAGCCAGGCAGGGTCAGTTGGTCAGACTACAGCAAGCTGGCCCCGGCGCACACCCCCATCTCTGCCTCCCTGGGAGCCTTGGGGGAACACACCCAGCTCAGAGGCATCACTGTGATGGCCTGCGCTTCCTCAACACACGGGGCTCAAAGCAGCAGCCAGAAAGCCCTGAGAGGTAAACAGTGAAACAGTAGCCCCTGGGAGCACACGTCGTGTTCCCCCCCTCACATACACAAACACACGTGTGCTTATTGCATAATGTCACACATATGCACACACTGACTCATGCACACCCACACATGCACACACCATCACACACACACGTGTGTGTATTGCACACACATACGCAGGGCGGTGCACGTCCACACATGCAGATACATACACACACATACACACACACGCTTACCGCCTCCTTCCAGCTCACATTTCGTAATGAAGGCACTCAGGTTTACCCCTGTAGGGGGGGCTCCTGAGCAACGGAACGCCCCAATCCCTGCCTAATCTGTCACCTAAAGGGCTAAGGAAGGCTTCAGGGGAGAGGATTATTCCTCACTAGCAAGGGGATGACGAAGGAGCAGGTGGCTGGTTCTTTGGGGCCCAGGGTCACACTCTATGGGAGCTAAACTGTGACCCTTCAAAATCAGGCATACTGCTCCTCTCATTAGGGCAGACCAGCAATGAGGAGGGTTTTCTGGGAGCGCAGAGCTGTGGGGATCTCCCTGCCCTCTGAGACCTCTTCCACCTCTGAGGTCTCCCCTCACCATTCCCTGCACAGGGGTCCCCGTTCTACTGCGTCTGTTTTACTCTGAGGCCTTCCCTGTGTGGCATAGATTTGAGGCCAGAGGACCTGGGTGCCCACCCTAGAAGCAACCCTCACCAGCCTCCTGACCTCAGGCACACTCAGCATCTCTCTTGACCTTGGTTTGCTCATCTACAGGACAAGGTTAATGAGTCTTGCTAAAAGAAGGTGTGGGGTTATATGCAAAGCTGTCTAGGGAGCAGTTTGCAGGTTTCTCACGAAGCCACCAGCCAGGTAAAGAAAAAGAACAGCCCAGGCATAGCAAATGCAAAGGCCCTGACACAGGAATGAACTTGTCATCCTCCGAGGAACAGAACAAAATCCCTCAGAGCTGAAAGAACACGAACGAATTAAAAAGAAGGGGGAAGTAGAAAAGTGCCTTTGCAGAGGGAAGAAGGGACCAGATTACACAGGACATTTAAAGGGGACTGAATGGGATGTTTGTCACCTGCAGGGGCTGGGAAGGTGAGCCTCTGTTTGGGGGCTGGATTGTACTTTAGGAAAGCATGTTTCAGTCAGGACCCCCTAGGAGGGAAGGAAGGAACAGAACCCCAGAGATTCGTGTTGGTGGGCTTCCAGCCACTACTCTGCCTAGGGCATCCCCTGATGAAGATTAGCTCATAGATAGGGATGCCCCAGGCAGACCCAAACAGCACCTGCAGGACGCCTTCCCAGCGCCCCTGACAGCGTGTCTGCAGTTCCACAGACAGCAGCCCATGCTCCTGTAGGTTTTCTCACTTGATCCTCACAACCATCCTGTGTGAGAGTCCACGGCGGACCCCTTTTCCAGAATACAGAGCTTAAGCTCCAAGAGGTGTGGACTGTCTGGTCCACACCATCACCTCTTGTGGGGAGCAGCTACAGCCTTCTAGCCCATCCCCCACTTTCAGCCCTCTCCCCTAATCTGACCTTCGTAACAGTAGCCGGAGGGGTCTTCTTAAAAGGCAATCAAACTTGTTCTTCTGCTGCCTATAATTCTACAGAGATCCATTATTCTTAAACTAAAAACCACAGTCCTCTCTGGGAACCTCAAGACCTTGGGTGACCTGGCCCCTGCTAGCCTCTCCCAGCTCATTTCCCCAGCTCTCCCCCTGCTCCCCCAGCTCCAGCCACACAGGCCTTCTCTCTACTGCTCCAATGCACCAAGCTCATTCCTACCCCAGGGCCTTTGCATCTGCCTCTCCCTCTCCTTGGCAGATTGTACCATCATGCAAACTCTACGTCCCCATGAGGGCTGCTCCCTCTAGAGTAACCCCTCCCCACATATCCTCCCCTGAATACCTCACCCTGTGTTATTTTCTTCAGCATGTTTACTGACACCTGAAATTATTTTGTCTTTTATTTGCTTAAGTATTATCTGTAGCCTGTTCTAGACTGTAAGCCTCCTAAGGACAGGGATCTCATTAACACTGGTCCCTAGGGCCTGGCACACTGCTTGGCACAGAGTAAGAGCCTGGGGGATATTTGTGGAATGAATGGACGGGTGAGATGCCCAAGGTCATGTTAGATAGCAGAGCCACGAATTCCACCCAGGCCTTCGGCCTTCTAGAGTACTGTGAGGGAACCAGGACGGTGGTCCTGGCATCAGGAGAAGGGAGTCACTTGTGAGCTCATGCTCAGCAGTCTGACTGGTAGGATAGCCTGTCTCCTCACCCACCCCTCCCCCTCCTGAAATCAGGGGGCCAGACCTGAGACAATCACTCCTGCCACGTGGCCCTCATGGCTCTCTCCTTTCCTCATACTGAGGCTCGACTTGCAGCCATTCACTACTGACCATGCACACACACACACACACACACACACACACACACACCTGCACTGGTACCTGGCCAGTCCTCCTTGGGGGTAGGCACAGGGCCACCAGAATCCCAACCCATGAGTCTTCAGGATAAGCACAACACACCAGTTGGCCACGCCTGTTAGTTCCTAGGAGCTCGAGGGCACACGTGGTCAGCGGGCCTGCAGCGGGGTGAAGACCCCAAGGGCAGGATGTGGAAGCTGGAGACACAGGCCCCAGGCCTGTCCACCTCCCTCCAGCTGTGTGACCTTGGGCACAGCACTCCCCCTCTGGGGTGCAGCTCCCTCATCTGCAAAAGGAAAGCAGGGTGGATTTAATGATAGCTGAAGAGAAAGAAAATGACTTTTCAGATGCTAGGCATTTATTAAACACCTGCTATATACCACCATGTTTTATTCTCACACAAGCTGACAGCTACCCTCGGGGACGCAGGGGGCCAGAGGCCTGCCCTCACAACACGTGGGTGGTGCAGCTGGGGTTTGTGGACCCACATTCCCCTTCACCAGCTGCTCTAAGAGCCTTCACTGCCTCGGGTCCCCCTCGATGCTTGTAGGTTGGGCCTTCTGCCTTCTCCCTCTGAAAGGTTTGCTTCTGTGCTGAATCCCTGCAGGGCTGCCGGGGGTCCTCAGAGCGGCAAGGTGAGCTCCACCCTTGCAGGCCTAGCTGAGCTCAGGGCCCCCAAAGTTCAGGGGTCTCTGGGTGTGGTTAGACCCCACCTGGGTGACCTTGGGCAAGTCGGTCAACCTCTCCGAGCCCCATCTTCATCATACATAACACGCAAAGCATACTTCTTATCTTTGGGTGACACTGAGATGACTCAGTGAGGTGCTGGTGCTGACGAGACAAAAGGGACGCTCCAGACTGGACCCTGAGCACGTAAACAGACAGATGTGGGGCTGGGGCGGGCTTGGGGTGCCTGCAAAGGAGCCAGGCTCATTCCAGGCAATGTGAGGTCACTGCAGGAAGTTTCTGAGCAGGGGAGTGATATGATGTGAGGAGTATTTTAGGAAGATTCTTCTGGCAATGCAGTACAGGTTGGCTGGGAGGAGCTGTGTGGAGAAGTGTGGGCAGCATTTATGCCTGGAAAACACTTGCAAATGAGGCCCCCTCTCCCAGCCCTCCAGCATCTGAGGCAATCTGAGAAGCAGGAGCTGCATTGGGAGGGCCATCCCACCCCACCCACACAGCATCCATGGCATCCACGACCCCAGGGCCATCAGCACTCTCCAGAGCAACGCAAACTTGCTTCCTCCCCGAGCTGCGTAGCACCTTTGCTGTTAGAAAGTGCTTTCTTGCATGTCCCATTTTGTCACACCTGTCCAGCTCGGAGTGGCAGCGAGAACAGGAAGCTGGGACTTGAACCAGATCTGCAGGGATGCCAAGTCCAATGCCCCTCCACTCGGAGTCAGAGATACTCCGGGAAGAAACAGGCTGTCCCCAGGAACCCTGTCTGAGCCTCAGATGGGCACCCTCTGCCCCACCTGGTCCAGGGCAAGATCAGAGAAGGACTCAGCCTTACTTAGCCTGAGTCCTCTACCCCGTGAGGGGCCTGAGAGGAGGAGTTCTGCGGCTGCAGAACTTCCCAGACACAGACAGGGCCCGGTACTTGGTACCAGTCACAAAGGAGTCCACCCCAGCTTCACCAGGCCCCACGAGACGGCAGAGGGAAAAGAAGGCCACAGGCAACCACCATGGAGGAGAGGATGCCACTGGCCCCACCTGGCCCCTGGTCCCTGCGGTTGCCCTGCGAGGCTCAAGGCGTCTCACTGGTGGAGGGCTTTCTGGCCACTGGTACTAGCACCAGCACTCTAGTCCCCACCTGGCGGCTACCTCGCAGGGTTGATCATCGCTTCCCCTTCCTTCAACAGATCCTCTTCCATGCTTGCTTTTTGCCAGGCCCTGGACATGCAGACACGGCCCTGTCGTCAAACAGCCCACAGGCTGCAGGGCAGTAAGCACTGCATGTGATGTGGGCAAACAAAGCCAGATGCAGGAGACCGAGGGGTGGGGGGTGCTCAGCCAGGTACGAAGGCAGGCAAGGACGAGACAATGACAGGGCGGACAGATAGCTACCAACGGGGCCGACACAGCTGCTGGGGTCGGGAAACGCATGAACCAAGTGGTGCCGAGCTGAGTCTTGCCGGCGATGTAAGAGTTAGCCAGGTGACAAGAGGAAGTCACGGTGCTCTAGGCAAAGGGAGGGGCAGGCGCACAAGCAGAGACAAGAAATAACAAGCTACTACCAGGAAACTGCAGGTGGTTCAGTATGCCTAAAGGAAAGGGCTGGCAGGCGGCTTGGAGGCGGTCACAAGACCCTTGTCCACTGTGTTGAGGACGTAGGGTTTGTGAGTGCTTTATGTGCCCTTGGGTGACCTTGGACAGGTGAGTAAACCTCCTGGTGCCTCAGTTTCCTCATCCGTAAAGGGGGGATGGCATCCACCAATAAGTGGAAGGGCTGGGATCTGAACCCCGGCCATCAGCCCGAGTCTGCACTCTAAAGCACCCCCTTGTCTTCCTACTCAGAGAGCAAGTCTCCTGACTGTCCTCTTTGTGCCACAGTGGGTGTTACAGCAGCAGGACACAGCAGTAAACGGGGCAGATGAGGTTCTTCTCCTCATGGAGATTTTATTCTAGTTGGGAGAGGCAGACAAGCAATAAACACATAAGCAAATATATTTAAACAAATAAAATAATTTCAGACAGTGCAAGTCTTATAAAGGCCATTAAACACAGTAATGAGATAGGCGGTGACATCCTCATTTAAAAAGAATTTAGATAAAAGAGGGACAGTCTCTTCGAGGAGGGGACATTCAAGCTCACAAGTGAACACCAAGAAGGCACCAGCCAAGTAAGGATGTGGGGGGAAAGTGTTCTAGATGGAGGCAACAGCAAGTGCAAAGGTCCTGAGGCAGGAAGAAGGTTGGCAGCTTGAGAAGGACAAAGAGTCCTTGTGGCTGGAGTGGAGCAAGGAAGGGGAGAAAGGAGGGCAAAGGGAAAAGAGGGCTCAGCTCATATGGAGCCTTAGAGACCCAGGAAATGACTTTGGATTTCATTCTAAGTGTGGTGGTTTTATTCTAAGCTAATGGGGGGTTTTGAACAGGGGTGTGACATGATCTACTTTGCATTTTTTCAGGATTCCTCTGCATACCGCAGGGAGACTGTGTTGGTGTGTGTTTGAACGCCAACTCGTATTGCTGTGTGGCTGTAATGACGTACACATTTCAACAGTTAGTCAGTTTGCTTGTTTGGATAGTGCTGACCCGTCCATTGTCACCAGCCACCTCCTGTTGGTTGTTTGTGGCTCAAAATGATGCTTAGTCATCTAAAAGGCCATTCATCCTTGAACGAGAAGAGAAAGAGAGAAGGATTGACTCCATAGGAATGCATGACGGTGGGTTTCAAAGCACTGGATCTCAGTCCATATCTTCCTAGAGCTGCTCCCACGAAGACCTAGAATCCTCCTCACACCAAGAAACATTTATGCCTCACCTCATGCCGCCAAACTCCATGCTAGGTATTGGAGGTGCAAAGACAAACAAGACTTGACCTTGAGGGGCTCCCAACCTGATGGGGATAACTCACAACGGAGGCTCTGCCCCAGCGTGGGAGTGCCTTGCTGGGTGGGGGGAATGCCCCGCATGGGCAGCCCTGCGCAGAGGTGAGGAAGACTCCCAGGGGAGAATTCCTCTGACCTGAGTCCTGACTGGGGTCCAACAGGAGAGGCGGGCTTGGCACTGCACTCAGCTGAGTTCCCGTCTTGGTGCTACCGCTTTCTAGCTGTGTGAGTTCGAGCCGGTCCCTCAAGCCCTCCAAAATGCCAGCTCCTCCCGGGGGCTCCCACCTGGCAGGGCTCTGGCCGTCAGGGGACTTGAGAGGAATAAAGCATCAAATGTAGCACTCTGCACCTAGCGGGCGCCCAGTAAACATTAGTCCCCTCCTGTGACATGAATGCAATTGTCCCTTTGGGGGCAACAAACATGTGACTGAGGATGTTCATCTATTTTAGCTTTGGGTGCTGTCCATTTGCCACTGATTGGGGGTTCCTTGGGGAATGCAGTCCATGCAGCAGGCTACAATCACTGCATCAGGATATGTCAGTGCTAAGATGCCTCATGAGGGAGGGACTTGCACTGATGCCAATGAAGATATTCAGGTTTGCAAATGACTTTTTTTTTTAAAGCAAACTAGAGTGGATCCAAAGATTTCTGTATAATAATGTCACATTCAGAATGACCTAACATTGGCCAGACTGGGAACCAAAGGGCAAGAGGAAGGCAAGAGGTCCCCCATGCGACCATCACTTAAGGCTTGAGGAAGGGTTACATTTGGGCTGGGCCTGGAAGGAAAGGCGGCTTTGGATGGAGGGAAAGAGTGAGTCTGGCAGGAGGATGAGTGGGCGGCAGACAGAGGCAGGAAAGCCACAGCAGGCACAGGGAACATCCGGAAGTTCTTTTTGGCTGGAACTTCCTGGATGTTAGTGGACTGGCCAGACCAGCCATTGGAAAGGTAGGCTCAGGCTAACATGCCAGCATTTCCCAAAGTGCATTCTTCAGAACACCCCTTCCCTTGATGCTCCACAGTGAAAGGTTCCCTGATCAGATAAGTTCTAGAAACGCCGCACGCTGTGTCACCTCTCTGAGAATCATCATCCACAATAGCACATTAAAGGCCCCGAAAATCCCTGAAGAGAAAAATCCATTTGACTTCATTTAGCCCAGCAATCCCCACGCACCTGACCAAGGGCCCCCTCTTCACAGAGCCCCCGTTATAGCTACACAGTCTGCTTTGAACAATGCCAGCAGAGAAAGGGGTAGTGGTCGACCGTTTCGAGCAGGGTCAGAGCCGCGTGGTCAGAGCTGAGCTCACAAAGAATCTGAGTCAGCCCCATACGAGGCATGTGAATGGAGTGGGGCCCAGGGCGCCAGGTGGAGGTGGGGAGACACAATGAGGAGGCCTGGCCAGTGATGCAGGGAGGAGCTGGTAAGGCCCGAGGAACCCACAGGCAGTGGGGAGGGAGGCAGGAGATGGCTCAGAGCAAGTAGTCTGAACTTGGACCTGGACATCCACACTGACCAGGGCTTTGGACTCGAGGAACCAGGTCGACGGCAGAGCCCACCTGCGACAGCTCTGGTGGGAGATGAATGAGTCGACTTCAGGGCACCTTGTACGAAAGAAGCCTGGGAGCAGGCGGCTATACCACTCCAGAGAAATGAGCCTGTTTTCTGGCTCTCCCTTCAGTTAGGGTGCCTGAAAGAGGTCCTATTTCCTCTCTTCCCTGACTGAGCGCTGTATCAGTCCCTGTGGTTTGAGCTGGGGAGCCCCTCCATGAAACGCTCTAACGTCACTCACTCCTTCAGGAAACATTCATCGGGTTCACGCCGGGCAGGCCTGCACTTGACCCTGCACCAAGAGATGATTCTGCCCTCTCTGACCAGCAGCTGTGCCAAGTTACTGGGCAGGCAAATCAGGGCCATGATGAAGCCTGCACAAAGTCCCGATAAGGCAGGGACCGACTCTGCCCAGAGGAAGAGACATGTGTCCGGGGTTGGGAATAATTATAAGAGGGAGGAAGAACATCCTAGGCAGAGGCCACAGCAGCTCAAAGATGCAGAGGAAGGCTCGGAGAAGAGGAACAGGTGGCTGGGATAACATCTCATCACCAAAAGTCACTTCGTGGACTGAACCTCAGCTTTCCCACCTGTGAAATGGGTATAAGAAGCCCCACTGCAGGCTCCTTTGCAAGTTCCATAGAGGAAGGGCTGCAGACACTCCCCCTTCCACTTGCCAGACCCTGCCAGGCCCTGTGCCAGCCATGGGGACCACACAGATGAATAAGCCTGGAGACCAAGCTGGGCTCCTTCTGGCCACTGACATAAGACATCTCTTCTTTCGCCCTCTAGTGCTTGGAAGGTGCTTATTGTTGGAATCCAACCCAGGGCTGTCCTCAGCTCCCAGGGGCCGGGCTCCAGATGTGCACATCTGGCAGCCGTCCTCTGGTCCTGGCGAGAGTCTCAGGATCCGTGGGCCGCTCAGGAAGAAGCAGATGTATTTTGACAAGGCTGCCACAGCTTCTGCAGCATCCTGAGTCAAAATAAGCCCTTCTCTTGGGCAGCCCCTGGGACGGGCTATTTCTGCACCACGTCCCTTTTTTCCACAGGGGGGCTGAGCCACGATGATTCCAGCTAAAAACAGAAGCTGCCTCAGCTGGAGCCCACGACATTCCCCTCAACGACAGAGACATCAGCACGCAGCCTGTTGCGAACTCGGGAAGCCTTTCTTGTGGACTCAAACTCAGATAATTTCGCCTGAGGGCATAGGCGGTCCACCCCAAGGAACACTCCGATAACCCTCCCATCCCAGCGGATTGCAAATCATAAAAATAAGTCCTTACACGTGTACAAAACCTTAGCGATGACAAAGTATTTCCTTGTCCCTACGGGAACTTGGGGAGGTGGCTGCTATTGTTCCCATTTTAAAGATGAGAAAACTGAGGCTCAGAGATGTGATCTGACCCTGGAGGGGATGGAGGAGAGAAGATTTGAGTCCAAGGCTGTCTTCAGACTCCCTAGGTGAAAAGAAAGAGCCTGCAAGAGAGGAACTGAGGTGAATGTGGCTGCGAGCAGAATTTCTAAATTTGAGCAGATCAGGATCAAAGGGCAGGAAGGCTCGCTGCCCGAGTCCCTGCTCCCTGTACCAGACACCATGCAAAGTCCCCTTGACACATAGCATCTCATTCTAATCTTCCAAACAGCCCTGGCAAGAGGACTCATTATCCCTGTTTTCTAGATGGGGAAACTAAGGATCAGAGAGACAAAGGTGCTGCTGGTGCAGCTGAGGCCAAGAAGAGCTCAGGTGGGAGGGGAAGTGAGGCTGGCCCCGGAGAGAGCAGGGTGGGCAGGCCAGGGGTCTGCCGGCATCTTCCACAGCACAGAAGCCCCAGTACCTCAGCGACTGACCGGAGGTGGTTTGACAGGTGCCACTTTCAATGGCAAGTCCAACACTGACAAACGTAGCCCTCTTTCCCAGTCCTTGTACAGCGCTTCAGGGGTACCCATGAGGAAGTCTCAGGCTGGTGCCAGGGCGCCCTTCCCCCCTCTCTAATATTAGCCTCCTCCCTTTCAACAGCCGGAGGGCTAGCCTCGGACTCAGGGCGGGAGCCAGGCCCCCAGGGCACTGAGCTGCACATCAGCCGCGTCTCCTTTCCACCACGTTTATGGGCATTGTCACCCTCCGTTCTAGCAAGTGACACTGGTTTTCCGGTGCGAAGCGGCAAGATGAGGTTTCCTTTTTAAGTAAACGCAATGAAGGGTTTTATTTTGCAAGTGAGTGAAATTAGAGGGCAATGTTAAGTAAATAGCAGAGGTGGTGTGTAGATGTGGCAAAAACGGCAGAGGAGCAACTTTGGTGCACGAAGCAGGCACCTGCGGGCTCCTGCCCTCTTGGCCAGGCCTGGCACCAGCCCCGCACCGCACCACCACGGTGAAACCTGGTGCCGACACCCCTCGTGTCGTCTCCTGCCGGACAGGCTGCGCCCCGCTGCCAGCAAGGGCCACCACAGGCTTGCTGACAAATGTCTGTCCACTGCCCCCTAAGATACGCTAGGGCAAAGGGGAACTGTCCCTCGAAGGTAAAACCATGAGTACAGAGACCTGCAAGAGGCAAGAGTACGAAGTGAGCAACTGCCTCCCCCAGCCCCTTCTCTGAGATCCAAGTTCAAACCTTGAGAAGACTAGAATGATAAGGCGGAAGTTCTGGAACCACATGGCCAGAGCTCAGATCCAGCGGCCTTGCACGTGCTGAGTGACCCTAAGCAAATGGTTGCCCTGCGCTCTCCAGTCTCCTCCTCTGCAGAACAGCATCAGCAAGGGCCCTCTCCCTCGGGTGGAAGCACGGCAGCGGCCTCGGCGCGTGGCCTCCACCACATACACGGTACCTGTTACTCTCTGTCAGGCACTGGCCAGACAGTCGCCAGGTGCTGTGTCAAGCCTCGCCTCAGTACCACGGTGGGCTCAGAGAGGTGCAGTGCCGGCCACAGGTCGCACAGCCAGGAAGTGCTAAAGCCAGGGTAGGAGCCCAGACTCCCCAGCTTCATGCCTGGTGCCCTTTCTCCAATACCCCTGCGCTCTCCCCTCCCCCCACCCTTGCTCCCTCACTCTGAGGGTTCCCCTCTCTCCTGACTGCTTGTCCCTCCTTGGACCCTCACAACGAAGATTCTCTTCCTTTCAGCAAAGCACAGCCAGGCCTCCACCAGCTGGGCCAACTTTTAGCTTCAGCCTTTATGCTATTCTTGCTGCATTCCAACCCAGCCTGGCAGTCCCCCATCTAAGTCACTGGAGAAACAAGTTCTCTTTTGATTGCATGAGGCAGACCCCTTTTTGAAGCAAAAGAAGCCACATAACCTCTCTGAGCCTTAGTTTGCCCATAAGTATAACGGGGTCATAACAGTACATTTGCGCACAGTTGAGATAAAGATTCAATAAGGTAATGCACGTAAAGCCCTCAGGGCCATGCCTGGCAGATGGTAAGTGCTCCTAATTAGTAATATTCCTTGTATCACTGTTGTTAGTATTAACTACTCTCAAGGGATGAGGGCTGGAGGCCGTGCCCCAGCCTCCAAGGAACTCACTGCCTAGTCGGGAAAACCATCTTTCCATATTTCCACGAAGATAAGGAAGCATCCAAGATCACAGGTACCCTACAACACAGCCGAGCACAAGCGAATTCTGCAGTGTCAGAATGACACAACAGTGCAGTCGAACAGGTGTACAATGATCCAGGGCCGCAGTGGGAGTGAGGAAACTGCACACTTCATTTATTCAGCAAACATTTACCAGGTGCCCACCACGGTCCAGGCACTGTGCCAGGCTTCGACGCTGCACCAATGGGCAAACAGACATCATCTTTGCCCCTGTGGGACTCCCACCCAGCGGAAGAGATAAACCCAGAACAAATCATTATTGAAGTTCAGTCGAGCTAAGAAGAAAAGTACCTTGTGCCATAAAAATGTCTACCAGGAAGCTTAGTCTGAGGGTGTAGCCAGGGAAGGCTTCCGAGGAAGAGGAGATTAAAGGGGATGAGAGCAGAAGCAGGGAGGAGAGCAGCTGGATGTGACCTGGAGAGGAGACATTACAAGAGGTACTCGGGGGGCGGGGGGTGGTAAAACCAGCCTCCTACCATGCAGCGGAGTGATCAAGCTGCAGTCTAGAGTCAAAATGCCTGCGGTCTAATCCTAGCTCTGTCATGTACTAGCTGCGACACCTTAACCAACATAAGTCTCTCTTAACCTCAGTTCCCTCATCTGCCTAATGGGCACCATATCAACTACCTCACTGGATTAAACGTAGTAACATACGTGGAATCTTTCACACGATGCCGGCCAACCCTATTTTAGGGTTGATAGAGGTGATAGAAAAAGCAATCAAAGTGCCTGAAGGGTAAAAAGGGGTTGTAAAAGTTAGTGTAACTAAAAAATTCAAGGGCAGATTCTGGATTTCAGGAAGAGCTTGATCCAGGAGTCATGCAATATTTTCAAGGCTCAGTCTCTTTCTGTCAGTTCTGTTTCTCTCTGGCTTGGCTTCCCCGTTACACAGGCTCCTTTCACACCGTGACCTTGCAGCTCCATGCTCACACTTTCTTAGTTCAATAACTCCAACAGGAGAAGAATTTTTCTAACATCTCCAGAACAATTTCCATGACTGAGTCTTACTGGACTGTCTCAAGTCACATGTCCATACAATACCTTCATCCTAGGCCTGGGTTATGCACCAGTTCCTACAGCTCAAATGAAAGAGGATTGGAGGACTCCATCCAAACCACATGGCCAGAGAAACAGGGAAGGGTGGATCGCCAAAGGAATATTAAGCTGCCATACAGAAGAGAGACCATAGGGCAAACTAAGACAGCCTATGTCCACCATAGCAAGTACGCAGAGACACAGGGTGACCACACCACAGCAGTCAGGGACACACTGAGAGTGCTGAATGACCACTTAGGGTCTCCTCACCACACTCCCAGCCAAGGAGTGAGCCGCATCTCCCATTCTGACCTCCTGATCCCTGAAGAGCAGAGAGGCAAGTGAAGACCCCAGGGCCAGACAGCCTGGATGCAAATCCTCAATGGCACCTTCTAGCTGTATGACCTTGGCAAGATACCTTGTCCTTTCTCTGCCTCCTTCCTCATCTGTGAAATGGGCATAATACTAATCCCTCATCTCATAAGGTTGTTGGGCAGCTTAAACAAGGTAGTATATACAGAGCACATAGCACAAAGTAGCTCGGTGAAGTGAGCTCCTGTTATTATCATCATTCCACAGGCTCTGGACATCAGGGGCCATGTTGATTCACCCCTCCCCACAGGTAAAGTTCCTTCTCATTCCTTCCAGAAGATCTACCAAAAGCCAGGAAAAGGCCACATTTGATCTCTCCCTTCTACTTGGTGAGATGAAATGTAAATATGAAAGTCTGGTTCAGCAGGATATCTAAGTAAGTGGGTCCTGCAATCTGGGGAAACCTTTAGGAGGAGGCATCAGAGATCCCTGGACAACTCAAGCCACATCCTCCCCGGGAACGGCCTCCCCCAGGTTACAGGCTCTGTGCGGGCCTGCTTCAGAAGCTGGCTTCTTCCCATGCCCTAACCAAGGAGTCCAGCAGCGACCTCTCTCTGTCACCTGCCTGATTCTGCAGGCATCCGAGTATATGGACCCCCAAAACATCTAGGAGGCAGAACGGATTAGGGAAGGAAAAGAGGAAAAGGAGAATGAGAGAAAGAAGAAAAGAAACTTTTTCATTAGGCACTGAAGTATGTTCCACACTCAGCCAGGCACCTGTGTAGAAGTCCTCATCTAATTTCCATCACAGAAGTGAGCTACTATCCCCTCCGCACTTCCGGTGAGGAAACTGAGGCTCAGAGAGGTGAAGTGACCTACCTAAGGTCACCCAGCTAGTGAACAAAGGCGCCCGCCTGCCCAAGGCCTTCAGATGCACGTTGCCGCCAGGCTCCACACTGAGCCAAGCAGGGAATCTCACAGCCCTGCAGCCCGAGTCCAAAGAGAAAGCAGGTTTCCAAGGAGAAGGAGGAGAGGTGTTGGGAACATGCAGTTATTTACAGGGTGCCGTGTGGGCTGCTGCGGGAGGAGGGAGCCACGTCCTGAGGTGAGCAGGGAGTGGGAGATGCTGGGTCCTCAGTTTCCTCATCTACAGAACCAGGATGATAACACCAGCCTCCGGGGAGATGGAGCCCAGGAAAGAAGATAGCGCATGCGCAGGGCCCGTGGCATCTGGAGCACAACAGGTTCTCAGGGTGGGAGGGAGTGGCTGCGCATGCGCAGGGCCCGTGGCATCTGGAGCACAACAGGTTCTCAGGGTGGGAGGGAGCGGCTGTAGTCTCCCTCAGGTGGGTCAACATGGGACCCCTGGGGCGGTGGGGCCCCAGCTTCCTTAGAATTGAGGGAGGGACCTGCTTGGGTCTTTGACAGAGGCTCTTAGTTCTCCAAAAATGGCAATTTGTTAAAGCAATTGTTGGGGTGCCTGGGGGGCTCAGTCAGTTAAGTGCCCAACTCTTGATCTCAGCTCAGGTCATGATCACAGGGTGGTGAGTTCAGGCCCCATGTTGGGCTCCAGTGTGGAGCCTACTTGAAAGGAAGGAAGGAAGGAAGGAAGGAAGGAAGGAAGGAAGGAAGGAAGGAAGGGAGGGAGGGAGGGAGGGAGGGAGGGAGGGAGGGAGGGAGGGAGAGAGAGAGAGAGAGAGGGAGAGAGAGAGAGAGAGAGAGAGAGAGAGAGAGAGAGAGAAAGAAAGAAAGAAAGAAAGAAAGAAAGAAAGAAGAAAGAAAGAAAGAAAAAGAAAAGAGAAAAGAGAAGGGAAAAGAAAAAAGAAAAAAAGGGAAAATTGTCTAGGCAAATGAGGTTAGAGGAAGAGGGCTTTGGACTGGAGATAGGAGAATTCAACCAGACACTGACTCGCTGCAGGTTGCAGCTGCTTCTTAAAACCTCACAATGGATGGTCCCCATTCCAGTTTGGTAACATCCAGTCCCCTCCCCCTGTCTGACAAGGACCCACAGAACCTGAACAGCCCACCTCTCTGTTCTCGGGTCCTACCACTACCACTCTCCCCCTCATTACCCACACTCCCCCACCGTGGGCTCCATTCTGTCCCAGGAACGGGCCAAGTTCTCACCCAGCTTGGGGGAGCCTCCTTGAGGCCCAACCTTCTGCCCCAGATCTTCACACAGGCCTCTTCCACTCTTTCATGTCAAGCTCAAACGTCATCTCCAGGAGGTTTTCCCAGACACCTGCTCCATCTTTCTTTCTCACATCACTCAGTTTTATTTCTTCAGAGCACTCACCACTCTCTGAATTATCTTTCTATTTATTTGTTCATCGCCTGTCCATTCCCACCAGAAACACCACGCAAGGCAGGAACCTCCTCTGTCTTGTTCACTCTGTCTTCCAGCACCGAGACATGCCCAGCCCAGAGCAGGTGCTCAGGGAACTGTGTTAAATGAGTGTATAGATTCTGTTCTGTCCAAGGCATGGCTGTGATGGTTAATTCTAGCTGCCATTTCCTGCAAGCCTCCCATGTGCCAGGGCCTGTGTATGCACTATCTAAGCCCTGTGGGGTGCCTGCCACGGAAGTGCAATATCCTTTTGCAAATGAGGAAACGTAGGCCCAGAGAGGGAGGCTGGCTTGCCCAAAGTCACACAGTAAAAATCCAGCCAAGTCAGTGCAAGAGCTCCTTGCATTCTGCCATGCCCCGAGAGAGGAGCTTTGAAGAGCACGGTGCCACAGGAGGTGTGGGAACTCATTTGGAAAGAACGCAGCGGGCCCCCAGAGCACACCATGCCGATGACTGGGAGATGTCTGCCTGTGCTGGAGATGGCCAGGGCACACCCACACCTGTCTTAACTTGCTCCCTGAGCACAAGCTGCTCCACACCTGCCTAGCCCCTTGCAATCAGCTGGATCAAGGCACTAGATCTGGCCAATGAATGGTGAGCAGAAGTGTCAATATTGGTGAGAATCCTGGCAGGAAACATGGAACATTCCACGTGGGCCATTTGAGCAGAGCTTCATGAAGGGGTGGGCAGAACAGGCAGAGTTCACAAAGGATAGTACAGTTCCCCAGGGCCAGCACCAGTGCAGACCCATTACCACCTCTAAGCCTGTAGGACAAGGAGGGAGTGGTTGCCAAGCCTGCAGAGGGGACATGTGTAGGAAGGACCGCTGCCAGGAGCAGTGGCCTTCGGCCGAGGAACACTCTGATCTTGTCCTCCTGCCTCCAAATCCTGCCAGGACCTCCCACTGATAGAACTCAACCAGAAGCCAACCAGAGGACAAAGGGAACCTGTTGACTGGTCCGTACAGGCCAGCCTCCGGGGCACAGACACGGTAGGGGGAATGGATCTGGAGGGGTCAAACAGAAGCGAGCCTGCAAGATCACCTCCCAGCTGGGGTGGCGGGGAACTCCGTGACACTCCAGCTGTCTCTTCCTACCACAGTGATCCTAGAATCTCCATGTGGAGATGGTGGCATCCCAAGAGAGCACAGAACCTCCTCCCTCCAACCTCAGCCCAGCAGAGTCTGACCATAACAGTGAGAAACAAAACAACGAGTTAAGGAGAGGCCATTGCAAAGAGAGAGGAATCTTTTGGGAAATGTTTAAAAACTGATGACTCAGAATCAGAAAGCCTGCCTGCAGCCGTGGAGCCTTGAATTGATGCGGTCCAAAGACACCCCGAAAGTCACCTTGAGATGGACTGCAGGGCCTAGGATCAGAGGTCTTTCAACTCCACCCAATGGAAAGCAGGTCAGATAAAGGACCAGTGAGAGGCTTGGTGATCGCAGCTCTGGGAGACTGCTCCGAGATGAAAAAAAGATATCCGGAACATCTGAGAGCCTCAGCCTCCGCCGCGACTGAGGAGGACCTCAGGGCAGTTCCTGTTCCCAAACTGTCTTTTGGAAGTAGGGGCGCCAAAGTCACTGCTCTGGCGGGCAAATGTTCCAACTCCAATTGACAAACAAGATGCAGACAAATTGCCAGGAACGGATGGCACCCGCCCAAGAACGCTGATGCCACTCAAGGGTGAAACTGCAGAACTGCTGGCAAAAAAAAAAAAAAGAAAAAAAGCGTGCATTTTTGAGGGGCTATGGATACATGAACTGGGATCTGTGGATATGAAATTTGAGCTTTGGCAAAGCTTCGAGTAGGGACCCACAGTGTGAGCCCCTTCTCCCCCTTAAATCAGCAGCACCATGGGACTATGCTGTCCAAGTGAGGACGAGGCTTTGAGACAGAGAACCGGGACCAGGGTGATCAGCTCCTTCTTGGAACATGAGAATATTAAATGCAGGGTCCTTCCAGAGTCAGGTCCTGCTTGTTCAGAAGTTTTCTGTAGGAAGGGACACACAGCTCCAACGTTACAGACTCTAGCAGGTTTCTCCTAGGTGGCGGCAGAGACAGAAACCTCATTCAAAACAACTTAAGTAGAAAGGCAACCTTTATTGATCACGCAATGGAAAAGCACAGGAGCAGATGATGCTTAAAGGCACATCAGGAACTGGGCACTCACACGCTGTCATCAGAAATCGGTCTCCCCCCCCCTCCCCTTGGCTCCGCTTGTCTGTGTTGGCGTCACCCTCTGGCAGGCTGTCCCTGGGTGATGGCAACACAGCCCAGCTGCTCAGGCCCACATTCTGCCAGCTCTGCAAATCCCGTAGAAATAGAAAGTGTCTTTCCCACTGGTCCTAGCTAAAATCCCAGGGCTGGCTCTCATTGGCTTAGATGTGTCATTGCCATCCCTGAGTCAAGCACTGTGGCCACAGCTAATACTGTTCTAATCGGCTGTTATAAGTCTAACGCTCATCCATGGAAGTGGGCCATGGAGTTAGCTCCACCCAGACCATAAAGCCTAAGAGTAGGGGAGGACAAGGACTTCAAAGAGATAGCAAATGGGCCAAAAATGTATGTCAACACAGCAAATTAAACCAAAAACACCCCAATGACAAAATGCCACAGTGATGAGGCCAAAGCACAGAAGAAAATCATGGGGCTAAGTGTATGGACTAAGAATGCAAAAAAGGGGGGGGGGGGACAAGTACAAGATTTAAACAAGGATGCCAGAATTACTATGTGGTCTACAGCCCAATAAGGGGACTGAGTCTGCCCCTGAGAAGGGGACCTCAAGACTGATGGGCAGGACAAGCCATTTCAAGCGCAAGCAAGTAGGGCCATGCCAAGCACAAATTTCACCTCTGGTGAGATCTGTGGAGCGTTCACAATAGAGAAGACTTTGGGTGTGATGTTGGTGACTCGGGGATGAGCAAGACACGATCCTTGCCCTCAAACAGCTTACGATCCAGTGTGAGGAGACAACCAAGGATGTGCACATTAATAGAGGAATGAAATGAACATCAGAGGTGCTGAGTGCTCTGTAGCAAAGAGCGCTACATGGGAGAGCAGTCGTGGTAAACAGGCTGCCGAGGAGGCAGAAGTCAGATCCAGGGGAGCCCTCGAGGCTCTGGACTTGTTGCCGTAGGCAATGGTGAGTCATCGAGAGCTTTTGAGCATGGGAGTGACACAAGCAAGAGGAAGCTTCATCGTCTTAATGGAGCCAGATAAAGCCCAGAAGAGAGTCACAGGGATGATCAAAGGACTGGCAACAGGCCTGTGGAGGAGACAGATGAGTGAGGACTGGAACGATGAGGGCCGGTGGGAGCTTTGATCAAAGTCGGGCAGAGGAGCATGCTGCCCGATGCTGGGCCCGCAGGACTGGAGCCGCACCGTGAAGTCCGAGAGAACGTGGCTCTTGTTCAACTCCCGTCAGGAAAGGTGAGTGTTGTACACATTAAAAAAATGTCATTTATATAACTATACCCCAACAGGGGGTGTAGGCTGCAAAAGGGGAATAAATGACTATCAAAGAGGTTCTGATAGAGTCCGGAGTTACTGGTAGAGTCATAAAGAAAGGCTGAGGGGCACCAGGGGTATCCAGGGATGTTCCTTATGCATTCATTAAATGGTCACTTTCTGACGGCCTGCTTTGAGCCTGGCCCTCCTCGAGGCTCCAGGCCCAGAGACAGGAAGCAGGCATCCCCTTGTCTTATTATGTCACAGGCCTACCACTCTCTGAAATGACCCAGACCCCGTGCGGTTTCCTCAATCAGCGTCTGCTCCCCCTGCCAGACAAGAGAGGGAAATTTGTGTATTTTTTCACTGTTGTATCCCCAGCACCTAGAGGGGTCTCTGGCATGTAGTAGGTGCTCACTACATATCTGCTGAGTGAATGCACCCCTCGTCCTCAAGGAGTCTCCATCCTCAAAGAGTTCATAATCTAGGGAGGAAGTAAGACAAGGAAACCAACCTTAAGTGTCAAGCTGAGTTCCGTTGGGGCTACAAGGTAAAGGTCCACGTGGGAG
The DNA here is from genome assembly GCF_024610735.1 of Ursus americanus. Taxonomy (NCBI): domain Eukaryota; kingdom Metazoa; phylum Chordata; class Mammalia; order Carnivora; family Ursidae; genus Ursus; species Ursus americanus. The sequence continues at coordinate 3,238,700 of NC_142141.1, read as the reverse complement.
CACACAGGAAACCTCTGTTTCAATCCTGCATCCCAGGAGGGATTTCTTAATGTTTTAGCTGAGCCAAGACGGTCAACACAGAGGCTTACCAAGTGAACAGAGCAGACAAGGCCATTCCTCCAGGAGCAAGCAGCGTGGGCAAACGCTCAGAAACACCAGGTGACAGCATGTCCAGGAGCAACGTGGAACACAGGTGGCTGGAGACAGAGAGAGGTCTGGGTCGGATCATGGAGGACCTTAAAAGCCAACTTAAAGGATTTGAACTTTCTCCTGAAGGCAACGGGAAGACATCAAAAGATTTTTGCATCAAAAAGAGTTAAGATCTTTTTGGTTGCATGTAAAGAAAAAAACAAAGTAGCTTTAACAAGAACAAAGAGGAAGCGGTAGTTATTGGCTAATAAAAATGACAAGACCTAGGAGAGCGGCAGGCACAGCTTGATCCGAGGTGTAAACTATGTCACCAGGCTCAGGTTCCCTGCTCTCCTTTTCTGGACTCTGCTGGCTCTAAGCTGGTCCCCATTCTGAGGCTCCATATGGTGGCTCCTGAGAACCTCAGTTCACATTACAGTGGACCTCAAAGGACAGTCCATTTCCCTTAGCTCAAGCAAAGTCCCAGAATTGAGTCCCTCTGGCCCTGACTGATCTGACTTTGGTCCTGCGCCTATTGCTAAACTGATTTGGGGGATCAGGGAGACCATCTGTGCTGATTGGCTCAGTCCAGGTCATGTGATCCGCCCATGGGTTCAAATGAAATACACACCTTGGCTCTTCCAAAGCTGGTGCCACATGAGGGAGGAGTGGGTGCTAGGTGGCAAAATAAGCTGTGACCATCATGTGTTTTAAGAATGGGAATAACAGGGTCAGACCCATGTTTTAGACAGCTATGGCTCTCCTCCAGATCTGGAAGCCAATCAGAAAGTCAGTCTGAAGGCTGGAGCAGGGGCAGGAGCAGTGGTTACATGGCCAGTATTAAGAGCTAGACTGCGCCAACCTGAGCAGAAGTGAGCAAAGGGCTGCCACAGAAGGAGATTTCTTATATAAATCCACAGAGCATAATTTCAGGGTCCTGAGCTATACAGCCCCCATCACTTTTGATCACCTTCAGACCTGGAACACTCAGTGCCATTAAGGACCAGCCTGTGCTAAGGTCCCCAGATAGGTGTCCTAGCAGGGTCATCCAAACTCTGGGACCAGTTGCCCGGAAGCTGCAGACCCAGGCTCATCTTCCAGAAACCCATTTAATCTCCCTCTGGAAACGTGTCCAGCTGCAGAGACATACCAAGCTCAAATGCTGATGCCACTACTTCTCGGCTGTGTTACCCTGAACAAAGTGCTTAGCCTCTCTGAGTCTGAATATCTCGATATGAATATGAAGTGGAGGTGATGACATTTAAGGTAATGGAGGCTCTGGTGTGGGGATTAAATCAGATAAAGATTATGAATCACCTACTGCGGTGAGAGGCTTGGTGAATGAAAATTTCTTTCTTTTAAGCCCTTTCCACTTTTCCCTGGCTTCATCTGCCCAAGACCTCTCCAACCCTTTGTTTGTTTGGCAAATAAAAGGTGGTTTGGTTTTATTTTGTTTTCCTGCCAGAAAGAAACAACTGGAGGTTGAGTGGCACAGAACAGCCGTTGTTAGATTTGTGGGTGGAAAATTCCTCCCGTTCTTAGGCCTGAAGTCTAAGCCCCCTCTGGACTTCCTTCAGGAGGTTCCCATTTGGGAACACCATATCCCGGTCCCTTGTGTGCCGCACAGGAGGGGAAGAACCCCAGAGAAGGGGTGAAGAGGTAGAAGAAACATCTCCCCTATTTTCCTCTAAGCTTCAAATTCTGTTCTTTCTCATTTCAACTTAAACTCAAGGAAATCGTGAGGCAGAGTTCTCTGACCAAGATCAGAAAAGGGAGGTTTTATTGAATGGTCCCACTGCCCCAAACGTCGAGGAAACCCCCACCTTGCTCAGGTGTTGGAGGGAAACACAGTCGATGCTTGCTGAGGCTTGGCTACTGTTTCCTAATCAGTGTCATTATGTGACCTTCACAATCACCATGGGAGAACGGGGTCATCCCACCACTTTCACTGAGGAGGAAACTGAGTCTCAAAGAAAAATCATACCATCTGGCTTGGGGCATGGGGGCAAGGCAGAAGGCTGCTGAGCTTGAACCCCATCGCTATGTGGCTGGAGCCCGAGATGACTTGGCCACCCGGGAGGCAGCCACCTTGTCCTTTCCCTGCTTTGGGCTTCCAGTCCCATCTGGCTTGCAGGCTGTGTGTATTTCATTCTGCACCCCAGAGCTGCCTCTTCACTAAGACAGCACTTAGCATGTAGTATTATCGTCAACTGTTTGCAGCCATGTCTCCCCCGCCTGCTTCTGAGCGCTTCACATCGGAGGCTCCACTCTCAAAGGATCTTGAGTGCGTGAACCGGTCCGTGCGCTATCCCTCTATGGAGTATACGCATCTCTCACTGTAGCCGAAGAGAAACTCTGAAACTTCCTAGACATCTTTGTCCGCCTAGGAGAGTGCCTGGCGTGGCACAGGCCCTCCACACATGTCTGATGAATGACTGAAAAATACCTGCCCGGCAGGACTGTCGCACAGCTGAGAAGGCTGACATCGTAACATCCCTACAACAATGCTTGGCATGCCGCACATGTTTTAAGAAGTGTGGAGCTAAATGCTGAGTTGTGACTAAGAAGGAATACTTACCTGAGTTAGGAGTTTCCTGAACCAGCTGTGGCATTTAAAAAAAGGCCCCTCCCTTTTCTGGGCCCCTGTTTCCCCACTTGTAAGTTAGGAACACTGGGTTAGATGACCAGAAAGTTACCCTTTCATTGCTGATTTCTTATGCATGTTTCATCTCCTCCCTTCACTCCACTCCCCTCCAAATACACACACACACACACACACACACACACACACACACACACACGCCCATCAGTCTCCAAAACAGCATTCTGCTATCCCTCAGTGTTCTCTCTCTCTTTCATTTCCTTGACCAGAAGCTCCATAAGCTTATTAACCTCTGTTGTCTTGTCCACGTTCCTCAAATATGAAACAGCAATAATGTCCCCTCACATTCATTTTATCGAAGAGCAAGATCTGTTTTGTGGGCCAGGGTGTGCTGGTCCTAAATGGAAAGCAGAAGTCATTTCCAACTCACTCGCTCCATAATGCAGGGGTTCTGCCAGCTGCCTTTGCACCAAGATGGAAAGAACATTTATCTTCACAAATGTAGGCGACACCGTGGAGGCAGCCCTGCAAGGGACAGGGGAAAAAGCCTTCCATTCCAAAAGGAGTGATGAGGCTGAAAAGAAAAGTTCCTCCTAGAACAGGAACAAAATCGCACTCCAGGGTCACTTCCAACTCCCTAATTCTAAGCGTTAAGATTCATGGAATTTAAGATCCTAGAGTTGTGAGTGAATGTGTGTAATTAGTTGAATCTAAGCTTCTGTGAATCCTAAAATATTCTATGATTTCATGATTCAGTAGTTTTTTTCTATAAGACCACAGCCCAGAATCACATGAGTCTCAGATTTTAGTGGCCCGAGGTAAGGGTTTTTCAACTAGCTGGCATCTCCAAACCAGTGGGGGGCTTGATACTGATGCAAATTCCTGGGATCCCATTGCAGAGATTTTGGTTCAGTCCACATGGGAAGAGGTCCCAAAATCTTTTTTAACAAGTCTCCCACCCTGGAGGCTCTGAGGAAGAGTGGGCCACTCTTGCACATAGTGTTTAGAGAACCTGTCCTTCTAGATTCTGTGATTCTAAATGTTATCCTAAAAAGGCCTTTGCTTATGATTCCTGTATGCTGGAACCCTGTTATTCTGTTTCCATGTGCCTAAGAAGAAGATTCTAAGATGTAGAAACTATCTTTCTGAGCCTGGGCTTCACATGGGGGAGGGGAAAGGGGACCAAGTGTCACAAGCATGGAGGGACATTCTGGAAGGGGGTCCTCCTGAGGACATGGAGGGAACTCGGATGCTCCACCTAGTGCCTGAGCTGGTCCAGGGCTAGGACTCAGATAAGGAGGCTGGCGGGGTTCCCTGTCTGGCTCTGGGTTGACACGAGCATCTAGGGTTATCAGGAAGAACTCCTGATGGAAAGGGTGGTCCAACCACATCCTGGAGAGTTGGAAGGGCTTAGATTGGAGGAGGGGAGGCAGAAGTCCCAGCAGAGAGCTTGAGAAACAACCAGGCAAGGGAGGAAGGATTTATCACCAAAACATCCTCCCTATGCCGGATGGTAGGGGAACTACAGACTGGTGTGGCAGACATGAAAATGTAAGGTTTCAGGAAAGCTCAAGATGAGAGTGAGCTAACTGTGTGGGGATATCCCAGGGTACGCCGTGTGGGCTGAAAGAGGACTGCTTTGACATGCTAATGAGTGCCTGGATCTGGGAGGGTGGGGATGGGATGAAGGCTGGCAGAGGACTTCTGAGGAGCTGGTAGGAGGACGATGGGCTGGGGAGGGGCTCTGAGTTGGGGGCAGGGCTCTGGGATAGAGAGGGGCTTCTCAGGGGGATTCCCACACACACAGACACACTCTGTGCAACACCAATGAGTCAGGGTTCAGATGGGGAGCCAGGAACCCTCTTTCTGCGAAACAAAGTGGATAACGGAGAGTCCAAAGGTTTATACAGCTTCCCAGGTGGAGCAGGAGCTAGCAGTTTGGATTGCCCAGGGCCTCTCTGGTGGGGAAAAAAATGGAAAAGGAGGAATCAATCACACTCAGTGACACATTTATGACTGCACAGTGGTGATGACACACTCCTGGCTGCACATACACATTCCTTCTGTCCCTACAATGACAGTGACACATGTGCCAGTCCACTGTGACACACTTACACCTGCCCCCTTGCCACCGATGATGGCTGCATTTCATACTGATGGTAACACCCTATCCGCGGTGTCATCTCTCATTGACAATGACACTTAGACCATTACACAGAATTGGTGACATGTCCCAAGCCTTTGCAGCTGCCACAGTAAATGGCACCCTCTGTGCTTGTACCCTGCATAACCTGCCTAGCTGCAGGTGGTAACTTTGCCTTACATCCAATCCCATCCCACAAGGCCATTAACATATTCCACTGTAACAACAGCTCACTTGACTTTACACCTGGTGATACACTCACACCGGAGACCCTCCACAACAGGAGGGAGACACCACCACATGCTGTGAATCATGCGGCAACAGACCTCCACCTGCGCTACTGGCACCTGTGTCCCTCCACATGGATGCTTCCCTGCCGCTCGCATGGCCCCACACTGGCGGGCACATGCACATAGGCACCACTGCACACCAATGGATTTACCTTCACATTGCCACTCCACACTGAAGGAGACAGACTGGGCCCCTGGCCTCACATCCAGACCATGGCACCCTAGCCATTATCAGTGGCAAGAAGGGAGGTGCTCATCAGATGAGCAAGGTGGCCTGGAGCCCTTCCCTGTGCATCACCCCCACAGTTCTGTTTCTGCCTCTGGCACACGGGCCACCCCCTCAAACTAGGACCAACTCTGCCCCTCCAGGCTCGAGTTAGAATGGCAGGTTGTGGAATCAGCGACTGGAGCTTTCAGATGCCTCCCTGCACCCACCAGCTCAACTCCCAGCTGAGGCCAGCCCAGCCAGCAAGCTCTTCCTCACATCCCGCATTGCGTCCAGAGTGCCCTCTGCACCGAGGCAACTGCAGGGAAGGCAGGGGCTGACCTTTGGACAAACGCCATTCTCACTGATCACCGCATTCAGGGGCTGTGACAGTTGTCATTCTTCACACACTGTTCCTCGATCCTCACACAAAGTACTGACATTAGCTCTCTTGATTGGTTTCCTAGTGAATATTCAAGGCATGTATGTATAATTTTAAAAATCTGTTCAAATCTGGCCCCCTGCCCCAGACCACAGGGCTTATAAATAGAAGTGGAGACTCAGCATGAGCCAGGGTAAGACACCTTTAGCAGAGCCACATCCATATTTTACCAGGTGACTCTTAGAAGCTGTCTACAGAGCAGGCTCAGCAAGGACCTGAGGCTGGCTGGGGGAGGGGGGACTCACAGCGGGCTGGATTAGAGATGCAGGAGATGAAGGAGATGCTGACAACCCACATGACATGAGGACCCCAATCTGGGTATGAATTCAAGGCAGGTTCTTTTTTTTTTTTTTTTTTTAAGTGAGAAACTGGAGAACAGGGAAGATGATAAATGTCAATGTAAAAAAAAAAATCTGCAGAGCAAAAGTTACATTTCCATAGGCTGTGGGATGTGTCAGAAGAGAAGCAGCCCAGGGGGGTGAAAGGACCCCAGAGCTCAACGTCAGGCAGGCCTGGGCTGGAATTCTGGCTATGCCAAAGACTCACTGTATCTCCCAGGGGATTGACTTCCCCACCTTGGAAAGAGGTTTGTGTGAACTAAAGGAGAGAATGTAATTTATGCAAAGCACCAAACTAAGCACCTGAGACATAATGGGGGCCTGATGGTTGCTATGATTAGTAGTATTATAATCATTAGGAAATGGCTAAAATATTTAGTGACTTTTCTACATGGACAGTATTTAGGAACCATGTCTAGGCTGGCAAGAGTGAACAGGGAGCAAGTACTCAGCTCTCCACCATCTTTCTTCAACAGAAAGCATCAGTGGCTACAGTGCCCTGATTTACCCCTAATCAGTCAACGGGATGAAGCCAACAAAGCTTGACTGAGCTGTCCTTTTATTCACCAATAAGATTTTCTGCAGCTAGACATGATTCATGTCAGCTCATATAATTTTTTATAGACTCACAGAAGCTTGAGTTCAAAGGGGGCATTAGCTGTCACCTGCCATCCAACTGTCATTTTCCAGGGAATGGGGAACTCACTACCTAATATGAGGCAGTCCATTCTATGGCTGGACAGCTCCAATTGATAGAAGATTCTTCCTCGTGGAGCTTCTGTCGGCCTCCCTTTACCTTTCCCCCATTGCCCTAATTCTGTCTTCAGGGCTGATAAAAAAAACAATAGAACTCCTCTTTCCTTGCAGTGGTCATTCATTCATGCAACAAGCATTTCCTTAGCACCGACTCTGCCAGACACCATGCTAAGTGCTAGAATTACAAACTGAGCAAGCCTTGCCCTTCAGCATCTTCTCCTCCAGGTGAAACATCTTCAAATCCTTCAACTCTCCCTCATTTGATCTGATTTCCAGGCACCCACCACCAACCCACCCTTTCTCTTCTAAACATACACAGGCTTATTAAATCCATCTTAAAGTACAGTGTCCAGAACTGAACTCCATATTTTTCTGAAGGATAGTTGGATTTTTAGCCCAGCTTGGATAATGTTCATGTTAAAGATAATGCCCGTTGTGGAAAAACCCCAACTGTAGCTAGAGTGCTGCCAGCCGGGTCCCATTCACTGAGCTGCTGTTCTAGAGGAACAGTGAGAAAGGAGGGGGAAGGGGAGAGAGGAGGCCTGTGAGTCTTGAAATGGCATGATGTCAGATCTCCCTGCCCAGAACTCCCCTCAGGCATTAGTGGCAAGTCTAAGTCATTCTAATCAAACAGCCTCCCCTCTGCCCCTCCTCCATTAGTGTCTGCCTCAGGAAAGGAAGAAAAATTAAAAATAAGCATGCTGATGGCCCAACACAGTGTTAAACAGAACTCAGCCATAAAGAAAGGGCCTTCCCTATACCAAGCCATAGCCTGTAAGGGGAGAACAGAGATGGGTCGCAGAAGAGGGACTCTGTAGGCAAGGACAGTGGTTCTGCCAATGGCCTCTGACCTGTGGAGGTCCCTTGCTTTGAGGTCTCTGCTCTGAACTTGTGCAAAGGAACAGTCCCCTCCTTTTGGAACAAAATCATACCTCCTTCCTCTCCCAGTCCTGTCCTTCTGCAGCTCTTGCTGCTCCCTCCTTGGAAGGAAGCCATCCCCTTACAGAAGCAGAAGTCATCTTCCCTCTGACATAACCCTGATTGATGCATAAACTCCTGCAAATCTTCAAAGACCTGATGAAAGGCCCCTCCTCTCCTAAGCCATTTTCTTACACATTGGGCTGGATTAAAGAAAGCATTGTAGAGCCAAAAGACAGCAGGCAGAATGAAGAGCCTCATTAGGAGACAGTAATAAAATGAGAAATGAGTGTGAGAGGGGGAGGAAAGTCCCAGGGGTGGGGGCAGATGTTGCCCTGCCTCTTGGAGGTCCCTTTTCTTCCCTGGGCATACAAGAGAAAGAAATAGTCTTCTAGAATAAAGTTTGCCAAACAATCCCTTATTCTTCACAGGATATCAGATCTACAAGGGATTGGCAAGTGAATTTTACACTGAATTTTGCAGCAGTCTTCTTCCTCTGGGTCCACATGAAGGATTCCTTACCCCCTGTTGGGGCCTTACCCACATGATCCATCAGTGTTTCTTAAGTATTCCTGTGCCAGGACATGATGCTGAGGGACTGTAAAGATGATCTGATGGTGGCCCTGTCCTACAGGAGCTCACAGGCAAGAGACAAGCAAATAGAGGAACAAGAGCCTCTGAAACAGGGGTGTGTCTAGGGGGTGGCAGAAATCCTGAGAAGAGTGTGACCAGTTCTTCCTGGAGGAATCAGAAGGGCTTTCCTGGGCAGGTATTCTTTGAGTTTTGCTTTAAAGAACCTTCCATCCTCCCCTCAGTGCACTGAGGCAACAAGCTTGTGGTCTTAAGAGCTCTGGCCAGGACAGGTGGCTGCAGGGGAAATTGGTGGGGGGGGGGTCTGGGGGCGAGGGGACAGCGAAAGGTGGAGGGGGAAAGGGACTGGAGAGAGAAAAGAGGGGAGAAGGAGGAAGAATGGGAAAGGAAGAGGAAGAGGGAGGAGGAAGAGAGAGGAGAGAGGGAGGAGATGGGGGGAGAGGAAAAGAAGAGGGAGAAGGAGAGGGAGATGCAGAGGGAGAGGGGGAGCGAGAGAGAGAGGGAGGGAGAGAGAGAGAGAGAGAGAGAGAGAGAGAGAGAGAGAGATTTGAATTTCCCATCTGGAAGGGGAGCTGTAGCACGTCAGGGCCTGGCTGAGGGGCGTGATTGGAGGGCGCCTCCGGCAGCCGCCCGCGGCAGCAGCAGCGGCCCCAGCTCTCCTGGTGGAGTTGCACGAGGCGGCGGCGGGAGCTGGAATAGCAGAAGGAACCGCCTCGCTGAGTACGCGGAGCCCTGCAGTGGCTCAGACGGTTTCGTGGACCGCCAGGTCGGTGCTGACCACGGGCCGGGAGGGCGGAGCCGGGCTGTGGGCAACAGGGTCCCGGCTCTCGCTGTGAGGCTGCAGGGCAGCCTGGGAGGCTGGGGAGTACGGCTTTCTAGGGGACAGCTCCCCAAGACTGGCCGGCAGCCGGAAAGGGCGGCTGCGCGGCAGCAGCGGGGACCTTCCTCGGCGCGCTCGCCGTGGTACTGAAAGGACAGCTCCCCGCGAGGGTGAAGGGAGCAGGCGGAGGGAAGGGAGTGAAGCCTGAGCAAACTGGGGAGTGGGCCCCTGACCTGGAGACCTCCGGGCAGAAGCCCGAAACAGTCCGGCTCCTGGGGAGCCAGGACCGCCCTCGAGGGCGTCGGGAGACTCAAGTCTGAACCTAGAGAACAACTTCGAGCTGACGGGGTTAGGGATGGGGGGACGTCGATCTAAGCTACTTCAGGCTGTGGTTAACCTAGAACCCTCCAGAGCCCCCTTCGTCCGGGAGGAGGGAGCCTCCCCCGAAGGGGTTTCGGCTCCCGGAGTGAGTCAGAGGGCGCCGGGAGGGGGGAGGACAGGCCGAAGGTGGAGGGGAGAAAAGCCTAAAACGTCGATTGGAGGTGAGGGGCCAAGGGGACTATTTGCCCTCGCAGGAGGAGAAGCCGAGGTTTGGCCAGCGCACGTTCTCTGCCTAGGGTCGTTAGTTACCGTCCCATCTAAGGCCCTCGCGGGCCCCACTCTGCCCCCTCCCCCATCAAAGTTTGATACCTGGCTGGGTCTTGGGATTGGAGCTTTGTGCGTTGGGGGAGGGGCGCTCTCAGTGGCTAACCGGGAGCTCCAGGGCAGAGCTGCTGGCTGTGCTGGTCTCCGCAGGGGACCGGGAGAGGGGCGCCTGGATTCTTATCCTCTTCTGCAGGGGGACAGAGAAGCCCCCGCCACTTCCGCTTTTCTGAGGGAGCCGGTTCCCTACCCCCTCCCATCCTCCACTGCCCCTTCCCCTCCCCCAGTGCTTCTCCTTTCCAGGAGCGTAGAGTGGGTGTGGGGTGGGGGATAAAGGGACATCCCCCTTCTCTGCCACCGCCATTAGCGTTAGGGTCCCCTGTGAAAAGCAAATTAGTATTGGATTGAGTTGCGGTGAATACAGCCTGGACTTAAGCCATAAGAACAGAAAAACAGTCACAAGGACAAACACTGCAGGTGCCCGAATCTGCTTGTCGGATGGTGGGGCCCAGTCTCGAAAACGCTTGGGGCTCAGAAGGCCAAGCCTGTGGAGGTACCTCTGCTGCCTTCGGGCTGGGACAGGCTGGAGGAAGTCGGGAGGGAAAGCTGAAAATGTGTCCTAGGTCCTGGATGCGCTAAAGGCACGGAAATGTGCTGCAGCAGCACCCCTCCCTCTCCCCCTTTTTGTCTCCCCTCCCCCAGCCCAGCATCACAACCACCACCACCACCACCACCCCACAACCACCACCACCCTTCCCGCGCAGGGATAGACCAAGGTTTCCCGCAGAACCGCTGAAGAGCGCCTCCTGGCGGTCTGGCCAAAATCCTCAACTGCATGCAACCTGCCCGACCTCAGCACTCCTACAGGCATATGGCAAAATATCTACACACACGCCTGCACACACGCTCACGCAGACTCACACGATACCTAAGTTCAGAGTCAGACACGCAGGATCATACTCTGAATGCGTATACTCACATACTCACTGACACACATTAAATTCAATCCAGCAAATATGCCATGGGGCTCTACCATGAACCAGGAGATGTTATGGACTCTGGGATAAGGGAAATGAGCAAGATATAGGCCCTGCCCTGAAAGGAACTCAGAGTGAAGGGAAAGACACATAGCTGGACAGAGCGCATGAGCTGGAGGCAAGCAAGGCTGCCCTAGAAAGTACCGTGGATCTCAGAAGAGGAAGACACCATCACATCCACCTAAGAGATACAGGGTATTTCATAGAGGGAGCAATGTTTGAAAGGGAGCTTTGAAAATTAATATTGCTGCTGCTGCTGCTAACAGTGATGATGACAGCTAATATGTACTGAGCACCTACTATGTGCCAAACACTAGGCTAAGCACTTCATTTGCATTATCTCGTTTAATGCTCACAACGTGCCTTGAGCATGGGTGTTATTGTCTCCATTTTACAGATGAGAAAAGATTAAGCCACTTGCTCAGGGTCACTTAGTAAGTAGTGAAGCTAGGATCTGAACTGGCAGAGAGGAGGTTAAGAGGCTCCCAGGCTGTAAAAACAGCACAAACAAATGCCTAGTGGATGTTGAATAGAATATGTGTTGGGGTATAGATGAAGCAGAGGCACATGTGAGGGATGGGAAAGAAATGGCAAGGCAGGCAGGTGCTAGACTGTGCAGGACTTGAAGGTCAGCACAAGGACTGTGGTCAGTTTAACAAGGCCATGGGGAGCCATTGCAGAGTGTGTTTGATGAGCAGATCTGCCCTTTATGAAGATTAATTGGACAGCCACGTAGAGGATGGATGAGAACTGAGGGAGGGACAGACGTAGAGGTTATACACAAATCCAGAACCTCGAGGCCCTGAACCAAGACATTAGCAGCTGTAGAAGAAGAGGGTGTGGAGGCAGGATGCATCATGAAGCTACAGTCTCCGGACTTCTCTCTCAGTACCCCATTCCAGTTTTAACTCACCAATTCCTCGTGTGGTCTTTTGTCCAGTGTCTATCTCCCCACCTAACTGAATGCTCTGAGAGCAAATGTGACTCCCTTGTTTCCTGCCACAGCCCAGCATCCAGAACAGTACCTGTCAGAGTAGATGCTCAAAGAATATTGGTAGTGTGAGTGAGTAAGTGAGTGAATGAATAAAGAAATCACTGACTCCAGAGTTTTCAGCTCAGGCAGTCGGAACAAGGCACACTAGAAGAAAAGATGGTTGGGTGAGGGAAACAAGGATGAGATTGATCTTCGGACAGATTGAATCTGAGATTATCCATGTGACAATATCCAGCAGAAAACTAAATGTGCAAGTTGGGGGGGGGGGTGTCTGTGAATAAAGGGCATAAATCAATAGCATTAGGTGATAGTCCCAAGGGAGACAGTGGGGGAAGGAAGGACAGCAGGAGGGGAAGAGGGAGAGAGATTGCTTGGGGGAACATCTCCATTTTAAAGGAAAGAAGTCAGCAAAGGAGAGAGAAGACTTGTCTGAGAAGGAGTCTGAAGACCACAGGAGTGCTCTGTCATAGAATTCAGGAGATCCAAGAAGAGGGCTGAAAAATAGAGGGATGGGGAGAGAATAGGAGTCATCGTTGACATCTGATGCCACAGAGGGATGGGAGAGCTGGAAAGCTGTGAAAACACTCCAGGGTCTGGCATCCGGGAGGCCTCTGGTGACTCTGACGAGGGCAATTCCGGTGGTAGTGCAGAAGCAGCACATCTCTGATCTCACAGAGCCACAGGGCTGACCCAGAGGTGAAGGAGTGGAGACACCAAGTGGAGACCACTTCATCACAAAGGTAGAAGGCAGAGATTAAGGGAAAGGTGGTCAGAGCAGGAGCTGGAGAAGGAAGGGGATAAAGAGACTTCTAGAGAAGAGACTGAGGATGTGAGGAAGAGGGAGCATGAAAGGCTCAAAGAGGAGGTGTAAGGAGAGAAGATCTGCAGCACAGGCAGATAGATTAACTTCAGGAGGAAGGAGGGGGACCTCATCTTCAGAAGCTGGGAAGACAGGTAGCAGGAGCTCATACCAGCTGGCATCAATCATTTTGATAATGGTAACAGTCACCATTTACTGAGCTCCCCCCCCTTTCAGGCGTCAAACGCACTGCATACATTATTTCTAACCTTTCAACGTGGTATTGTAATCCTCACTGTACAAGGGAGAGAAGTTAAGTCAATTACCATCACAGAGCTAAAAAGTAGCAGGTTCAGGATCAGAGTCAAGTATGCCTGATCCAGAGCCCACAAGCCTTCCAATGCGCCACATGAAGTGGGAGGAAAGTCACCTGTTCAAGGCGATAGGGTAGGACGACACTGGGCCGTGAGAAATTGGTTAGGGAAGCCTCAACAGGATGAACAGGAAGTTACTTGAGAGCTGAGAGAGCCACGCTGGGAGTGGGCAGCAGGACTCTGGGGTGGACCCAAGAAGCTGCTAAATAATCCCAGCAGGCTTCAGTAAGGGGGGGCACCTAGAGTGACAGGGATGTAAGTATCCAGAAGACTCAGCCCTCAACTGAGTAGATGTACTTTGCATATTGGGGGGTGGGGAGGGGTGGTAATCAATGTTTGCTGAAAGAATCCTTAGAAGCAGGAGAGTCCGGAGAAGGAGATGGTGTGGTGACAGCGAGATGGCATGTTGACTCTGAATGGTGCCATGGGTTATCCAGAGGGAGATGTTCAAGAGGAAGGCAAGTGTATTTCTTGACTCATTTATTGCCTATTTCCCTACACACACACAAGCGCACGCACACACACACACACACACACACACACTCACTCACACCACACACACTCCACAATGTAATCTTCATGAGGGCAGGATTTTGTCTGTCTTGTTCACGGTTACACCCCCAGTGCCTAACACACTGCCTGGTACATAGTAGGTGCTCAATTGTAAATTGTTGGATAAATGAATATAGGGGTCTGAGAGACCGCAGAAGATGCCTAGGTACCATTAAAGCCCAAGAAAGGATGAGTTCCCCTAGGGAAACATTAGAGAGGAGAAAGAGGAACAGGCTGAAGTCAGAGTCCTACGGAACACACTTACTGAAGAAAGGAAAGGAACAAGAGGAGGCAGCAAAACTGGGGTGGGGAGGGGAGATGGAGCAGTAGGAGAGGAGAGAGTACAGTGGGAGACGGGAGAGAGGAAAGAACTGAGTCACAGAACCAAGACAGGAGAAGGACTTGAGGATACAATGGGGTGGCCGGGGGTTCAAATGCTGCAGGACTGCTCCAACAGAATCACTGGGAAGAGGGCCCAGAAGATTATCTGGTCCAAGAGAGAGACTTGCCAGAGCAGCAAGTTAGGGATGAGGCTGGACCTAAAGCCCTGTGGACCAATTGGAGACATCTCACATTAGAGTCCTGCATCCTCCAGCACCACCTGACAATTCCTTGAGCTGCATGGAAACACAGAGGAGGAACCCAATAGTTTCCTGAAATCATATGATTATTAAATTGTTCATTTCCTGTTCTTAGAAATGTAGTCTCTTCGCAATGCTTTTGAATCAAGTGAAAACATCTTAATTGACTGAGCTGAGCTGCCTTCAAACTCAGAATTCCGGGTCAGGGTGGGCTCTCTTGCATTTCCTGGAAATCCTGCTCCTTTTTTGCATGTCCTTACAAATACACAGTCAGCAACAGTCAACATTAACTAGCAGCTGCTACACGCCAGGCACTTGACCAGTATCTCCTCTTCAAACACCAGTACAAGGGTGGGCTTAATACTCCGCTCACTGGCAGGGAGCACACTGCTTTCCCAGTGGACCACAGCCAGGGAGTATTGGAGCCCAGACTTCTAAGCAGGTATGTCTGATGCTAAAGTCCCTGGCGATGTTTTTCTACTCCATCATGATTTGCCCTCCTCCAAACAACCTGTCAGGTGGTATGATCACATAGAAGTCCTCAAATAAACTCTTGGGCCCCATTTGATGGAAAGATCTCAGTCTGTTGATATGATTTCTCATTTTGAAAGAAATGAGGAAAATCCATCATCAACAAACAGCCAGTGACCTTGAACTCAACCTGGTTGTGATATCCAGCCTGCTTCTCTGCCAACATTTCCCTTTTTCCTCCTAGCAAATCATAAAGAACCCAAGGCTGTGTGGGCTGACAGGCCTGGGGGAAGGAGGCCTGGCCCCAGGTGACTACATCACACTTTGGATAGTTCATGCATGTTCCCATTCACACCCAAAGGGGGATATATGGTGGCTTTGTCTATGAAAAAATCAGTGAAATTGAATGGTGGAAATAGAAAGGAAATCTAAGAGTTATATCAGGGTTCAAATTCTCAGGGATGTGGAGGGAACAAGGTAGAAGGAGGTCAACAG
This sequence comes from Ursus americanus, assembly GCF_024610735.1. Classification (NCBI taxonomy): domain Eukaryota; kingdom Metazoa; phylum Chordata; class Mammalia; order Carnivora; family Ursidae; genus Ursus; species Ursus americanus. The sequence goes on along the minus strand of NC_142141.1, from coordinate 3,223,521 downwards.
TAGAGGGAAGCTCCAAGCTCTCTACCCCTCCCCACTGACATTGGAATAGTTCCATTTCTACATATTTTGCATATGGAGATTTCCATTAAGATTTTATTTGGAGAAAACCTTTGGAGGCCAAAAAAAAAAAAAAAAAGAATAAAAAATACAATAAAAACTGAAGGTAATTTAAAGAGAAGGGGAGGACTAACATAAGCTGAGTGCTTATAAGGCCCGTGCTTGGTATTTAAAGGACCTAAGTCCCAAGAAGATTATCATGTCTCCAACCCCCATGTGTAATTCAAAATAAAAATCAATATTAAGCTATAAAACATAAAAACTTACATGTTTGTTGCAATAAAAGTGACTTATTTCTCCATTTGTCTAATTTCATAAGTCTAGATATGCTCATCCAAGCTGACTGTTCTCTTTTTACCTGGCCTCTGATTTGCTGGGGTCCTAAGTGTGCTCATTCCATCCAGGGATTGATCCAGGCTGAAATTTTCTCCAGTCTCCACAGTAGTCCTGGGAAAAGAGGCATTGCCATTCTTTCATATAGTCAAGGAAACTGGGTGCTCAAGGGGGTTCAGTAACTGGCTGAATGTCACATGGCAAATAAGGAATGAGGGAGGCATGAGAACCCAGCTCTGTCTGCCTGACTCTGAATTCCAGGTTTTGTCGAGCACTCCTAGGTTCTTTCTCCACTCCTGGCTTCAACCAAATTAAAGCAATAAGGTCAAGATGAAGGTTTTAAAATCAGAATCCAAAGATATGTGGCCACGCAAATGTGTGTGGCATGCAGCAAGTACTCAGGAAATAGCCCCTTTCCATCTCCTTTCCATGGGTGCCAGGGCATTGGGTCCTAGCTTCAGCTGGTGGAGCCTGGGGCCTGAACCAGGGTGAGGCTGCCATCTGTCTGTGCAGAGGCCTCTCCCGTTTGATCCCCGACTCCACTCTTGCAGGTTGACACATCTCCCTGAGCCAGGCCTTGCCAGGAGCGCTGCATGCAAACTCGGCTGTGGGCTAGGGCACGCTAACTGGAGCTGGCGTCATGGACTTCGTCATGAAGCAGGCCCTTGGAGGTGAGGCCCGAGCCCAGCACCCCTCACTCCCCGACCTGGGTCCCAACCTAGGTGGGAGGGGTCCGCAGAGCGCCACGCCCCTCTATCCCCAGCTCTGTCCCCCTCTTACCCCCTCCTTCTCCCTCCCCAAACCACCCACTGTAGGGGCCACCAAGGATATGGGGAAGATGCTGGGGGGAGAGGAGGAGAAGGACCCAGACGCGCAGAAGAAGGAGGAGGAGCGACAGGAGGCTCTGCGGCAGCAGGAGGAGGAGCGTAAGGCCAAGCATGCGCGCATGGAGGCAGAGCGCGAGAAGGTCCGGCAGCAGATCCGAGATAAGGTCAGCGCCTGAGTCCCTGCTCTCACTTTAGACCTGGCTCTGAGCACCACTCTCCTCATAGGGTAAAATGAGTGTCACAGAACAGCTCCCTCAAAGGAGCGCTATGGGGGTTAAATAAGATAATGCTCATGAGAGGTTTTCCCTAATGTTTGCTGCTATGGCCCACAGTCTTGTACCGAAGACACTGGAGACCAAACGTTTGCAATCCAGAATTTGGGATTTTTAGGAAAGTTCCATAGTGCCCGGAGCACCTGTTACACTTACATGTCACTTTCAATGGGTCTGCAGCTCCCGCCCTCTGCCAAACAATTCAGTACATGTCTAGTCTCACCACTGCCAAAAACCAAGGCTATAAGTAGCCTCCCATTAGCTCAAATCATAGGGGAAGACTTTGAGATGTCAAATCCTGGGGGGTTTCAGAAGAGCAGAGACGTTATTACGGGCAGGTAGTAATTTTAAAGGAAACCCTATGCACGGACTCTTCTGGGGCACCTGTTAAGGACAGGCACAATCCCATAAGGAAGGCATCCTTATCCCTATTTTATAGATGAGAGGGCTGAGGCTTGGGGAGTTTCCATGAGCGGCCCCAGCTGAGCCTGCATGACCTTGAGACCCACCCAGATCTCTCCTTGCCCCATTCATGCTCATGTCTGCCCTCCTCTTCCCCAGTACGGGCTGAAGAAGAAGGAAGAGAAGGAGGCAGAGGAAAAGGCAGCCCTGGAGCAGCCCTGCGAGGGGAGCCTGACCCGGCCCAAGAAGGCTATCCCTGCAGGCTGCGGGGATGAGGAGGAGGAAGAGGAGGAGAGCATCCTGGACACGGTGCTCAAATACCTCCCGGGGCCACTGCAGGACATGTTCAAGAAGTAACCGGCCCTCCTGCCCTGTTCCCACTCCACTTTTTCCTTTTTTTTTTTTTTTAATTCTTTCTTTTCTTTTTATTCAGTTAAGTCTCAATTCTGAAGGGGAAAACCTCAGTTGACCTCTGCCCCCCTTCCCCGGCCAGGGACTCCTCCCTCTCAGCACTCCCTCACACCCCCTTCATCCCAGGGTATCCAGCCCCCACCTCACTTCCAAGTTGCTTGAAAAAGGGAAGGCAGCTTTCCCCCAGGAGGGGGCATTGAACCCAGTGCCAGAGGCACTGAGGGCCCCCTCCAGAAGCCTAAGGTCTATGCTAGTGTGGTAACCCCCATACATTCCTTCATGCACCCCACTGCCAGGAGGACCATTGTCCCCAGCCAGCCAAAGTAAGACACATTCCAGCCCTGCCCAGCATGCTGACCTTTGGCCTCTGACCCCCAGGGGGCTTCCAGGTCAGGGCAGGGGCGTTGAGTGGCCTGGCTCTGAGGAAGGGAGTCAGGGTAAGCCTGCCCTGTGAGGGCCCACTGAGAGGCCCCGCTGTATTCTGGCCAGGCCTAGGTCTGGGCAGGAGTCTGGGGCTCTCCTTCTTCCCTCCCCGAGATTACACCCAGCCCAGGATCACTCCTCTCCCAACCCCCACCTGAAGAGGTATAGCCCCTGCCAAGCCAGTCCCTCCAAATGGATCCTCTTTGGACTTTAACTCATCTGTGGAGAGTCCCCAGGGTAGAGCAACCCCTTGTTTCCCCTCCTCCACTTGGGTCCTAGGGCCCCACTGCCAGGCTGGGCCCAGTTTGCCCAGCCAAGGGGCTGCCCAGGACCCCCAGAAAATACTTGGAGCCATTGGGCAGCGATGGCCCATGCCATGGGACCCCACCATTGGTACAGCCAAGCTGCCCCATTCTTATCCACCCCACTTCCCCACCCCATCCTGTCCATGTGCTTCCAGGGCCCCATGGTCCCCAGGAGGACCCTTCCTGGCCAAAGCCCCAAGGCTTTGGGGAGAAGCCAGTTTCCACTTGACAGAAGGCATCTGTCCATTCATCTCATTGGCCAAGAACAAACTCTCCTCTGGGATGTGTGAAAATGACATTTCTTCCCCCCCACACACACCCCAAACTGTCAAGGCCTCCTGCTCAGTCAGTTGTGTAAGAACTGGGGGGCCATGGAGCAAATGAGAGAGGAAAGTGTGTGTTGCAGAGACTGCACCAGCAATTGTGTGTCCAAAGACTGTACCTGTAGGTGTGTCATTAGAGTGTACATGTCTTGAGATTGCATGTGTAATCACGTCCCCGTGTTAGGTAGAGACCGGGTATGGTAGGTAGCCTTGTGTATGTGTGCTTGTTTGAGGAGGTGTGTATGAATTGAGATTGTGTCGTTTCTGTTTTCTAGCCATCTTGTGGTAGAGTTTGCACATGTCGGCTTGTGTCTGCATGTGTTTTCAAAATGGCATGTGTGTCTGGAGAGAAGGTACGTGTTAGATGTGGAGGAAGTATGTGTTTGAGAGAATGTCAGATGTGCTGAGACTGTTGTGCGCATGTGTGTGGCTCTGAATAGGCAGTTGTGTGCAGAATGTGTGCTTAGGGAAAATGAACATAGGTAAGATGCCCCCTTGTGGCCCCAAAACCATTGGTCATGGGTGGCCACATCCAACAGGAGACCTTGTCCTTGGCCTAGAGTCCTCCCGCCCTTGGGGGGTTCCTGCCTGAGGTCCTCAGAAGCCCACTGGGACTGACCCTGGCAGTGCCCCAAGAAGCCATGCTGGGCCCCCACCAGGGCCTACCCCAAAAGCAGGGCCCAGGGAGGGGGCGACTTGCCTGTCCCTGAAGCTCCTGCCCCACTGACCCCAGTTTGCATTCTGCAGGTTTTCCATTTTAGTGGATTTATGCTTTCAGTTCAGAGAGAGACATGTGTCTTCTCTGTCCGTTTCCAATAGTTAAAGCCATATCAGTTAGACTGCAATACTTTAAAGACGAGACAAAACAATCCATATGTTTAGGGAACCAGAAAAATCCCCTGGTCTGTCCCTTCTCTAGGGAGCAGGGCTTCAGCAGCTCCAGCTCCCTGGATTTGCCCTTCTCCCCCGCCCCCGCCCCCTCCCCTGTGCCTCCGTGTCCTGCCCCCCACCCAGGGGGCCTGTGTCTGTGCCTGTGTCTGTGATGGGGAGCCACCTCGCACCCCTATTGTCTGTTTGTCTGTGTCTCTTTTCCCGGGCAGGATGGTCATTCTCTAGAGCCCTGGGGTCCTGGGATAGAGACAGGCAGGGCCCAGTCCAGGGGCCCCAGGCCTCCCCAAACCGTGTGTGTGAGCCCCACCCAGACACAGATGTGGATCCCAAGCGTTCAAAAAGGTCTCCCCCTTGACAGGGGCCCACAGATCTCAAAGCTAGTGCCAGGGCATAGAGAATGCCAGATGGGCAGTACAGAGTGAGCCTCAGGAAGCTTCAGATGAGCAGGGGAACCCAGCCATGCAAGATATCCCAGGTGGTCGTGAGGGATACCAGACCCTCAGAGGATGTCCCTGGTGGTCTCCACAGCCCCTCTGCACCCCCAGAGTGGGCTCAGGGTTTTCCCCATAGGAGTTACCCTCCCAGCTGGCTGGATTAGTCTGGTGCATGGCCTAGACTCCTCCAGACTCCTCAGGCCTACTCCTGAGAAGCAGGACTAGAAGTCTTCCTGGAGGTGGGAGCAAGGGAGAATTTCAGCATGGGGCATACCTGCCTCCAACCACTGCCAGGTAATCACTGTCAGGTCCGGGGGGACATGATAACTGTCATTCCTGATACAGACCTGACTGTGGAAAGAAGCTAACGTGTGACCCAGTGAAGATGTTGTGTGCAACACACTCATGTGGAGGGAGAGAGGGAACAAAATATGTGTGGGGTATGCTCTAGCAGGGAAAGGATGTTCACACGACGTACCTGGGGTGGGAAGTGTGTGCGGCCCACTGGATGGGAGGGGGATGGGTGTGCCACACATAAATGGGGCAGTGTGCATGTGATATACTTAGGAGGCTGGGATGGGGGGGAGCAGTCCCAGCATTCAGCGCACACTTACAACATATCAGGGAGACACTCTCCAGCCAGGGTAATAAGAAGGAGCAATCATTTGTATATGGTGAAAACAATGAGATGCAAGGGAGTGGGCACCACCTGATGTGGGCATGCGTGGTTGCCAGGGAAGGCCACGGCCAGACTTGCATGCCTGGGAACTCACCAGCAGAGAGGAGGGAGAAGGCTTCTCTGGATCACCCATGCTGGGTGCTGGCCGTGAGCCAGGACCTGCACACAGAGACAGCCTCAGCTCCTAGAAGGTGTCCTTACCTGCAATACTGTGTGGGGTCCCCTCCAAAGGCAAGCAGGAAGTCAAGAGACCCTCTTAAATAGGGTGTGTGTGTGAGAGAGAGACAGAGACAGAGAGGGAAAGAGAGAGGGAGGGAAGTAGCAGGGGAAGAGGGAGAGAGAGAGAACAGAAGTATCTCAGCAGCCCAGGCCCCACTCAGGTGGGACAGCTAGTGGGCGATGAAGCTGCCCTACAGGCTCTGGCTAGAGTAGAATGGGCAGACCCCCAGCCCTGAGAGCCCCACCGCCCGGCTGCTCCGTCCTAGGGTCCTGCACACCCTTGACTGGACAGGCAGCTGGGGATCAGATGGCTCAGGTGAGGTATGTCTCCTGGGCCTGAGAACATGCCTCCTCCCATATGTCCCTACTCCCCTTGCTGCTCCTGCTGCCCTCCTCCTTCACTGGGGAGAGACTGGGAGGTGCTTGTGCTGGCCCTGGGGTGGGGGTCCTAGTGAGACCCAGGTGAGGACGACCATCCTGCTCTTGCGGGGGAACCCCTTTCCCACATCTGTGCTGTGTCCTTGTTGCTCTGCTTTCTTTAAATGTGTCAGTGCCTGGGGGGAGGGGAGGGGCACCCCCTCATGCCCCCTGAACCTGACCAAAAGCCATGGCTGTTGCTCCCCCCTTTGTATGACGCAGATGCTAAGATGTACCAAATCAACCATGACAACAAAGAAAAGACCTTGTACAGCAACTCTTGGTCTGTCTGTCCTCTTCTGTCTGTTGGCATCGCCAGGGCGACATGGGGCATCAGCTGAGGTGAGAGGTAGCTGAGCTGCAGTGCTCAAGAGGCCCCAGAAAACCTTCCACTTTACCCTCACTGCTGGCCGGGACCCTGGAAATGACTCCAGAAATCAACTGAGGCCAGAGTCAGGGCTGGCCCCAGAGATTCAGGGCCACTCACCTCCTGCCCTTCAAAGTCAACTGTGCAATGAACCCGTGGAGCTGGTGTCCCAGCCTGGTCGCAGTACCCACACCCCATCCCTGGCCATCCTTCTCTGAAAGCTCCTCGGGATGTGGCAGAGCAACACGAAGCCAGGTCCCACGGGTGGGCAGAGGTCTGTCACTGGTCATCCCACCAACCCTGAGGGAGTTCCTAATGTCTGCCAGCCCATGTGTGGGAGCTGGGGACACACCGACAGGATACCACTCAGCATTGCTGCTGGACACAGACACTTCCCAGACCTTGAGTCAGGACAAAACCAGAGCCCCTTTCACCCTTGGCTGCCCCCACCGTTGCTCTGCCTTAAACTGGGCCTCATTTTTTTCTCTACTCGGCTAGGCACCTCCCATTCCTCACACACTGGTCTCCCAGCTTCTACATTTTCCCTTTGTGCATCCTCTCCCCACCACCCCACCCCACCTAGAAGAGACTCATCAAAACACAAACTTAACCATGTCATTCCCTTGCCCAACACCATTCAATGGTCCATAGGAAAGCACCTGCCTATAGGATAACATCGAAATCGTCAAAATGGCCCTCTGTGATTCGACCCCAACCTGCCAGGTCAGACCCACACCCAACTCTGAGCCAAGCCTCCCCCCCCACACACACACACACATACCATGCTGTTTTGTGTTTACAGACTCTGTCCCCTCTGCCTGAAATGAATGGTACCCTCCCCCTCTCTGGTATACGTCTTCAACTTCTCAAGATCTAGCTAAGACGTCATCTCCTGTGTGAAGCCCACCCTGACACAAGCCCCTTCCCCACGCCCACAGCAGACTCTGTTGCTGTGCTCACAACACAGAGCCTCACAGCTGCGTGCTCAGACAGCACTGGGATGGCTGGTGGGTTCCGTCACCCAGCAGAGTGATCTTGAACAAGCCACTTAACCCCTCTGAGTGTTTGCTCGCAAGTAGAATGGGATAATAATTGTTCTGACCTTCACAGTTGTGAGGAGTAAATGAGGTCGAGCACTCACACTCTTAGTGCTGCATGCCAAGCATTCAATGAATGGCACCTTGCAAATTCTATGGTAATTTATGTTGCTGCAATGTCTCCCTCTAACTTGGGAGTCTCTATAGGTGCCATGCTGGCTGGTGCCCCAATGCCTCCCAGCCCCCACTGCAGAGTCTAGCCAGCAGCGGGTCCTCAGGAATCCCAATGCTGACTCAGGGTCCAAGTGGTCAACGTCCGTCCCTTTTACTTGGTGGCCACAGTCACTTTTCCTTTAGCTTTCTGCACCTACTGGGTAGTAGAGGGAGGGGAGGCAGAACCTGACCCCTCTCTGTCCTATGCCCTAACATCACCCATCCTGCCTTTCTCCCAGATCTGCCCATCATTCTGGACTAGCACACTAAAGGTAGTCTCCTAGACTCTTGGAGTCGGGAGCCCAGTGTGCGATGGGAGGCTGCATTAGTTATCCACTGCTACATAACAAGCCACCACAAACTTGGGGGCTTAAAGCAACACATGTTGATCATCTCACAATTTCTCCTGGGAGGCCAGGCACAACTGAGCTGGCCCCTCTGCTTCAGTGTCTCTTGCCAAGCTGCAGTCAAGGTGCAGGCCAGGGCTGGTGTCTCAACTGACAGTAAGGACATCTTCCAAGGTCATGTGATTGCTGCCAAGATTTAGTTCCTGTTGAAGGGCCTCAATCCCTGGCTGACTATTGGCCAGTGGCTGTCTTTTGTATCTCACTATGTAGGACCCTCCATTAGGGCAGCACACAACATGGGAACTTTCTTCATCAAAGTACACAAGCCAAGAAGGCAACAGAGAGCATCGGCTGGTAAGATGGAAGGCTCAATGTTATGTAAACTGATTGGGGAAGTGACATCCCATCACTTTTGCCATATTCTATTGGTTAGAAGTCATAGGCCCTGCCCATGCCTACACAAGGAGAGGGTTACACAAGGATGTGACTAGCAGGGCAGGGATCACTGGGGGACATCTTAGGGTCTGCCCCAACAGAGGCTGAGGCAACTTCTCCCTTCTCTACAAAGAAGCAAGAGTTGAGCAGGGCCTCAGAGGAGCCAGAACCAAACCTCATCTACCACAGGGTCCCAAGTAGTGGAGGAAGTGTGTCAGAGCAGAATAAGGGCCAACAGTGGGCTCCCCCTGGGCTTCTGCAAGACCGAAGCCATTCCCAGAGCCAGGGGCTGGGCTCTGAGGGCCTTCCAAGGCTGGAGATTGGAGAGCAATGGAACATGAGGGATTTGGGCTTCCCTGAAAGTCCATGTGTGTTCTTTCAGCAGGCCAGACACTGTCTTCCCAAGACCCAGGTCCCTCAGTAAATAATCCAGACCCAGACACTCGGATGCTTTTCCTCTGCCTGCCTTGCCGCTCCTTTCCACTCAGTGGCACCCCACAGTGCCCTGTGCCCTGGTCGGGAAATGACAGCATCTTCTTACTTTCAGTCCTGAAGGTCTTCTCCTTAGAGTCCTAACCGTCTCTTAAACAGTACTTACTGAGCTCCCACCACTTGCTAGGCACTGTACTAAGTACCAAAAACACCAATCACACGGCCCCTTCCACCAAGAATCTACCTGCTAATGGAAGAAACGGGCAGATAAACAGTCCAATTAGCCACCATAACATGTGCGGTGATACAGGCAAATCAGGGTGCTTGGGGAAGGCTCCCTGGAGGAGGCAAGATCTGAAATGGGTCTTTTTTTTATATATAGATTTTATTTATTTGACAGAGAGAGACACAGGGAGAGAGGGAACACAAGCAGGGGGAGTGGGAGAGGGAGAAGCAGGGTCCCCACTGAGCAGAGAGCCCAATGTGGGGCTCGATCCCAGGACCCTGGGATCATGACCTGAGCCGAAGGCAGAGGCTTAACGACTGAGTCACCCAGGCGCCCCTGAAATGCGACTTAAATGAGAAGTCAACCTGGTGGGAGAGGAGGGCACTCTAGGCAGAGGCGCTGGCACAAGCAAAGGCAGGGAGGAGACAAAAGTAGTCCAACACGGGTGGTGGGTGTCAGGGAGGGAGAAGCAGGGGACGTCTGCAGGATCTTATTACATTCTTGGTGAAAAGTTGAAAGCCTGAGAACATCAACAGGGTGCCAGGAGGTGGAGCTTGGGCTCTCCCTGCAGGCCATGGGGAGCCACTGAAGGGTCTTGTGACATGATCAGATGTGCAGATTGAGGAAGATCATTAGGGCTGTGAGGAGGAGGAACTGGGTTCCAGGAAGGAGCTGGTACAGTGTCAAGGTTGGAGATGGTGAGGTCTGGCCTTAGGCAATGGCAAAGGGTGGGAGAAGCGGACAAACTGGGGGGCTACCCAAGAGGGCAAATTGGCAGGACTTGAGGATTGGATGTGTGAGGCATGGAGGAGGAAGAGGTCGAGGCAAAAGCCTGTGTCTCCATCTTGGGTGGCTCTATTCTCCAAGATCTAGAAGGCTAGTGGAGACCAGTTTGGGGGATGATAATGAGTTTGCTTTGGGGCTTCTGGATTTGAGGCACCTGGGGACAGTCTAGTGGCCAGTCTGCTGTCCACGCCATAAAAAGACAGGAAAAGCACTAAGTGTACTTTGCATGGGCTGGCCCCCAAATGGAGCAATGTCTTGACCATTTACTTTCTTTACCACAAGGATCAAAGCAGAGGAAGTCAAGAATCTATCCTCTTATGCAACCCAGGAGTCCGCCTTGCGCCATCTTTGGTAGAGGGTACTCTCTGCTTGCATTCCCCACAGTGTGGGAGAGCTCATTACAGTCGGACAAGGGCCTTCTTTCTCCTAAACCAAAAGTTGCCAGGAGGCAGGGGTTAATGAAGCTTCCTCCAGCATTCCTTTAATTGACTGCAAAACTCTGCTTCCAGACCACTCACTTAGCACTTGTAATTAACTGGGGCTTCTTGCCTGATCTAAGAGAAGTTTCGATACCCCTCAGACAATGTTTTCTCAGCTGGGATTCTCCAGCTGGAGCCATCTCTAAACAACAGCCTCTTCTCAGGCACTGACCTGGGTTTGAATGCAGGTTCCAGCCCTTCCTTCATCTCTGTGTGAGCTGGGGTAAGCTCTTCTCTGCCCCAGGCACAGGGCTAGCACGAGGTGAGGCTCAGTGGGTAGACCCACAGCTGCTGGTATTACCATCTCCTTGGACTCCAAGTTCTGATATCCACCCCATCCTGGGGCAGGCCCACTGGTCTCACCAACTCCCTGCTCCTCTTACAGTGACAGACAATGACCATGACCCTGTCTACAAGAAGGTTAAGGTAGCCCATCTTACAATACATAAGGGGGGAGGAAGAAAAGGGAAGAAGAACAAGGAAGCCTCCACTTACTAAGCCCCCACGCCACACCATAACAGGGTTGTTGCCCGAAAGGAACCATCTCTGCTCATCCTACAGGAATCTGTGAGGTCAGGATTATGCCCACTTTACATAAGACAACACTGGGGCTCAGAAGTAGAGGCATATAATAGGCATGAGTATAGGCTTTGGTTTTCAGACAAACCTGGCTGGGAATCTTGATTCCTTCTGTCTGGTCTTGGGCATATGACTCTCTTGGTTTCCTTATCTATTTAAAACAAATGAGTATATACTATATGTTATCTATACTGGAATAAAAATAAAAATAAAAGACTATAATAATACCTAACTGCCCCCCACCATCACCACCAGGAGCATTAAGGGAACTAAATAAAATAATGTCTGTAGATCTCCTAGCACAGTGCCTGGCTCATAACAGGCACTTAAACAATGACAGCCATTGTTACAAAATGCTACTATCACTATGTCAAGAGTGATGAAGACAAATAAGAAGAGGAGAATAGGAAAGGAGAGAGAAGGACAGAAAAGGATAAGGAGATGAATTAATTTCAATAAAAATCCTCAAGTCCTCCAGGGGCACCTGGGTGGCTCAGTCGGTTGAGCGTCCAGCTCTTGATTTTAGCTCAAGTCATGATCTCAGGGTCATGAGATCAAGCCCCAAGTCAGGCTCCACGCTCAGCAAGGAGTCCGCTTGAGATTCTCTCTATCCCTCTCCCTCTGCCCCACTCCTGCTCTCTCTCTCTCTCTAAAATATATCTTTTTTAAAAATCCTCAAGTCATCCAAATAGTAAACTGGTAATGTAGATTTAAAACCAACTCTCATGTCTTTACACATATTACATACAAAACAAGCTGAGAGGCAGGGGTCGCAAGTGAGAAGGGAGACAGGAGGGAACAACTGCCTCTTCTAGGAAGCTCTCATCAGCTCAAAAGAGACTTAGCAATGTGTATTAGTTACCTGTTGCTGTATAACAAATTATCCCAAAACTTAGTGGCTCAGAAAAATATACATTTATTTTTCTCTCACAGTTTCTGAGAGTCAAAAATTCTGGAGTGGCTTCACTGGGTGGTTCTGGATTGGGGTCTCTCATGAAGTTGCAATTAAGACGTCAGCTGGGGCTGCAGTCTCATCTGAAGACTGGGGCTGCAAGGCCCACCTCCAAGATGGCTCAGTCACATTGGCAGGAGGCTCCCTCTCCAAAGGGCTTTTTAAGTGTCCTCACAATACGGCAGCTAATCTTCTCCCAGAGTGACTAATCCAAGAGAGCAAAGTGGAAGATGCAATGTCTTCTATGACCTAGCCTCAAAAGCCACACCGTCACTTTTGCAGTATTCTGTTGGTCACACAGACCAGCTCTGATTCAATGTGGGAGGATACTACACAGGGCACGAACAGCAGGAGGGAAGATCACTGGGGGCTGGGGGCCATCTTGGAGGCTGCCTGCCTCACAATGCATACCTCAGCCCGCCTTCAGCCCCTCCCTAGTCAGCAAATACTCCTTCATTCATCCATCCACTCAACAAACACGTCCTCATTCTTTTCTTCAGCAAACTCTTCCCAGGGGACCTCTCCATGGCCAAACACCAGCCTGGGGGCTGCCTTGTAAACCTGAATCTGATATGGTCATGGAAGCTCAAAGTCCAGGCACGTACACCAACATACAACAGAGCATCATGAGAAAACACTGGGATTTCCCCCAAACAGACCTGGCTACAAGCCTGACTTGTTATGTTGAAGCCATTTGACCTTGAGCACATTATTTTACCCCTCAGGGCCTCCATACAAAGGGATAATAGTACTTGCACTGCCCAGCTTTGCGACAAATGTACTGAAGCACCCAGCACATAGCAAATTCTCAGTAAATGCTGACTAATACTATTACATTAATACTGCTGCCCTAATAAATGGAGATTGCACTTCCAAACTGGGCAGCAGCCCCATCTTGGTTTCCCGTGCCCCCCAAGAGAAAGCTAGGCTCTTGGGCCCCAAGACTGGCCCCCAGCTCCTGCCTGCCACGTCCTCTCAAAGCCCTGACTGAGTCCTGCTGTGGCTCTGACAGCCAGAGGGCTCCCTGGCTGCCAGCCCTAATCAGCAGCTCCAGCCGAGATCTCAAACTGATTTGCCATCGTTTAGCTGGGAAGCGAGAGCTCTTCTTGACTCGCGGCCAAAATCCATTTTGAGAGCAAAGTAATCACCTCCGTGGCGGGTGTCCGGAGAATGTGATAGAGATCTAGGACAAAAAGTCTCCATCCTACCACCCAGAACCGCTGTGTGTGTCCTCACGAGGCAGCGTGCCCCCCACACCCCACACTTCACGCAGTCTAATACAGTGAATGCCTCTCAAACTTTGCAGCAAGTGGGGATTTTTTAGGAATACTGGTGCCTGGCTTGGGCCCCCAGACTTTCTGACTCAATTGGTAAGGGCTGTATCCTGGGGATCGGAGTTCTTTCAAGCTCTCCAGGTGGTTTGAATGGGCAGCAAGGTTGGCGAACTGGTAATCCAATGCACACAGCATCAGCCTCACCTGCACGCACATATCTCTGCATCCATCAGACAATTGTTTATTGAGCACCTACAATGTGCCAGGCACTGTTCTAGGAACTAGAGATAACACAGAGAACAAAGTGCTTGTCCTCATGGAATTGACATTCTAGTCAGAGGAAGTAGACAAGAAACAAAAGAATACGTGAAATATATCATATGTTAGACAAGAATAACTGAGAAGTCACACGTGTGGCCAGTCCCCCATACACTAGCTGATAGCATCTGCCCTGTTTACTGCTTACCAGCTTCTGATCCCCAGCCTGGACCCAGACCGAGTCTTCATTACAACCACACAGTGATGCCAACTCACACAATAACCCCAACTGTGGCCACACGCTAAGCCCGACACAAGCAGAGTGAGGTTTGACCCCGGTCAGAGACAAGCCCTAAATCTCGATAGCCCTGCCATTTGCTCAGGCCCCCAATTCTCCCAAGAAGCCAGCACTTCATGTGCTCTCGCCCACCTCCCTGGCCCTGCCTCAGATCCCAAACTTGGCTTTACTATGCGCAACTTCCCCTACAGAAAAACCACCGGGTTTTCTAAGGATCTTTACTACTAGTGTCGAGACGCACAAGAAAACAGATGGGCTAAACAGATGGGAAAGGCCTCCGAGTGGTAAGGACCCTTGGAGGGAATCCCACCTCACCCCTTCATTTTACAGCCAGGCCCAGAGAGGTTAATATGTAACTTGCCTCAAAGTCACACAGCAGCAAGTTAGCAGTGGAACCAGAATCAGGACCCAGGTCTCTTCTTAATCCAGCGCTCTCCCTGCTACCCCATCCCGCCTCCCTCAGAGAACACAGGGAGCATTACCCATCTGGGAAAACAGCCCCTAGAATTTCCTCTAGGAACCCACTCTTCCTCTGTTCTCTATCCATGATTTGGGTGAAATCTGATCCCCGGGCCCCATGATTGGTTGGAGGGTAGACCCAAGACCTAGGCAAGGCAAGGCGGGGCAGGGAGGCCTGCTGAGATGTGCCAGGTGCTCTGGTTCACCTAAACCTGGGGACCAGGGCTGGCCGTGGCTGCTGCCATGTTGCCATCTCGTGTGGGCAGAGGATGAAGCCAAGCCAGGATGGAGGCGAGATTTGAGAGGTGGAGGGAAATGGAGCTGTGGGACATCTTTGACCCTCAACCCAGCCGTACCTGGAGGAATTCTCACCTGTGGCACTTTAGTCTCATGGGTCAGTAAATCACCTGGCGCTCACAGCCAGTTTTGTTGGGCTTCTGTCACTTGCAGGTCTAACCGTTACAGACAGGAATCCCTTTCTGGCTCTCCCCGAAACTCTCTTACCTGCATCAAATCATCTTCCTCTCTGACCCCGACTGTCCTTGTGCCCTTGGTCCTCCTCCATTCGTACAGCCTCACAGAGGGGTGCCTCTCTCCACATGGCACTGGCTTCTCCAGCTTCTTTCTTATTGTGCTGGGCAGGACAGTGGCCACCCAAAGATGTCCATGTCCTAATCCCTGGAACCCGTGAATGTGTTGTTACCTTACATGGCAAAGAGGAATTAAGACTGCAAATGAAATTAAGGTTGCTAATCAGCTGACCTTAAAATAGGGAGATTATGCTGGATTTCCCAGTTGGGGTCAATGTAATCACCAGGGTCCTTAAAAGTGCAGGAGGGAGGCAGAAGAAAGAACCAGAGACATGGTAGCATGAGAAGGACTCAGCCCAACACTGCTGGTTTTGAAGATGAAGAAAGTACCCACAAGCCAAAGAAAGCAGAAAAGGCTCCAGGAACTGGAAAAGGCAAAGAAACAGATTCTCCCCTAGAGCCTCCAGAAGGAACACAGACCTGTCCACACTTTGACGATGGCACAGTGAGACTAAGCCCCATCAGATTTCTGACCTTTAGAATTGTAGGAAACTAAATTTGCATTGTTACTGAATTTGTAGCAATTTGTTACAGCACAGATAGGAAACTAATATACACATCGAAAGACCCTGATGTTGGCATTTGAGAGACTGGTTGACATTTCATTTCTTCTGCAGCCCTGTTTAAGCATTTATCATATGCCTGACTCTGGGCTGGACGCTACAAAGAGCAAGACCAACAAGACACCCATCCCTGGCCCTCCAGGCTCCCACAGCTAGCTGAGGGCAGGAAACAGATCTGCAGTCAACTCTGACGAAGAGCGCTAAGCATGTGGGATGCTATGAGAGCCCACAGTAGAGACACCTAGACTTCCTGAAGGTGGGCACGTGTTCAGGGAGCATCTCCTGGAGGAATCAAAAGCTGAGCTTACAACCAAAAGTGGGGAGAGGCATTCCTGGGAGAGGGAACAGCATGAGCAAAGGCTCTGAGTGGAAGGGAACATGACACATTGTGGGAACTGGAGCATGCAAAGGGTTGGAGGGGGTGTGGAAGCAGAGGCCGCGGTAGAGGCCAGGCCACGTGGAGCCCAGACTTCATCCACAGGTGCTGGGGAGCTACCGAGAATTTCAAGCTGAAAGAGATATGGACAGGCAGCCTGGAGGGTCAACCAAGAGCTTGGAGACCAACAAGGAGACTCCAGGAAAGAAGGAAAGCTGTGTGAGCCAGAGTACAGCCATGAGAAGGGAGTAGAAGGAAACAATGGAAAGCTAGCAAAGGTTTGGCTTGCCTGTGGCAAGTCAGGGGAGGAATGGAGTTAGCAGTGACTCTGTGCTCTGGTCTGCACCAGTGGGCAGACAGTGGAGCCCTTCTCCAAGATGGGATGCCACAGAGGCAGGGCAGGGGGATGGGAAGAGGTGGAGTCTGTGGAGCTTGGAGGCCCCCCAAGAGACGTCCCGAAGGGAGCTGCTCAGCAGGGAGTCTGAGCTGGAGGTAGGCTTTGGGTCATCACTGCTGACCTTCAAGGCCCTACAAGCTGATGGCCCAAGGGGCTGATGGGAAAGGAGAAAAGAAGTCTGGGGGAAACTTAACAGATTTCTCTCTACATGAGAAAAGGAAAAGTGATATGGCAGATGGGTCTACAGTATGGGAACAGCAGTATGCATCCTCAAGACTACAAGAAGAACTGGTGGGATTCTCAGAAACAGGACAGAGGGAGAGGGTCCAATAGACACCACAGCCCCGGCCCAGCCACCATAGTAGCCAAGAAGCCCCTAGGGTGGGGGTGTACCTTTGAGGGGCCCTAGGGACCAGCGCTGCGGTCAATCCAGCTCCCTGCCTGCATCCAAGGATGCCCATGATGCTATCCCTGCTGCCAAAGAGGGGCTTGCACCATGGTGACAGGTTTAGGCCCTGGAGAACCCCCAACCTCAGCCCTCCCTTCATATGGTGAAAGGAAGGGGTCCCCTGGTCCAGAAGAGGCAGAACCAACCCCACCCCCCCCACAACCCCCACAGTTGTTTTCTTCCCTCACCCGCCAAGCTCACCATCCTAGGGAGCGCCTAATAACTGGCTGCCAAGTCCCCTGGGGACAGACTAATGAAGCTGCCTCCCTGCTTCCCGCCTCCTCTGAGGCCTTGGCTCTGAGCCCCACCCCTCCCCACCTACTCCCATCCCTCCTGTCCTTCTCTGAAACCTCCCATCCTCCCCACCAAAGCTCTCAGGCCTAAGGGTCTCCACCTGGGCCCCAAATTGCCGGGCTTTCGATGAGAAAGGGAGAGGTCTGGGCTCTGGGAGAGGCCACAAGGGAACTGTCTGGGGCCAGAAAGAGAAGCCCCTTCCTATGCCTCATTTTTTGAGCATCCTTGGAACATCTGCACAGCTGTGGGACACAGGCAGCTCAGCCCACCCGCCATGTTTCTGGGGGTGTTGGGTTGCAACTGGGTCTCTGGCCCCTAGCATCAAAGGAGCCCAAGCTCAGAAGAACCAGGGCTTGGACGTCAAATGGGCATCACTTCCTCCTAGTATGTGACCTTGGGAGAAGTTTCCTAACTTCCTGGAGCCTTGGTTCCTTTGTCTGTAAAATGGGGACAATGATACCACCTCACGCAGGGAAGATGAAAGGAGGTCATATACGTAAAGCACCTGACACAGGGACCGAGGTACAGAATGTTTACAATCAATTATATGCCAGAATGTTTCAAATTGCCCTCCTCGGCAAGGTGAGGTGTCCAATCAGGATGTGGTGGTTGCCCCGGAAACCGAGGTTTCTCTGTACAAAGGGTTAGTGGCCACTGTGGGGACAGGACTCCCCTCTCTGGGTTCCTCTGGGCTGGTTCTGTCCCTCCAGGGGTTGGGTGGTAGTACTTTGTTAAAACTCTTTTCCTCCTCTTGCTTAACCACTGAGAAGCCCTGGAGGGCCCCATCAGGGGGAGTTGGTGGCTGCCCCATGAATCGTGGAGACTCAGATGCTTCCATCACAACTCCTTACTCCAAACAGCAATCAGAACAGTGTGAGGAGGGCATAGGACACTGCCCGCCCCACCCAAGGAGTTGACCATGACCAAACCAGTTCACCGACACAGCTCCTCCACTGTCAGAGACTATCCTACTGCCATGCATGCTGCTGCCTGGGGCCAGACGCCTTTCCCTAAAGGGCTCCAGAAAGGCTTTCCTGACCCTCAGCTCAGGTGCCCCAGACTTCCCTCAGCCCCAGGTCATAAGAGACCAAGGGATGGGTCTTTCTCCACAGCCCAGGCTGTGGGGATCCTCTTGCGCTCTGTGAGGAACACCCAGAGTTTGCCAGCCAGCCATCTCCCCCTTTTCTGGGTGCAGGACCCCAGTATCACTTTCGGGACCACCCTTCCTCCACTCTAGGCTCCTGGAACTCCGGCTACCCTGGCTACAGGTGTGGTCATGTGAGACGCCTGATCTGTGAGAGGACCACATTCCCCTAGCCACTCAATTGTTCATGGATGGTCATGTGACCCAGGTGTGACCAAGGAGAGGGCCACATCCTCCTAGACACTTGATTGGTTCAGGGATGGTCACATAACCCAGGTGAGATTAATGAGAAGACCACATTCTCCTAACCATCGAATGGCCTGGTGATGGCCTTGTGACCCCAGCCTGACCAGTGAGAGCCCTCCCTAGGACTTTCGATGGAACCACTGGGAAAGAGACTCCCTCTCTCCTTTGCAATGGCTCTCCTGGCCCAGTGAGGGCGTGGAGCTGCCAGCAGCTATCTTGCCACCTCATCGGGAAAACCCACCCAGGAGGGGAGCTCAGAGAGGAAAGCAGAGCTGCGTGATGGCTCCCCAGTTTGTGCCCCTGAGCACCAGGCAGTTTTTCTTCCTTCAAATGCCAAGGCTCCCCCGCATGCCACAGCAACCCAGCTTATCCGCCCTGAGCTGCAACACAAATGGGTCCTGAGACTGCCAGGATTCACATTCTGAGGTGAGCATTAACCACTGGGCTCAGAGTCAGACAGAACTGGGTATGGAGCTCTGCATTCCTGCATGCTTGATTTTGGGCAGGCCACATCTCCCGTAGGAGTTTCAGTTACAACCTCCTTGAAATGGAGTTCACACCTGAAGGCAAGCTGGGAGACCCCATACTATTTCCTGTGTTAGAATGTACTATTCCCACTTTCTATCTTGGGAACTCTACTTATTAGCCTTCAAAGCCCCACTGACAGTCACCTCCCAGCGGTCTTATCCCTTCCACGATGCCTCCACAGAGATAATACAGATTGGGTGTTTACTGTATGCCAGGCATGGTGCTCTTGCATTTAACCTGCACAATAATCCTAAGAGACAGGAACTAAAATATGCCTGTTTTTGCATATGAGAGATCAGAAACCCAAAGAATTTCATTTACCCAACAACCAAGATCACACCCTCCACTTTGCTCTTATAATTATCCATTTGCTTCATTTTTACCTCCTGCTGCCACCAGTAAGACTCTGAACTCCTGGACCTTATTCACCCTGCATCCCTATCCATTCACCTGAGAACCTTTCAGCCAGACCAAAGCATCCATGCACATGCTGACCACCAAACCCACAAGTACTACCTCCTGTTCATCTCGCCCCCCTTACCCCCAACCTGCTTGCACCCCGCCCCCCGCCCCAGTCTTAGGCCTTGGCATTTGCTGAGTGTCTGCAGGATAGACAAGGAAGACTGAAATCTAATGCCTCCAGGGGCCCACTAGGTCCACAAGGAAGAAAGGTGGTAGAGGGAGACTTCCGTTAATGGGGAACCTGTCCCCTCTGGAGCGCCAGCATCTCTCTGCAGATTTGGAAATATCTGCTAGACACGTCATTAAGTGATCAAAACAAAGGCAGAACCTATTATAAATGAAAGAGAGTTGAAGGTATATCTATTCATATTTGTTTGCATTTGCATTTTTAAAAATGGAAGGATACAGGAGAATTCAATGCAGGGCTTTATTTGTGGTGAGGGGCTGAGAACAGAGTGGATGACGACAGGTGTGGAAGTCAGAATTTTCATTCTATACTGTCCTGTATTGTTTTAATTATTGAACCCTAAGAATGTATTATTGTCTATTTAAAACAGATTTAAAAAATGTAAAACAAAAGGGGAAAGTCCCACTCATCTCCAGCTGTCTGTTGCCATGCAAAGGTTCAGGCCCTGGGTTGCGGGAATTTGCAATTATTCAGAAGAAACCAGAATATAGGAGTCTAATGTGAAACAGCCCCATTTCTAAATGTTGGCAATTACCATATTTCATCATTACTCAGCAGCACATTTTTTTCATATGTTAACATCATTAAGGTTTTGGGGTTCATCTTACAATCATTGGCATGTCAGAGTTTATGAGCATTTTCCCCTTAACGGTACATAAAATGGAGGCATACTTCGCAATAAGTCTCATAGTAGAGCTGATGAGACAATACAGTAATATTAATATAAATAAATGTTTGAAAACGTTTGTCGGCCAAAGAGAATATAGTTGAGGGCCTGATAGGTTCAGGGGTTGCAGGGCCTGGCCCCCCTCAGCCATCTAGCTCCCTGCTGCCGTGTCCCCAGCACACACTGTGGCCGGGTCCTCAGCCACCCCGGGTCCTCACTGGGGAGAGGCTGTCAGACACTACCACCAGGGCCCAGCACTGGGGCTGGCAAAAGTAGATGCTAATAAATGTGTATTGAATGGATGCAAGACTGGCAGAGGGAATGATCGAGAAGACAAACTGGAGTTGAAAGCTGCCTCTCAAACCACCTGGTGCCCCTCAGAATCACGGCTAGCGGGCCACGCAGCATTTCCAGGCAGCCACATGTACACATGGGAGACATATTCCTGAACTTAGCACAGGACCCCACATAGGCAAGATCGGTCTGAAACCCTTCCAACTGCTAGATGGAATAAAAGAGGTCTTCCAAGGTGGAGAGGGTGCAGATATCTCTTCTTTTACCAGCACCTGCTGCCTTTTATTTTCTCATAGCATCTCAGTTTTCCTTTGAGATACCTCCTATCCCCAGCCTCCCATCAAGAGGGGCTGACCCCATCCTCCCAGTTCTCGAGATGGCCACATGACCCAGGTCTGGCCAGTAAGTGTCAGCCCTGGGATTTATCCTAACTAGTCATCACCGGCAACAGGGAGGGGTGGTTTGGCCCCCTCTTTCTGCCAGTATTCCTGAGCTGGCAGGATGTGGGCCTGGAGCTGTTGGGGACCATCTTTAGCTCCACAAGGGCAGACTGCCCAAAAGTAAAGCCAACACAGAGGAATTCAGGACTTACAGATGGAAAGACAGATGTGTGTGTGTGAAATCCTTTGAGCCTCTGAATCCATCCATTCCTGAAGTTAATTGTATGTTGCCAATTATGGGAACATGTAAATTCCTTTCATTACTTGAATTACTTTGAGTTGAAGTTTTATCACTTATAAATACCTTCAAATAACTACCTATGAAGTATGCAAGAGCTACCATTTATGGAGTCCTTATTAATTAGCCAAGCAGTAAGTAGGACTTTTTTATCCCTGTCTTACAGACAAGTGAACTCACAGGTTTTGTGGTAGATACTGTGATAGGAATAAAGACCCTATCACCCGCACGGCAGAAAGTACATCCGTCGGCCAGCCAGCCCTCAGCCATCAGTACCTTCAGGGACTGCCTCAGCAGCAGAAGACCACCTCACCTGAGCTGATGCCCTGTTCCCAGGGCTTCCGGGGCCTTCTGCCCCAACCCCTTCTGCCCTCTAAATGATCACAGCCACCTTAAGGCCTCACTGCAGGGCTGAAGCTGAGGCTTCAATCAGCAGGATGTGGCATCCTGACTTCTCCCTCTCTGCTCAATCCTGTTTCTGTCTCTTCCCCTCCACAGGTGTTGATCCTAAGAATAATTCTTAATAAATACCTCACATGCTGAATTCTGTCGCAGAGTCTGCTTTCTGAGAACCCAACTTGTTCCATACATTTGGTACCAAAAGTGGGTCAGGAAAGCAGACACCAGGATAGGAGTTTGGAGCTGAATCACCTGCCGCCCAGCTGGCTGAGCGATGAACTAGGATGGAAGACGGGACAGGGAATCCATTAACTGGTGTGATGTGTTTAAGAAATATAGAGGAATCAGTAACTATAAGGACAACCGAATTGGGTAGCTATTGCTAAGCCTCATTGAACCAGAAAAAGATAACAAACTGCTGAGCATCATTAATCAGCAATTTAAAGCTAAGTGTGAAAGCAATTCTGCCGGTGTTTAGAGAGGTTGTCATCTCCTGCCACAGAAGGGCAGAAAACATGAAAACTTGTCTCAGGCTCAACTCCAACCAAGACATGTCTGCTATGCCTAGGGGGCCAGTACTCTCTCCTCACTGAGGACTGCAGAGGCCTCTCCCTGTCAAGACATGTCCACGCTCAGGATCTGCCGCACTTCTCCTGATGCCATTGGGCCAATACCTGGGGTGAAGTCACAACATGAACTAGCTGTGGGCACGTTGGGCTCAATGCGGAAAGATGGGGGCAATACCCCAAAGGGGCTGCAGCACCTAGTCAACACGGGACTGGATTGGGATGGGGGGTGAGTGATCAACAGGGCCAGAGCACAAAGCCAGATAAAGGGAGTGTTTCTCAGCATGGGAGCACCCGCTCAGGACACAGGATTTAACACCCTCCCAAGTATCCCAGGAGATAGTGCAAACTCACTACTGCAAAGGCCCCCAGAAGCATGGAGAAAACAGTGGTTGACATGGAGTGAGAAGCGCCCCAGCACATGTTGGAAGAAGGGACTGAAAGGCTCAGAGAAGGGGGCCTGGCAGAGAGATGTCCTATACTATGTAAGGCCAGAACCCCCTCCAGAGGCCCACGTTGCACACAGGACCCAGACGACATATCATTTACAGGGCTGTCAGGAGTGCACTGGTGAATGGTCCCAGCATCACTTGGGGGGTTCAAGGATGGCTCTTCTGTCTAGGCTGGGGCTGGCGGTAGGAGACGCCATTGCAAACCAGCTCACTCATAGCAGTGGGGATGATAGGGCGCTGAAAACACAGGAGCCTCCTGAAGGC
Source organism: Ursus americanus (assembly GCF_024610735.1). Lineage (NCBI taxonomy): Eukaryota > Metazoa > Chordata > Mammalia > Carnivora > Ursidae > Ursus > Ursus americanus. Next base: position 3,200,831 of record NC_142141.1, on the reverse strand, counting down.
AGGAAGATGCAATTTTGTGATGAGTGGGCAGGTGGAGGGACAGTCAGGAGAGCCTGAACTGCAGAGGGTCATGGAGTTACTAGAACATGGCATCCCTAGGAGCAACACAGATGGGCAGCAAACCTGGGTACTACTCTGCATAATTTTAAAAAAATCTAGGATAGTCTGAAGGTGAAGTCTTGAAGTCTAGCACAGGTGACTGAAGATAGTCACCCCAATAAGAAGTAACAATCCCTTCCCCAGTTTCATACCTGAGAAGGTTTTTGGACCTGGAACCATTGGTTGAAGGAAAGCCCGTGTCCCCGGGAGGAAAGACCCTGCAATAATACACAGCAATGATTTCCCCAGTCCTTCCCCCGAGTAACTCAGGTAACTGAATACTGAGGAAAGGGAAATACTCAAGCGTGTCTAGGACAGCTAGAGAACTGAAGATCACTTTGTTCCCTGGAACCTCGAAGCATCATCATGGTCCCTGCTAAGGGGGCCAGCTGATAAATGGAGTTCTACCCCAGACCCTGGTCACAGCAGGCCCACTGCATCCCACCCAGTGGTTTCCAAATGTTTCGAAATAGACATACGTAGTAACAGGCACCGCTCCCGTTACCCTGTGAGGTAAGTGCTGTCACGGTGGGGAAGAGCACATGCAAGCCTCTGAAACTGCCCCCTCTGGCTAAGCTAGCCAATCAAAACCAGTATCACAACCTGGGAGGATGGCAACCACGAGCACTGCTCTTAGCTAAAGGATGCAGGGGCTGGTAATTCTTATCCAAGCTCCATGTAATCCGCCGGTCTGGCCCCCATGGAAACCAGGTGAATCCTAAAGAAGGACCGTAGATGACCAGAAAAAACCCATAGCAGTCCCAAGTGCAGCCCCCTTGCCAACCGTGGTCTTGCCAGGGAGCAGATCGCTGTGATCTCAGGGACGTGTTACGAAGCCACAGATGTGCTCAATGCATACTCTTCCATCCCAATCAAGAGACAGCACACATATACAAGGAACCGACGACAACACACATTCACCATTTTTACCAGGGCTCTGTCACGGGAGTCCAAGGAGATCAGGACCATTCGGACACGCTGCAGAACATCACACCAATCCATTACACGGACGACGTCGTGCTGATGGAGCTGATGAACAAGAGGTACCTCGCTTGCTGGAGGCCAGAGGGTGAGAGAGAAAACTAATGAAGATTCAGGGGCCCACTATGTCAGCAACATTTCTAGGAATCCTGCGGTCTCATAAAGACTGGCACATACCCTCAAAGTAAAGACAAATTATTTCATCTCTCACCTCCCTTTGTAAAGAAGAAAGCACAGTACCTACCTGATACGTAGATTTGGAAGCAAAATATTTCATACCTGGGAGTACTGTGACATGAAGGGCTGCCAAGGCCCAGAGCAAGGAAGAACTCCGCTGAAGGTTCAGGCTGCCGGCACCATCAGCCCTATCGCTTGGGCCATCCGGCTCAGCAGGCTGTACGGTGTTAGACGTGTAGGACAGTGATAGGAAAAAGTGCCCTGTGAAGTGGGGCAAGCTCCGGGGAGAGAACCACGGTGGAGACCCTGGGAATTCTGGAGCAAGTGCATATCACGTGTAGTGAAGAATTATACATCTTGTGAAAAACAGGTTGTGGCATGCTCCTGGCTCTGGCAGAGACAGAGTGCCCGATCATGATGAGTTCACCAGCAAGCCATACAGCAGGGCGAAAGAACCCTGTCATCCACCACTGTTGTACTGCACCCTCAGCTCACACAAATGGCCCCACCAGCAATCCTGGACCCCCAGCACAGAGGGGGACAAAACCTTACTTAGATTGGTTTGGGTCATTATGTGGCAGATGACTATGCTGGACCCTTCCGCCCTGGAAAGACCAGGAATAGAGACGTGTTCCAAACAGAGATTGCCCTTCCTTGCCCACAGCTTTCTACCCAAAGGCATACAAAGAGCTGGATCCACAGACACTTGAACTCATATAACATCATGTCAGACCAGACAACCCATCTTACAGCAATAACGCAGGAGGTGGGGGAGTGGGCTGCCATCATGCACCCACTACCCAAAAGCTGCTGGCCCGATGGAGCCGTGTAACAGCCTGCCGAGACACAGTTGAAAAGCCACCTCAGAAACAATACATCATGATGTTTGGGTATCATTGTCTAAGAGGCAGTATCAGTTTAAATCAAATACCTTATATGGCACCATGTCCCCAGTGGGTAGGATACATGGGCCTAAGAAACAAGGGGAGGAAGCTGAAGTGGCCCAGCTTACCATCACTCCCAGTGACCCACGTAGGAATTTATACTCTCCATCTCTCAACTCTGGGATCTGTGGGCATCTTGTTCCCAAAGGGAGAGTACTTTTGCCAGTGGACACAGGAAAAGTCCCTTAAATTCTAGGCTACAGCTGCCTCCCAGGCACTTCGGGTTCCTTGTGTCAGGGAACCAGCAAACAGGAAGAGTCACCATCTTGGTCAGAGCAATTGACCCTGTTCATCAGGAGGAAGCCACACTTGGGGACAGGGAAGAATATGGTGACACATAGGTGATCCCCTTGGGTGCCTCTTGGTGCTTCCTTGCTCATTTTGATGATAAATTGACAAGTACAGCCACCGGGCCTAAAACAGGCATGGTGACCAGAGTCTCAGTCCCCACAGAGATGTCACCTCTGTGACATCACGAGAGTGACAGGGCTCTCTCATGGCTAATGGAGAAGGGAGCTGAAGAATGTTGGTTGCAGCTCTGATACCACAAAAGCTGCAGCGGGAAGGGGAAGGGGTGCTGTAGTTCAGTCGCTAGCCTTCTTTTTCAAGTTCCCCCAAGAGGAACCTCTCCCAGAAGAAGCCCAAGGAGTAGCCCGTGGTAGGCTCTGTGAGGCACCGCCCAGGTCCCCCTGAAGGAATAAAGGACTTATTCCCCCCACTGCAGGGTGTGCTGATAGCAGATGGTTGCCAGCCCCTCACACTCCATCCCCGGAGTGGCCTACATACAATGACAGATCAACATGGGGTGCAAAGGTCCAGCCCTTTTGCCTCAGCTCAGAACAGCCCTGAAGGGCCATCCCGTCCTCAGAACTCCGTGCAGGGCCAGCCGAGCTTCCATGAAGACAGCACCAGACGCTGGCTTCCTCCTCTGCCCCATCCTATATCTGTCCCCTCCCTTCCAAAGATATTGATCTCAAGATCATTTCCTATAATAAATTCCCTACATATTGTATCGCAGAGACCAGCCCAAGATATACATGGCCCTTGAGTGGCAGAGACAAGCCAAAAACCCACGGCTGTCCTCATCCAAAGCCCAGCCATGCTCCTTCCTCTAGAGCTCCTCTGGCTCTTTTACCAAGAGGGCCCAAAACTCAGCACCCAGAAGGGCAGACACAGAGCAAGCGTCCTGATGGAATTCCCAGCACTAGTCCAATTACCTAAACTGCCCCAGAGTGACTGGTGGCATGGCCCAGTCCCCCCTCCTGGAAAGGGGGAGGGCAGATGTTCAGCCTCAGTTTCCCCAGCTCTGAAATGGGGCCGATAAAGATGCACGTGTGTTGGTACAACAGTGATGGACGACAGGGGTCTTTCTACCTGCCAGGCAGGTTCGAAGTTCGCACGTTTGCAAGGCCCCTGGCACGCAGACACCTCTCGGCAAATGCGGCCATTATTACTCAGGAGCAGAAGAGCTAATTAGCTTCACTGCTGATGCAACAGGAATTCACAGCCGGCAACTGGCCTGTGAGGGGAGGACGAGGCTAGAACATCTCATTTTGACAAATGGCTTTTGTTTACCCACGACTGGCAAACAAACGCTCCACGACGTGTGGCTAATCACCTAAAAATAACAGCACATATGTTCCCTCTAAGGAGTGTTCCTTGCTAACAAGCACAGCGGCCGTGGGGTGCTGGGGGTGGGGGAGCAAGCTCTGCACTCCTTTCCCTGCCCCCACAGCCCTGTGAGAGCCCGGAGGCTCTGGACATGCATCTTCTGACTCTCCATATCCAGCCTGTCACCCGGCCACATCAGTCCCACACAAGCCTGCCCTCTCTTCTGTGGCCCTGGCTCCGGCCCCTAGCTGCCGTCCTGGGATCAGGCCTCCCTACTTCTCGCCGAGATAGGCACCTCAGTGTCCTCACTGCCCTCCCAGCTCTGACCTGCCCCAAATTCAACTCACAGCCCTGGCACAGAGCTCCCCTGCTTAGAACCCTCTGTGGCTTCCGGTCCTCAAGGCTGGGCCAACCTCATTCTCCACACCAACTTGGCCTGGCCATCGGCACTCAACCGTCCCGGCACCCTGAGCACACCCCAAACTCTCAAGCCTCAGGCCTTTGCAGATGCGACTTCCATCCACACTCCACCTCAGTACTCCCAGCCAGGCACAAAGCTTTCAATGACATCTATACAGTGACAAGCAAGGGTCTTCTCTTAGAAGCCCTGCCCATGTGTCCAACCACGTACTGGATGTCTCCTCCTAGTTGCAAAGTAGGCATCTTAACAATGTATCCAAACACACACACACACACACACACACACACATGCATGGACACACACATGCACACACCCACACGCACACACACACACACACAGGCATGCACACACATCTCCTGCACTATTTCCAGTTGCCAAGCCATTGAGTCTTCTTTGACTCCTCTCTTTCTCTGTCACCCTGCAACCAACCTATTAGCAAGTGGGGTCCCCTCCATCTTCCAAACATGTCTGGCACCCCCTCAGCACTTCCACCCTGGCCCCCATCTCTCACCTCCTGTGGGCCCCCCAGTTTCTGCCCCTGCCTACTGCAGTCTGATCACAACCCAGCACCCGGAGGATCCCTTTAAAACTGGTCACATCCTGTCCCTCCTCTGCTCCAAATCCTCCAGCGGCTTCCATCTCAGAGTCAAGCCAAAGTCTTACAGAGAAAGCCCAACATGAGGGTGGCTAAATTTAGCAAATGAAAATACAGGACACCCAGTTAAATTTGAATTTCGGAGAAAGGCAGTTTTGCATGGTTCATACTTCTACTGAAAAATTATTTGTTTATATGAAATTCAAATTTAATTGGGCATTCTGCATTTGTCCAGGAGCCAAACCCACAGGCCCGCCCCTGCTCCCCCCTACCTGCACGCCCACCACCCTCCCTGCAGCTCTGGTCTCCAGGCTTCTCCCAGGTCCCGGCAAGGTTCTTCCACCTCAGGGACTGTGCGCTGTGTTCCCTCTGCCTACAGTCTCCCCCAGACCTCCATCTGGCTCACTCCCTTGCCTCCTCCAGGCTTCTACTCAAGCGGCACCCGTCACCAATCCCTAGCCTGAGCACTCCACACAAAACAGCAAGTGCCGTCCCTGCTCTGCTTTGCCTTTCCCCACAGCACTGTCACCCCCCACCAGAAAGTCATTTCCTTGAAAGCAGAGGTGTGTCTGTTTTGTGCACAACTGTATCCCCACGCTTAGAACACTGCCTGGCACATAGTAGGTGTCAATAAATATTGTTTCAATTAATGATGTCCCCGTTGTCCCACCCCTAGGCTATCTGGCAATTTCTCCTCTAACTGCAGGGACAGCTCCAGGTCCCCTCCTCTGAAAGGCTCTCCTTGACGACTCACATGTGCCCCAGGCAGAGGATGTCACCCCTCGCCGGAGCTCCCAGGGGTTGGATTGCCCATTGCCACAGCATAACCTAGCCTGTCCCGGCTGATACTACTCCCACAGCACCGAAGAACTGCAGTGTGTTGCCACATTTCCTAAATAAAAAGAATGTGTTTAACACACACACACACACACACACACACACACACACAAAACCCACAGTGATGGAGATTAGCAATGTGTTAATAAGGACCATGAGACAGTAGATTTGAAATCAGAATATTTGGACAGAATCCAGCCTGCAGAGTCCCTGAAATCAACAACCCTCCTTACCCAAATTCATGGCAATGGTCTCTCCCTTTACTGGCATCCCCACTCAACCGGGGGTCGCCCTGCCGAGGTGGCAATCGTGTCCCACTCACCATTTTACTCCCAGTGCCTAGTCAATGGTGGCCCATGGGAAACGCTCAGTAAATGTGTGAGTGAGTGAACGAATGGAGTGAATATTTGAGAGAAGGAATGAATAACTTAGGAAACACAGTTCTATATCTAAGGTTCCCTGCAGAGGCTGGTTTGATCCCATTGTCCCCAAAGGCACAGGGTATTGCTGTTTAGCACCACTAAAGAACAATCTCTAAAGAGAAGCAAAAGGAGAAGGTGAATACGCCAACCCCTCCCTCTGGTTCACACTCCACAAAGCACGCCCACATCCACGAGCCTCTCACCAGCCCTGAGGGACTGCTGTCACTACCCCCTGGTTCAGATGAGGAAACGGACCCAAAAAGATGGAACAATGTACAGAAGGCCACATCATGAGAAGTGAGAGAAGATGCAGCTGGAACCCAGCCACCATGCAGTGCTGCCTCTCCAACTGGCCTGCAGTTACGATGGCCCATCAGGGAAGAGGCATTATAGTCCCTGGATTCTTTGTTGGACAGTCCAGGGAGGGAGAAGTCAGATTGCACAAGAGCACAGACCCTGCCCAAGTTAGAGCTGCTTTGCTCCTCCCTTCCCACCGGGCATCTTGAGGACCTGGCCTGGCTCTCCTCCCACCACGTCGGCACTCTTCCCCCTCTGCCTCTTACCACAATTCCCTTGCCCACACCAACTTCTGAGCCATCCCTACACAGGCGCCTGCCCTGAATCATTGCATTTGTCTCAAAATTTTTTGGATATTAATGTCATTCTGCACTAATGAGTCCAGCCCACTTGGTCCCAGCTGGAGCCTCGGATGTCTGCTGATTAATTGGTAGAGAGCTCTTGGAGGGAGGCGAGGGGAGTAGGAGGGGGCAAGGGAGAGAAGAGTGGTCTTCAGTGTAGAAACAAGTTTCCTCGGCTTACCAGTGAGTCCTCCTCTCAAGCCCACCCCGTCCTTAAGTTTTCAGCTGATTATGGGGGCAGAAACTAGAAGGCTACTCTTTCTTTCTTTTTTTTTTTTTTTTAAGATTTTATTTATTTATTTGACAGAGATAGAGACAGCCAGCGAGAGAGGGAACACAAGCAGGGGGAGTGGGAGAGGAAGAAGCAGGCTCACAGCAGAGGAGCCTGATGTGGGGCTCGATCCCATAACGCTGAGATCACGCCCTGAGCCGAAGGCAGACGCTCAACTGCTGTGCCACCCAGGCGCCCCAGAAGGCTACTCTTTCATCAGTCACTTAGTCCCCAGTTCAGGAGGAATGAGACACATGGACACTGCCCCAGGGTGCAGAGGGGTGGGCTGGAGAACACAGGTCAGGAATTGGAAGACTGAGCTTCTGTCTCACCCCAGCTCTGCCCAGGGCAAGTTGTTGACCTCCCCAAGCCTCACTTTCCTCGTCCATAAAATGGAGACAAAAACCCCACTAGAGCACAGAGAGTTTAAAGTTCTCAGGTTTGATTACTTGGCTTCCAATTCCAACTCCTCCATTTAGAGGCTATGTGGCCTTTGGCAAGCCACTTAACCTCAGCTGCAAAACAGGAGAGTGAACACAGCTACCTGAGTAGCAGGAAGGATTGCACGAGCTAATGAAGATGCACTGCTTGGCCCGGCCCCCAGCAGGAGCAAGCGCTCAATAAATGGTAGATACTATCACCATGTCCAGCAACAGTCAACTGGCTAAGCCTGTGGAATACCACACAGCCTCCAAAAAGGATGCATACAAGACGGCGTGGCCCAGGAAATGCCAGTGTTAAAACACCTCTGCACCATACCTCCTTGAGGGAATCTTATCTCCAATTTACAGAAGGGGCAGCCAAGCCTCCGAGAAGGGGCTGGATTTGTCCCAGGTTGCAGAGGAAGTAAACAGCCATGCTGGGAACTGAATGCAAGGAAGACCGGCCTCAGAATGCACTCTTTCCTCTTTGCTACAATTCCTGCACATTGAATTTAAAACATTGATTTATTAAAGTCTTGAGCCTGCAGGCATTTCTCTCTGATTTCTGTCCGTGTGATCATGATATTCTTCTGCCATAGATAACCACTTTTTAGGACAGATATTAACGCCTGTCCTGTGCTCCCCACATGGCTGATGGGCAGATCAAAGGAATAACAGCTGCATGAGGGCTTTGGGAACAGGAAAGTGCTGGCCCATGGGAGTATTATGGGACTTGGGTGGCTTGGCTTAACATTAAACATTCATTCATTCATTCACTCAGCATTCCACAGCCTAAAGGTACAAGTTCTAGCTTTAGAAGACACAGCAGTGAACAAAAGAGATAATACCCTGCCTTCCTGCAGCTGACATCACCATGGAGGAAACAGACAGTAGGCAAACAGAAACAAGTATTACAGAAGAAAATGAAGCAGAAGGACACAGGGGAATGAGGCTCTTCTGTCTACAGTATCATAGAAGGTCTCTCTGATGAGGTGGCATTGGAGGCTGAGATTTAAACAAAGTAAGGAGGTAAATCATGACTCCAAGGGGAAAGCTTTCCAGACAAGGGAAACAGCAAGTGCAAGGGCCCTGGGGCTGGAGTAGCCCTTTGGTGTTCAAGAAACAGCAAGGCCAGTGTGGCTGGGGTAAGTGAGAAGAAGGTGACAGGAAAGGGGGTACAGTTGAGACAGCAGATGATGGGGGCCTTGCAGGCCATCATAAGAACTTCAGAATTTATACTGTTCAACTAATACAACTTTCTTCCTTGTATTATCTGCATGTCCTTTACCTTCCAACATTTTTCATTTCTGACTAGATAAAACCAAACTCCTTGGCATGGCATTCAAGGCCTTTCAGAGTCCCAGCCCCCACATAACTTCCCAGCTTCCAGTCTCTTCCCCCCCTGCCCCACCTCTCAACCCACCATCACACCTCTGTGCCTTTGCCCATGGAGACCCCCCACCCCAGCTTCACTCAGGCCAACACTTAAATACCCAGTGAGTACCTACCAGGTGCCGGGCGCTATGCAGGCACTGGGAAAACCATGGGGAACAGACCTGCCTCTGTCCTTGTTCCTCTGGCATCTATCAGAGAAGACAAACATCAACCAGGAAAGTGTGGGGGAATGAGTAGGTGATTTTCACGAGCTGTGGGGCCATGGATACAGCTAACAAGACACCTACCCAGCTTGGAGGAGGAGGTGGTCAGGGAGACCCAAGAATGACCAGGAGTCAGCCCAGGGCAGAGTGTGGAAAAGAATGACTCACCCCCCGAACCCCAGTGAGCAGCACATGGGAAGTCTGCAAGAGGAGAGAGGAAGAAGCAGGTCTCACACAACCCTGGGGCCCAGTCAGGACTTTATACTGAGGCCTGTGCAGGGCTTGGCTGCCAAGGAGGCACTCCTGACTCACCACCTACCACATCCTCTGCTGCCCCAGCTTCCTCTGGGGCACCTGAGCCAGGCCAGGAATAGAGCTCAGCAAATAGGCAGTGCCTGCCTGGCTCAGTGCTGGGTAAACAGGACTCTGCCCAGCACCTGCGGCCTCCACTCAGCCCGCAGCTGCACAGGGATAAATATTTGCCAACAGCCCCATCTCGCCTAATGAGTGTTTGGGCACCCGCTAGGCAGGGCTGGCCCAAGGGGACCTGGCAGGGAGGGGGCCAGCCCTGGGGGACCCCAGCACCTCACTCCCTCAGGCCCTGCAGTGCAGGACCCAGACCCGGAAGGCCCACAGCCAAGGCATCCCTGAAGGTCTTCACTAGCATGTCAGTGGGATTTCAGGGGGCCTGATGCCTGGAAGCCAAAGAAAGTGAGTGACCCTGAGAAGGGCACCCCTAGACCTGGCCACAGAGTAGCAGCCAATGCCCTCCATCCCTCTTCCAAATACAATAAATACATGCTAAGAACACATTACTTCTGTATCAGGTAGCTGGAGAGGGTAACTGTACACCTCCCTTTGTGCCTTTTGAATGTTTCCTCCACATGCATTATTATTAACAGTAGTCAAATTAAAGGTAGTCAAACAAAATTGTAAAGTAATATATGTTCATAATTTTAAAAAATCTAATTGTAAAGAAGAGTGAATATGTTGAAAATAAAAGTCCCCTGATCCTTCATTCCTACTTTCCAACTGAACTTCATCTCAATTTTGGTAAGATTTCAGTTTTGTTTCAACACAAACAGCATCGTGCCACACATCCTGCTCTCCCCAACCAATATGGTACACCCCAGACACCTTTCCACACCCACACATCCAGGGCCACCTCATTCTTCTTAGCAGCAGCTGAAATTTATTCCATAGTTTGGATGTACTGTGATTCATTTAGACAGTCCCCCGTTTTTTAAGATTTTATTTATTTATGTAGAGAGAGTACATGCTAGCGGGGCAGGGGCAGAGGGCGAGGGAGACAGAGAACCTCAGGCACACTCTGTGCTCAGTGGGGCTCAATCCCACAACACTGAGATCATAACCTGAGTGGAAACCAAGAGTCAGATGCTTAACCAACTGAGCCACCCAGGCACCCCTAGACAGTCCCCTTTTTAATGGGCATTTGTTTTCAGTTTTTGCTGTTACAATACCATACAGAACAGTCTTTTCCTGGCATCTTTGCATATTTGCTGGTGTTTACCTGTAGAATAAGTTTCAAGCAGGAAGCACGTGCATTTTCACATTCAACAGACATCGCCAAATTACCCTCCAGAGAGGCATGTGCCAGCTCATGAGAGTGTCTGTTTCCCCATCCCCCACAAATAAGTGTCTGTTTATTTGTGTTTCTTCATTATTAGTGAGGTTGTACATCTTTCAGGTGTGTGTTTGTTGTGTGTACGTCTTTTTCTGTGAACTGCCTCTTCACACTTGGTACTTTTTTGTAGGGGTGTTCTGTCTTTGCTTCATTTCAACAATGTTTGCACACCTACGCTGTGGTGGATATTGTGCTCAACAACACTTCATGGGACTTAGGATAAAGTCTGTCCACACTCAAGCGGGCACTGGAGGCAACGAAGAGTTCCCATATGGGGCATTCCCAAGACAAAAGACAGTCACCAAGCCTTGAATCCTCCTTACCATTAAAATAGAAAAAAACAGTAATTACTGTCTGTTAATGAAAAAAAGCACAAAACATTTTTGTATAAATCAGAGTAATTTCAGGTGCAAGTGACAGAAAATCAATCAAAAGTGGCATAAACAGAAAAAAGGAAATGTATTGGCTCATGTGACTAAAAGCTCAGGCTTCGGGCATGGCTAGATCCAGGTGTTCAAACAACGTTATCAAATATCATCTGTCTCTCTCCATCTTTCAACTCTGCTTTCCCCTGTATTAGGTTCATTCTCAACCTTGATGTGCTAAGATGGCCCTCAGCAACTCAAGACATATCCTATTGGTTCAACAACCCATGAAGAGTGACTATTTTCCAGTAGCATCAGCAAAAATCCAGGGATTAGTTTTGATTGATCCCAACTGGGTCATATGTCCATCATCAAGCTAATCAATGAGGCTTGAGTAGATTAGCATGAGAGACGTGGATGAGTCCTGCATAAGCAGATGACCTGAGTATGAGGATGGGGAAATTCAACAGCCATCACTAAAAGAAAGGGCAGGCTAAAATTACAGATATCCCTACACTGGATTCTAGCCCTACCTCATCTATGTGATGTTGGACAAGTCACTGCTCCTCTCTGACTCATCTGTAAGATTCAGACATCAGACTCAATCACTGACTTGTATATCTGTTATAGCATCAGAAATTTTTACTTTTCAATTAATAATACACAGAACCCAATATAAAAGAGATAAGAGCTATGTTTTCTTAGAAACTTTGTTTAACCCTGCACTAGGGTAGACCAGGATTTGTTGTAATAACAACCTCCAACACCTCAGCGGCTTAACACACAAAGGTTTGCTTGCTTCTTACTCATGTCACAGTTCCATGAAGTTCAGGAAACTCTTCGTGGCAGATCCCCCCAGCTCCCTCCGTCAGTGACCCACCATCCCACTGTCCTGTGATTCTGCCATGATAAAGCCCTGACCTCTATAGAAGGAAAAGAAAAGGAGTATACACCACTTCCGCCCACATCCTGGTGGCCCTCGGCACCCAGTCATGTGCCTCCATTCAAATGCAAGGGACTCTGGGAAATGTAGTCTTCCTCTGCCAGTAAAAGACACAAGTTTTGGTATCTCTGCCACAAACTCTATAACATTTACTTATTATAAGGTCAGTCTCTGAGAACAATAATATTTTTAATGGATCAAAAAGAAGTTTAAAAAAAAGAGTAGGAAATTAGGTATTATGATGACAGATGCAGTCATGTTTCAACCTCAGCAATGACTTTTTGAAAGCCTTTTCTTTAAAATGGTAAATATGAAGATAATCCCTGGCTGCAATGCATAGGAGTTGGACATAATAGTGGTATTTAAAAGTTTGCTTTACAATTTCAGTATTCTTTTCAATTACACAAACAGAAATAAAGGTAGAAACTTTAGTGTCAAGCCTACACAGACAGATAGCTTAAGAAACTATGCTGGTCGTCTCTGAAATGTTAATATTTAGCATGCCACACATCTGAGGTTCTTGTTGCATTTATTACAATGTTTAAACAGTTAAACATATTTAAAATGTGAAGCTCAAGTGTGTTTGTGGAGGCCCTTGCTTTGAAGAGCACAGCGATGGGTGACCTCTGAGCTTCACAGTCAGTCTGCCTGAGTGGAGCCCTGCTCAGTGTCCTCAGGCAAGATGCTCTACTTCATCAGGTGCTGCTGGTTCCCTCATCTCAAAGGGATGGCTTAGCAAACTCAACGGACTTGACCAGAGAAATAAAAATTTAAAAAAAAAAAAAAAAGGACAGGGACACCTGGGTGGCTCAGTCGGTTAAGTGTCTGCCTTCAGCTCAGGTCGTGATCTCAGGGTCCTGGGAGCAAATCCTGCATCGGGCTCCCTGCTCAGAAGGGAGTCTGCTTCTCTGCCTCTCTCCCCGGCCTGTGCCCTCTCTCTCACTCTCTGTCAAATAAATAAAATGAAAGGAAGGAAGGAAGGAAGGAAGGAAGGAAGGAAGGAAGGAAGGAAGGAAGGAAGGAAGGAAGGAAGGGAGAAAAGGACAGATCAAGGTGTGCCACTGTACCACACAAACATCTGGGACTCCACTGGCTGCCTATAATTTAGCAATGTGCAAAAAGCATTCAGTTGAAACATGAAAATCCTGTTTTAACAGATCAAAAACAGCCAAATATAAGCACATATTTGGAATAGAATTTTGCATCTAATATAAACTAATGTATGAACACTGGTAGCCTGTGGTCCTTTTCTAGCCCATAGACATGTTTTATTTTAAAAACACTTACAAACTGAGATTTTTCACATGAAAAACAGATTTCTGGTCTCCCTTTAGGAAAAAAAAAAAAAACATCTATGAGCAAACATAGGAGAAAATCTTCACAATCATAGGTTAGGCAAAGATTTCTTAGATATAACACTAAAACAATGACTCAAGTAAAGTTGGTAACTTGGACATGATGAAAATTAAGAATTTCTGCTCTTCAAAAGACACTGTTAAGAGAATATAAAGACCACCTACTTGGGAGAGTATCTTTGCAAATCATGCATCTGACTTTGAACAATTTGTATTCAGACCATCTAGAGAACTCTGAGGTCTTTAAGGCCACATATTACATAATTCCATTTATATGAAAAGTCCAGAATAGGTAAACCCATACAGACAGAAAGTAAATTAGTGGTTGCTTAGGCCAGGGGGAAGAGGGGTATTACGGGGAGTTGTGGGGTGATAGCTAAAGGGTATACAGAGTTTGAGGTGATGAAAATGTTTTAAACTTGACTGTGGAGATGGTTGCATAACTCTTTGAATATACTAAAAATCACTGAATTGTATAGTTTAAACGAGTGAATTTCTGGCATACACTTTTTCCACCTTTTCCTGTAAGGCTCTCCCTCCTGACGGCCATGTGATGCTCCCCTCCATTCAGGTCTCAGCTTAACGGTCATCAGAGGAGCTTCCCTGAACCTCCTATATAAAATAGTAGCTCCACTCCCCCCACCCCCAGCACACCTGCCCCACACCCCACTTCCTTTTTCTCCATAGCACTTACCACCTCCTCCGAAGTATTTCTTTTTTTTTTTTTTAAGATTTTATTTATTTATTTGAGAGAGAGAGAGAGACAGCAAGCGAGGGAACACAAGCAGAGGGAGTGGGAGATGGAGAAGCAGGCTTCCCACTGAGCAGTCCTCCCAAGTATTTCTTTGTTCACTACAATAGATCAGTGACAGCAGGGACATTGTTTCTTATGCACTATTGTGTCCCTGATGCCCACAACAGTATCTGAGTCAAAGCAAGGCCTTGATAAAATTTTTGTTGAATAAATGAATCCCAATTTTACAAACAAGGAAATGAAGTCCCACAAGTAGTAGGGGGCAAAGCCAGGATATAGTCCCAGAGCTCATCAGTTTGACTTCTAAGGATGTTCTTTTCACCAGGATCAAGTACAGGGGGCCTTGGAGCACAGGCTTTGGAATCAGAAAGACCTCACGTTTAGTTAGTGCTTCTTTACCATTTTGGAACCACTGATCTTTGAGAATCTTTTGGAAGTTTTAGGCCCTTCACTCTGAAAATGGGACAGAAGTGCAAACGTAAACCATTTTGCAGATGACCACAAGGAGCTCTTGGATACTCTTTGGTAGCCTTCCCGAGCTTCCTAGTTTGTGTCTCTGGACAAGTCCCCTTAGCCCTCTGAGCTTCAGTCACTGTACTGAGGCGGGGACAGTGAGACTGACCTCACAGGATTGACGACAGATTCGAGGATATCGGCATGATCATGTGGTGATCACGTACTGTCCATCTGCACTGCCCCAGCCTACCTGGGCCACTGTGTGACAAGCAGGGGAAACGGACTCAAGAGACCTTGTCCCAGCCTGTGTAACTCTGAGATCCTTATTTTCTATGAGTCTTGGTTGCGCCCACCAGGAAAATGAGATTATTGCTCATTTAACAGACTGGATCAAATGAAATAGTGAAAGCCCTCAGGAAACACTAAAGTCCTGGAAACATTTCCCAAGACATCCCCACCGAGTGCCACAAATTGTTTTACTGTTTCAATTTCAGCTACAAAAAGCACTCTACAGACCCAGGCCTAAGGAGTTCAAGGATAATTCGGGTCGAATCCCATTATGCCAAATCCTCTCATAGTGCCACTTTCCTGTGTAGAAAGCTCCTCTCACCATGGGATTACAGCCAGGCGGACTTGCCTCTGCCTCCCACTGGCCTAGCACAGAGCCTGGCACACTGTAGGCACTCCATGACCGAAAACTTTCATCCACAATCCCAAGAAATGGGTTTGGAGAAAGAGGTGTCCACAGGGAAGTCCTGAGGGGTGGCCCATATGTCAGAAGCGTGGAGACCCCCACGTGTGTACCAGGATGCTCCGAAAGTGCCAGCTGCTGTAATGCGCTTGTCTGAGGAACTGCGCAGAGCACACAGTGACAAAGAGGGGACACATGGCTGCTGCAGTGGACTGGCCTCTGCTGTGGGCAGCTCAGCCAGCCCCTGATGCCCACCTAGAGGCTGAAGTTCCAGTTAGAAAGCGGGAAGAAGAGCTGGATTCGAGAAAGGCACGCGGCGTCCACTACCCAGCTAGCTGCAGAGCTGGCCGACAAGATGAAGGCATGGAGGTACTCGGTGCCTTTAATCCCAGAGCCTCTCTGGAAATGGACGGTGCTAACTGGCCAGCTTCTGGGTTTCCCCCACAGATGGCCTAGCTCTCTGTTCCTTCTGGTCTGCTAAGGTAGTTACCATCCAACCAGTTTCTTTCCAGCATCCATAATTTTATTGCTGTTATATCCTCTCCCATTCTTTTAGTCAGTGTGAGTGAATACCCCTTAAAGCTTTCTTCAGGGGCCCTTGGTGAGGGAGCAGAGGAATGTGCACCTGATCAACCCACCATGTCAGACCAGAAGTTCATCTTTGCTCAAGTTCGTTAGTTCAGGATTTTGTCACTTGTAACTAGAGCTGTGACCAATGCAATTATTATTTCCCTCTGCAAATGAAGAATCTGAGACCCAGAGAAGGCAATTTGTATGCCCAAAGTCACACAGCTGGCATTGGGAGTGATGTCAAGACTGGATCTCATGTCTGCCTGACTCGACAGCCAGTGTTCTTCCCCAAGACCTTCTCCTTCTCTTCGCCCAGTCCTACTGTATCTAGCAAGAAGACCTTTTAGTTGATCAAAAGTTAATAAATTTTGGAGGAGGTGAATCCTGGTGGCCAAACATGTACAAATGGGGGTCTGACAAAAATCAGAAGTGAATACATTTTGTCTAACAGGGGTGAGAAGTAGTAGCCCTCTACACTGACTGGAAGGCTGATGTCTGCATCTGAGGTCTCCCCTTTCCTAGAATTACACAGTAAGCCATGGAGAATCATATGAAGTGCTTTAGATAGTATCCAAAAATTCCATCTGGGAGGTTGTTATGAGCTGAATTGTGGGCTCCCAAAATTCATATGTTGAAGCCCTAACCCCCAGGACCTCGAAATGGGACTGTATTTGGAGACAGGGCCTTTAAAGAGGTGATTAAGGTAAAAATGACTAGACCAACTGCCCGTCTCTGGCAATTTCTGTGGGGGGGGAGGGGAACATGCTGCCGGGCCTTGCTCAGGCCAAGTGGCCCCTCCAGTGTCAGAGGGCTGAGTGGAGTCGATGTGTTCACAGCCACACAGTCTTCTAAGCAGAAATGAGGCTTTCAGAAGGGGGAAAGAGGAATGTCGTTAGAACTTCCTCTTTTCCTTTGCTTCTATCTGCATGTCTGCTTAATTCTTTCAAGTCAGTGTCTCCACAGGGTAAAGAATGTGTCTGTCAAGTGATAGCTGTGCTATGCTGTGCTGTGCTATGGGGGTAAACAACAGGGTTGTCAGTGCTACTCAAAAAAAATAAAACAAAACCCGACGATAGGATGTGATTGGCCTGGTTTCGGTCACAGGCTCCCCCACGGCCCAATCACCATGGCCAGGGGGACAGAATACCTGCCTGGCACAGCTAGGGCCAAACACACACTCCCCTTGGCTTATGGCAGGTGCTGGGTTGTGTAGACAAAGTAAGAGGAATCCTCTCAATCATATCTACAAGGCAGGGTTGTTGCAAGAACGTACGTGAAGTTTTCTTTTTTCTTTGGCATCCAACGTGTCATCAGTTCCTTCCCCAACCCATTCCCACCCTCACCTAGCCCTCCAGCTCCAAATTTGTCAAGCTGAAGAGCAGGTCCAGGGAAAACAAAACAAAACAAAAACCCCGCAGGTGAGTTCTGTCTAAGTAGGCTCTGGCTCCCCCATGCACATCTCTCTCATGTAAAATAAGTGAATCAAAGCAGAAGGTGCTGGAGTGAGCCACCATGTCCCTGAGACTCAGATTCTTGAGCTGTCAGGTGCAGTTAGTGAATAGTCCCCACCTCAGAAAGTCCTTGTGACAGGAACTGAACTGACACATGTGAAATGAGCTCTGAACATACAGTAGCCACTTAGTAAATGGTAACTATTACGTTCCATTCCATTCTATACTTTTAAAAGCCCAGTCAAAAGGCAATCTCACTAAAAATAATTGTCCAAGAACATTTCAAAGCCTCCCAATGGCCAAGAAAAGACCACATCACCTTCTTCCCAGGGAGCACCTGTCCCTTGGTAATCACCCTCCAGCACCCCACCTACAACTCTGCACACCCAGGCTGAGTCCCCTCCACCCCAGTTTCTGAGAGTTCAGATCTGCACATTCCCCTCCCACACCTCCCTCCCCACCCTCCAGTCATCTGTGCTGCCCAGACCGTCAAGCTGTCTCTCTAACGCCTCACTACTTCATTATTTTATTTCCCCACTTTTCCCACTCAGAGAAAGGTGGGAGCAAGGATAATCACACAAGGCAGGAGACCCTGACAGCCAGGCGGACGCAGCCCCAGCCTCCTGGTGCCATGCCCCTACCCACAGCTCCCACAAGCCCACCTCTGGCCTTCTGGTACCCCCCTTTGCCTCCCCCCCCATCACTCCTACACTGAGCAACCAGTGCTTCCCAGTCCCCACCTCTTTCCCCTCCCCTCTGCCCGAGATGGCTCACAAAGCCAGGCCAAGTTTCAGACCCCCGGTCCACAGCTCTGGCAAAAAGCCCAATTCTTCTGTCTGGCAGGATTCGTTAGCTAGAAGACATTCTGAAGTGGGTTGAGGGGAGGTGTAGGAAGACCACTCACTGAGATTCCTGACCTTCTGCAAGCTCTAGGCTCACTGGCTCTGTGACCTTGGAAATAATACTCTCTGAGCCCACCTATTTAGCCCCCCTCCCCTAATAAATATTTCTAAAAAAAACAATAATACCAACCCTTAATTCATGTGACTCTGTTTCCCTTCCTGGGAACTACGAGGGCAGCACAGTGAGTGGGGATGAGACTTAATCCTTCTAGACTGTGTGATGTTGGACAAGTCTCTTTGCCCCTCTGCAACAAGATGCCTTCATCTGATGGAATGATCTGACACCCGCCTCACAGGCTTGCTCTGAGAAGGAAAACAATCACAGGAAGATAGGAACACACTTTGTCAAGCTGTCGGTTATCACAGAGGAAGGCTTCTTCTAAGATGGATTCTAAAAACAAAATAATGGAATAAAAAGGTAATGAACACTTCTGCTTCCAGCAAGCTGGAATAATGGAACAGATTTAACCTCCCATCTGACAACAACAACAAAACAGTGAATATATGAAATATGAAATAACCATTTTCAACACAATGGACATAAAGCAACAAAAGATAATGACCCGTGTGAAAGAGAAAACCAATGAAATGAGCCCTACAGTTGCCTTACCTTACTGCCTGGAGGGAGAGTCCAGGCTGTGGTACAGGGAGCAGGGAGACAAAGGCTGGCAGACAGCTCAAGTTGAGGAGACAAAGCTGAGAGCTGGGAGACACTAGGTGTCCACAGGATGAAAGCAGAATGCCAGAGAGGAGTGAGCATGTGGGGAAAACTCTGGAGGCCCCTGGAGCTTTAGCAGAGCACTGAGCAGTGCACATGAGTGTGTGAGGAAACTAGCTGAGGACGGGAAAGACTCGTCTTGGGATGGTGTTAGAGGGACAGCTGCGGGTCCTTGCTCGGGCTGGGAACAGCGCGGGTTCCTACCTTCCAGTCTGTAAAGCCTCAAGTTTCGCAGAGTTTGGGTAGAACACTCACAGTCCTGCCTTCCTAATGAGAAACGATTAGCCCTTCATAATACGCACTCTGGTCCCATGCAGTCATCTTGAAAGCAAGATACAAAAAATGAACTGTTTTCAAGTAACTCAACTGCTTTCCAAAGTAAAGCTCAAGAGTTTTTGTAGAAATATTAAAATAGCCAGCAACCAACAAAGCAAAATTCACAATGTTTGGCATCCAATAAAAGATTTATAGGCATGGAAAGAAGCAGGAAAATATGACCCACAATGAAGAGAAAAATCAATCAAAGTCAATCTAGAACTGACAAAAATGTTAGAAGAAGCAAAGAAGGACATTAAAACAATTATTATATTTTAATATGTCATAACATTATGTATATTAATACTTTATAATATTCAATATTATGTTAAAATATATATTATATTTTATACATAATTTATACTTATATATTTATATGTAACATAAATATAAAATATATTTAACATAATGTATTTGATATAATATATATATATATATTTTTAATAGTCCATATTTTCAAAAAGTTAACTAGAGACATGGAAAATAAATTTTTTAAATATATTTTTAAAAGACCTTAATTTTTAAAAATGGAAACTACAGTATCTAATGAAAAATATGCTGAATGGGATTAACAGCAACTCAGTCATTACAGAAGCAAATATTAGTGAATTTAAGGACACAGCAATAGAAACTATCCAAAATCAAACACACAAAGAAAAAATAATTTTTTAAAAGATTTTGTTTTTAAGTAATCTCTACACCCGGGGCGCCTCAGTGGCTCAGTCGTTAAGCGTCTGCCTTTGGTCCGGGGCGTGATCCTGGGGTCCTGGGATCGAGCCCCACATCAGACTCCTCCGCTGGGAGCCTGCTTCTTCCTCTCCCACTCCCCCTGCCTGTGTTCCCTCTCTCACTGGCTGTCTCTCTCTCTGTCAAATAAATAAAAATCTTTAAAAAAAAAAATCTCTGCACCCAACATGGGGCTCGAACTCACATCAAGATCAGGAGTTGTATGCTCCTCCAACTCAGCCAGCCAGGCACCCCAAAGAACTAATTTTAAATAATGAAAAGAGTGTCAGCAAACTCTGGAACAACTTTAAATGACTATATATATAGGGGCGCCTGGGTGGCTCAGTCGTTAAGCCTCTGTCTTCGGCTCAGGTCATGATCCCAGGGTCCTGGGATCAAGCCCCACATCAGCCTCCCTGCTCAGCAGGAAGCCTGCTCCTCCCTCTCCCACTCCCCCTGCTTGTGTTCCGACCTCTTCTGCTGTGTCTCTCTGTCAAATAAATAAAATCTCTAAATAAATAAATAGATAGATAGATAAGTAAATAAATGACTATATACATAAATACATATATGTATATATACATATTTATATTTATATGTGCAACTGGAATTCCTGAAGAAGACAGGGATGGACAGAAAACTATTTGAAGAAATGACAATCAAAATATTCTAAATTTGATGAAAACACAGATTCAAGAAGCTCAACAAACTCCAAGTACAAGAAACATCAAGAAAACCATATGAGGACACATCATAATAAAATTGGTCAAAACCAGTAAAGTGAAAAAATCTGAATGCAGAGAAAAAAGCACATCACATATAGGAAAACAAAGATAAGAAGAACACAGACTTCTCATCAGAAACAATACAATCAAGAAGACAGACAATGGACAACATATTTAAAGTACTAAAGGAAAAAACTGTAAACCTAGGGATATACCACCTTGTTACTGGGTTGGAATACTCAATATTATTAACTGTCAATTCTCCCCAAATGGATGCATATAGTCAACACAATCCAAATCAAAATATCAGGAAGTTTTTGTATAAACTGACAAGCTAATTCCAAAATTCATATGGAATTGTAAAGGAACTAGAATTTACACACACACACACACACACAAAACTGAAAAAGAAGAAAGTTGAGGGGCGCCTGGGTGGCACAGCGGTTAAGCGTCTGCCTTTGGCTCAGGGTATGATCCCGGCGTTATGGGATCGAGCCCCACATCAGGCTCCTCTGCTATGAGCCTGCTTCTCCCTCTCCCACTCCCCCTGCTTGTGTTCCCTCTCTCGCTGGCTGTCTCTATCTCTGTCAAATAAATAAATAAAAATCAAAAAAAAAAAAAAAGAAGAAAGTTGAAGGGCTAAGACCACCTGATTTCAAGAATTATTACATTAATCAGGATAGCATGGTATTGGCATCAAAGTAGCCACATAGATGAGTGGAACAGAAAAGAGTCAAGAAATAGACCCACACATCTATGGGTTTTTGACAAAGGTGCAAAGGGAATGCAGTAGAGATAGCCTTCTCAACAAATGATACTGGAACAACTGGATATCCATATACAAAAAAAACACAATTGTCAATCCATTCTTGTTACCATCTACAAAATAGCTCATAAATGGATCACACAGAGAAAAACAAATACTGTATGATCTCGCTTGTATGTGGAATCTAGAAAAAAAAAAAAAAACAGGGGTGCCTGGGTAGCTCAGTTGGTTAAGCGTCTGTCTTCTGCTCAGGTCATAATCCCAGGGATCCCTGGGATCAAGCCCCACGTTGGGCTCTGTGCTCAGCGAGGCGTCTGCTTCTCCCTCTCTCTCTACCCCTCCTCCTCTTGTGCTCTCTCTCTCTCCCCCAAATAAATAAAACCTTAAAAAAAAATTTAAAACACACACACACACACACACACACACACACACACCCCAAAGCTCACAGATACAGAGAACAAATTGGTGGTTGCCAGAGACAGGCCTGGGTGGGCAAAATGGGAAAAGGGAGTCAAAAGATACAAACTTCCAGTTGTAAGATACATAAGTCATGGGAATGTAATGTACAGCATGGTGACCACAGTCAATAATTTTGTACTGTATATGCGAAAGTTGCTAAGAGACCAAATCTTAAAAGTTTTCATCACAAGAAAATATTTTTGTAACTACGTCTGGTGAGGGATGTTAACTAGACTTATTGTGGTGAACATTTCATAATACATACAGGTATCAAGTCATTATGTTGTACACATGGGGCTAATGTAATGTTGTATGTCAGTTATATCTCAATTTTTAAAAAATGGATCACAGATCTAAACGTTAAAACCTAAAGCTACACAGTATCTAGAAGAAAGCATGGGGGAAATCATGGCGCTGGGTAACGTGCATATCAAAGAGTTCTTAGATCTAACACCAGAAGCATGACCATTAAGATCAAAGATAAATTGGACTCCATCAAAATTAAACACTTCTGTTCTTTGAAAGACACTTTTAAGAAAATAAAACAAACCACACACCGGGAGAAAATACTTGTGAAGCATATGTCTGTTATCCAGAATAAATAAAGAACTCTCAAAACTCAACAGTAAGAAAACAAACAACCCAATCTTTAAAAATATGAGCAAAACATTTGAACAGACTCTTAACTAAAGAAGATACACAGATGGCAAATAGGCACTTGAAGAGATGATCTACATCATTAGTCATTAGAGAAATGCTAATTAAAATCACAACGAGATATTACTGCATGCCCATTAGAATGCCTTAAATTAAAAAGACTGACCACGGCAAGTGCTGGTGGAGAGGTGGAGGAACCAGAACTCTCATGCTGGTGAAGTTAAACATATACCTACCCTATGATCCAGTCGTTCCACTCTTAAGCATTTACCCAAGAGAAAAGGAAATATATATCCATACAAAGAGTTATACACAAATGTTCATAGCAGCTTTGCTTGGAATAGCCAAAAACTGGGAACAAAGCAAATGGCCATCAATAAGTGAATGAATAAACAAAGTGTGCTACATCTATCCAATGGAATACTATTTAGCCACAAAAAGGGATGTTGTTTATACAAGGAACACCATGGCTAAATCTCAAAGTAACTATGTTGCTTGAGTGAAGCAAAACAAAAGAGCTATATAATGCTATTTACATACAACTTTAGAAAATGCAAACTATGGGGCACCTGGGTGGCTCAGTCAGTTAAGTGTCTTGATTTCAGCTCAGGTCATGATCCCAGGGTCCTGGGATAGAGCCCCGCATCAGGCTCCCTGGGAGTTTGCTTGTCACTCTCTTCTGCCCCTCCCCACTGCTTGTGCACTCATTCTCCCCCTCTCTCTCTGTCTCTCTCTCTCAAATAATTGAAAGAAAAATCAAGAAAGAAAGAAAGAAAGAAAGAAAGAAAGAAAGAAAGAAAGAAAGAAAGAAAGAAAGAAAGAAAGAAAGAAAAGGAAAGAAAAGAAAAGAAAAGAAAAGAAAAGAAAAGAAAAGAAAAGAAAAGAAAAGAAAAGAAAAAGAAAATGCAAACTTATCTATAATGCCACAAAGTTGATCAGTGGTCCCTTGGTAGGGAGTTGGAGAACAGAGATAAAGTGACATGAAGAACTGTTTGTGGGTGAAGAGTATGTTCACTACTTTGATTGTGGTGATGGGTTTCATCAGAGAACGCATATGCCGAAATTTAGCAAACTACACACTTCAAATGTGTGTAGCTTATTGTATAGCAATATGTACATCAAAAAAGCTGCTTAAAAAAAAGATAATGCATATATAACGGATCACTGCTACATTCAGTACAATTCACTTCAGGTCTTTTTCATTTTAACTTTTATTTTTAAATAATTTTACACTTACAGAAGAGTTGCAAAAATGGCACAGATAGTTTCCAAATATCATTCACGCAGCCCCCCTGATGTCAACGACTTACATAAGCATGGTACAGTTATCAAAATGCACACAACTTCGTCACTCCCTCTTCCTCTCTGGGCAACCCGCTTCAGTCCAACAGACCAGTCCTCCCTGGTAAGAAGGTCTAGGCCCCAGCCCCCAGCTCTATGCTGCTCTGTATGCAATCAATATTCCACATTCCAGACAGCTCACCATGGTTCTACCCCCAGCTCCATCTCTCATTAGCTCTAGATCCTACAGCTAACTGCATCCGACATGTCTCCCCCGCTATCTCACAGATGCCTCAAAAGCAGCATGACTAAAAATGAATGCATAATTGTCCCTGCACCCCCAAAAAATCCTCTTGAATTTGGCAAACGGCATTGTCACCTATCACACATCAGACATCTCAGAGTCTTCTCTGACTCCTCCCTCTCTTAGCGTCCACAAACAGTAAGAGACCATTCAAGCTCTGGTAACTCTTCCTCCTTGTGTCTTTCAAACCCCACCCCTTAGGTCCCATCTCCGCTGTCCACATCTTTATTCAGGCCCTGATGCCAACTCTCCTAGGGCTGTCAGAACAGGCCTTAACCAGTCCTGTACTTCCAGTCTCACCCCCTGACCCTACTGCCTCGGGTGCCCAGTGCCCTAAGTTACTTCTTCCTTCCTAAAAACTGCAGTGGTTCCCAAATGCCCACAGGGTGACATTGTGGCTTCAGGTATGATATTCACGGTCCTTTTGAAACAGCCTTCAACATCCTCTCTTGACTATTAGCCAGCCAGTTCACTCCTTGAAGGAGGCATCAAATGAAATGGAAGTCCTCCCTGTCCAAAGCCCACCAGGCATCCCTCATGCTTTTACCCCTGTTGTTCCCTCAGCCTAGAAGGTTTTTTCCCATCTTCCCTACTAGGAAACTCCAACCCAAGGTGCAGCCCTATTTTTACCCTCAGAATGAGCCTTCTCCGAAGTAACAGGAAGAACTGCAAGTTCCCTTTTGTATACAACCCGAGCCCATCACACATACTTTTGAGGCAGCTTTCTGTGTCCTCCTCCACAATATGTGAAAGCCTACAGATTTTTACTTATCCAATTTCTACTTATCTCGATCCCTAGCACCAGCACAGGACTGGAGACCGTATAGACACATTGATGGCTACACGAATGGATAAAGAGATAAGCAGATGTATTATTCGTGGCTGGGTGGAGAGAAACGGAGACTGACAGAAAGATGAACAGATAATGGATGGCTGGACGGATGGATAGATGAGATCATAAGCATTTCAAGGGCAGAGATTGTTTTTTATTCAATTCATTTGCACAGTGCCTAGAATAGGGCCAGATGCTCAATTTGTGTTGCTGAAGGAGTGAGTAAATGATTGAAGCACCAGGTTATTGTGGTAAAGTTTTGGACTATGAGTCAGAAGACCTGATCTCTAGCTCTACCTGTATCAAGTTATTCGTATGAACATGAGCAACTTAACTAAATACCTTCAATTTACTCTTCTGTAAAATGGGTAGACTGGACTAAAGGACTTCCAAGGTCTTTTCCAAACACTCTGTGTTCCCCGACTTGAAGCTGCCCAAATCTAAGACAAGGCTATGGGATAGGAGGAGGAGCCACAGTTAAGCAAATGTGTTTATTTACAACTTGTCCTAATGCACAGCCGATTCCAGATCCCTGCCAACGATGGCAGAGAAAAGTTAGCACACTCCAGATTAGATTCTGTTCAAACTGTCTGGCTGACAGCCTTGTGGTGGAAATGAAGACAGGCTGATAATAGAGCCTGAGGGGTAATTAAGAGAGAAACGTGAGCCTCTGTGAGGGTGTACCCTCCCCAAGCTGAAAGGAAGGAGGGAAGGGCCAGGCTACACAAGGCCTCCCAAGGCCCTTGGCTGATGGCCAAATGCACTCTATCCAGAAGGATGGCTGTTTGGTCACAGAGCACGTGGCCTGTCCTGCCAGAGTCACACCTGGACTCCTAACATGCTCTGGAGTACTAACTGTGCCGAGAGCACATCTATCATTAGTTACAGACTGGTATGTGCCAGGACTGTCTATGCATCCCCTCATCACTTCTCCCAACAAGCCGGGGAGGCAAGAGCGATGGTCCTCACTTCAGGGAGGTGGCAGATTGTAGCCAGTGAGTGGCAGATTGAGAACTTGAACCCAGAGGACTTTGGCTGCCTGTCTGTGGACAGCTGCCCTGGAACTGGTCAGGTAACGAGGCAGAGACTTCAGACTTCATGCCACCCCAAATTGCAGTGACACCTGCTGGCGCTTGCCTGATCCCTTTGCCATGTGCTTCCATGTGTGTAGACATGGATTCAAGCCTACGGTGATGATCCATCACTCCCATTGTGTAGGTGGGGACACTGAGACCCAGAATGACAGGTGAGTGAGCCAGCCACGATCGCACAACTTGTACGGGTGAATCCGGGATTCCCTCTTGGGGAACTGGAGTCGTGGGCCAGGGCTCCTAACTAGTCAATTAATCTAGTCCCATGTGGTAGCTGGAATGGACATCTGGGGATTTTCCCTAAACATCCACTCTACCTACCTCTGGTAACAGCATCTGAATTTCTCTGGGGATTCACACCCATACCCCAGCAGCTACCAACACAGTCCCTGTTACTTGGGCAGAACTATATGCCCTGTACTTTTCCAACCCCATGCAGGGTGGGCAGATGATCCTCTTGGTCCCAATGAATACGACCAAAGATGTCCAAGGAGACTAAGTCCCATGACATTAGAGCAAACCATTGAGAAAGTGGCACCCTCTTTCCATGGAGATTTCTGAGTTGGTAAAAGGGAAGCCAGAAGCTGCCAAGGGCCACCTGAGACATCACAAAGGGACAGCCCACCAGAGAGTGAAGCCAACACAGAGAAAAACAGGGACAAGAGATGGGGAGACACAATTTTCTAAGGACTTATTTTGATACCTGGATCCAGCCACACCTGAATATATTCCAGGTACAATGAGTCCAATGAGGCGCCTTTCTACTTAAACCAGTTGGGGTCAAGTGTCTCTCACGTGCAGCTAAGAGGCCCTGAGTCAGTACAGCCCCTTCATCACACTGAACTATCAGCACTTGTGTCCTTGGCTGTTGACTGGTTAGACCCATGTCACTTGAGGGCAGAGACTGGGTCAAGGCCACCACTGTGTCTCAGTGCCTGACTCCAAGCATGCCTAATGAATATTTGTTGAATGAATAAAAACCCAGCTTGGCTTGATGATCCTTTGTGAAACTGGAGGCATTCTGGGCCCAAGAAGACTGATTTCTCTGGCCTGGCCCATTCTTCCCTCCTCCTCCACCCATCTTTTAAGGTCTAATCCAAAGGCTGTCTCCTCTGAAATTGGCCCACAGCCCTATCCCACTTCAAAAGTGCTCTTACCCACATCAGAACCTCCATGGAATGTTTCTACCTTGTGCAGTAATGAGTGCCCATGACTGACCTCTTCACCCAACTGAGAAGTCCTGAGTACAGGGTCTAAAATGGAATCATTTATATATCAAGCTAGTACTTGGCACCCTCCAGAGCTCAGAAAATATTTCCTGAATCCAAGGGCTCATCTCACTCAATAAACATACACCAAACCCTAGGATATGCCAGGCACCAAGAATACAGAGGTGAATACAGCATGATGGTTAAAAGTAATGGCAATAACAAGAGCTAACATTTACTGAGTTATTTATTACTTTGTGCCAGGCACTGATCTGAGCATCTTGCATGTACTAACTCATTTAACCCTCAGAGCACACTAGTGAGTTAGCTACTATTATTATCCCTCATTTTACAAGTGAGGAAAGTAAGGCTCAGCTGTCAAAGAATTTGCTTAAGGTCATAGAATAATAAGTGGCAGAGCCAGGATTTGAACCCAGGTCCAAATCCCTACTTTTGCTGGTCCATTATGCTGTGGGATCATGAGTACTTAGTAGGCTGTTTTGTCATAAGCCTGGCCTTCTCCTTCCTAATGCCTATATACCCCACTTCTGGGAAGAGCTAAAAGTAGAACTGACCATACCCAACACTGCTGACAGAAAGAGTTGAATTCTGGAGTGAGACACACCAGTCTGAATTTCTAATAGCACCATTCTTTGGCCCAATGTACCCCACTGTAGCCTCTTTAAGTCTGTGTCTTCAGGATTACCTCATGGGCAGCTCTCTGGGTTAAGAGAGCAAATATGTGAATATCACTTAGCACAATCAGTAAGAGCAGACTGCTGTCACTGGTACCTTTTATTATTCTTGTAGAATAAAGCAACTCATCAATGTATAGGGTTTGGCACAAGCTATACCATCAAATACTATAAATGTGCTTCTAGTTTTTTCCTTCCCTCATCACACTCTATGACCTTGAAAGAGCACCCACACTTCTCTGAAATGATTCAACCAGTGCTGTTTACCAGGCCCCTAGAAAGCCCTGCTTCCAGCCAGCCTTCAAAACTGATTAAGGATTTGGAATTCCCTTTATTTCTCCACCCACAGGATCAAAGGGTGCAGGCAAGGGCTGGGGAGCGGGGGAGGAATGCAAGATGGAACAGGCCAAGTTTTGAACTGGCAGAAGAACAACTGTGGTTCATCCTAGGCTCTCCTGAGCTGCAGGGCCCAGGCCCCCATGTTCTGTTCTGCTTGTGCCCTTGAGAAATAAACACAGCTGCCAGGGAACAGGACGCTTCAGCTGTGGCTAATGCTCAGCCACAAGACAAGCAGGAACTCAGAGGTGCCCTGCGATGCGAAGTGTTTTCCAAAAACGTCAGCAAACACACAGAGCAAGGAGGGAGGGGACAGCACAATGCAAACACACAATTAGGCTTCAGAGCACGAATAAAGGCTGAACACACAGACCAGCGCCAACCTTCTGGGTGCCCACCTCCCTCCGTGCGGCCTTGCCTCCACTGCCCTCTAGTGGCCAGAGCGGGACACACCCGCGGGTTTCAACGGAGTTCCCAGGGCTGGAAGGAGGTAAAACTGGGCTGCAGGGAGGGAGCATCACAGGGCTTGGAGCCTCTCAGACAAACCAGATCCCCCCCTCTCCATCCCTCAGCCACTGGCCTCGTTCAGGCTCTCCTTCACCTCTCCCTAGCACCTCTGAGACAACCTCCTCACTGGTATTAACAAAAGTAATAACCAGCCTAGGGAATGCTGACTGCAGGCACTGTGCTGAGCACTTACACACATTATCTCGTTGAATTCTTACAACACCCTTTGGAAGCGGGCAGTGTCCCGCCTAGAGATGAGGAAACACCCAGAGGCTCACACAAGTTTGAGGACTTGACCCAGGCCATATGGCTGTACAAAGGGGAAGACCTGGGCTTCAAACCCAGCAGCACCCTGGGCTGGGCCCAGGTAACTTACAGCTTCACCAGCAGTAGCAGCAGGCCCCAGGAATCTTAGAGCTTCAAGTTCTCAGGTCCCCAACTGCAGGGAACTAAGACTCTGGAGGTGGGACCTAGCAACATTTGCTTTAACAGATCCTCCAGGGGACTCCTCTGCATTACACCATGCTGCTTCAAGGAACTCTCCCTCAATCAAGTCTCCACACCACCCAAGGACGTCTTCCTAAAACACAACTCTCAGCTGCTTTAAGCCCTTAAAACCGCACTGGCAGGTCTTTGGTCTCTCCTTAGACAGCAGTTAGGCCCCTTCACAGCTGGCCCCAATCTACCTTTCTAGCCCCATTCTTGTCACCCTTTCCTTAAATACAAAGAAGGGGAGCAAGGCAGAGGCCTAACTCTGATCAAGCACCCTCTGTGTTATGTGCAAGCTCTCCCCTAGTACTGAGCATACAGGATGATACTTACTCCTCGCCTGTAGGAAAATCAAAGTGCCCAAAACGGGGAAACAAGCTCAGAGAAGTGTCAAGACGTGCCTCTGTTCATGCCGCCAGCAAGTAGCAAGGCGCAGATAAGAGCCCGGGGCTACCTGACACCACAGACCCGGCACTTCCAAGTCAGATGGCACCAAAGTGGTTAGGGAGCCGGGCTGTGGCCACATGCTGGAGGCTCTGATGTCTGAATGGGTATAGGCTTCCCATACAGGTTCTGGTCTTCACTTAATGGGGCTACGAGGCCAAAGTCTATCTCATTCTACCCAAAAACACTTCATGGGCAAACCCCAGTCTTGACCTCCTTCTCTGTGACTCTAATAACTGTGGGACAGGAGCTTGAAAAGGCCAAAGCCCTGACAGGACCCTCACGTAACCAGACTCAGAAGAGAGGAGTTAGATCATGACAGACAAAGCACAACAGCCCAAAGGTTAGGTGAGCCTTTTCTCCTCAGCGCAAGGACTTTTAAAGGAAAGCCCATCCCACCACAGTCCCCCACTGCTGCCCAGGCTCCTTCTCAGCCACACCAGGCCAGAATGGTCCATGTCTCCATGCCTCAAACCTTGTTCAAGGGCCGCCTGGCCAATGCTACCCACTCCTCTAGGACCAAACTCAAGTACCTTTTTCAGGAAGCCTTCTTCGTCCACACTTTCAGGCACGCCTATGCCATTCCTCTGACACCACCCACCTTCCTGTAGTCCGAAGAAACCACAGGACCTAGGGCAGTGGTTCTCAACCAAGCAGGATGTTAGAGTTCCTTGGGGAGTCTGGCTGGGGGTGTGGCCTGAACATCAGCTGGTTCTAGTGTATAGCCAGGGACCAGAAAAACTGACCTAAATGGGCAGGAC
The DNA here is from genome assembly GCF_024610735.1 of Ursus americanus. Lineage (NCBI taxonomy): Eukaryota > Metazoa > Chordata > Mammalia > Carnivora > Ursidae > Ursus > Ursus americanus. The sequence continues at coordinate 3,170,369 of NC_142141.1, read as the reverse complement.
CCGAGCTTCAGAGTCTCACACAGAGGTTTTAATCCTGCTCCGCCACCTCAGAGCTATACCATTTGAGCAAAGAAACTAACCTTTCCAAACCTGTTTCATATGCTGTGAATTGGGGGTTACACCACCCACCTCTCCAGGTCACTGTGAGGGTTAAATGAGGACTTAACTTTCTTAGCTCCCCATGACCCTGCTCCTTTCCCTCCTCTGCTCTCCCCACAGACTCCGCCCTTCAAAAAAGCAAGTATTAACAGCCTGGTTGGCATCTGCCCAAACTACTTTCCCATCAGTGGTTATTTAATAAAAATTTACTGAGCATCTGCTTGGTAGTACCTGGCACCATGCTAGAGATTGAGGATTCAGCAATGAATGTGTCAGAAAAGGTCCCAAGACACTGACAGATTAGCTGAGGTGATAGTCACAAAACAAGCAAATGAATGACTTCTGTATAATAAAAAGTACTCTGAATGAAAGTAAAACAAGTGAGAACAGATCGAGCAATGGGACAAAGCAAGGCTACCTAAAAGAAGAGGGAAAGTAAGACCTAGACACAGAAGGGAACACAGCCTGAAATGACTGGATCTGGGTAAAGTTCAAAGAGAAGGCACTGCACTGTTTTCAGCAAGGGAGAGGCACGATCTGACTTACTCTTCTACAAAACCACACTGAATTGTCACCATCTCCACACCAGGCTGTGGGTTCCTGGGGGCAGAGACTGGCTGATCTTCACATCTGTACCCTCAGCACTCAGCCTAGGCCTACCACAGGATAGGTGCTGAGTGGCTGGTTAAATGAACCTCCTTGCCCCTCATATGTTATTTTCTTTTGGTTCACCAAGCCAAACCTTTCATCTAGTTTCTGCCTATCAGTATCATGGCAGCTTTGCCACAAAGAACCACATGAAATCCAATGTTGATGGTGGACAATCTTCTAAGACTCCCAAGCCTTTCTATGTGTGGTTGGTAAGTGACATCTAGATTGGACGGAACTTAAACAGTTGGAATTTTGGACCCATGTGCAGGGCTTCAAATGAATGTACTCACCAGGTGACCCTGGGCAAGTTCCCTAACCTCCCTGAACCTCAGCTTTCATCTGTAAAATGGGTCCAAGGTATAGTAGTGTGATTTCCCCCTCTCTCTCTTGTACAATGCCCAGCACTCACAGGAAGCTCAGATGTTTGGTCAATCCAACAAAGATTTCTTTCTACAAACAGGGTGAGAGGGCAAGAACTCTACCATGTGTTGAACAAAGCACTTCAGCCACCATCATGGAGATGCAGCCCATCATAAATGTTCAATAAATAAGCATAGGCCTGATCACCTTCAACCCGAACTCCATGGTGTTATCTCATTTCAGGAGACAAACTTTTCTCCAAGTTGACTTTAATCCCCATTTTGGGTACAGCTGATGACCAGTTACAAATGGGCTTGTACCTAGCCCAGATCTCCTTTGATCCTCAAGGACATCCTGAGATGTTCTGACAGATTCCTTGCCCTACCTGTGCCATTGCCTGATCTGTATCCTAGCAGCCTTACCAAGAAGGTAAAAGGAAACAAGGTGAGCTTAGTAACTTGTTCTTGGCAACTCCATGGTGGCCCCAATGGTCCCCAACGGCATTCCAGCCATGGTAAGTTACACCCAGTGTGCTATGACACTGCTGGCTGGACAGGCATGTTTTCACTCTGCCTACTTTGCCAAAGGGAGAAGCTGGATGCATTGAAGTTCATCAGTTCGGGGCTCCGTGTGACAACAATTTCAAACATGTAAACTGCTGGTAAATTTGCAATAATTGGTTGAATAGTTCTCAATTTAATATCCCTAAATGCCACAGGTCCTTAGCTCTATAAATGGGTATTTAAAAATAACTATTAAGGGGCACCTCGATGGCTCAGTCGGTTAAGCATCTGACTCTTGATCTCAGCTCAAGTCTTGATCTCAGGGTCGTGAGTTTAAGGCCCACCCTGGGCTCCACACTGGGCGTGGAGCCTGCTTAAAATAATAATAATAATAATAAATAACTGCTAAATATTCATCGTCTCTAAACCCCACCCCATCGCACTCCCCACCTTTTAATGTACAAAATGTGATGAGCTTAGGAGATAGTGAAGCTGTATATTGCACACAGATTTAACACCTACATAACAATAATAGCTATTTATTCAACATCCATGATGTGCCAGGCATTTGACATGCAGCAAGTCATCTAACCCTCATAAGGTTATTGTTACTATGGACATTATAAACAAATGGCAGCTCATGGAAGGGAAGTGATTTGGCCTAAGTCTCCCAGTGACAGCAGAACAAGGATTTGAACCCAGGTCTATCCAAGTCTGGCCTACTCAGCAGGCCGCACTACTAACCAGTACAAACTGACATACCAGAGCCCAACACCCTTTCTCATTTTCTCTCCAACCCCACCCCACATTCCACCTGACCACCTTCTCCACAGCCCAGAACACGGCCGCCTCCTCTGCTTTGTTCCAAGCTGCAGCACCTGTCCTCCCCCCACCTGTACTCCCCCCACAGTCACACCCTCTGTATTCAGGACTCGCACCGAGTCCACCTCCTCTCCCTCCGGTCCTTTCCCAGCCTTCTCCGCTAACAGGAGCCTTACCCTCCTCCTCTTACTTCCCCCGCTGGTGTGCACGGCTCTGACTGAGGCCCCCCTTGTCCACATGCACACATACCCATCACGGCCCCCAATGGACTGCCACAGAAAGCAGATGCCGTGTTTCTCCTCTCCACCCCCACCACGCCCGAGGGTGACAGGTAAGTCTCCTCTCTTCATTCTCTTCATTGCAGAGTCCGTGATGAACGGGGCTCGCTCAGCTCCAGCATTCAGAGCCAAGAAAGCTGACAGACCGCTGACGCGTCCCTGCGGCCAGCCTCTGTGTTCTCCTTAGAAGCTGCTCCTCCAGGAGAACGGACATGCTAAGCGTCTCCCGCGCCAGGTGCTGTGCTGGACCCTTTCCAAACATGTTACGTCCTCTGAGTCTCCAAACAACCCAAGGAAAGGAGGATTTATCACCTGCACTTTATGGATGAGGAAAGGGGGCTCAGATCCATCACGGCTGGAGCTGGAATTCAAAGCCCAGTACGCTCACCTATGAAGCCCGCCTTCTTTTCACTGCATCGCAGGCTCAGAGGGAGCAAAGGCGGCAATACTTGCCCACACAGAGGTGTTTCTGCGTGGGCAAGGCACCTCTAGGGGTACGATCTCTACTCCCCTTCTGGAAGATAGGACTTACCTTTTAACCCTGTTCGTGGGCTTTCTCCCTTCCAAAGAAAGAAGACATTCCGTGGTCCCTTTTGTGATTAAAACCCTTAGGGAGTAAAATACATCTTTGGAACAGGAAGAGTAAGGGTTTATCTACCCATTCCTGGACATTCTAAAATAAAAGACCACTGACACATCACACCCAACCAGCTCATTGCACGCACACACACACACACACACACACACACACACACACAGAGTCTTCACAGTGGACCTCACAGAATTGGCCTCTTCCTGATTCCCTCTTTTGGATCTAATTGCCTCTGGTCAAAAATCCCTGCACTAGCCTCCTATTCCACTCCATCAGGACACAGCTTAGGGCGGGGGGAATAATCCTCAAGGCACACACATACACCTTACACAAGCTTAACATTTGGCACGTTTCATCCTTCCCTATATCTTGAGCCATAGACAAACCAGAATCCTAGCACAAAACATACTATAATCTTCACTACCTACTTCTTAGCCTGACTTGTAACTCAAGTCTACACAGCAACGGGTCATTGGCATAGCAAATCCCAAACTTTCTTTACCAACTACAGCCTAGCTCAGAGCAGAACTCACCACCCTCTTCTGACTTGCTAGTATTTGGAGCAGTAACTGTAGGACATGGCTGGACTGACTGAATACATCAATTGCTGGGTGACTGTGAATAGGTCCCTTCCTGCTCTGAATTAGACAACTCACTCAAACCATAGGAACATCAGTTCTGGGACAAATTACGCATTTCTCCAAGAGGGACCCAACTTCTAAGCCTCGCCAGGACTCTGAAGTCAATGCACAGAAATGTTATCAGCAAGACCTTGACAGTCAGCAAAAGCTGCCACAAGCCTGAGCTCTTTCCTCACAGATAATAAAGGTTTTCCTATTGCTAAAGGTGAAACCTAGCTGAAAGCAACAAATCTCTCAGTGAAAAGTTGAGTGGATCACTACACACACCCAGAGGAAAAAAATCCACATGGATTAAAGAGGAAGGAACTGATCAAATACTAAGATCTAGACTAAACCTTGGTGTCTGATTCCAATACTAAGGAGGATATATAGAAAAACATAGCAGCAACCACAGGAATGACAGATAACCATAAAAATAAGAATCAGTGTGCCACAGTTTACTCTCAGTGACATGAACAACACTGAACTTCTGACAGAATGAGGTGGCATGCTGGTTTGCAACTAAAAAGACCATCTTCAGGGAAGGATGCAGGCAGAGGCTATTCTGGAGGCTGAAGGAAACACTACTGAGACTGAAGATTGGACTCAACCAATCACTCATTAACTTGAGCCAAAAGTCAACTTCCCAGAGCCAAAGTTTACTCCTCTGTAAAATGGGAATGGCAAGTAGAGAGAAAATAGTCACTACAAACAGAAGGCATATGGATCTCTAAGCGAACCTAGATCTGAATACGGTCACTTCATGAGTAACACTGAGTTAAACTCCCTGAAGTAGTAAAATGATAACAACACCAACTGCAGAAGGCTGTTGCGAGAATTGAGTAAAGTGCTCATTACAGTACCAAGCCTAAGGAATGCCTAATTACTAAAAATTTCTATTAAGACTTACTGAGTGTTTATAATACTGCCTAACACGGTGTTGAGCACTACGCATGCTCTACCTTGTCATACTTGGTTTGTCTACTCTGCAAGACTGCATAAACATGTTTCTATACATAAATATGAGCATAGCAAAACTCCTAAAAGGATACACACAAAAATGCTAACAGTGAGTATTTCTTGGGAAGAAAAACACAATTTTTTTCTTTTCACTTACTTGCTTTTTCCAAAATTTTCTACAAATATCATTTATTGAGGTATATTTCTGTATTTTTAATGCCAAAATACATTAAAATACAATGAAAATCAAGACATTGCTCACAGGTAATCTCCTATATAAGCCAATTCTTTTGGAGGTAAGAACTAACAAAAGTTCTGCTTTCCCTCATAAACTGGCATGTACTCTGCTTTTCATTAAGAATTAACTGACTTCTCCCTTCTTCACTTTGCCACCAGGGGGCACAGCCAAAATTTTAGTTCAATCATTCAGTCAGGTCCTCATTCTTTGCATATTTCTATTTTAATTTCCCCAATTTCAACCTTCTATTCTAATCTATATGTCTTATCCTGATCTTGGATTTCTTTATATTTTACTGCTTTTCTCAATGTTTATCATAAATTTACTGTCTACAAATCCTTTGTAGATTAAGGCAAGGTATACATACACTTAAGCTGAAGACTTTGATTGCTATTGCCCATACACTTCATGCTGGGTCCCTGCATTTCACAGAATTCCGGTTAGGACATTAAATGATAGAATTACCACCTCTAAATCCAATCTGAAATTTTTTTTTAATGTAAAACTGCAACATCTCCCAATACCTGCAACAATAACAAAAATACCATAACTTTTGAAGTCTTAGCAGTCCCATAATTAAAGTCAGTTTTATTAAATGCTCAATTCTCAAAATTATATACATTTCTTTTTACTATAAAAAATCTCCACCCCCATCTCACCCTTCTTCACTCACCCCCCCCCCAAGGTAGGTACTGTCCAAGCAGAAGCAACCCCAACAAAGTCTACCACACATCCAAAAGCAGGGAAGACAGGAGGTCCCCAGAGCACAAGATATGCTGGTGTTATCGCACAGAGCCCTCCTGCAAGGGGGGGGGGGGGGAGAATGGGAAGAGCTCACATAACAAGAAGGGAACTGGAATAGGCAGACCGACAAAGACTTGTATAATTTATACCAATTTACAAATACTTTAGGTGCCCACAAACTCCAAGAAGAGACCAAACTAATACACAAAGGAAGGCCTCTGCCAGCGTCTCCTCTCCCTGAGGTCCTCCTATCAGGAGTCATTAGGAAGCCCAAACAGCTTCACAGTTCCCGCTTCCCGACTGCTGTCATATTTGCCATCTTTGTCATCACAGGCAAATGCCAGCAGAGGCCTTTTGGGGTGCCAAGCCACGGTGAAAGTCGGGGACTCACACTGCACCTCCCATAGCTTGTCTCCTATAAAAATCAATATAGAGAAACCAGTCAATATGTTAATACGAAGAAGCCACATTCATTAAGTACTACTCATTTAATCCATTTTTAAAAAAAAGATTTTATTTATTTATTTGAGAGAGAGAGAGCATGAGACTGGGGTGGGGGGTGAGGAAGGGGCAGAGGGAGACGGTGAAGCAGACTCCCCACCGAGCAGGGAGCCCAACATGGAGCTCAATCCCGGGACCGAGATCATGACCTGAGCTGAAGGCAGACACTTAACTGACTGAGCCATCCAGGCACCCCTCATTTAATCACTTATTAACCCTACAGGACAGGTACAATCATTACCCCATTTTACAGAGAACACCGAGGCACAGAGAGAGCACAAGCCGGTAGGTGACAGAAAAAGATCTGTACGCAGAGCCTATGATCTAAACCTATTCTGTACTCCCTAGGAAAACAGTAAAAGCAGTTAATATTTGTTGAGCACCCCTTAGGAATCAGATGGATTATACTTTATCTTAATAAAGTATAAAAGTATAATGACAATGCAGCAAGGTAAGTAATGATTTTAAACCCCATTTTATAAAGGAACAGGTGACTGGACAGTTAAGTCACACCTCAAGGAAGCAGCAGAGTCAGCACATGAAGTGAGTCTACTGCCAAAGCCACAGGTCTTTCTGCGAAATCACAATGCTTTGCAAATAGATTCTTTTTCCCCAAAAATGTCATTCTTCCTACTTGAAATTAAACATGATTTTTCTAAAGCCATTATTCCTTTAGTCCCACTTACTTTTTTTCAACCTTAGTGTTAAGATTAATGTAATATAATATTAACAATGTGGTGTTAATTTTAAAGATGCAGGATACATTAAAGTATATACTTCAAAGTTGTTAACTATACAGTAAGTAAATTACATTTCGATGAACTTATTTAAAAAATATATATATTTATATACATATGCACACATGTGTGTGTGGCGAGAGAAAGAAAGAGGTATTCTTTTTGTTAAGTGATCCTATTTCAGGAAGAGTTAACCACTCTCCATGATGCTAGTACCTGGCAGTCTGGCTAAATGTCTGAGCAAATTTCTATATTAAACAAACATAAAGAATAGTTTCAGAGGCTGCTACCCCCCTTCTACTTCTCTTTAGGCCTTTACTCCATCATTTGTCAGTCATTTGGGATTAGTTAAGATAAAGAAATTTATACAATTCAAGAAAACCTGAGTAGATATGAAGAGGCCTTCTAAAACATTTCCTAAATAACCACGCGGCTTCATAAACTTTAACACCTTGACCGTTTTATTGGAAAGTTTAATCTCTGAATGATAAATAAGGTGCTGTCTGGGTGAGACTGACATCACTACTCCAGACCACTGAAGTTCTAAAAGACCTGGTGCAATATGTATGGTGTGTCTAAAAAAGCTGAAGTAAGTGGATTATCAGAAATAAAATGGATTCTTACTTTGTTTTACATCTAACCATTAAAAATATGTAAAACACAAAATCTTAATATATGATTCCAACTATACATAATATAGTGTGTGTATACACACACACAGATGAATAGATGTCCACATATAAAACATCTATACAGATATATAAATATCTTTATAAATATATATGTATCTACATATGAAAAAAAGATTGGAAGGAAATACACTAATATGTTAGGAACTGGCTATCTCCAAATTATGGACCTATGTGTGACTGTTAATTTCTTCTTTATATTTGTCAGCATTTTCCAAATATTCTATACTGCGCATATACTCTTATTTTACAAACTAACATACAAGACATGCTTACTGCATAAAATTCAAACAGTACCAGGGTACAGAGCAGTACTGGGAAACAGAAACTTCTGTGATGGAAACATTTTACATCCGCGCTATGCAATACAGAAACCGCCAGCCACGTGTGGCTACTATAGTCCGTAAAATGAGCCTAGGGTAACTGAGGAACTGAATTTTTCATTTCATTTAATTGGTTTCAGTAATAATATTTAAATTATAATTTAAAGTAAAATTTATCTTCTCCCAATCTTCTAAGTCTAAAATAAATTCTTTCAAAAGTCTTTCTACTAAGTTAGCTTTAGTTTCTTTACCTAAATGGGAACACATCATGTGCATTAATTGGCTATCTGCTTTGCTCATTCAGTAAAATGCCTTGCCAATCTTGCATTTCAACACATATAGAGCTATGTTTTTCTCTTGGCACACTGTAATATGGATGTATCACAACTTATTCAATTAGTCATTCATAATGAAAATTTAGATTATTTCCCTTTTATGTATAAAACAATGCTATAAATATAATTGTGCTTCCCTCTGATAATCTCTTTTAATTTTTAGCCTGGGTTATAGAGAAAATTTTAGAAAACATGTTAGAAGTATTTGTCTGAACCACTTAGAAAAATTAATACAGCCATATTTGATATATTCCTGAAAGATTGTATGTGAACTAAATCATATTTTAGGGGCACCAGGGTGGCTCCGACAATTAAGCAGCCAGCTCTCGATTTCAGCTCAGGTCATGATCTCAGGATCCTGGAATCAAGCCCCGTGGTGGGCTCCGCACTCAGCCGGCAGTCTGCTTGAGGATTCTCTCTCTCTCTGTCCCTCTGCCCCTCTACCCGCCCCCTTGCTTCTGCACCTTCTCTCTAAAGTAAATAAATAAATCTTAACAAATAAAAAAATCAGGGATGCTTAGCTGGCTCAGTTGGTTAAGCATCTACCTTCGGCTCAGGTCATGATCCTGGGGTGCGGGGATCAAGCCCCATGTCAGGCTCCCTGCTCAGCAGGAAGTCTGCTTCTCCCACTCCCTCTGCTGCTCCCGCCCCCTGCTCGTGCTCTCTCTTGCTCACACTCTCTAATGAATAAATAAATCTTTTAAAAAATAAAAATAAAAGAATAAAATAAATCATATTTTATATGTATTAGGTGAGGTAGACAAATCTGCGCAAAGATGACACAGAAAAAACATGCACACACATGCACACACATGCACTGTTAAGAACAAACACTACGGGGGTGCCTGGGTGGTGCAGTCGTTGGGCGTCTGCCTTCGGCTCAGGGCGTGATCCCGGTGTTATGGGATCGAGCCCCACATCAGACTCCTCCGCTGGGAGCCTGCTTCTTCCTCTCCCACTCCCCCTGCTTGTGTTCCCTCTCTTGCTGGCTATCTCTCTCTGTGTCAAATAAATAAATAAAATCTTAAAAAAAAAAAAAAAAGAACAAACACTATGGTAATCTTTCTGTAAGTGGTGTGGTCCTTCACAAAATGTGAGCCCCCTGGACTCAGTCAGCAATCCCACTTCACTGGTTTACCCAAAAGGATGACCTAAACTGAAGTCCATAAGGAATATTTCTCATACTATCATTTATAACGGTACAAAGATGAGAAACCACCAAACAGCTGGGCAACTGAGGTACGTACAGGCATATATACGTATACGCTGGCAGTTGAAGAATACACTGACATATTCAGTGGAATTCCAGACTGCATTAGAAGTGGCAGGAGAGCACAGGAGCCATCGCCATGTTAAGAAGCTGTAACATCCTCAGGTGAGGCAGGCACGGCCTGGAGCAGGACAGTACCCATACATCACACAAACAAGGGTCCATAAAGGAGCTGCGCATCTGAATGGCTAGACAACACTTAGCACAATGTCAGCAACAGCGGCCATTTTTAAATTGTGGAATTGCAATTTTTTATTTTATTCTTTGAAGTCTTCTATACAGTTTAAATTCTTTTACTCAAGTATCATGTATTTCCAAAAACAGTAAAGCTACATTACAAAATAAATCTGAGGGTGATGAGAGAAGATGGCAGAGAAGGACAATCCTGAGCTCACCTCCTCCCACAGACACACAGAGGCCACAAGTATATCTACTGCAATTAACTCAGAAAACGATCAGAAGAGACCTTCCACAGCTAATCATAGAGAGAAAGACACATTGAAAGGGTAAAAGGGGTGGAGACATGGCCAGGAACCAAACCCCTGGTGCATATAACCACGAACAGGAGAGCCATCACAAGCATGGAGGATTGAGGGGATCAGATCCCACACAGGGCAATCCTGGCCCTAAGGACCTACACTGGGAAGACAAGTTCCCGTAATGTCTGGCTTTGAAAATCAGCAGGGCTTAACTCCAGGAGCTTTAGAAATCAGCAGGGCTTAACTCCAATTGAACTGAAGGGCAAAAGAGCCAGCACACTACTAAGCAGAAGCAGCAGCTTGAAAAGCGCCTAGGGTATACATGAAAGAGATTTACTAATTTTAGGGTGTGTGTAGGAAAGGCAAACATCTGCAGATTTCTCCAGGAATAAAAAAGCGCTGGCAGGTGCCATTTTTCTTGCCCTCCATGAGCCTAGATAGCTAGATGCTTGCAGAAGCCAATTCTAACACTCTCCATCTACCTTGTTAGCACACATGCCCCACCCCGGCATTACCCTACCACCCACCCTACCCAAGCCACTGGCCTCCGCAGGCACCCCTCCAAAGTAGCTCCTCCCCTGCCATATCCAGCACCCATCCAAAGTGACTCCTGCCCTGGGGTACGGGAGATAACCCTACACACCAGCTTGCCCACAGTTCCTACAGCTGGGCCTCTTGGCTGGCTGCACAAAGAACATGCCCTGCCCTTCCGTGTACCTGCAGCTGTCATACAGGCTAATTACACACAGCTAGACTGAGTGCCAGCCCCACCGACCACTGAGCCCATGGCAGCTGCAGCCAGGCCTCTCAACAGCACGGAAAGCAAACCCCGCCCAGTGCGCCTGCAGCAGGGAAAGCGGGTCACTGCAGCCAGCTGGGCTGAGGGCCAGCCCCACCCATCAGCATGCCCATAGCAATCATAGCTCAACCACAGCAGGAAGGTGCACACAGCCCATACAGGGGACAGCCCTAGTGTGCCTGATTCTGGTGACCAGGGCAGACAGCATACAGGACACCAGAGGACCTCATCTACATAAAGTCACTACTTTCAAGGTCAGGAGATGTAGCTGACCTAGTACCTAACACACAGAAACAAACACAGAGAGTTAGACAAAATGAGGAGGCTTAGGGATATGTCCCAAATGAAAAAACAAGATAAAATCACAGAGAAAGGACTAAACGAAATGGAGATAAATGATATGCCTGATGAAGAGTTCAAAGAAATGGTCCTAAAGATACTCAACTGGACTTGAAAAAACAGGGCATGAACTCTGTGAGAATTTCAACAAAGAGATAGAAAATGTAAAAAAGAGCCAGTCAGAGCTGAATACAGTAACTGAAATGAAAAATACAGTAGAGGAAATCAATAACAGATTAGGGGATGCAGAGGAACGGATCAGAGATCTTGAAGACAGGATAACAGCAACTAAGATGAACAGCAAAAGACAAAAGAATAATAAAAGTAAGAATAGGTGAAGGAACCTCTGCAACATCATCAAGCATGATAACATTTGCATTACAGGAGTCCCAGAAGAAGAGAGAGGAAAGGGGGCAGAAAATGTATTATTTTTTTTTAAGACTTTATTTATTTATTCGACAGAGATAGAGACAGCCAACGAGAGAGGGAACACAAGCAGGGGGAGTGGGAGAGGAAGAAGCAGGCTCCCAGCAGAGGAGCCTGATGTGGGGCTCGATCCCAGACCGCCGGGATCACGCCCTGAGCCGAAGGCAGACGCTTAACCGCTGTGCCACCCAGGCGCCCCAGGGGGCAGAAAATTTATTTGAAGAGATCATAGCTGAAAACTTCCTGAATCTGAGGAAGAAAACACACATCCAGATTCAGGAAACAAAGAAAGCCAAACAAGATGAACCCAAAAATGTTCACACTAAGACACATAATAATTAAAATGACAAAAATTCAAAATAAAGAGAGAATCTTAAAAGCAGCAAGAGAAAAGCAGTCACATACAAGGGAAAACCCATAAAGCTATAGGCTGATCTCAGCAAAAACTTTACAGGCCACAAGGGAGTGGCATTTATATTCAAAGGGCTGAAAGAAAAAAACCTAGAATACTCTACCAGGCAAGGCTATCATTCAGAATTGAAGGAGATAGAGTTTCCCAAACAAAAGGGAGTTCATCACCACTAAACCAGCCTTACAAGAAATATTTAAGGGAATTCTTTAAGTGAAAAGAAAAGGCCATGATTAGAAGAAAATTATGAAAGGAAAAAAACTTCACTGGCAAAAGCAAACATGATTAAAGGTAGTGGACTAATCACTTATAAAGTCATTATGAAGGTTGAAACACAAAAGCAGTAAAATCAATTACATCTACAAAAATTACTCAAGGGATACACAAAATAAAAAGATATGACATACACATAAAATGTAGAGGGGTAGTAAAAATTCAGTGCTTTTTACAATGTGTTAAGCTTAAGCAACTAACAATATAGACTGCTACACACATAGGATGTTATATATGAACCCCATGGTAACCACAAATCAAAAATCTGTAATAGACATATAAAAAATAAAGAGAAAGTAATCCAAACATAACATTAAAGAAAGCCATCAAACCACAAGGGAAGAAAGCAAGAGAAGAAAGGAACAGAGAACTACAAAACAGAAAACAATGAACAAAATGACAACAAATATATACCTATGAATAACTACTTATATTAAAATTGACTAAATGGTCCAATCAAGTGACACAGGGTGACTGAATGGCTGAAAAAACGAGACCCAACTATATGCTGCCTACAAGACTCACTTCAAACCTAAAGACGCACACAGACTGAAAGCGAGGGGACAGTAAAAGATATTCCATGCAGATGGAAGTGGGAAAAAAAAGCTGGGATAGCAGTATTTTTATCAGACAAGGGCAACCCTCTCAGGTCCCCTCCCTCCACGGGAGCTTTGTACAATCACTTTGCTATCACTCAATAAACTTTGCTTTGCTGCTCGCCAAAAAAAAAAAAAGAAAAAGAAAAAATTCTCAGACAAAATATACTCTACAACAAAGAGTGTAGTAAGAGACAAAGAAAGGCATTAAATAATGATAAAGGGATCAATCCAACAAAAGGATGTAACAATTATAATTTATGTACCTAACATAGGATAGGGGCACCTAAATACATAAAATAAATATTAACAAACATAAAAAGAGAAATTGACAGTAATACAACAAGAGCAGGGGACTTTGACACCACACTTATATCAAATGATAGGTCATCCAGACAAAATCAATGAAGAAACAGTAGCTCTGAATGACACATTAGACCAGGCAGACTTGACAGATACACACAGAACAATCCATCCAAAAACAACAGAATACACATCATTTTCAAGTGCACATGGAAGAGTCTCCAGAATGGATCATATATGTGGTAGGCCACAAAACAAGTTTCAATGAATTTAAGAAGACTGAAATTTTATCAAGCCTCTTTCTTGACCCACAATTGTATGAAACTAGAAATCGATTACAAGAAAAAAAAAACTGGAAAAAACACAAAGATACAGAAGCTAAACAGCATGCCACTAAACAACCAACACATCAATGAATAAATCAAAGAGGAAATAAAAAAATACATGGAGACAAATGAAAATGGAAACACAACAATTCAAAATCTTTGGGATGCAGCGAAAGCAGTTCTAATGGGAAACTTTATAGCAATATAGGCCTACCTCAAAAAACAAGAAAAATCCCAAATAAACAAAGTAACCTTATATCTAAAGGAGCTACAAAAAGAACAAAGCCCAAAGTTAGTAGAAGGAAGGAAATTTGAAAAAAAAAAAAAAGATTAGAGCAGAAATAAATGAAACAGATACTAAAAAACATCAGAAAAGATCCATGAAAGCAAGAGCTGGTTCTTTGAAAATATAAACAAATTTGATAAACCTTTACCAGACTCATTAAGAAGAGCGAGAACTCAAATAAATGAATTCAGAAATGAACAAGAAGAAATAATAACTGATATCACAAAAATACAAAGGGTTCTATGAGAATACTATGAAAAATTATATGCCAACAAATTGGACAACCTAAAAGAATGGATAAATTCCTATAAACATACAACATTCCAAAACTGAATCACAAAGAAAGAGAAAATTTGAACAAATTACTAGTAATGAAATTAAACTGGTAATCAAAAAACTCCCAATAAACAAAAGTCCAGAACCAGATAGATTCACAGGTGAATTCTATCAAACATTTAAAGAAGAGTTAATACCTATTCTTCTCAAACTATTCCAAAAAATAGGTGAGGAAAAAAAACTTCCAAATTCATTCTATGAGGCCAGCATTACCCTGATACCAAAAACCAGGCAAAGACACTACCAAAAACAAAACAAAAACAAAACAAAAACAAAACAAAAAAAATGCAGGCCAATATCCCTGATGAACATAGACGCAAGAATCCTCAACAAAATATATTAGCAAACCAAATTCAACAATACATTAAAAAGATCATACACCATGATCAAGTGGGATTTATTGCAGGGATGCAAGGATGGTTCAATATTTGCAAATAAATCAATGTGATACATCGTATCAATAAGAGGAAGGACAAAAACTATATGATCATTTCAAAAGACACAGAAAAAGCATTTGACAAAATAAACATCCAATCTTGATAAAAACTCTCAAAAAAATGGATTTAGAGGAAACAGACTTCAACATAACAAAGATCATATATGAAAAACCCACAAACAACATCATATCCAATAGTGAAAAATTGTAAGCTTCTCCCCTAAGATCAGGAACAAGACAAGGATGTCTACTCTCACCATTTTTATTCAACACAGTCCTGGAAGTCCTGGCTACAGCAACCAGACAAGAAAAAGAAAAAGGAAAAAAAAGAAAAAAGAAAAAAGAAAAGCATCCAAATTGGTAAGGAAGAAGTAAAACTGTCAGTATTTGCAGATGACATGATACTATATATAGAAAACTGTAAAGACTCCACAAAAAACTATTGGAATAAATGAATTTAGTGAAGTTGTAGGAAACAAAATTAATATACAGAAATCTGTTGCATTTCTATACACTAATAATGATGTAGTAGAAAGAAAAATTAAGAAAAGAATTCCATTTACAACTGTACCTAAAAGAATAAAATACCTGGGAATACATTTAACCACGGAGGGAAAAGACCTATACTCTAAAAACTATCAGACACTGAAGAAAGAAATTGAAGATGACACAAATAGAAAAATATACCATGTTCATGGACTGGAAGAATTAATATTATTAAAATGTCCACACCACCCAAAGCAATCTACAGATTCAAAGCAATCCCTATCAATATACCAACATTTTTCATAAAACTGGAACAAATAATCCTAAAATTTGTATGGAACCACCAAAGACTGAACAGCCAAAGCAATCTTGAGAAAGGAGAACAAAGCTGGAGGTATCACAATCCCTGATTTCAATATATATTACAAAGCTATAGTAATCAAAACAGCATGGCACCAGCACAAAAACAGATGACAGATCAATGGAACAGTATAGAGAGCCCAGAAATAAACCCACACTTACATGATCAATTAACCTACAACAAAGGAGGCAAGAACATGCAATGGAAAAAAAGTCTCTTCAACGGTGCTGGGAAAACAGGGCAGCTACATGCAAAAAAATGAAATTGGACTACTTTCTTATACCATACACAAAAATAAACTCAAAATGGATTAAAGACCTAAATGTGAGATATGAAACCATAAAATTCCTAAAAGAAAACATAGGCAGCAATCTCTTGGACATCAGCCTCAGCAACATATTTATGGATATGTCTCCTCAAGCAAAGAGAAACAAAAGCAAAAATAAACCACTGGGACTACACCAAAATAAAAAGCTTTTACATAGCAAAGGAAACCATCAACAAAACAAAAAGGCAACCTACTGAATGGGAGAAGATACTTTCAAATAACAAATCCAATAAGGGGTTAATATCCAGTAAGTGTCTTATACACTCAACACCAAAAAATAAAAAAAATAAATTAAAAAAATTAAAAAAACCTGATTAAAGAATGGGGCTTCTGGATGGCTTAGTCAGGTGAGCATCCAACTCTTAGATTTCAGCTCAGGGTCCTGGGATTGAGCCCCAAGTCAGGCTCCGTGCTCAGCAGAGAGTCTGCTAGAGATTCTGTCCCTCAGCCCCTCTACGCTCGCTTGTGCTCTCTCTCTAATGGGTGAATGAATCTTTAAATTTAAAAAAAAGAGAGACAGAAAACCTGAATAGGCATTTTTCCAAAGGAGACATATAGATGACCAAGAAACATGAAAAGGTGCTCACGCTCACATCACCGACCATCAGGAAATGCACATCAAAACTACAATGAGATACCACCTCACACCCATCAGAATAGCTAGTATCAAAAAGATAATAAAAAACAAATGTTGGTGAGGATATAAAGAAGGAATCCTCATACACTGTTGGTGGGAGTGTAAATTGGTGTAGCCACCGCAGAAAATAGTATGGAGCTTTCTCAAGAAATTAAAAATAGAAATACTATATGATCCAGTAATTCCACTACAGGGTAATTACCCAAAGAAAACAAAAACACTAATCTGAAAACATCTGTGCATCCCTGTTTATTGCAGCATTATTTACAAGAGCCAAGATATGGAAGCAACCTAAGTCTCCACGGATAGATGAATGGATAAAAAGATGTGAGATGTGTGTGTATATATACATACACACACACACACACACACACACACACACACACACAATGGAATATTAATCAGTCATAAAAAAAGAATGAGATCTTGCCATTTGCGAGAATATGGGTGGACCTAAGTGGTATTAAGCTAAGTGAAATGAATCAGAAAAGATAAATACCATATGATTTCACTTATACATGAAATCTGAAAAACGAAACAAGTAAACAAACAACAGAAACAGATTCATAAATACAGAAAACTGCTGGGTGCCAGAGGGGAGAGGGCTGGGATGATGGGTGAAATAGGTGAAGAGATTAAGAGGTACAAACTTCCAATTATAAAAAAACATGTCATGAAGATATAAAGTACAGCAAAGGGAATATAGTCAATAATATTGTAATAATGTTGTATGGTGACAGATGGTGATAACGTTTATTGTGATCAATGACTAATGCAAATCACTATGTCATACATGAAACTAGCACCACATTATATGTCAACTACACTTCAATAATAAAAAATTATTAATTAAAAATAAATAAGTAAAGCTGAGGAAATTCTTCTGTGAAATGAATATTCTTCTCCCATTTTTCTATTTTCAAATTCTATTGGTTGTTTTTAAAGCAAATCACATGTATTTTGATAATTCCTAAGATTATTTAAAAAATAGGTATTTTTTAAGTTCACATACAGGCAAAATATAGGGAAAAAAGTATACCACAACACAAAAAGAGATTGTATTTAGAGGTGGGACCACAGGTAACACTTTTTTCTTTCTCCTATTTTCCGTATTTTAAAAATTTCATCATAATAGAAGAATTAAAAATTAATATAATGTAAAATATTTTCCTAAATCACTTTCTTTCAGATCTGCCCCTTTCCGAACTCTTTGCCCCCTCATGACCTGACTGTAACAGTCATAATAAACAAAGATGTCTTAGGAAGAAAATTCACTTATGCTAATGCAGGTGAAGTAGTAATGTGAAGATGAAAACACATGACAGGAAAAGTCCTGATGGCCAAAGATGACAGACAGAAGACTCATTACGATAGTGAGGGTTTCTGTTACCTGTCTCTACTTCAGCAATGTCAATAAAATGATCTTCCGAGGCTGATGCCAGCATTTTTCCATCGTGGCTAAAACTGAGGGTCCTCACAGGCCAATCCAGCCTATAACAGAGTGGACGGAGGACACGTTAGAAATAACCCAGTAAGAGTAGAGCACAATTTCACCCAAAATAAAATCAAATTAATTTCTTCAACAAGGAAAGTGCTGGCAGAGCTGCTTACCTGGAAAAGCACCGAACACAAACCAACTCATCCACATCCCAGAGGCTGACCAAAGCATCCGCACTTCCTGTGGCAAAGTACTTCCCCATGGGGTCAAACTTGATACAGATGCAGTTGGAAGGATGGGCATTGATGGACTGCACAGGTTTCAGCTCTGGGTAGCTGAGAAACAAGACAGACAGCAATTAAACTATGGGAAGAGGGCTATGGTACTAAGACGGCAACAGGAGACACTGAAGAAGAAAATCGAAGACAACAAAACAAATATCAGACTGTAATTCAAACAAACTTTCCTGGACTTAAAAAAAAAAACAAAATTAGATTATCATCAGACCTTTCTGACATTAAGACTTTATGCCAAAAGAAAATGGGGTAATATATTTAAGATATACAAGCAAGAAAATAGGAATCAAGAATTTTTATATCTAGCAAAATTGACTATCAATTATAAAGGGCTCAAATACTAAGCACAATTAAATATCTGTAAGTTTTATAAGTATGTAAGTTATAATAAGTATGAACTTAGAGAATACTGTTCCATGAACCCTTCCTGAGGAATCTAAAGAATGAACTTTGACAATCAAAATGACCACAGACTTATTAGCATGGGACTCGTGATGAGTATTACATATACAGCTTCTTGTAGAAACTGTAGATGGAAAAGAAAGGCATTGTACGTAGTAGCTCTATACTCTGATAATATATATAGTATTAACTATTTTTTTAATGGAAGAAAAATGAGGAAAGCAACACAAAAAGCAAAATTTACTATTTTAGTAATCACACTGGTGGTGGTAGTGGTAATACTGTTATTCTGAGATATCCCTACATGTAACATGGAAAAAGGTAGTAAATAACTGGAATATTCTAATTCTGTAATTCTTTGTATCCTTGAGAACCAGAATACTCAAATACTCAGTTTGGAAAGAAAGAGTTATTTATAATATAGAAGATGTTTAGTAAAATTCCACTAGTCCTGGATTTTGGAAATTATCAATATAAATTCACAATTCACATATTTTATCTTTAAAAATATACACATATATGTCC
Organism: Ursus americanus; assembly: GCF_024610735.1. Classification (NCBI taxonomy): domain Eukaryota; kingdom Metazoa; phylum Chordata; class Mammalia; order Carnivora; family Ursidae; genus Ursus; species Ursus americanus. Next base: position 3,151,166 of record NC_142141.1, on the reverse strand, counting down.
TCGCTCTGTCCACTGGAAAGGTCTAGAAATATGACCAAACCAGCAATATGGACATCCGTAGCTCCAATATCATTTCTCAGAAAAAGAATCTAGGGATTCTTAGAGAATTTTCTGATTAAAGGTCTGAGGCAGGAAACATACAAGATGAACTTGGGATATCTTGTTGTACCAGACAGCAACAAACTGAAGACCACTAGGATTATGTAAAAAAAAAAAAAAAAAAAAAAATGACTCAGGAATCAACTTGAAAAGGCTCCCATTAGCTAAAGATGGGATAATTTGAGCTTCCATAAGGATAATTACTCCAACAGACTGAAACACATCTACCATGCTTAAATACGAGTGTATAATAAGCCTTAAAAATAAAACCTAGCTGATCATCTTTGGAGGTGATAGAGAACTAATTCATTATCTGATGACAAAGGGAAAGAAGCACTTATCCTTCCTTTTCTAAGTCAACTACATTCTTAAGTAACCAATTAGGAAATGAGAGGAAGCATCTTGTATTCCAACAACGAAGTAAGCATTCAAAATCAGCAAAATCCAGACTAGGTGAATCTCTGTAGATTTACAGTCTAGTTTTCCAACAGCTATACTGTAAGTAAAAGAAGGATGAAGAGTACCTTGGTAGTTTAACACACTTACAAGACAACAAATTTTTTTTAAACAGACAAAACTAGAGTATCTAGAAAAGCACACTTGGTAGCTAAAACTATAAAGAAATGCTATAAAAATCAAGATAGTGTTTCCTCTTGAGGAGAGGGAGTTATGACTAAGACAAAGTACATGGATGGACTTCTGGGATGGCCAGCAAATTGCTAGCTCTTGACCTGGGTGGGGTTACACAGACAACAGTTCATTAAGCTATATGTTGTTTTAAGCAGTTTTCTATATATGTTTTATTTTCTAATATAAAGGCTTAAAAAAAAAGCTATAGAATCCCAACTTGAATAAAATTCAAGTTGCTAAGCACAGATTTCCAGCCTTTTATATAATCTGGTCCCAGATTGTGTTTCAACTTTATCTTCCCATTTTCAGGCCCTCTCTTCAGATACCTTATCTGCCACCATTCCCAGCAACCCTGACCTACCAACTACTCTCCATATAGGCCATGTTCATTCACACCGGTTTTGTCCATTGTATGGTTCCCTTTTGCTGATTCTTAAAATTCTACTCAGCTTTCAAGGTCAAGCTCAGAAGCTGCCTCCTTCAATCCCCTACTCCTACAGTCAATATAAGTTTCTTTCCCTGGGATTCCAGAGCAAACTCAGAGCCTCTCTAAAACAACCTATTTCACACTGCCCTGCATTGCCCACCCAGAATAGCAGAAACGGAGTCGATAGATCCGAATTTCAATCCCAACATTTCATTCATTCACAGAAAGAATAAATATTTACAGAGATCCTAACTCTGTGTAGTAAGTATTAAGGTAGGCACTAGAGATTCAACAGTAAACAAGTTACACGTGGTCCCTACCTTCACTGAATTTGTAGTTTAGAAGATATAGATAGGTAAACATTTATTATAGGGGCGCCTGGGTGGCTCAGTCAGTTAAGCGTCTGCCTTTGGCTCAGGTTATGATCCCGGGTCCTGGGAACAAGCCCTGCACTGGGCTCCCTGCTCAGTGGGGAGCCTGCTTCTCCCTCTACTTCTGCTGCTCCCCCTGCTTGTACATAAATACTCTCTCTGGCAAGTAAATAAATAAAATCTTAAAAAAAAAAAAAACCATGTAATTATAATATAGAATGAGAAATGCTTCCAACAGGAAGTACATAAAATAAGCTTCTAACCTGGGGAGGTAGGAAAGTAATGAAGATGGCTTCCCTGGAGGGAAATTTAAGCAGAGACTTTACGGGTACAAATTAAGCCATAATTCAAGGTGCATCCAGCTCTTGTGCTCACCAGCTGACTAGTGATTAAACCTCTCTGAACCCCAGATCCTCATCTGTCAACTAAGACTCAAATAACAACCCCACAGAATTTCTGTGAGGACTCCGTAAATATAAGGTGCCTGGCTCAAAGGTGTTCAACAGAAGTTAGGACTCTTTATTCCCATTTTTCTTCAAGGTCCTTCAGGACAGACTCACATCTAATTCATCTCTGTATCCACAGCACCCAAAGAAAGGTATGAGTGTCCCTAAGCTAGAACCCCCTCACCTGAGGATGTTGATACAACCATTGCCATTTGTCAGGAAGAACATGTTGTTGTCATTATTCCAGGAGATTTCATTGACTTCAAACTTGAACTGCTCCTCTGCTTTGGAACGGTGTGTCTTGGCATCAATAAAGGTCACCACATCATCCTTGTTGCCTACAGCAATGGTCTGCCCATCAGGACTCCAGCAAATATTAATGTTTTCCCCTGGAAACCCAGATATAATCAGCAAGATACTGTTTGCCCATAATCCTGCAGAAGTTTATTTTTTTTTAATCCTACAAAGACCAGAGCTATCTCCAAACCTCATTCACTAAGGTCCTAGTCAATAGAAGGGAATGACTACTTACTCGCCGATTATGAGTCCAGTACTTTCATCTACAAATTTCCCCCTGTGGGTCCTCACAATTCTCTAAGGGACACTTTATTATCCCCATTTTACATATGAAGATATGGAAGAGATGAGTGATGAGCCAAAGTGTCAAAGTCATGAAGTAATAGAGCCAAGATCTAAACCAGACTTGACTCCAAAGCCTCTTAGTCTTATACCGGCATTTCCCAAACTCCAGTCATTCACATGCTACTTTCACAATTTTTGTCCTATCCATGTTAATAGCTGTATTTCTTTACTCAAGATTTTTCTTACAATTGACTCAAAAAATTTTAGTTAAATAAATTTAGTTTCCCATTTAGCAATAAATTCTATGGGCTAGTTCTTTTTTTCAGGTAGGCATTAAAATATATACACAGCCAGTTTTAAATGTTTATCCCCTTACCGCCTAAATCACTCACACATCACCAGTTGTCTACTTGGAGAAAGCACTACAACATTCCACCTCTAGGGACAAGTCTTGTCAGCAAAGTCCAGTGACCCACAGTGAACACATCGATTAAAAATTTCATCAACTTTATCAATTCTATGATGCATATATTTTCACACTTTATTCTCTACAATGTATCTTAAAATGCATCAGGATGCATCTCAAAATTTTTGGTGTATCATGGCTGTCTAGAAACTTTATTTTCTTTCCTAGCAACACATAAAATATTGGTGCATCTTATAATCATGACACGTTAGTCAATAAAATATAATAAATGGCCTCAAGGTTTACAGGACAATACCTGGTGAAGAACAGATTCTACAAATGTAATGCACAACTTCCAGGTCATTTTCTCCCAGACCACCAAGACCATCCATTCCCAAGACAGCCATTCAGCCTATCAGCAGTTTCCCAAATTCTCCATATATCTGCACATGCAGCTCCCTCCTAGAGCTGCTCCCGACCCCTCATGCACCCACTATACCCTGACCACTAAATCCCTATTAGCTATTTTAAGTGTGTGCTCAAATTCTGTGAGGTCTTGCCTGTCCCCAAGGCAGACTTAAGCATTTCCATTCTAGGTATCCATCTTATAGACCTCTCCACTACAGATAAACCCTATCATATATGTTAGGTTTTTTGGTTTCGTTTTTTTTTTTAAACACACATCCCTCTCCCTGTGCTCAAATTCTGTGAGCTCTTGCCTGGCCCCAAGGCAGACTTAAGCATTTCCATTCTAGGTATCCATCTGATAGACCTCTCCACTAAAGATAAACCCTATCATATTATGTGAGGTTTTTTGGTTTGGTTTTTTTTTTAAACACACGTCTCTCTCCCTGTGCTCAAATTCTGTGAGGTCTTGCCTGTCCCCAAGGCAGACTTGAGCATTTCCATTCTAGGTATCCATCTGATAGACCTCTCTACTAAAGATAAACCCTATCATATTATGTTAGGTTTTTTGGTTTGGTTTTTTTTTTAACACACGTCTCTCTCCCTACACTAAACCTAGTACAGGTCCTGGGAGCTGGAGATTGTCTTATTCAGCCCAGGATGTCCCATACCTAACACAAGGCCACACTTAGAGAAGATATTTGGAAATGCTTGTTGAATGACTATAAGTAGTTCATCTTCCTATTGCCCTCTCTCTGAAGAGTCACCTTTAGTGTTCACAGTGGCAATGCATTTTGTAGTCCTCACATCCCAGATGCGAATAGTTTTGTCTCCAGATGCTGTGACAAAGAGGTCAGGATTACTTGGATGCCAACAAAGCTGGTCCACACTATCCCCATGTCCCCGATAATTGTTTTCTTTTACCTGAAAGAACAGAATCCAAATGTCACTTCACACATAAGTACCTGCCTCCACGCGTAACTTCTTAACCTTATTCAAACACCAAGGTACCTTGTGGCCAACAAAGATCCAGACAATTAAAAAAAAATCCTTCAACACCCCTTCCCCGAAACTCTTCCCAATACCCCCTCCCTTCCTCTCCAATCACTCTGAATTGTTCTGAGGTTTGGATTCCACATCAATGCCCTTACTCTTTTGCCCTCTGTAGCCTTCCTCCTCCTTTCTGGTTCTCCACACTTACTCTACCGCCAAGGTTCCCAATCTTCTTGCTCACTCCCACAGGAAGCCCTATCATTTTCAAAGGGGCCCTCCTCACACCATAGGGACCCCACCACCACAGCCCCTAGCCACTCCTCACCACCACACAACTCCTTCCTACCACTCTCATACACCTCCACCTCACTCCAGTCCCATCTATCCTCCTCGCCACCAGTCTTCATCCTCTCCTCGCCTCCACTCCCCGCTCATCTTTACACCTCCTTACTGCTACACTCCCTCGCACCCCCACCTCCCTCTTACCACCACCATCTTCCTCTCCACCACACCCCCACCAGATCCCTAACCACCACCCTTGTTACTCCCGCACTCCTCTAGCATGCACTACACAACTCCCTTATCCCCACAACGCTCCCTGCTCCTCGCCTCCACCCCCCCTCCCACCCCCATTCTCTCCCTCATTACCACACCTCGCTTTATCACAGCCCCTCTGGCCTGGGCCGGTCCCTGACAGCTTACCAAACGGTCTTTCTCCAGCAGGAATACGCTGGCCGTCTTGTCGAAAGACCCCGAAGCTAGGCGACGACCGTCGCAGCTCCAGGCCACTGAGTGCACCTTGGCGCTGTGCGCAGGAAACTCGCGCGTCTTGCTGTGGCCGCGGAACAGCTCCTGCATTCCTAGCACGTAGCGTGTTGGGCCGCTGGTCACTGAGCACCAGGGAGCCATTGAGCCAGGACCGCTCTGGCCCAGCGCCGAGGGCCCCATGGCCGCCGCAGCCACCGCCATTGCGAGCTCCCGCTGGCCCGCGTTGTTACCCCCACTTCGGCACAGTCAGTCCTGCCGCCGCCGCCGCACGCATGCGCCTGGAAGAGCGGCTCTGCTCTGCACAGCCGCAATACGGGCCAACCGGGAGGGGACTACAAATCCCGGCATGCAGCGCGCGCGCTCCCTATTCAAACGAGAACGATTACAATTTAAGTTTCTTTCACAGTCAATGATTCTGGGGTTTTTAAGGCCTATTTCCCCCTTACCTACTGCCCGGTAAATGTATTTGTATCCCTGTTCAATTAAAAGGAAAGCCGGGGCGCCTGGGTGGCACAGCGGTTGAACGTCTGCCTTCGGCTCAGGGCGTGATCCCAGCGTTATGGCATCGAGCCCCACAGAAGGCTCCTCTGCTATGAGCCTGCTTCTTCCTCTCCCACTCCCCCTGCTTGTGTTCCCTCTCTCGCTGGCTGTCTCTATCTCTGTCAAATAAATAAAATCTTAAAAAAAAAAAAAAAAGCCAACGCTATCCTTCCAAACCTCAATTCCCCATCAACAAAACACGTTTTTTTCCAGGGCGATCTCCACCTCTCAGTCCCCTCCCTTAGAGCAGAAGGCCCTGGACTCTCCCGCTGGAGAAGGACCGGCTGTTCAACTAGAGGTTTGTCGGGGTCCAGAGAGGGGAGGGGAGGGATTGAGAAGGGGTTTGGGGATGTCTTTAAATAAACAAATTCTCCGGTTTTTAAATGGTATTGATGAGGGACAGAAGCAGAAAAATGTTCACCTTTAGTCCAGAAGGCTGATCTACAGCCTGCAGAGTTTCAATAAGGATGAAATGCGAACTGGTTGCTATATTCTTAAAAGGTCTCATGACTGCCTGTATAGCTCACCAATAGTTAAATATCAAGCTGAATGATAAGCACCAGAGAAATCTTTTGAAAATAGTTTTATGAGTAGAAATTTGAAGAAAACCTTAATGATCTAAAACTCCCTGCACATCCTGACCCCCTTGATCACTAAGCATATAACCACCAGCTTCATACAGCAAAAGTGCAGATCTCTCAGCCCACAGGCCCTATTCCCCATGCCATTTAAATAAACTTACTAATTTGCACCGTAAAACGTCTCAAGAATTCTTTCTTGACCATCATGCTCAATGATCCCACAACACTACAAGCACATGATCAGATATGCAAAAACATAAAAGATACAGAGTAAAAAGTAAATGTCCACCTGTGTGACCCCTCTCCTTGGGTTATTCATATCCTTCTCATGCCTACCTTAAACCACAAGTACAGCAGTTTCTTGCTGAAGAAATCACTGATGAGCTGCCAACGCCAACCAAGGCCCTGGAGAAGGACTGTGGGCTGGGGCAGGGTTTTGGTGATAAGCAGGTGGCTGGAAAAACAAATTTTGCGGGGAGCACCTGGGTGGCTCAGTCAGTTAAGCATCCAACTTTTGATCTCAGCTCAGGTCTTGATCTTAAGGTCTTGAATTTAAGCCCCTCGCTGGGCTCCATGCTAGGTGTGAAGCCTACTTAAAAAATATATATATTTTTTAAGGTAATATGAGCAGTTGGGTAACAAATGTAAAAAGTACAAAGGGGAATAGAGTGAAAAGTAAGTTTACCTCCTGTGTCCCCAAATTTACCTTCTGAAAAATATTATTAACTATTTTGTGTGGTCTTCCAGAGATAGTTTAAATGTTTAAAGCACCTTTGGAGAGGTAGATAGGTCTGTGTATATCCTTCCTACACCACCACTCCATCCCCAGAAAAAATGGTAGCCTTCCTTACATAACTGGTTTTCTATGGTACACACAAAAATAATTTATCAGTATATACATCTGTCTCATTCTTCTTAATGGATGTAGTCTTCAATGACACGCATGTGTCATTCAGCTGATCCCCTTAATGGGTATTTAGTGCCCATGAATTTGCTTTTAGAATACTGCAGTAAATATGCCTATACAAATTTCATTGTGCACATATGCACTCTTTTATTTGAACAGATATTGCCAAAATATCTATGAAGGCATTCTAACAATCCCCATTTCCATCAGCAGCATAAGAGAGTGTCTTAAGATCCTAAATACTAAATGAGACCACATGTAAAGCACATAGCTCTGAGAAAGGCCTTAGTAAATGGAGCCCTTCTCTTTCCCCATTTCCTTTCTGTACCCTACTACAACCACAACTTCTTGTAGACTTCAAAGCTTTTTAGACTCCGAAGAATATCAGTGAAGCTCGCTAAAATCTTAGTGTAGGAGACTATTTGGTGTCTAGTTTTCCCTCCTTAAACTTTTACTTTCAGGTATTGTCTTCATATGCTAGCATTGTTTTTTCCTACCTACACCATGGATTTCTATCTCTGGGTTCCAGATAAGGAAACTAAAGAACAAAGAGGCAAACTGTCCTGCTCCAGATCACACGGCTGCTATCGGACAGTCAGCTGCTCCTGACTCCAAAATCTACATTCTGATTCTCAGTACCTGGACTCTCCATGTTACAAACATAATTCTTTGTATTTCTATATTAATTTTGTATTTTTGTACATTATGTGTGTTTTCTATTTCACTTTCCTTTGTGTTCTTTTTCTATGTTCTGTAAACACAAATGTTAGAACCTCGTTTGTGATAAGTATATCCTGCTGCTCTTCACTGAGACAGAACGTAATACAACTGTTTTGAAGTTGGAGGAGCATATGTGTGGGGGCTATGTGATTGAAGCCAGAGAATCTCAAAGGAGAGATAAAATTCAGGGGAACAGAAGCATGGACCATATTTTTAAATTTGTATTTAGAAAAAAATCAAATGTACAGAAAAGTTGCAAAGATAGTAAGAATGCTGCTAGTCCTACAGCCCAGATTCACCTAGTTTTGAAATTCTGTTCCACTTGCTCTCTCTATACCTATACATATCTTTGGCCTAAATGTTTGGGAGTAAGTTGCACATATCATTATACTTTACCCCTAAATTTTTCAGTGACTATTACCTAAGAACAAGGATATTCTGTTTCCTATCCCCAGTATAGTTATCAACTTTGGTAACTTGAACAGTAACATAGAACTTAATCTACTGTCTGTATTTCAATGATGTCAGTTTAGCCAGTAATATCCTTTAGAGCATTTCTCCAGTTCAGGATCTAGTCTAGGATCTGATATTGTATTAAGTTATCATGTCTCCTTAGTCTCCTTAGATCTATAAAAATCCTCCAGCATTTCTGTAACTATTATGATATTTACATTTTTTGAAGAATATAGTTGATGGACTGTTATTATAGTCCCTTTGTCACCAAAAATTCTCCTTCAGGAGCTGATTTTTGCTCAAACTCCAAAGAATATTTTTACATATGGGAGTCTTTAGATTTTTATGGTCACTCAGGGCAGAATCAGGACATAAATAATAGAATGAGAGATGACAGGATGTGTAGAGGGACTATTCAGGGGGTAAGGGAGACATCATGCAGTAAAGGAAGAGTAGAAAAGAAAGAGGGAGGGACACCTAGGTGGCTCAGTCCTTAAGCGTCTGCCTTCGGCTCAGGGCGTGATCCCAGGGTCCTAGGATTGAGCCCCACATCAGGCTCCTCCACTGGGAGCCTGCTTCTTCCTCTCCCACTCCCCCTGCCTGTGTTCCGTCTCTCGCTGGCTGTCTCTCTCTCTCTGTGTCAAATAAATAAAATCTTTTTTAAAAGAAAAGAAAAGAAAGAGGGAGGCTGGAAGTATAAGTCCTTTGATAGTGGGAGACCTTGGAGATCTGTTGTTACAAAAGGAAACAGGAAGGATCCTGTCACTCCAAGAAAAGCCTCAACATGTAGGTGTGTATCAGTCAGGGTTCAACCATAGAAGAAAACTAGTAGAAGATATATATTAAGACACTTATTGCAAGAAACTGGCTTACAAAACTGTTGGTGTTAGCCAGGCAGGTCTAAAATCCACAGAGCACGCCATCAAAATGAGCATGCTGGAACTCTTGGACATGGACCTGGAAGGTACTGTCCACAGGAAGAATTTCTTCTCTTAGGGGAGTCTCAGTCCTAGCTTAAAGTCCTTTCAACTGATTGAATCAGGCCTGCCCAGATAATAAAAAATAATCTCCTCTATATAACTGATTATGGACTTTGATCACATCTATAAAATACCTTCACAGAAACATCTAGGTTAGTATTTGATTAAATAACTGGTGACTGTAGCCTAGCCAAGCTGACACATCAAAAAGTAGGAGAGGTTTGGGTCTCCTGGGTAAGATAGACTCATTACAATTATCAGACAAGTGAGAAAATCAAACTACAGAAAGGATACATAGCTCGAGTTCAGGAGCTTAAAATTTTTCTTATGAAGCTGATAGTACTGTAACTCTATGATATAGCTAGCTAATATTGGGAACTAAAGCAGATTATTACCAAAAAAAAAAAAATGACCTCATTACTTACTGTAAGAATTGTTTGCAGTAGATTCTGGGAAGATGGTAGAGTAAGAAGAACCAGGAATCTGCCTCCCCACCTAGACCACAATTTCACTAGAAGAATCTGTCTGACGTAAGTATTTTGGAACTCTGGAGATTATTGAAAGCTTGCAACTTCCAGAAGAAGATTTGGACAGTAAATTACAGTTAATTTAAGTCAATTTCAACTCTTGGAACAGAAGCTACCTGTCTCCCATCTCTAGCCCCATGACAAGCAGCTATGCACATGTGTCTGAAAAAACCAGCACAGCTTGCTTGAGCCAGGGTGGGCAACAAGGACTCTGTCCTCCAAATATCAAGGATCTGTGCTGATTGCTGATGTCTACTTCTGATCACAGAGGTGCCAAGAGGCAGGCAGCCATTGTTGTTATACCTCCCTCCCCCTTGCTGCAAGCCTCTCCTCTAGCTGAAGTGACATCCAAGAGATTTAAAGGCCAGTACCTTTTTACTCCCTCCTTTTGTTTTTCACTCTTTCTTCCTTTGGAAGCCAGGCATTAAAGACCAGGACGTTCCAAAACAACTGCATATATGGGGAAAATTAGAAAGTGAACACATGCCCAGAGAAAGGCTCAGAAAAGACCTGAGAAACCTTAAGTTTATACTCGGGCTGATCCTCACAGAGGGAGAACCTATAACAATCAAAAACAGGAACAATAAACAAAAACAATAACAACAACAAAAACAAAAAGAGCTAACCCTGGGAAACTGGGAGAATTTTATTTCCAGAGTTACCACATTCAAATGTCCAGTTTAAAAAAAAAATCACAACCTATACAGAAAAACAGAAAAGTATGTCCCAAAGAAAATAAATAATAAACAGAAACTTTCCATGAAAAAAAGACCTGATGTCAGATACACTACACAAAGCCTTCAAACGACTGTGTTAAAGATGCTCAAAGAATTAAAGGAAGCTATGGAGAAAGTCAAGAAAAAAAGATGTGTGAACAAAATGCAAATACAGGGGCGCCTGGGTGGCTCAGTCATTAAGCATCTGCCTTCTGCTCAGGTCATGATCCCAGGGTCCTGGGATCGAGCCCCGCATCAGGCTCCCTGCTCAGCAGGAAGCCTGCTTCTCCTTCTGCCTCTCCCCCTGCTTGTGTTCCCTCTCTCGCTGTGTCTCTCTCCATCAAATAAATAAAAATCTTTTTAAAAAATGGAAATACAAATTAAAAAATAGAAAACCTAAAAAGAAACAAAGAACACATTCTGGAGATGGAAAGTACAATAACTGAAATGAAAAATTCCCTACAGGTACTCAAAGACAGATTTGAGCAGGCAGAAGAAAGAAACAATGAACCCGAAGGTAAGATCATGGCCATTATTGAATCTGAGAAACAGGGAAGGGAAAAGATTGAAGAAAAGTGAACAGAGTGTAAGGAACCTGTGGGATACTGTCAAGTAAACTAGCATACATATGATAGGGGTCCAAGAGGGAGAAGAGAGAGAAAAGGGCTGAGAAATATTAGAAGAAATAATGGCTTAAAACTTCCCAGGTTTGATGAAAGACAAATATAAACATCCAAGAAGCTCAACAAACTCCAAGTAAGATGAACTCAAAAAGAACCACACCAAGACAGATTATAATCAAACTTTCAAAAGCCAGAATGGATACAAACAAACAGAGACTCATGAAACAGCAAGAGAGAAACAACTCATCACATACAAAGGACCCTCAATAAGATCATGAGCAGATTTCTCATCAGAAGTTTTACAGGCCAAGAATCCTACATCGAACAAAACTGTCTTTGAAAAATGAGTGAGTAATTAAGACATTCCTAGATAAACAAAAGCTAAGGGAGTTTGTTACCACTACACCTTCCCTGTAGGAAATGCTCAAGAATCCTACAAGATGAAAAGAAGAAACAATAAAAAATAACTCAAAACAATATGAAGAAATAAAGATCTCAATAAAGGTAAATATGCAGGCAATTATAAAAGCTAGTATTTTTGTAACAATGGCTGGTAACTCCATGTTTTGTTTTCTACATGATTTAAGAGACTAATACATTTTTTAAAATTATGAGTCTAAAAGCTACTGTTATTGTAACTTTTTTGTAACTCCACAGTTTCCTACATAAATTAAGAAATTAAAGCACTTAAAAGAGTTACTAGTTTATGTTTGGGGACACACAATTCCATAATATCAACAACTAAAAATGACAAAGACAAAGCTATTAATGGAGCGGAGTGTTGTATATTGTTGAAATTAAGCTAGAGTGTTATGACTTTGGGATGTTAAATACAATCCCCAGAGTAACTACAATGAAAATAGCTATAGCATATATACAAAAGGAATTAGAAAGAAATTTAGATATTTTGAGATAAAAATCAAACACAAAAGAAGACAGTAATGTAGGAAATGAGGGACCAAGAAAAAAGCCATAAGGCATGTAGAAAACAAACAGAAAAATGACAGAAGTAATCTCTCTTTATACGTAATTACTTTTTTTTTTTTTAAGTAGGCTCCATGCCCAGTGTACAGCCCAACACTGGGCTTGAATTCATGACCCTGAGATCAAGACCTGAGCTGAGATCAAGAGTCAGGACACTTAACCAACTGAGCCACCCAGGTGTTCCTCCCTCTTTATAAGTAATTACTTTATGTGTAAGTAGATTAAACTCTCCGATCAAAAGACAAAGATTGGCAGAATGGATAAAAATATATGAACCAATTATATGCTGTCTATAAGAACTCACTTTAGGTCCAAAAACATAAATACATTGAAAGGATGGAGAAATATAACCCACGAAAATAGTAACCAAAAGGGAGCAAGTTGGCTTTATTAGTATCAAACAAAATGAACTTTAAATCAAAAAAAGTTTACAAGAGCCAAAAGACATCATGTATTAATAAAAGTTTCAATACAGCTTAAAGATTAACAATAACAAACATTTATGCACCTAATGACAGACCACCAAACATATGCAGCCAAAACTAGTCATTTTTATTAATATCTGTGGAAAATAAAGATATAAATCAAGTAAGAGATCCCTAGACCTAACCCCCAGAACACACTGACTCTTGTTTTATCTGTTCTTCTCCCTTTACAAAAACCTTTAGTAAAACTTTACTAAGCAATTTGCACAGAAAGATAACATGAGATGGAAATTCTTGCAAAATATTAGAACATCATCCTTCTAGGGGAACAGCACAGACTGGGCAGAGGTTAGAGTGGCAACTAGGGCTTCTATTCAAGGCTCTCAGTCAAATCTAGGTGGCTGTATAGAGAGCTCCAGGGGAAAATCTCTGGATTCTGAAGTCCTGGATTAGATAATTAAGAAGTTTAGAATTTGTCCATTTCTTCCAGATTGTCCAGTTTGTTAACACATAATTTTTCATAATATTGTCTTATAATTGTTTGTCAACAAATGGTGTTGGGAAAACTGGACAGCAACATACAGAAGAATGAAACTGGACCACTTACTTATACCATACACAAAAACAAATTCAAAATGGATGAAAGACCTAAACGTGAGACAGGAATCCGTCAAAATCCTAGAGGAGAACACAGCAAGCAACCTCTTTGACCTTGGCCATGCAACTTCTTACCGAACATGTCACCAGAGACAAGGGAAACAAAAGCAAAAATGAACTGTTGGAATTTCATCAAGATAAAAAGGTTCTGCACAACAAAGGAAACAATCAACAAAACTATAATGGCAGCCTACAGAATGGAAGAAGATATTTGCAAATGACATATCTGAAACAGGGTTAGTATCCAAAATCAACAAAGAACTTATCAAACTCAACACCCAAAAACCACATAACCCAGTTAAGAAATAGGCAGAAGACATAAACAGACATTTTCCAAAGATGGCTAACAGACATATCATCAGGAAAATACAAATCAAAACCACAATGAGATACCACCTCACACCTGTCAGAATGACTAAAATGAACAACACAAGAAATGACAGGTGTTGGCGAGGATGGAGAGAAAGGAGAACTCTATTGCACTGTTGGTGGGGATGCAAACTGGTGCAGCCACTCTGGAGAACAGTTTGGAGGTTCCTCAAAAAACTAAAAATAGAGTTACCCTACAACCTAGCAATTGCACTACCAGATATTTACCCAAAGGATAAAAAAATACAGATTGCAAGAGGTACATGCACCCCAATGTTTATAGTAGTATTATCAACAATAACCAAACTATGGGGATAGCCCAAATGTCCATCAACTGATGAATGTATAAAGAAGATGTGGTGTATATATATACAATGGAAAACTACTCAGCCATCAAAAAGAGTGAAATCTTGCCATTTGCAATGATGTGGGTGGAGCTAGAATGTATTATGCTAAGTGAGATAAGTCAATCAAGGAAAGACAAATACCATATGATCTCACAAATACCATATGATTCCACTCATATGTGGAATTAAAGAAACAAAACAGATGAACATATGAGAAGGGGGGAAAGGAGAGTGGGAAACAAACCATAAGAGACTCTTAACAATAGAGAACAAACTGAGGGATGATGGAGGGACGTGGTTGAGGGACTGGCTAGATGGGTGATGGGTATTAAGGAGGCCACTTGTTATGATGAGCACTGGGTGTTGTATGTAAGTGATATACCACTGAATTCTTCTCCTGAAACTAATATTGTACTGTATGTTAACTAACTCAAATTTAAATAAAAATTTAAGAGATAAAACAAAAAAGAAATTTGGGAAACCCACAGCAGGACAAAGTCCTCAAATACTTATTTTTCAGTTCCCTTCCCATACGGAATCATCGGTCTCTCAGCCAAGCCCTTGGAACAAGGCTAAAATGCAGAGCAATGATCATCTTCTAAAAGCCTCTGAGATGCCAAAAACTTGGCTCTAGCCTCCAGGACCAGAATCCTACCTAATAGAGCAAACTACACTTCTACATCTGAGAATCTGCACCCTTCTTAAGGAAAGAATAACTAACTGAAAGGTCATTGAGAATCACATATTGAAAGCAGTTTTTTATTTGAATATTTCAAAGAGGATCAATAGAAAATGTCTTTCTCCACTTTAAAAATGAGTAACAGGGAAAGAACACAGAGATCCATGAACTCAATGTGGAAGACTACTGACATATTGTTCATGAATAATAAATATCCCTCTTGTCTACAGAGAGGATAATGTGATTCCCAGCTGCTCATTCTTTCATATCTCTTAGTGTAAACACAGAGTAAAGAAAAGGCTGGCCTCATATGACCCCACACTCTTCATGATGTCAATCTCTATAAGAACATGCAAGAGTGGGGACCTCCCACACCAGTGGAAAGAGCCACCCTGCTCAGGACAGCAGATTAGCAGAGACCTTTGAAGTAAGACATTCCAGATCCTGCAACAGAAGGGACAGGCTCTTCACAAAAGTAAATTCAGACAAAGAAGGAGTCCTTTGCTTCAACGGCTTCAGTTCAAGGCAAAAAGCAAATGTCAACAAAGTCCTCTGAAAAAAGCCACATTGATGTTAGCCTTTGTACAGAGTTCAGGCCCTTTTCAAACCAGAACTGGTTTTATGGGTTGTGAGGATACCGTCGAGGGCCTGATTCCAGAAGGGAGACTGTGGCTTAAGTGTATGTCTCATGTGCAGAAGGAGAGTCAGAACAAGGAGGAACCCCAGGCCCAGACGGAGCCCATAACTGGACATTCCTGTGAGTACGGAACCTCCTACCTTGAATGAAGCAGTAAGTGCCACAGCTTCTGAGGGTCTGAAATTTCTAAGCAGAAGCAGGCCGATCAGAGAAGAAGACAGATATCCTTAGAAAATTATGGAATTTAAAGAGCAGCAACTCCTTTGATGTTCCCGGGAGTCAAAGATGCCAGGTTCCACATGCTGTGCTGGTCAATGCACTTGGGTTCCGTCTCAGGGAGTACACGTCTACTTAGCCAGAAAATCCTCCTCCAGCCCCTCCAAGGAAGAAAATTTATCTCAGAAAACTTTCACTCCCTATAGAGGAGTTGTCAAGGAGGCTGCTGGGGACTGGTTCATTTCTCTGTCCCAAATGAAAAGTGTTCATGAGTTCCCTCCTGCCCACCTCAACCCCAGAGAGAGCACAAAGAGCTCTGTGTGAGAGAGCATGAGAGGGAACATGCATGTAATGCCCTTGGCTACTAATGCCTGAACACTATGGATCTCCAGGGGTGAGGTGGTAAAGCAGTTTTCTTTATTCTTCTACCCTCCTCCCCAACAAATGACAAAGGGAAGGGAGGGAAGGTCTTATCAAAGCTTGGAAGGGAAAAAAACCACGCTCTATATGAGCTTGCAAGTCTCTATATAGTCTTCAAGTAGCATTCAGGTTGCTCTCCTGGATTGGGGTGGAATTGGATTCAAAACTAGAGGCATGAGTATTGACTCCAGTCTTGAGTCAGCTCTCTCCACTTCCCAACCTAAAAACAGTGACTTTTTGCATTTTTGAAAAATTATTGAGTGTCACACAGAGTTGAGGGGGCTTTGTGTCATAGTACATGTTTAGGGTATTGCTATGGTAAAATCTGAGATGGTCAAAACAAGACACAGAAAAGGATACTTGCTACTTACGGATCTTTAATGTCTGCAGTGTTAATACATCTTAGAGCAATTGTTCAACTCATAATGAGACCTCTTTGTTTTATATATACTTTCTGTAAAATATTCCATGTGAGACCAAAAGGATGACCCAGATGCCAGTGGTGGAAAACAGTAGCACAGTGAGTGGCAAACAAGGAAAATGACTGAAGGGAAACCAGAATGAACCAGAAGTGGAAGGAATGAGAATGTTCATTTCCATCATACCTACTCCGCCAGACACAAACAATACATGCACACATGCACGCACGACCAGACCCAGGCCTACCTCTTTGCAGCAGCTGACAGCCCTGGAGCCATCCCCATAAGAAGCGTGTTTAGGGTTTATCTTTGAGCACAAAGTCAATGCCTGCATGAATATTGTCATATGTACTCTCTGAGGAAGGTGGTCTTGGGACCTCCTCAAGCTGTGTTCCATGAGAATATCTAGGACCCTTGTATTAGTTTCTGAGATCTGCCATAACAAATTACCACAAATTTTGTGGCTTAAAACAACAAAATTATTCTCTCACTGTTCTAGAGACCAGAGTTCAAAATCAAGGTGTCAGCCATACTATGTATAGAAAACCCTGAAGACCCCACCACAAACTACTAGAACTGATAAACGAATTCAGTAAAGTTCCAAGATACAAAATCAATATACAGAAATCCACTGCATTTCTATATGCTAATAATGAAGTAGCAGAAAGAGAAATTAAGAAAATAATCTGATTTACAATCGCACCTAATATAATAAAACACCTAGAGGTAAACTTAACCAAGGAGGTGGAAGACCTGTATTTTGAAAACTATAAAACACTGATGAAAAAAATTGAAGACAATGCAAACAAATGGAAAGATATTCCATGCTCATGGGTTGGAAGAACAAATATTGTTTAAAAGTCCATATTACCCAAAGCAATCTACAGATTTAATGCAATCTCTATCAAAACATCAACAGCATTTTTCACAGAACTAGAACAATCCTAAAATGTGTATGGAATCATAAAAAAACTCCAAATAGACAAAGCAACCTTGGAAAAGAACAAAAGTGGATGTATCAGAATCCCAGATTTCAAGATATACTGCAAAGCTATAGTAATCGAAATAGTATGGTAGTAGCACTAAAACTGACACATAGATCAATGGAATGGTATTGAGAGCTCAGAAATAAACACATGATCACATGGTCGATTACTATTCACAAAGTAGGACAGAATATCCAATGGGAAAAAGACAGTCTCTTCAACAAATGGTGCTGGGAAACATGGACAGCTACATGCAAAAGAAAGAACTGGACCACATTCTTACACCATACAAAAAAAAAAAAAAACTTAAAATGAATTAAGGACCTAAATGTGACACCTGAAACCATAAAAATCCTAGAAAAGAACACAGGCAGTGATTTCTCCGACATCAGCCATCGCAACTTTTTTCTAGATATGTCTCCTAAGGCAAGGGAAACAAAACCAAAAATAAACTATTGAGACTACATCAAAATAAAAGGCTTCTGCACAGCAGAGAAAACAATCTACAAAGCTAAAAGACAATGTACTGAATGGAAGAAGATATTTGCAAATGACATATCCAATAAAGGGTTATTATCCAAAACATATAAAGAACTTACACAACTCAACACCCAAAAAACAAATAATCTAATTTAAAAATGGGCAGAAGACATGAATAGACATTTCTCCAAGGAAGACATCCAGATGGCCAACAGACACATGATAAAATGCTCAACATCACTCATCATCAGGGTGCAAATCAAAATCATAACAAGAAATCACCTCACACCTGTCAGAATACTAAAATCAAGAACACAAGAAATAGCAAGTGTTGGTGAGGATGTGGAGAAAAGGGAACCGTCGTGCATTATTGGTGGGAATGCAAACTAGTACAGCCACTGTGGAAAACAGTATGGAGGTTCCTCAAAAAATTAAGAATAGAGCTCCCATATGATCCAATAATTCCACTAGTGGATATTTACCCAGAGAATATGAAAACACTAAATTGAAAAGATAATATGTACCCCTGTGTTTATTGCAGTATTATTTACAAAAGCCAATTTATGGAAGCATCCAAAGTGTTCATTGCTAGATGAATGGATAAAGACAATGTGGTATATACACAATGGAATATTATTCAACCATAAACAAGAATGAAATCTTGCCATGCAACAACATGGATGGATCTAGAGAGTATAAGCAAAAAAATCAGTCAGAGAAAGACAAATACCATATGATTTCATTCATATGTGGAATTTAAGAAACAAAACAGAGAAAAAAGATAAACACAAAAACAGACTCTTAACTGTAGAGAACAAACTGATGGTTACTGGAAGGGAGGCGTGTAGGAGGATGGGTGAAATAGGTGAAGGGGACTAAGAGTACACTCATCACAATGAGTAATGAACAGAATAGAGTCACTATATTGTACACCTGAAACTAATACAACACTGGATGCTAACTATACTGAAATTTAAAATTTTTTTAATTTAAATTTAGAACAAAACAAAATCAAGGTGTCAGCAGGGCCACATTCCCTCCAAAGCCTCCAGAAGAGAATCTTTCCTTGTCTCTTCCAGTGTCTGGTAGTTTCTGATGTCCCTTGGTTTGTGGCAGCATAACTCCAATCTCTGCCTCCATCTTCATATGGCCTCCCTTTCCAAGTGTCTCTATGACCAGTCTGTCTCTCCTTCTATTATAAAGATCAGTATGCAGAACTCAATTGCTTTTCTATATATTAGCAATGAACAATAAGAAATTGAAATAAAAATATTCTTTACATAGCAATAAAAAATATGAAATACTTAGGGATAAATCTGTTAAAAGCTGTGAAAGATCTCTAAAAACTACAAAATACTGCTGAGAAAAAAACACAGATGATCTAAACAAATGAAAAGATAGTCCATGGATTGAAAAATCCAGTATCAAGAAGATGTTAATTCTCCCCGGTTTGATCAATGACCAACAAAGATGCAGCAGGCTTTTTGTGTGTGTGTAAACATTGACAAACTGATTCTAAAGTTGATGTGAAAAGGAAAAATCCTAAAATGGCCAAAACAGCTTTGAAAAAAAAAAATTGGAAAGCTGATACTACCCGATTTCAAGACTTGTTATAAAGTTTTGGTAACCAAAACAGTGTGCCGTTGGCATAAAAAAAATAGATCAATGAAACAGAATATATATATACACACAGAATACACACACACACACACACACATATATATATTTATGTATATATATATACACACACATAAACAATATATATATACATAAACAATGGATTTTTAAAATACAGACTTCCTTCATTAGAACAGTTCTAAATTTACAGAAAAATTGAGAAGATAGCACACAAAGTTCCTATATGCCTCTCACCAAGTTCCTCCATTATTAACATCCTGTATTAATATAATACATTTGTTATAATTAATGAACCAATATTGATATGTCACTATTAACTAAAGTCCATCATTTATTCAAATTCCCTTAGTTTTAACTAACATCTTTTTCTGTTCCAGGATTCTACCCAAATTACAACTCGTTGTTATGTGTCTCTAGGCTCCTCTTAGCTCTGACAGTTTCTCAGACTTTCCTTGTTTTTGATGACTTTGACAGCTTTGAGGAGTACTGGACAAGTATTTCGTAGAATGCCCCTCAATTGGGATTTGTCTGATGTTGTTTTCATGAGGCTGGAGTATGTGTTTTGAGGAGGAATGCTTTAAAGATAAAGTGCTTATGTTGTATCAGTGTTATATACTAGCAACACGATTTATCTCATGAAGCTAACCATCACCTTGCTGAGATAGTGTCTGTCACTTGTCCCCACTATAGAAGTACTCTTCCCCTCCCCACTTTCCTATACCATACTCTTCAGAGGGAAGTCACTACACACAGCCCACACCTGAGGAACAGAGTTATGCTCTGCTTCCTTAACGGTAGAATATCTACATAAATTATTTGAAATTCTTTTGCAAGAGAGACTTTCCTCTTCTCCCTCATTATTTATTTAATAATTTATATCAGTATAGACTCGTGGATATTTATTTTATACTTTGGGTTATAATACAATACTACTTTATTTATATACTGTTGCTCAAATTGGCCACTGGGAGCTCCTTCAGTTGGCTGTTGTGTTCTTTTGACAAAATCCCATCGATACAGAATTTTCTTTTTTCAGCACTTCCTTCATTTTTGGGGCTACAAAATGCTTTGGGTCCATCTTGTATATTTCCTGCCCCAGTCCTAAAATCGTCCACTTCTCCAAAGAGCCCTGGATCTTCTTATTGACAAATGGTATTAAAAAACAAGATCTGGGGGGCACCTGGGTGGCGCAGTCGTTAAGCATCTGCCTTCGGCTCAGGGCATGATCCCAGCGTTCTGGGATCGAGCCCCACATCAGGCTCCTCCCCTGGTAGCCTGCTTCTTCCTCTCCCACTCCCCCTGCTTGTGTTCCCTCTCTCGCTGGCTGTCTCTTTCTGTCAAATAAATAAATAAAATCTTTTTTTAAAAATAAATAAAATTAAATTAAATTAAAATAAAATAAAAAACAAGATCTGGGCAGTAGGTATGCATTCATTGCTAATACAGTGAATATTTGATTTTTAATAAAGGTGCAAGGGCTGGCAATTCAGTAGAGAAAGCAGTTTTTTCAACAAATGATGCTAAAACAGCTTTCCATATGTGAAAAAAGGAAGGAAGGAAGGAAGGAAGGAAGGAAGGAAGGAAGGAAGGAAGGAAAGAAGGAAGGAAGGAAGAAAGGAAAGAAGGAAGGAAAGAAGGAAGGGAGGGAGGAAGGGAGGAAGGGAGAGAGGAAGGAAAGGCAGGCTTGGGTCTATACCTTGTTCCAGGCACAAATTTATTATAAAGAAAGACCCATAACAGAACAGATTAATGAGTTGGACCTCACAAAATTCATGCAGTGTTCTTTGGAAAACACTATTAAAAGAATGAAGAGGCAAGCCACACATGGAGGAAAAATGTTTATGCGACAAAGTGTTTATCTGATTAAAAAAAAACTTTAATCCCGAATTCATATTTAACTCTTACAACTCAACAAGAAAACAATTCAATTTCTTAAATGGGCAAAGGATTTGCACACACCTTCCGAGAAGCCTATATGGATAGCAAATGAGCACACAGAAGATGCTTGCCCGCATTTGTCGTAAGGGAACAACAAATTAAAACCAGACCTATTAGAATGGATAAAATTAAAAAGAGTGATCATGCAAAAAGTTTGAAAGACTGTGGAGAAACTGGTAGAATTATAAAAGGGTAAAAACTCATTGGAAAACATTTTAGCAGTTTCCTAAAAATTAAACAAATATCTACCATATGATCCAGCCATTCTACTCCAAGGTATTTACTAAAAAGACAAGTAAGTATGTGTTCATACAAAGACTTGAATACAAATGCTTCTTACTGATCTCAGTCCTGAGCACCAGCCAAAAAACTGGAGCCATATGGACACTCAAGAAATTCTGGATAGACGAAGAGACCAATGGATGGATCAAAAGAGAAGTAGACTGGGGGCGCCTGGTGGCACAGTTGACTGAGTGTCTGGCTCTTGGTTTCGGCACAGGTCATAATCTCGGGATTGTGGAATCAAGCCCCACATTAGGTTCCACACTCAGCAGGGAGTCTGCCTGAGGATTCTCTCTCCCTCAATTTGCCCCTCCCCGACTCATGTGTGCTCTCTCTCTCTCTCTCTCTCTAAAATAAATGTTTTAAAAAGAGAGAGAGAGAAGTAGACTGGATGAAAACAAGAACAGATGATGGGTGGGCAGGAAAATAAACAGAAAGATAGAAAGATGAATAAATTTGTGGACAAACAATGGTGAGATGAATGGAGAAATGAATGGACAGAAACAAATGTACAAAAGGATGGAGATTAATGGATGGACAAAAAGATGGACAGGAGAAAGGTAGATGGAAACATGGAAAGATGGATGGATGAATGAAGAGACATATGCATTAGATGGAT
The DNA here is from genome assembly GCF_024610735.1 of Ursus americanus. NCBI lineage: Eukaryota > Metazoa > Chordata > Mammalia > Carnivora > Ursidae > Ursus > Ursus americanus. The sequence continues at coordinate 3,128,896 of NC_142141.1, read as the reverse complement.
GGATGGACCAATGGACAAAGAGTTAGTTCATAAGCACTTCAAGGGCAGACTACTCCTTGTTTATCTGTTTTTTGAGTGCCCACAAAAGGACAACACATAAGTAATTAGATACCCAGTACACATTTTTGGAAGGAAGGAAGGAAGGAAGGAAGGAAGGAAGGAAGGAAGGAAGGAAGGAAGGAAGGAAGGAAGGAATAGGGTAGTGGGTTATTATGGAAAGGGTTTTGAACTAAGAATCAGAAGATCTGATTTCCATCTCTGTCTGTCCTCTAGTTGTCTATGTAAACATGAGCAACTGAACTAAACACCTTCAATTTACTCTTCTGTAAAATGGGTAGACTGGACTAAAGGATTTCCAAGGTCTTTTCCAAACACTCTGTGTTCCCCGATTTGAAGCTGCCCAAATCTAAGACAAGGCTATGGGATAGGAGGAGGAGCCACAGTTAAGCAAATGTGTTTATTTACAACTTGCCCTAATGCACAGCCGATTCCAGATCCCTGCCAACGATGGCAGAGAAAAGTTAGCACACTCCAGATTAGATTCTGTTCAAACTGTCTGGCTGACAGCCTTGTGGTGGAAATGAAGACAGGCTGATAATAGAGCCTGAGGGGTAATTAAGAGAGAAACGTGAGCCTCTGTGAGGGTGTACCCTCCCCAAGCTGAAAGGAAGGAGGGAAGGGCCAGGCTGCACAAGGCCTCCCAAGGCCCTTGGCTGATGGCCAAATGCACTCTATCCAGAAGGATGGCTGTTTGGTCACAGAGCACGTGGCCTGTCCTGCCAGAGTCACACCTGGACTCCTAACATGCTCTGGAGTACTAACTGTGCCGAGAGCACATCTATCATTAGTTACAGACTGGTATGTGCCAGGACTGTCTATGCATCCCCTCATCACTTCTCCCAACAAGCCGGGGAGGCAAGAGCGATGGTCCTCACTTCAGGGAGGTGGCAGATTGTAGCCAGTGAGTGGCAGATTGAGAACTTGAACCCAGAGGACTTTGGCTGCCTGTCTGTGGACAGCTGCCCTGGAACTGGTCAGGTAACGAGGCAGAGACTTCAGACTTCATGCCACCCCAAATTGCAGTGACACCTGCTGGCGCTTGCCTGATCCCTTTGCCATGTGCTTCCATGTGTGTAGACATGGATTCAAGCCTACGGTGATGATCCATCACTCCCATTGTGTAGGTGGGGACACTGAGACCCAGAATGACAGGTGAGTGAGCCAGCCACGATCGCACAACTTGTACGGGTGAATCCGGGATTCCCTCTTGGGGAACTGGAGTCGTGGGCCAGGGCTCCTAACTAGTCAATTAATCTAGTCCCATGTGGTAGCTGGAATGGACATCTGGGGATTTTCCCTAAACATCCACTCTACCTACCTCTGGTAACAGCATCTGAATTTCTCTGGGGATTCACACCCATACCCCAGCAGCTACCAACACAGTCCCTGTGGTTTGAGTGGTACTGATATGGCCTGGGGAGCGGGGGAGGAATGCAAGATGGAACAGGCCAAGTTTTGAACTGGCAGAAGAACAACTGTGGTTCATCCTAGGCTCTCCTGAGCTGCAGGGCCCAGGCCCCCATGTTCTGTTCTGCTTGTGCCCTTGAGAAATAAACACAGCTGCCAGGGAACAGGACGCTTCAGCTGTGGCTAATGCTCAGCCACAAGACAAGCAGGAACTCAGAGGTGCCCTGCGATGCGAAGTGTTTTCCAAAAACGTCAGCAAACACACAGAGCAAGGAGGGAGGGGACAGCACAATGCAAACACACAGTTAGGCTTCAGAGCACGAATAAAGGCTGAACACACAGACCAGCGCCAACCTTCTGGGTGCCCACCTCCCTCCGTGCGGCCTTGCCTCCACTGCCCTCTAGTGGCCAGAGCGGGACACACCCGCGGGTTTCAACGGAGTTCCCAGGGCTGGAAGGAGGTAAAACTGGGCTGCAGGGAGGGAGCATCACAGGGCTTGGAGCCTCTCAGACAAACCAGATCCCCCCCTCTCCATCCCTCAGCCACTGGCCTCGTTCAGGCTCTCCTTCACCTCTCCCTAGCACCTCTGAGACAACCTCCTCACTGGTATTAACAAAAGTAATAACCAGCCTAGGGAATGCTGACTGCAGGCACTGTGCTGAGCACTTACACACATTATCTCGTTGAATTCTTACAACACCCTTTGGAAGCAGGCAGTGTCCCGCCTAGAGATGAGGAAACACCCAGAGGCTCACACGGGTTAGGAAACTTATCAAATGCCACATGGGTACCTACAAGTGGAAAAGAGGAATGGCCACTGATGGGTCGAGTTTTTTGAGGAAAAGGGTGATAAAACATTCTAAAATTGATTGTGGGATAATTGTGCAGCTCTGTGAGTATACAAGAACCTGCTGAATTGCATTGCATGTGTCTTAGTTTCCTGTTGCTGCTACAACAAACGACAACTTAGTGGCTTCAAACACCACCAACTTATTCTTTCACAGTCTGGAGGCCAACCCTAAAGTCAAGGTGTTGGCAGGGCTGTGTTCCTTCGGGAAGCCCAGGGAGGAATCTATTTCCTTGCCTTTTCCAGCTTATTGAGGCTGCCTGTACTCCTTGGCAATTGGCCTCTTCCTGTTGTCTTCTGTGTGTGTCACTTAAACCCCACCCCACATTCCACCTGACCACCTTCTCCACAGTCCAGAACACGGCCGCCTCCTCTGCTTTGTTCCAAGCTGCAGCACCTGTCCTCCCCCCACCTGTACTCCCCCCACAGTCACACCCTCTGTATTCAGGACTCGCACCGAGTCCACCTCCTCTCCCTCCGGTCCTTTCCCAGCCTTCTCCGCTAACAGGAGCCTTACCCTCCTCCTCTTACTTCCCCCGCTGGTGTGCACGGCTCTGACTGAGGCCCCCCTTGTCCACATGCACACATACCCATCACGGCCCCCAATGGACTGCCACAGAAAGCAGATGCCGTGTTTCTCCTCTCCACCCCCACCACGCCCAAGGGTGACAGGTAAGTCTCCTCTCTTCATTCTCTTCATTGCAGAGTCCGTGATGAACGGGGCTCGCTCAGCTCCAGCATTCAGAGCCAAGAAAGCTGACAGACCGCTGACGCGTCCCTGCGGCCAGCCTCTGTGTTCTCCTTAGAAGCTGCTCCTCCTCCAGGAGAACGGACGTGCTAAGCGTCTCCCGCGCCAGGTGCTGTGCTGGACCCTTTCCAAACATGTTACGTCCTCTGAGTCTCCAAACAACCCAAGGAGAGGAGGATTTATCACCTGCACTTTATGGATGAGGAAAGGGGGCTCAGATCCATCACGGCTGGAGCTGGAATTCAAAGCCCAGTACGCTCACCTATGAAGCCCGCCTTCTTTTCACTGCATCGCAGGCTCAGAGGGAGCAAAGGCGGCAATACTTGCCCACACAGAGGTGTTTCTGCGTGGGCAAGGCACCTCTAGGGTTACGATCTCTACTCCCCTTCTGGAAGATAGGACTTACCTTTTAACCCTGTTCGTGGGCTTTCTCCCTTCCAAAGAAAGAAGACATTCCGTGGTCCCTTTTGTGATTAAAACCCTTAGGGAGGGGCGCCTGGGTGGCACAGTGGTTAAGCGTCTGCCTTCAGCTCAGGGCGTGACCCTGGCGTTATGGGATCGAGCCCCACATCAGGCTCCTCTGCTATGAGCCTGCTTCTTCCTCTCCCACTCCCCCTGCTTGTGTTCCCTCTCTCGCTGGCTGTCTCTATCTCTGTCAAATAAATAAATAAAATCTTAAAAAAAAAAAACCCTTAGGGAGTAAAATACATCTTTGAAACAGGAAGAGTAAGGGTTTATCTACCCACTCCTGGACATTCTAAAATAAAAGACCACTGACACATCACACCCAACCAGTTCATTACACACTCACTCTCTCTCTCTCTCTCTCTCTCTCTCTCTCTCCACTGGTATCTCCAGAATTGGTCTCTCCTGCTTCCTCTGCTGGTATTCCACACTGCACTCTCCTACTGAGGAGAGCTTACCCTGCTCTCCTTAGAACTTACTGCTTCGGGCTATTTGAATGTAACTGCCTCTGGCTAGGACTCTCTGCCTCCCTGCTCTGGTCTCCCCATTCCCCACATCAGGCCCTCTGCCCAGATCCCAGTGACTCAGCTTCATCCCCACACAGGTTAGCATGAAGGAAATAACCCACAAGGCACCGGCATGTATCTCACACTGAATATTTGTCATGATAAATGGGTTCATCCTTCCCTGGATCTTAGGCTACAAAGACACTTGGGTCTCAGCAAAAGACTAACAATAAAAACAAAGCAAAACAAATTAACAAAAAAAACCACGCCATCCCTCCTAGCTTACTAGCTAAAAATTTAGAGGACAAATGATGGGATATGCTTAGACTGTTCAATCAATAAATAGCCAGATGTGGGGTGCCTGGGTGGTTAAGTGTCTGACTCTTGATTTTAGCTCGGGTCATGATCTCGGGGTCATGAGATTGAGCCCTGGCTGGACTCCATACTCCATGGGGAGCCTGCTTAAAATTCTCTCATTCTCTCTCTCTCCTCTCCCACATGCTTTTCCTCTGCCCTTTCCTCCCCCACCCCTGCCACCCTGTGTGTGTGCACGCAAGCGCTCTCTCTCTCTCTCTCTCTCTCTCTCTCTCTCTCAAAATAAAATAAATAAATAGCCAGACGTGACTGTGAGGAAATTGGAGAACTCACCAAACTGTATAGAGTTCTGGGTTGCTGTATATCATTTTTCTGGCAGAGCCTTGAGCTCCAAACTCTTTCTTGGCTACTCTCTAGGGCTGCATATCAAGCCACAGGATTGTGTAGCCAAAGAAAGAGGGTGGTGGACCCTGACCTTGACAGACAGGGGAGGCTTTCCTCACTGATGTGTATATTAATAATTCTCCTGTTGCTGTAATTGCTCCCTTAGTGAAAGGTGATGAATCTCTTCTTGTTTAAGTGATAAGGGACAAGGTTTGCTACTTTTGCTTATCACACATCCAGAGAAAGAAAATAAAAGAATCCATATTGATGGGGAATTGCTGTTAATAGATCAAATAATACCTGGACCAAACCCTTGAAACCACCAACAGAATTAAGTCTGCAGAAAGCCACATAACCCATAGTTACAGATTATTGGGGAAAAAATAGGATGCTTTGCTTAAGAGAATGACAACGTAGCCCAAGGGAATAAGAAATGAAATAGGCCGCACAGTCATCATGGTCACAAGGTGAAAGGCTTCTGCTTTTGCTAACAAAAATAGCACCCCTGACACACATTGCCGAGATGTTTTGCCGACCCAGACCTGGGAAAGGAACCACTCACCATCCAAACACAATCTTGATGAAACCAAATGGACCAGCGCCAGAAAGACAAGTCAATCAATCTTGAAGTTTACCCAGTCTCTGACCAATCGGAAGAACCCGTGACCCCAAGCCCCTTACCCTTGATTTTTGCCCTTAAAAATGCTCACTTGCAAGCCACTGGGGAGTTTGGGTCTGTTCTGGGTGGTGCCACACCAATAAATAAGCCTATCTTCGTGCACTGCAAAAGTTCAGCGTCAGTTTGTTGTTGTTGTTGTTCTTTCATTGGCTTGCTGCTCATCAGCAGGACAAACTCTCCTTTGATTTGGTTACACCCTTTGCTTTCCCAACACCAAGGGCATATATACAGAAATGGAGCAACAGAAGCCATTAGAATGGTGGATAACTGCAAAAGCAAGAACCAATACACCCCAGCTTCCTCTCACTGACCTTTCACAGAGACATGAAGATAAGTGCTCCCCCAGCATCTGAACAGCAATACCCTGCCAACATAAAGTGGTAGCGAGCTAGTTTACAACATTCTTCAGGAAAGGTGGGAAGGAGCTGTTCTCAGGGCAGGAGCAAAGTCAGTACTTAGACACTGCAGACATGGCTCCAGAGGCCACTAACTTTGGCCCATAGTCAACTTCTCAGAGCCATGGTTTACTCATCTGTAAAATGGTAATGGCCATACTTGCAGAGACAGCTTAGCCCATTGCAATAGAAGAATATAGACTTCTGGGGTCACCTGGGTGGCTCAGTCAGTTAAGCATCCAACTCTTGATTTTGGTTAAGGCCATGATCTCAGGGTCATGAGACTGAGCCCCATGTCGAGCCCCATGTTGAACACTGCATCAAGCTCGGTATTGGGTTCCATGCTCAGTGGGGAGTCCGCCTGAGACTCTTTCCCTCTCCCTCTGCCCCTCCCCTCCATGCTCTTTCTCTTTCTCTCTCTAAACAATAAATAAATCTTAAAAAAAAAAAAGAATATAGACTTTTAGACAAACCTGATTCTGAATATTGTCACTTACAGTGTAACCTTGACTTACTTAATTTCCCTGAACCCATAAAATGGTGGTAATAATTGAGTTTGAGAGAGATCTGTTGGGACAACTGGGTAGCAGCTTATATAAAGTGCTTATTACAGTCCATGACCAATAACTGGAAATGGTCTATCAACAGTTACTGGATTTTTGCTTTTATTTTGGCTGCAATACTGCTTACAATTGTATTGAATACTTCCCATGATTTATCTTGTCATACTTGCTTTGTCTACCCCTCAAAAGATTTTTATGAAGATAGAACATACTAATATATATTTTTATATGCAAATATGAGTGCAGGAAAAGTCCTAAAAGGATATACACCAAAATGCAGTGGTTATCACATAGAGCTATGTTTACAGGTGATTTTTGTCTTATTTTTGCTTACCTTCCTTTTCAAACTTTTCTACAAACTTCACTTATGCATATTTTAGTTTTGATTTCTTTTTTAATGCCAAAATGCTAAAAAACAAACAAACCTACATGAGCCATTTCTTTTATAGGTAAGAGATAACAAAAGCTTTGCTTTCTCTTAGGAGCTGGTACGTGTTGTTTTTATCTATTTATTTATTTTAAAGATTTTATTTTTAAGTGATCTCTACACCCAACATGGGGCTCAAGCTAATAACCCCAAGATCAAGAGTCACACGTTGCACTGACTGAGCCAGCCAGGCACCCCGTGTTTTTCTTTTTAATAATAAGAGTTAGCTAACTGACTTATACCTTCTTCGCTTTGCCAAGGGAACTCGAAGCCAATTTTTTTTTTCCAGAGCCAAAGTTTTAATTCAATAATTCAATTAGGTCCTTAACTCTTTGTATACTTCTCTTCAATTTCTCTGCCTGTCCCAGTCTTGACTTTCTATTCTAACTTATATTTGTCTTATCTTGATTTTATATCTTATTTATATTTTATTACTTTTCTCAGTGTTTGTCATAAGCCACCACAAATCCCTTATAGAATGAGGCCTGGTACACTTACACACACATAAACAACTGATAACTTTCAAGGATTGCTATAGCCCATGTACTTCATTTCACATTTCATGCATTCCAGAGTTCTTGGTTACAACATTAATGACAGAATTATAATAATCTTTAAACTCTATTTCTGATAATAAAAAAAAATGTAGGGGCACCTGCACGGGTTAGTCAGTTAAGTGTCTGAATTTGACTCAGGTCATGATCTCAGGGTCGTGAGACTGAGTCCCGCATGGAGCCCACTTAAGATTCTTTCCCTCCGTCTCTGTCCTTCCCCTTCCCCGTTCTCTCAGTAAATAAATAAATATAAAAATTTTTTTTAAATGCAAGACCACAAAATCTCCCTGTAATGACAAAATTTTAAAAGCCTTAGAATTGTGTCAATTTTATTAAATGCTCAATTCTCAAAATTGCATATATTATATATTTTATATGTATATAATTATTAAACTTATATACAATATGTATTTCATAACATATAAAATTTTGAGAATATCTTTTTTAATTTTAAAAACTCCACACTTATTCCTGCCCTTCCCTACCCACTCCACTAAACTTTGATACATGCAAGCAGTAGCAAGCCCAACAAAGTCACTCCTGAGGAAAGAGGTCAGAGGCAGTAATAAAACCACTCTCTCAAAACCCTGGAATAGAATTTCAAGGAGGTCCTCAATCAGAAGCTAATGCTGCAGCCAGCCAATCATCCCACCGTAACTTTATGCCACCATTCTCAAATGAGGGGCCTCCCTCAGGCTGGGGAAATAGGAAGTTGACAATTTCCGACTCCTGGGAAAGATATTCAGGCAGCCAATTTATAAATACTTAAGATGCCCACCAACTCCAAGAGAACAGATCAAATACACAAAAGAAGACCTCTGCCAATGCCTCCTCTCCCCACCTCAGGGCCTCCTATCAGGAGTCAACAGGCAGCCCAAACAGCTTCATGGTTCTTGCTTCCCAACCGCTGTCATATTTACTATCCTTGTCATCACAGGCAAATGCCAGCAGAGGCCTTTTGCGGTGTCATGCCTGCCAAGGTCAGAGACCCACACTGCATTTCTCAGCTTGTCTCCTATAGAAATCAATATAGAAAAACCAATAAATTATGTTAATAACGAAAGTGTGCATTCACTAAGTATTTGCCTACATTAACTGATTTAACCTGCTTAATAACCCTATAAGATAGAAACAAAATTACTTGATTTTGCAGAGAACACTGAGGCACCGAGAGAGCACAGGCCGATAGATGACAGAGCAAGATCCAAATGTAGGCCAGTTAACTTAAGAGCCTATGCTCTGAACCCCTAATTCTCTACTCCCTGGGAAAACAGTAACAGCAGCTGTTGCTTGTGGAGCACCTTTATGAATTAGACGAGTTCTATTTTATTGAACACCGATGACAACCCAGCAAGGCAGGTTGTTTTTTTTAATTGCAAACAGTAAAATTAGGTTTTTTTGTGTACAGTTCTATGAGATTTTAAACATGCATGCATTGTTATAACCATTGCCACAGACAGAATATAAAATAATTCCAACCAAGGAAAGAATTCCCTTGTGGCTAACTGGGGATTTTTTGTATTCGAACTCCCAACCCTAACTCCTGGCAACCACTGATCTGGTCTCTCTGCCTGTTTTTTCCTTTTGCAGAATGTCATACACATAAACTATTATGTTAATCTTTTGAGACAAGGTTTTTTCACTTAACTAACACATCTAAGATTCATCCATTTCATTGTGTGCCTCAAAAGTTCATTCCTCCTTATTGCTAAGTAGTATTCCGCTGTGTGAATAAACCGCAGCACTGACAGACGTTCGGGTGGTTTCCAGGTTTTGACAATGGTAAGTTACTCTGCTATAAATACACAGACACATGCACGCGCGCGCGCACACACACACACACACACACAGATGTTTGTGTAAACGTAGGTTTTCATTTCTCTAGGATAAATCCCTAGAAGTAGAATTTCTAGGTCACACAATAAATATATGTTTAACTTGTTGAAATAATTGCTAAGCTGTTTTCCAAAATGGCAGTACCATCCTGCACTCCTACCAGAAACATGAGTGTCCCAGTTACTCTGCGTCAGCACTTCGTGTTGTCAGTATTTTTTAATTTAGCCATTCCAATGACACGTAATATTTTGTAGTAGTTTTAAACATTACTAATGATGATGAGCCTCTTTTCAGTTGCTTATTTGCTATCTTTATATCCTCTACAGTGAAAAGTCTGTTCAAATCTTTTGCCCACTTTTTAAATTGGTTTTTGGTTAAGTTTTGTTGAGTTTTGAGAGTTCTTTATGTACTTTAGACACAAAAGATTTTTCTTGTGTGTGTTTGCAAATATTTTCTCCCAATATGGGATTGGTTTTCTACTCTCTTAACAGTGTTATTTGCAAAGCAAGAGTTTTTCATTTTCACTAGGTCCAATATATGAACTCTTACTTTATGGATCAAGCTTGTGTTACCCTATCTAAAAAGTCTTTACCTAACTCAACAGGAAAAGGATTTTCTGCTATGTTTCTTTCTAAGAGCTTCATAGTTTTATGTCTCACTTAGGTCTATCATCCATTTGGAGTTAATTTTCGTATGCAACATAGATGTAGGTCAAGGCTCACTTTTTTGCATGTGGATAGTACAGCACCATCTGCTAAAGACTGTCCTTTGTCCATTGGACTGCCGTTGCACTGTTGTCAAAAATCGGTTGACTCTACTTATGATTTTATATTGCATATATACAGAGTTCATTTGTCTGTATGACTTTCCTTTCATCAATATCATGCTGTGTTGACAACTGTTCTTTACAGTATATCTTAAAAACAAGTAGTGAAATCCTCCAACTCCGTTCTTTTTTCAAAACTGTTTTGGCTTTCTAGTTCCTTTCCATATAAATTTTAGAATCAGCTATATCTACAAAGAAACTGTCTTAGTCCTTTCAGGCTGCTTTGACAGAATATCATAGCCTGGGTGACTTACAAACAACAGAAATGTATTTCTCTCAGTTCTGGAGGTTGGGAAGTCCAATATCAAGAACCTATAGATTCAGTGTCTGATGAAAGCTGCTTCCGGTTTCGTAGATGGCTGTCTTCTTGCCGTGTCTTTACATGGTAGAAGAGCAAAGGAGCTCTGGAGTATCTTTCGTAAGGGCACTAATCTCATTCATGAGGGCTCCACACTAATGACCCAATTCCTTCCCAAAGGCCCCACCTCCAAATACCATCACACTGAGGATTAGGTTTCAACATATGAATTGTGGAAGAGTTGGGAGCATAAATACTCATTGTATAGAAGAAGCTTTCTGGGACTTTGGTTGGGATTGCTTTAAATCCTTAGATCAGTTTAGGGAGAATTAACAATATTGAGTCTTCCAGTCCATGAACACAATATGTTTCCATCTTTATCCAGGCCTCGTTAATTAGTGTTTGGTAAGGCATTAATTTCAATCTCCTATATAAATAAACAGATGATTTAGCTAAGGTCATACTTTGTATTGGAACCAACATTCTGAAATAAGTTCCATCTGCCTCCAAGGACATAATTCTTTCCACTAAACCACATTGCCTTGCAAATAGATTGTTTTTTACCAATATTTTATTTCTTTGGTTCATTGAAATAATATATGATTTTTCCCCAAGCTATTATTCCTTCAGGTGTTTTTTATCAATATCAGGATTATGATTAAAATTAAAGTAGAAAAATGCTTACGGTATGCCGTTAAGTTAAAAAAATGCAGGGTCTAAAATTACATCTACTATATGATCCCAACTACATCAAAAATACATATACAGAAAAAATATATTAAAATATATTAAAATGTTTAATGCTTCTGACAAAGGCAGACCAGGTCCAAGGACCCAGAGCAGGTCCCACAGGACCAACCAAGAGGATACGTGGTTTCCTATAGGATAGAATCAAATGCAAGCCAGAAGGAAGGGAGGGCAGAGTTTATTGAATAGCATAAGTGGTAGAATATAGCAAACCTTGCATTCCTGGGGTAAATCCCATTTGGTCATGGATATAATCCTTTTACACATTGTTATATTCAGTTTGCTAGTATTGTTGAGGATTTTTGCATCTAGATTCATAGGAGAGATTGGTCAATCGTTTTCCTTTCTTATGGTGTTTTTCTCTGGCTTTGGTATCATGGTAATACTGGCCTCACAGAAAGAGCTGGGAAATATTCCCTTTGCTTCTATTTTGCAGAAGAGTTTGTGAAGAATTGATGTTAATTCCTAAATGTTTGGTGAAACTCACCAGTGAGGCCATCTGGACCTGGACTTCTCTTTATGGGAAGGTTTTGATTACTAATTCAATGTTTTTGTTGTTACAGGTCTATTTAAGGTTTCTATTTTTTCTTGAGTCAATGTCAGTAGTTAGCACATTTCTAAGAACTTGTCATCTATGTTAGTTAATTTGTTGGCATACAGTTGTTCATAGTATTCCTTGTAATTCTTTTTATTTCTATAATGTCAGTAGTAATGTCCTGATTTTCACTTCCGATTTTAGTAACTTGAATCTTCACTCATTTGTGCTTGGTCATTCTGCTAAAATTTTTGTCAAATTTGTTTCAAAGAAAAACTTTTGGTTTCCTGATCTTCTTTATAGTTTTTCTACTTTCTATTTCATTTACTTCTACTACTTATTAATATTTCTTTCTTTCTGCTTATTTTGGGTTTACTTTGCTCTTTTCCAGTTTTTTAAAGTAAAAGATTAATACTGACTTGAGATCTTTCTTCTTTTCAATATAGATATTTACAACTATAGATCAATCTGTAAGCAATGCATTAGCTGTATTCCAACAGTAATTAACTTTAAATGGGAGAATGTCACGTTTTTTATTATTAAAAATTTTTATATATAGCTTAAAATTTTTTAAGAGTATAGCATTCCCAAAAACAACAAAGCCATATTAAAAAATACAAGTCAGAGGGAATTCTTCTGTAAAATGAATACTCTTCTCTCAATTTTCCATTTTCAAGTTTTGTTTCGTTTTAGGGTTTTTTTTTAAAGCAAAGCATAAATATTTTGATAATTACCTAAATTACATGAGAAATATATTTGTTTATATATAGAAAAAGATCAAACAAAATACACGTTACTAGAAATGGTCTATAGATGATGACCCCACAGGTGAGTCTTCATTTCTCCTACTCCTCTATTTTTAAAAAATGTTTTTATAATGGAAGAATTCAGTTATTAAAATGTAAAATATTTTTCATAAATAACTTTCCTTGATACCTGATACTTTTCAAACCCTTTGTTCCCTCATTACCTGACAGTGACAGTCATAACACAAACCTGTCTTAAGGAGACAAATTCTTTCATGCTAATGCTGGTGAAGTAGTAATGTGCAGAGATGAAAACATATGACATTTGTTAAGTCCCGATGGCCAAGGATGAAAGATACAAGGATCTCGTTAAGGTAGTGGGGGTTTCAGTCACCAGTCTCTATTCCAGCAACATCTATAAAATGATCTTCTGATGTTGATGCCTGAATTTTCCCATTATGGCTAAAATTGATGGTCCTCATGGGCCAATCCAGCCCATAATACAGGGTGCAAAAAGGACACATTAGAATCCCTAAGGCATAAAGAATTAGAAGAGGACACCAAGGATGAAATAAAACTAATTATCTAACAGGCAAAGTACTAGCAGAGTTGCTTACCTAGAAAAGCATTGTACCACACTAACTCATCCACACCCCAGAGGCTGACCAAAGCATCTGCACTTCCTGTAACAAAATATTTCTCCACGGGTCAAACCACAAAGGAAAGGCATTAACGGACTGCACAGGCTTTGGCGCTGGGTAGCTGAAAAACAAGACAGACAGCAGTAAAAGGACTGTGACGCTAAGAAGATAACAAGAACCACTGAAAAAACCCAAAGTAAAACAATAGAACAAATACCAAAAACCATAATTCAAGAAAGCTTTACAAAAAAAAAAAAGATTTCAAGCTATATACTGAAAGAGCATACCACTTCCCTGGAAATATGAACCACAAACAACCAACATCAAGACATAAACTAATAAAATTACTAAACTTTAGGGGTGCCTGGATGACTCAGTCAGTTAAGCGACTGACTGGATTTCAACTCAGGTCATGATCTCAGGGTTATGAGATCGAGTCCCATGTTGAGCCCTGCGTGGGGTTTCATGCTGGACGCGGAACCTAAGATTCTCTCCCTCTCCCTCTGCCCCTCTCCCTGTTCGTGCTCTCTCTCTCAAAAAAAAAAATTACTAAACTTTAAAGGAAAGGCCTTTGGGCATCTAGGCAAAAAGAGCAGATGTTTTTCAGGGACAGTATTAAACTAATACGAGAATTTTTGACAGAAACACTTTATGCCCCGTATCTATGCGGGAAAAAAACTGAGAAACATATTTAAGATACACAAGGTGGAAAATGTGAGTCCTATATCCAGCAAAACTGACTTTCCAGTGTAAAGGGCACAAATAAACTTTATTAGCAACAAGGAAGAAGTCAGGGACTATGATCCCCATGAGCCCTTCCTAAGGAATCTTATCTGGAACTTAACTTGAGCTTCAATAAGATTAATAGTTAAAATAGAGTAAAACATGGAGCACCTGGGTGGCTCAGTCCATTAAGCATCTGCCTTCAGCTCAGGTCATGATCCTAGAGTCCTGGGATTGAGCCCTTCATCGGGCACACTGCTCAGCCAGGAGTCTGCTTCTTCCTCTGCCCCTCAGCTGGCTCGTGGGTTCTCTCGCTCACTCTCTCGCTCTCAAATAAACAAATAAAATCTTTCAAAAAATAGAATAGAATAGAATAGAATAGAATAGAATAGAATAAAACATATTAAATATGTTTAAATACATGAATTCATAATAATGTAGTTTTTAAAAACTATCCTATCATCTTTGGAGGTGAGAGAGAGCAAATCTCCTGAGAACTGATAAACAAAGAGAAAGAATCAAACATTTATCTAACTTTTTGAAATGAAATGTACCACTGAGTAACCAAATAGGAGGAAACTTCTGTTTATAAAAGCATTCCTACAATAAATTAAAAAGAAATTTAAAAATTATATAGATACAGCATGTCACTGTTTTGCAACCCCAAATTAATGATCTAGGCAGCGAGCACTAACAACTGTAAACACCACACACACAAAAAGAGACAAGCAGACATTACAAGCCTTTGATGAAAGTGGACAACACCATCTACAGTTTGCCAAGGGGATTAAAACTAAGCCTGATCAAGCCTCTAGCTATAGCGGCCAATGTTCAGAAAGCATCTCGCAGAGAGGAGCATGTCGAACCACACCAGAAGTGTGGAATCTCTACAGGTCAAACAGTCTGGGTTTTTCAAACGTAAATTATAAGGAAAATAAAGTGATAGAGGAGAAACTTGTAGATTAAAAGAAGTTGACTTTGCTATCCTAGGAAAAAGACCAGAGCTATCTCCGTCAAAGATTGGTCCTAGTCAGAGGTGCCTGGGTGGCTCTGCCTTCGGCTCAGGTCATGATCCCAGGGTCCTCGGATCCAGTTCCACGTCGGGCTCCCTGCTCAGCAGGAAGTATGCTTCTCTCTCTCTCTTTCTCTCCTTCTGTGCTCGCTTGCTCTCGCTCTCTAAAATAAATAAATAAAATCTTTAAAAAAAAATGGTCCTAGTCAGTAGAAGGGAACTACCATTTATCCATCACAACTATAAGTCCAGCACATTCACCTATGAATTTCCCCCTTTAGTCCTTACAATAACTCTGATGTATTTTAAATACGTTTTATAGATAGAGAAATAGAAGATAGAGAGACTAGCCAAAGTGGCAAAGCTATTAAGTGGGAGAGCAAAAATATGTAATGAGGTTTGACCCCAAAACCACTTATTCTTTTACACAGGCATTAATCAGCTATACTTTTCTTTATTCAAAATTTTTTTAAAGTAAGCTCTACAACCAATGTGGGTCTTGAACTTACAACCCCAAGATCAAGAGTCACATGCTCTACAACTAAGCCAGCCAGGCACCCTTCTTTATTCAATAATTTTTAAATGGACTGATTTTTTTTACTTAAATAAATTTTAGCTAATCTTAAGTAATAAATTCAATGACTCGGGTATATGTTTTTTAGTAACCTTGAAAACACACACCCAATCTAACAGCATTTGTCACACACTCCTCTATCTCTTCTCAGTCCTCCCCTCTTATTCACCCCCATCCTTCTCCTCACCACAGTCTCTATCCCCTCCCCTCTCCTCATCCCTACACCCCCTCTCTCTCCTTACTTATCCTACTCCCCTCTCCTCATTCCCACCCCCTCCTCACCCCATCCTCTTCTGCACCACCATTCTCTCCTCACCACCACACTACGCTCCTCCACCACCCTTCCCCTGGCCTAGGCTGAGCCCTGACAGCTCACCAACAGGTCCTTGTCCAGCAAGAAGACACAGACCATTTTGTTCAAGGACTTCAGAGCCAGGCCGGGCTGGTGGCAGCATGTACCCTATGGAGGAACTCTCATGTCTTTCTGTGGATGCAGAACAGCTCAGAATCCTAAGCACTTAGCAGGACAAGCTTGAGGTCACTGAGTTCCAGGGGGCCACTGAACCTGGACTGTTCTGGCCCAGAGATAGGATCCCACTGATGCCAGGACCACCATAAGGAGCACCTGGTCAACAAAATCACTGTTCTATGGCTGCCTCCATGTGAATGCATGTGCCCAGAAGTGAGGCAGAGGACTACAAAGTCACACCGTGTCCCCAACACATGACAATCCCAGTATGCAGCACATGCTCATCTTTGTCCTTTCAAATAACGATATTGCCTTAAAAATTTTTTTTTGAAAGACAGAGGGAAGCAAACCATAAGAGACTCTTAACAATAGAAAACAAACTGAGGGTTGATGGAGGTGGGCAGGTGGGTGGTTGCCTAAATGGGTGATAGGTATTAAGGGGGGCACTTGTTATGATGAGCACTGGGTGTTATATATAAGTGATGAATCACTGAACTCTACTCCTGAAACCAGTATTACACTACATGTTAACTAACTAGAATTTAAATAGAAATTTGGAAATAAATAAATAAATCATTCATCTATTCAAGAAAAAAGTGGCATAATTTTTCTTATTTAGATATAATTTGTATAACATAAAATTCACCTTTTAAAGTATATAATTCAGGGGCACCTGGGTGGCGCAGTCGTTAAGCGTCTGCCTTAGGCTCAGGGCGTGATCCGGGTGTTCTGATCGAGCCCCACATCGGGCTCCTACGCTGGGAGCCTGCTTCTTCCTCTCCCACTCCCCCTGCTTGTGCTCTCTCTCGCTGGCTGTCTCTCTGTCAAATAAATAAATAAAATCTTAAAAAAAAATAAAAAATAAAAAAATAAAGTATATAATTCTGTGCTTTTAATATGTTCAAAAAGTTGTACACCATCATGACTACCTAATTTCAGAACTCTTTCAGAAACCACCCCAACAAGTAACCACTTACCTATACACAGTCACTCCTCATTCCCTCCTCCCAGCAACTACTAATCTACTTTCTGTCTCTGTGGATTTGCCTTATCTGGACATTTCATATAAATGGAACCACACAGTATGTAGCCCTCTTTCACCTAACATAATGTTTTCAAGATTCATCAATGTTGTAACAGGTATCAGTACTTATTCCCTTTTATGGCTAAGCTATATTCCATTGTATCCCATGGATACTCCACATTTTGTTTATCGAATCATCAGTTAATGGACGTTTGAGCTGTTTTCACTTTTTGACTATCATAAATAATGCTACTATGAGCATTCATTTTTCTGGGAACATATGTTCAGTGGCATATTTGTAAATATTTTCTTCCATTCTACAGGTTTTCTTTTCATTTTCTTATTTCTGTCTTCTGAAACACAAATGTTGCTGCAATTGGTTTTTCTGGATATTATACCCTTATCAGATATAAGTGAAGTCCAATATATTTAGTTTTCTTTAGTTGTTTATGCTTTAGTGTCACACCTAAAAAACTTAATCTAAGGTCATTGCCTAATCCAAGGTCATGAAGATAT
Source organism: Ursus americanus (assembly GCF_024610735.1). Classification (NCBI taxonomy): domain Eukaryota; kingdom Metazoa; phylum Chordata; class Mammalia; order Carnivora; family Ursidae; genus Ursus; species Ursus americanus. The sequence goes on along the minus strand of NC_142141.1, from coordinate 3,111,598 downwards.
TTTCTTCTAAGAGTGATACAGTTTTAGCTATTACATTTAGGTCTTTGATCCATTTTGAGTTAATGTTTGTGTATGGTGTGAGATAGGGATCCAAATCCATTATTTTGCATGTGAATATCCAGTAAACACATTAAAATCAATTACATCTTGGCGCACCGGCTGGCTCGGTCAGTACAGCATGCAACTCTTGATCTCAGGGTTGTGAGTTCCAGTCCCATGTTAGGTGGGGCTTTAAAAAAAAATAAATAAGTCAGTTGTATCTTATATATTGGCAATAAAGAACTGGAATATAAAAAATTTTTAAATATCATTACAAAAGTTCCCTGACATGACATAATTAGGTACAAACTAGCAAAACATGTTCAAAACTACAAAACTCTAGGGTGCCTGGGTGGCTCAGCCGTTAAGCGTCTGCCTTCGGCTCAGGTCATGATCCCAGAGTCCTGGGATTGAGCCCTGCATTGGGCTCCCTGCTCAGTGGGAGCCTGCTTCCTCCTCTCACACTCCCCCTGCTTGTGTTCCCTCTCTTGCTGTCTCACTCTCTGTCAAATAAATAAATAAAATCTCAAATGACTACAAAATGCTGATGAAAAACATCAAAAACCTACATAAATGGAGAGGCACACCATGTTCATAATTGCAAAACTGAACATGATAAAGATATCAATTCTCCCAAACTGACCTATAAATTTAACAGAATTCCAATCAAAATCCCAGCAGGAGTTTTTTCTGTAGATATAGACAAGTGATCCTAAAATTTAAATGGAAAGGCAAAGGAACTAGAAAAAAATGAAATAATTTTTAAAAACAAGTATAAAGTTGGAAGACTCACATTATACAATTTCAAGACTAATGATATATCTACTATAACCTAGACAGAATAGTACTGGGGCGCTTGAGTGGCTCAGTTGGCTAAGCAACTCCCTTCGGCTCAGGTCATGATCCCAGGGTCCTGGGATCAAGCTCCCCATCGGGCTCCCTGCTTAGCAGGGGAATCTGCTTTTCCCCTTCCCCCAACTCATGCTCTCTCTCTCACTCACTCTCTCTCTTTCAAATAAATAAATAAAAATCTTAAAAAAAAAAAAAGGAATGGTACTGGCAAAGGAATATACACAGATAGAATCATACAATATATGACCTTTCATGACGTATATTTTCAGAAGTAGACCCACACAAATACGGCCAGCTGATTTTCACAAAGACACAAAAGTGATTAAAGATGAAATGATAGCTTTTTTCAACAAATGGCATTAGAACAATTGGACATCCATACGAAAAAAAAAAAGGATATCAACCTACACCTTACACCTAATACTAAACTAACTCAAAATGGATCATAGACCTAAAACCATACAACTTTCAGAATAAAACATAGGAGATGGGGTGCCTGGGTGGCTCGGTTGTTAGGGATCTGCCTTCAGCTGGGGTCATGATCCTGGGGTCCTGGGATTGAGCACCGCATTGGGCTCACTGCTCAGTGGGAAGCCTGCTCCTCCCTCTCCTACTCCCCCTGCTTGTGTTTCCTCTCTCAATATGTCTCTCTCTGTCAAATAAATAAATAAAATCTTTTAAAAAATAAAACAAAACATAGGAGAAAATCTTCATGATGTGGAATTAGATACATAATTCTTGGTGATGACAAAAACTCAATTCACAAAAGGGCTTATTAAAATTAAAAGCATTTGTTTTGCAAAAATACTGTTTAAAAATTAAAAGACAAGCTATTTGCAAGTATTTGCAAAAAACATACTCAAAAAGGATGGACTTATGCCTAGAATATATAAAGAACTCCCAAGACAAAACAAAAAGAAAACAACTCTATTTAAAAATGGGCAAAAGGCTTCAACAAACACGTCACTAAATAGGATATACAAATAGAAAATAAACACATGAAAAAATACTCAACATCATATGCCATTAAGGGAAACGTGATTTAAAACCATGATGTCATACTAAAATAAAAAATACTTATAATAATTTCAAGTGCTGAAAAGGATGCAGAGCAAGTCAAACCCTCATGCATTGCTGGTGGGAATACAAAATGATACGGTCATTCTAGAAAACATTTTGGCAGTTTCTTATACATCTAAAAATACTCTTACCATATGAACCAGCAATCCCACTCTTGGGTATTTACCCAAGAGAAATGAAAACTAATGTTTACAAAAAGAGCTTATGGCAGCTCTATTCATAATTGTCCAAACTGAAAACAACCCAAATGTCTTTCAATTAGGTGAATGAATAAACTGGTACATCCATCCAATGGAATATTACTCAGCATGTATCAATAGGGTCTAGGTGAATCGCGAAAGTTACGCTATTCAAAAGCCCATCTCAAAAGGTTATAAACAATATGATTCTATTTATATTACATACGCAATAAAAAAAACTACTGATGGATTTCAGTTCAATGGTTGCCAAGTTGGCCCCAGGGGAGGTAAGTGTTAGTTTCCTAGGGCTGACATAAATAACAAAGTACCATAAAATTGGCTGTCTTAAAGCAACCAAAATTTATTCTCTCACAGTTCTAGAGGTTAGAAGTCTGAAATCAAGGTATTAGCAGGACAATGCTTCTTCTGAAATGACTAGAAGAAGAACTTACTTTTCTCTTCCAGCTTCTAGTAGCCCCATCCTTACATTCCTTGGCTTGTAATAAATAGCATAACTCCAATCTCTGCCTCTATCTTTACATGGCCTTTACCCTGTGTGTGCCTCTAACTTTGCATGGTGTTTTCCTCCTTTTTAAAAGACACTGGTGGTTAGAATGGCTAAAATTAACAAGACAGGAACAACAAATGTTGGCGAGGATGTGGAGAAAGGGGAACCCTCCTACACTGTTGGTGGGAAAGTAAGCTGGTAAAGCCACTCTGGAAAACAGTATGGAGGTTCCTCAAAAAGTTAAAAATAGAGCTACCCTATGACCCAGCAATTGCACTAATGGGTATTTACCCCGAAGATACAGATGTAGTGAAAAGAAAGGGCACATGCACCCTAATGTTCATAGCACCAATGTCCACAATAGCCAAACTGTGGAAGAAGCTGAGATGTCCTTCAAGAGATGAATGGATAAAGAAGATGTGGTGCACATATTCAATGAAATATTACTCAGCCATCAGAAAAGATTAATACCCACCATTTACATCGACATAGATGGAACTGGAGGGGCTTATGCTAAGAGAAATAAGTCAAGCAGAGACAGACAATTATCATATGGTTTCACTCATATGTGGAATAGCGCAGAGGACCATAGGAGAAGGGAGGGAAAACTGAATGGGAAGAAATCAGAGAGGGAGACAAACCATGAGAGACTCTTGACTCGGAAACACACTGAGGGTTGTGGAAGGGTGGGAGGTAAGGGATGGGGTAACTGGGTGATGGGCATTAAGGAGGGCACATGATCTGATGAGCACTGGGTGTTAATATGCAACTAATGAATCGTTGAACACTACATCAAAAACTAATGATGTACTATATGTTGGCTAATTGAATTTAAATAAAAAATAAATTAATTAAATAAAATAAATAAAAGACACTGGCAATGCCTGGGTGGCTCAGTCAGTTGGGCGACTTGACTTGATTTGGGCTCAGGTCATGATCTCCGGGCCCTGGAATCAAGCTCTGTGTCAGGCTCCATGCTCAGCAGGGAGTCTGCTTGAGATAGTCTCCCTCTACCCACCCCCCACCCCGCCGTGGGTGTATTCATGCATGCACACACTCCCTCTCTCTCTCTCTAAAATAAAAAAATCTTAAAAAAAAAAAAAAGACACTGGGGTGCCTGGGTGGCAGTCAGCTGAGCATCTGACTCTTGATTTTGACTCAGGTCATGATCTCAGGGTCATGATCTCAAGCCCAGTGCTGGACTCTGCATCAGCATGGAGTCTGCTTGTCCCTCTCCCTCTGTCCCCCTCACCCCCCCTCAAATAAATACATAAAATCTTTAAAAGACACCAGTTATATTGGATTAGAGCCCACCCAATGGCCTCATCTTCACTTGATTACATCTCCAAAGGCCCTTTCCAAATAAAGTTACATTCACAAGTACTGGAGGTTAGGACTTCAACATATCTTTAGGGGGGGGGGTAGGAAGGATATAACTCAACCTATAAAAAAGTGACAGAACTGTTCTGATTCTGATTACAATAATGGTTTCAGGAATATGTTCATGTATTAAAACTGATAGAATTGTACATTTTTAAAAGTTACTATAAATTTAAACACAAAGCAAAAAAAGGAAAAGCATAGGTATAGAGATGTCAACTTGCATTTTGCTAAGGAAAGGACATTTAAAATATATACACTGCCACCATTTACTACTCTCATCATTTTGTTGAAGAAAGGATTGATGAATACCAAAAAGTAAGAACAACATAACCTCAAATAGCATCAGTCTGTTCATTACAATAAATTTAGAGTAAAGATCAATTCATTACAAAGAGAGCATTATCGGCCAAATACATAATATAAAAACTGAAAGAACTGAAGGTGGAAATAAACAGGTGAACCAGTGTAGTTGGAGACTTCGATACTCTACTTTGAATAACAGATAGAACAAATAGATGGAAGATCAACAGAGAAAGAGAGGACTTGAACAACACTATAAGATAATATATCGAACAGATATCCATAGGGAACACTTCATCCAAAGCAGAATACATGATCTTTTAAGTGTACATGGTACATTATCCAGGATAAAACAAAAGTGAGGCCATAAAACAAGTCTCAACAAATTTAAAAGGACTGAAATCATACAAAGTATGTTCTCTGACTACAATGGAATAAAATTAGAAGTAACAGGAAAAAAATTGGGGTTCACAAATATATGAAAATTAAACAACACACTCCTAATAAAAAATCAGTGGGTCAAAGAAGAAATTACAAGGGGAATTAAAAAATATGTATCTATGAATGAAAACAAAAACACAACATACCAAAATCTACAAGATGCGGTTAAGGCACTGCTTACAGGGTGTACACAGCTATAAATATATTTAAAAATAAGAAAAATCTCAAATCAATAACCTAATTTTCTACCTTAAAATACCACAAAAAGAAGAGCAAACTAAACCTAAAGAAAGCAGAAGGAAATAAATAATAATTAGAGCAAAAAATAAATGAAAAAGAGAACAGGAAACAATAGAGCAAATCAATGAAACTAAAAGTTGGTTCTTTGCAAAGACCAACAAAATTGACAAGTAAAGCTAGCTTGACCAAGAAAAACGAGAAAGCTAATCCAAATTACTAAAATCAGGTATATAAGAGGGGACATTACTACTGACCTTCCAGAAATGAATTATGAGGAAATACTATGTATGTCAACATGAAATGAGATGGACAAATTCCTAGAAAGACAAAAACTACCAAAATTGACTCAAGAAGAAATAGAATGGGAGCAACTCAAATGTCTATCATTGAGGAATGGATAAACAAAATATGGTATATCAATATAATAGAATATTATTTAGTCATAAAAAGGAGTAAAGTACTGACACATGCTACAACATGGATGACCACTGAAAACATAATGCTAACTGAAAAAAGCCAGACACAAAAGGTCACATATTATGTAATTCCACTTATATGAAATGTCCACAATAGACCAATCCATGGAGACAGAAAATAGATTAGTGGCTGGTAAGGGAGAGGGAAATGGGGCGTGACTCCTAATAGGTACAGAGTTTCTTTTAGTGGTGATGAAAATATTCTGGGAGGTAATAGTGATGTTGCACTACTCTGTAAATATAGTAAAGAATGCTGAATTGTACACTTTAAAAGGGAGGATTTTGTAGTCTTTGAATTATACACCAATTTTCATCTATGACTAATTCTCAAATGCTTCAACAAAAATAATAATAAAATGGAATGAGTCAATGAGGCAATTAATAGTTTGCAAAATATTGATTGGTGACTCTAGGTGAGAGCTCATTGTTCCATTCTTGCAAATTATGGCACCATTCTTACAACTTTACAAGTTTTTCAAAATACAGAAGTATTGTCTAATGAAAAAGATCTAGGAAATTCAGAAGGGCTTAAGCAATATTCTGAACTTATGTAAGTCACATGGAAATACAATGTCCAGGTAGCATTCCATCTGTATTTGTCAATATTTTTTTATTTGTAAGTGACAGAAACCCATTTCCAACTGATTTATCTCAAAAGGGCATTTATTAGCTCACAGAATTGTTAAGCTCAGAAATAGGACCCGTCAGGCATGACTGGATCCACACATTCAAATGACATCCTCAGGAATTCGCCTTGCTCTCTTTATCTCTGTTCTCTGCTTTCCTCCATCTTTGTCTCATTATCAAGCAGTTTTGCCATTCCTGGTGAAAAGATGGTTGTCACCAAGTTCAGGCTTATATTCTATGCTTTCAGCAGCTCCAGTAAAAAAATAAAATAAAATAAAAGCATGCTTGTTTAACAGATCCAGCAAATGTTTCATTGACTCTGATTGTCCTGCTTTAGATGATTTATCTCTAAAACAGTCTTTGAAGCAAAAGAGATGCAAAATTCCCTGCTTTTTTTTAAATAGGCAAAATAGATTAAAGCAAAACAGAAATATGTTGCATAAAAGTAGTTGCCCTTCCTCTCCTGTTGCCCAGTGCATCAGTTTTTCCCAGAGACAACATGGTACCAATCTTCTGGCAACCTTCCCAAGAAATTCTTTTACTACACAGTCACACATGTGTGGTGCATGCATGCACACACTCACGCACACACTCACACACACATACGGATGGTGGCATACTGTACACATTGTGCTGTAGCTCATTTTGTTCACAATATAATAAATCCTGGAAGTTGTTTCATTTCATCACATATAGATCTGCTTCCTGTTTTTAATGGATGCATAGTATCACAAAACATAAATATACTGTAAAAAACTTCTTCATTTCATTCAACAAACTCACAACAGATATCGGAAATTTAACATCTTATATGTAGAGTTTGGGTTATTTTTCTCTAACATCATGAAATTGCCCTATTTTTCTTTCTTTTTAAACTTTATTTATTTGATAGAGAGTAAAAGCAGGGGGAGCTGCAGAGGGAGAGGGAGAAGAAGCAGGCTCCCCGCTGAGCAGGGAGCCTGATGTGGGGCTCGATTCCAGGACCCTGAGATCATGACCCGAGCTGAAGACTGACACTTGACCAACTGAGTCACCCAGGCACCCCTGCCCTATTTTTCTGCCCTCCAATACACTTTTAAGCTATTCCTGCAAGTTATCCTTATATGATTTGAGACTGTCCCATCCAGAAAGATCTCTTGGTCCTGAAATGTATACATTTCATTACCCATTCACTTGTAGGAATTATTTCTAAATGTGTTGAATATTCACAGGCTTGGCTGAGATGGAAAGTTGGTCAGTTTCTTCAAGCTGTTCTCTACAATTTGTTCCTATTCTCATTTCATAAATGAGGCAGTTACTTTATGTTTGAATTAAAATGATACACACTGAAATAGTACCATAGTTAAAATATTAATAAAGTCTCACTATACGCAGAAAACAGAAGCAATACAATCCTCCGCCCCACCCACAATTTAAAACATCTGCCAAGAATTACATAATTGTAAAACTAGCAGGCCAGGTGAATTTAATCTGTGCTTACGTAGTTGCCAAATTGGGCATCCTTCAGCTGGCAAAAAGAAACACTACAGCTTTTATGTGCTTTGGAAAATTTTCCCAAGTTAAATTTTCACTTGTCCACTTTACATCCACTTGTTACTGTAATGCACTATCATCTCTAGGTTCCATAACAGTGTCCTTTAAATACTTTGTTAGGTAATAATTCTGATTACAGAGCTATGAGAGGTGGCCCCCAAATGTGAGAGATGATAATAACCTTAAGAGGAAGGCCAATCATCAGGATATACCACGCTGACAATTTAAAAGTGTACACTCAAGCATGAGAGACTGTGGACTCTGAGAAACAAGCTGAGGGCCTCAGAGGGGAGGGGGGTGGGGGAATGGGATAGGCCGGTGATGGGTAGTAAGGAGGGCACGTATTGCATGGTGCACTGGGTGTTATACGCAACTAATGAATCATCGAACTTTACATCAGAAACCGGGGATGTACTGTATGGTGACTAACAGAATATAATAAAAAAATATTTAAAAAAAAGAAGTGTACACTCTGCCGAAGAACACAAATCATGCTAAGAAATTTTAGAGAAATCAGCATTAAAACAAAAATGAGTGATGTCAGTTATTAACACGGAAGTGGACGAGTTTTGAATTATATAAAAGTTTTAGATCTGTGTCCCTCTCATAAAAAGAACTGGCCTTGAAATTCCTTCGAAATTTTCCTTTCTGGTCTGGGTCTTAATAGCTGTGGGACACCTGGCAAGCAACTTACCCTCTCAGAAACTCAGTTTTCTCACTAGGAAATGGGGGTGATAGTAGGATTTGGTTCACGGAGCTCTCCTGAGGATTAAATGAGATCATTCACATAAAGTGCTCTTTGAGGTGACTGTTACAGAACAAATAATCAAGAAAGGCTTACAATAACAGCAGTGGTAGTTTCGTTGTGGTTTATTTCAAAACATGAGTTGGATTATTTCCCACAGACCTGATCTAACTGCATTATCTAGGAGCTAAAACCACCAGTTTCAATAAAAATCAGAATAGAGGGTGCCTATTGAGAGAAGGGGGTTGAGGACTAACTATAACGTGGCATGGAGGAACTTTCTGGTGCAGTGGAGATGTATATCTTTATTGGGGGGTTGGTTGTCAAATTTCATTGAATCATATCCTTAAGATGAACACATTTCACTGCATGTAAACTTTCAATTTGATTTTTAAAAATTAGCATCTTAAGGTAATGACTGTCCTACTGAGGGAACAAAGGCACCACTTCTTAAAGTTTAGCAGGTAAGAGACAGGAATTATTTTTGAGGCCATGCAAACACGGAAAACTGGTTTTACTTCCTGGCCAAAGACTACAAAGTCCCACAGATGGGAGAGTGGCAGAAAACAAACAAAGAAAATTAGAAGCAATGTGGTAGCTTCAAGCTCCACAGCAGCTTCCCTATATCTAGGTTTATGGCAGAGGGAGAAGGCAGTGAAGCGCCGATCGAAATCTGGGAAACCCAAGAATAAGACACGTGTGCCACCTTCTGTCTGGCATTTGAGAGTAGTACCCCACAGACGTCCCCTGTAGTGGGCAGGGGCATGCAGTAAAAAGGACAGGATGCTACATCTGGGCAAGGAGTCAGGGAGACTGCTTGGGTCTCTAGAGGCTCCCCTGTACATCTGAATGCCCCAGACTGGTCAAGGCAGAGATGACAATAACAACAGTAAAAATACATTTGAAGTCTTCCTATGTTCCAAGTACTTTTCTAAATGCTTTATATGTGTTATCTCAGTTAATCTTCTCAGAAATCCTATGTAAGTAGATACTATCTTTATTTATCCCTTTTTACTGATCAAGAAAGCAAGGCCAGGATGGCAAAGAAGTTTGATCAAGGATGTAGAGCTAATAAGTGGTGGAACTTGGCATTACGTAAGCAGATCCTTCTATCCTCCAACTTTTCTTTTCAAAATTGTTTTTTGCTGTTCCGAATCGTATTAGAATCAGCTTGTCATTTTACAAAAAAAGCCTGCCAGGATTAGGGTTGCACTGATTCTATAAATCAATTTCAAGAGAATTGGCATCGTAATAGTATTGAATCTTTGAATTGATGAATCTAGTGTATTTCTTCATTTATTTATGTCTTCCTTAATTTCTCTGAAATTTTACACTGTTTAAAGTTTTCGGTGTACAGGTCTTGCACATATTTTGTTAAATTTATCCCTTACTATTTCATATCTATTCATGGTACTATACATGATTTTTTTACTTTTTCAGTTTCAATCATTTATTGCTACCATATAAAAATACAATTAAATGCTCTTTACTGAAATACAATTCACATTCCATAAAATTTGCCCTTTTAAAGAATATAGCTCAGTGATTTTATTATATTCACAAAGTTGTACAATCATCACCATTATCTAATTCCATAACATCTTCATCACCCCAAAGAGAAACTCCATCCATTAGCAGTTGCTCCCCATTTCCCCCTCTCCCAGGTGTTGGCAACAACTAAGCTGCTTCCATTTCTATGGATTTACCTGTAGAATTAATTTTTATGTATTGACCTTATATCACGAGACCTTGCTAAACTCATCTATTATTTCTAGAGTTTTTACAGGTTTCTCTGGATTTTCTACATATATGTTCATGTTGTCTGCGTGACTGAATATACAGACAACATTCAGACCATATATGACAACAGAACTCTGACCCACAAGCCCTTCAGCAATTTGGCTCTAGGAAGCCAAATTACCTCTGAAGCCATCAACACAGCATGGTCAGAACTTGATCCGTGACTGCCAGCGTCCCGGCTTTTTGACACTGCTTCCAACTCAAGACCAAGCAGAAAAACACAAACATGCTCCCTAAACCATCACATAAGATGCCACTTCTGGTTAACCCACCTCTAGCTTCCCTATGATAACAGCCTCCAATCAGTGCAGACTTGAAGTGCAGACTTTCAACTATAGGCTTTCCCACCCCCCTACCTGACTTTCGGTCTCTGCCAAAGGCAAGTGTTAGTGGCTATCTGCTATAACACACTCTGAATAAATGGCCGATTTTCACTCGGGTAGTCTTCATTTGTGAATAAAGACAGTGGTACTTCTTTCTTTCCAATCTGTGACCCTTTTATTTCTTTGCCTCGCCTTATTACTCTAGATAGGACCTCAAATATAATGCTTAATAAAAGTGGTAAAAGCAGACATCCCTAGCTTGTTCCTCATCTTAAAATATTAAGATGTCTTTAACGAAATTAAATTGCTATAATATTTAGACTTCTTTGGATATATTTAGAAGTATGGGATAATAGTTTTATTTTTAAATATCAATATATGCAGTATGTTAATAAATCTCTTATAACTATTTAAACTTATGATGAAAAAGTTTAAATGTCAACTAAAAATTGGGTAAAGAGTTACTTAGATGTTCAAAATTCTTTTATAAGGCAATGAGGAAAGTTTGAAGCCGGCCCCAGTAAAGGCTGTCACTGAATCTGGGGGAGAGACACTGTCCAGGTTTGTCAGCAGAGGTTGACCAAGAGGATTGGGGTCCAACTGGGGTCCAACTAGCAAGAAGTTGTCTGCCGTTATACAGAATTAGGATGCAGAGTCAGAAATTAAAGAGGTATTAAAAATAAATAAAATTACACTTTATGCACACCTGAGCTTGTGACTGAAATTTAAATTCACATTGTGATTATAACAATTATTATGATAATTAGAGAGCATGGAGACTTTTAAGACAGACGCTGCATTTTGAAAACCTCCTGCTGCTGGGGAAAATTGCAAATAAGAAAGAACCTTTCCTTAGTTGGCACAATTCCTTCTCTCCCTGGGCATTACCTTACTAACTAGAACTGAAGAATCATATTTGCAATGCTAATACCTGGCCCTGGGGAAGGCCCATAGTTACCCATCTGGCCTATTTACAATTTCTATCTTCCCAAATAAAAAGCTGCCCAAATGTCAGCAGCAGTTCCCAGTAACCAAAAAGCAAGGGTCCCCCAAAGAAAAGAGCAACCACTGCAGGCTGGCATCAATTTAGTTGGGAGTCATGTCTGTCCACAGGTGACAGAGAGCCATCTGAAGAAACAGAGACAAGGCAGGAAAAGTGCTCAGCCCTCATCTTCCCCCAGGAAAACATACCTTACTAAAACAAGCCACATTCTGCACACTTGAAGTACTAGGTAGAGTCCCCTAGTCCCCAGAGAGCTGGAGTAGGGATTTGGAACAAAACCCAAGAACCCTCAGATCCCCAGGGCATCCAGATCCTGGGACTGCTCAAGTATGGAACTGGGCCAGAGGGGTTGCTTTTCAGTTTTAACCACTGACTCTTTCAGCATCTTAGTCCTTTCCCTGGTAGGAGGCATCCCAGACTGCGCATTTCCAACCCTGATGAAAAGCAGGATTAAAAGCAGGGAGAGGGGGAGCTATACCCCCTAATGAACTCTTCTCCATTGGCTCCTGATAAGGCTGAGTGGTCTGCAAACAACTTGGGGTTCATTACTGACAACAGAAATGGCACTGGAATTTGTCAGGACCAGAGGAGTTGGGCTTTTAAGTGAACTAGTAACACCAGCACTAACAACAAAACTCAGTTAAATAAATAGTATGATACGAATAATTTCAGCAAGGTCACGAGTAATAGGATCAATATGTAAGAATCAATGCTTTTTCTACTTAGTAACAATGAACAACCTGAAAATAAAATAAAGAAAATAATTCCAGGGATGCCTGGGTGGCTCTGTCAGTTAAGTGTCTGCCTTCAGCTACAGTCATGATCCCAGGGTCCTGGGATCAAGCCCCGAGGTAGGTTCTCTGCTCAGTGGGGAGCCTGCTTCTCCCTCTCCCCCTGCTTGTGCTGTCTCTCTCTCTCTGTCAAGTGAATAAATAAAGTCTTTTAAAAAAATGTTGCTGAGAAGTCAAAGCGTTCTTTAGATTTAACAAATGGAGGTTTTATTAGTTATCTATTGCTGTGTCACAATACTGTAAACTTCAGCAGCTTACAACAACAAATGTTATTAACTCATGCTATTTCTGAAAGCCAAGAACTCAGAAGCTGCTTAGCTGGATGGTTTTGGCTCCGAGTTTCTCACAGGCTGCTGTCAAGACGTCAGGCAGGACTGCAGTCATCTGAGAGGTTAATGGGGCTGTAGGATCGTCTTCCAGGCCTGGCCCACTCAGAGCTGGCTTCCCCAGAGCAAGCAATCCAAGAAGGAGAGGTTGAAGCTACAATGTGACTCAGCCTTGGAAGTCATACACCACCACTTCCAGTGTATTTGATGCATCAGAAGCGAGTACAACCCACACTTAAGGAGAGGGGGATTAGACTCTACCTTTTAAAGAACATTAAAGAACTTGTGGCCATATTTTAAAACCGCCATGGACGTTGGGTGATCTGAGTGAGCACTTTATCTGTGGAGCATTGAGGGACAGACTGGAGTGGGTGGAGAAGTCAATGTGAGGCTCGGAAATGGAGGCTGCTAATGCAGATGACTCGGGAAGTTTATGAAGGAGACAAAAGAAACGGGATGGAAACTAGAGGAGAAAGCGAGTGGAGTGAAAAGAAAGCTCGGGTTGTGGCTGTTTTTCAGATGGCACGGACTTATTCATGTTTAAGATCATGGGAAGGACAGAGATGGGATGGAGCAGCGGGATACACAGCTAAGGGAAGAACATGCGGGAGTGTAAGGTTTGAGGACGATGGGAGGGAACTGCGTGCAGGGCATAGCTGTGAAGCTCAGCTTTAGATGTGATGAGAAACAGCACATCTAATGCCACAAGAGGGCAGGAGGACGGGGGGGGGGGGGGGGGATGTGGTTGTGAGCACACCGGGGGTGGCTTGGGAGGATGAGCGAGTTCCCATCTGATGGTTCTAATTTCCTTTGTGTGAAAATAGCAAGGTCTTCTGAGAGTATGGAGGGAGCTGGAACAGTCAGAAGTTTAAGGAGAGTAGTAAATGTGACATAAATAACTGTAGAAAGTGGAAAATCAAATTGATTAAACAGAGAATCATGCAGGCTATTGAGGGCTGATATGATGTTGATAATCATATTAGTCTGCTGGAATTATGAGGAAATCTTTTAAAAGGGAGAGCAAATGGTATCAGAATAAAAGAGAAAATCATGGGGCACCTGTCTGGCTCAGTCCATAGAGCATACGACTCTTGATCTCAGGGTCATGAGTTCAAGCCCCATGTTGGCCATGGAGCCTACTAAAAAAATAATATAAATAAATAAATAAATAAATAAATAAATAAATAAATAAATAAAAATTGTTTAAAAAGAGATAATCAAATTTCCAGAGGAAAAAAAAACTGAAACTGAAACAAAAGGTGAGAACAACTTGAAGTTTCTCCAGCCTCAGAGGCAGGGGATATAAGGAAATAGGAATGAGACATGGCCAACTAATAAGGTAATCCTCCCCAGCTTTTGTCAAGCAACTGGCAGTAAGAGAAGTGGGTGTCCATATAAGCACCTAAGCCAAAGAGGCAAGACATTGCTGTGCCCACGGTAATAATGTGGTTGTCTCCAGTTCCAGTTCAACATACTAAAGAATGTTCCCCACCCAGCAGCAAGTCCAAATTCTTTCCTGAAATTACTGTTAACAAGGTGTGGTAAACAGATGCAGCACTCACAGGTGGGCTAATAGGGAACTTCAAAAATTAAGATGAGCACCCACCAAGGATGACAAAACATTTGAGGAATGTTTTCAATCAAAAATGAGAAACACCATCCCCCACAAAAGAGAAGAGTAACACCTAAGGAAATACAATAGACCAAACAGAACATGACTTAGTTCTTCTCTCCTATGAGCGAGGGGGAAGAAACTGGCTCAGGGTGTCTTACACCTGAACCCCAGCTTTGAAATTCACAAGTCAAGAATTTGACTCTTTTGTATTCTGGTTCTATTGTGACAATCTCCCTTAAGGCAAAGGATGACTCAGAGTCTAGTCATCTGAGTAGAGAGTTACATACTGGATAAAAACACATGGGTTTAAATATCAAAATATTTTCCCAGCACACCAAACAAAAGATTATGTTATGTATGTTACAATGTTAATGTAACAAACAGTAGGTTCAAGATGGAAAGCACTAAAAGGAACAAATAGTAATATTTCATATCAGTAAAAGAACAATTAACAAAAAAGTACTGAATTTTTATATATTTCACATTAGAGCTTTTAAGTAAATAGAGCAAAATCTAATATAAATGTCAAACTTCTGAGTTAAGAGGATGAATTTTCTCCCTTAATACCTAATGAAATGAGCAATAAATGGTACATAGACATGTTGTCAACATTCGCAAAATTGGACTGGTGGCCAAGAAAATAACCAGAAGAGTCTGGAGCAAATGGAGAGGTCCAACTTCGCTTAGCTCCCAGAAACATTACTAGTGAATTAATAAGATCCTGAAGATTCTTGCTAATGGCATCAAACCTGGAGTGATCCAACTCAAATAAGAATCCTTATCTTTTACCACTTCTTTAAAAAAATTTTATTTATTTATTTATTTGAGAGAAAGAGAGCGAGTGCATGCAGGAGTAGGGGGGAGGGGCAGAGAGAGGGAGAAGCAGTCTCTCCGCTGAGCAGGGAGCCCCAGTGGGGCTCGATCCCAATGACCTGAGCAAAGGCTTAACAAACCGAGCCACCCAGGCACCCGTCTTTTATTACCTCTTCCGACTAAGAAAGTAGTACATATGGCTCCTGGAGAAGAATGGGGAAGGTAAGCAATGGGGCTGACTCTCAAACAAAAGGGAAAATTTCAGAACTACCCACTGAACTGGGAGAATGTCCCAAAGAAGAAATAGACAATAAACTTTGAAAAGATTGTTTTAAAGCCCACTGACCAAAGGCCGCCGGGAACATATCCATAAAAAGTTAGATTAACTGCCCCTGCAGCAAGGGACAAAGTACTCCAGAGGAACCGCAGAGCCCTTAGCAAGAGGACCTTGGAGGGCGCTTCTCACAGGACTGGGACTTGTGCTGGATTATTCCCAGAAAAGTTAAAGAAGTAGGGACCAGTTATGGACTGAAGGTTGTCAAAAAGTTGGGGCAATTTAGTGGCTGGATAGCTAAATAATTTTTATCTAGGAAGTATGAGGGTTAAAGCAAGGCTAACGTCATTGGTAAAAGAGCGGCTATGACTCAGTTTAGTCAGAAGTGGGGGATGTTTTCTTGTTTTTATGGTTGCAAAGTGGTCTTTCTCTGTGTTGTTCCAGAAATGGTCACAGAGTGGCCTTGTGTACATTTTATCTACATTCTAAGAAGTATTGGGGTTGTTGTTTTTTTTTAAAGATCTTATTTATTTGAGAGAAGTATTGGGTTGGTTTTTTTTTTTTTTAATATTTTATTTATTTGAGAGAGAGAGAAAGAGAGCATGTGAGAGACAGAGAATGAACAGGGTTGGGGGGTGCAAAGAGAGAGGGAAAATCAGATTACCCGCTGAGCAGGGAGCCCAACTCGGGGCTCCATCCCAGAACTCTGGGATCATGACCTGAGCCGAAGGCAGACACTTAACTAACTAAGCCACCTAGGGGCCCTTAGTATTGTTTATGTTCATTTGGGAACATCATGGCCTGGCTGTTAGCTGCCAACAAGGGAGCTTTACACTTTCTCAAGATAATCAACTTCCCTAGTAGTAAGGTAAATACAAACTATCAACAAATATCTTTTTTCATACATCAGACTGACAAAAATAAAAAAGTAATAATACCCAGTACTAAGGGAAATGTAAGGAAATAGGTTTTCTCATATGTTGTATGGTGTGAATTGTTATAGCTTTTATTATTATTATTATTACAGAGAATTTCAAACACATATAAAAGGAGACAATGGTATAATGAATTACCATTATATCAGCTTCAATCTACTTCTCTCCTTCCAGTACTTTTCTGAACCAAATTACTTTATCGTAAATACTTCAGTATGTATCTCTACCATTATCACGTCCAAAATAGCCCCTCCCCATTCCTTAATTTAATGAAATATCTAGTCAGTGTTCAAATTTCCAAATGTCTTAGAAACACACTTCTTAATTTTATAGTTCACTTGAATCAAGATCCAAATAAGGTCCAGACACAGCTTTTTAAAGTAATATGGTATTACACATTAAAAACAAACCATACAGGGATGCCTGAGTGGCACAGTCGATTATGTGTCCGACTCTTGATTTCAGCTCAGTTCATGATCTCAGGATGGTGAGATAGAGCCTTGTATCAGGCTCTGTGCTGGGTGTGAAGCCGGCTTAAGATTCTCTCTCCCTTTCCCTCCGCACTTCTTCCCACCCTGTTCTCTCTCTCTCTCTCTCTCTCTCTCAAATAAATTAATTAATTAACTAATTCATTAATTAAAATTAAAAAATATATATTTACCCTCTGATCTAGTGATCCTTGTCCTAACAGTCTAAGAACAAATCATTGAGAATATTTATTGTGGCATTGTTTGTAATAACAAAAAACTTGAGAACTTAATAGTCCATCAATGGAGGAACTCTCTATTGATGAATAATGTGTATGTCTATAGTCTGGGTAACTATGTTGCTATTAAAAAATCAACTTGGATCTATAGCTACTGATCCAGCAGGCTGCCCTGATGAATTAAAAAAGAAAGGATGTAACTGAGAAATGTGTATAATTTATGATCTTGCTTTTGTAAAAGCAAACGACAACTCACAACCTTTTATATGTATTTTATATATTTATTTGTATGTGTATACATGTATCTGTATATCTTTTCCAATAGCCTTACATGGTTATGGAGAAAAATGCGTGGGCTCACATATCTTCACAAGCATTGGGTACATGATGGTGGGCAAGGGAAAGTGCATGAAGCAAGAGGAAACAAGAAAAACAGATTAGCAAAATGGGAAAATATTTCTGGTATATGTTAAATGAAATGCAGAAATCAAAACTCTAACCATAACATTGTTGCAAATA
Organism: Ursus americanus; assembly: GCF_024610735.1. Classification (NCBI taxonomy): domain Eukaryota; kingdom Metazoa; phylum Chordata; class Mammalia; order Carnivora; family Ursidae; genus Ursus; species Ursus americanus. The sequence goes on along the minus strand of NC_142141.1, from coordinate 3,094,090 downwards.
TGTAAAACTGAATATGCATGTAGAGGTAACAAAGACAAAAGAAAACTTAATTTAAATGGTAGATTTTTATCCAGGATTTTTTTTCAAAAGAAACACTGGGGAAAAAACCATTAACATTATTAACATTTTATGTGTGTGCATATATACATATTCATAATAATCAAATAAATGCATATTAGAACAAAAAAATGAAAGCAAACCAATTTTTGTCTATTTAATTTTGTCTGTCAAAAATACTAATGCAGAAAATGTCTGTTCAAATAATTACGTGGTACAAAGTGGTGTTGATGTAGTTTTGGAATGTTGGTGAGGTCCAGAGCTGACGGCCAAGAAAGAATTCTTGAGACGCCTTTGGTGCAAAAAAAGGTGATTTTAATTAAAGCACCGGGACAGGACCCTGTAGGCAGAAAGAGCCACTGCCCCGGGGTTTGTGAGGAATGGCTGATAATATATTTGGGAGTTGGGGGAGGTAAGGAAAAAAGGGAGGTGTTCAAAAGGACTTTCATATGCTAAGGAAGATTTATAGGATACTGGAGTCCTGGCTATTGTCAAGCTAAGGTTGTTTTTCCTTCTAGTAAGGCACTAACATTAAGATAGTTGGGAGCTTTCTGGAGGAATGTTATACTCTTTCTCTTACAAGTCCTTGTTATTAGGCTGCCGGTCATAAAGAAACTTAATTTTGTTTACTTTCCCTTCTGCCTCTGTTTCCCACAACACTCATGGAAGGGAGGGTGATGTTAGGGCTCCAGGAAATTGAGTTATGGGTCTCTGGAAGTCAGGCTATGGATAAGAATGCTTTTTCCTTGTAACTCACTAAGACACTGGTGAACTGAGAGCGACTCCTGTCCGGCAGGACTGTGATCTCTATTAGTGAGCCACCTGTTTTTCCCTCCCTTAGTTTTACGGCAGCCAGGAGTGCCTGAGGAAGGTCACACAGATCCCATTCTGGGGGGAGGAGGTTGCAGGGTGTCAGCTTATGCTTTGTCCTCAGCTTGCCTTCTGCTCCCTCATCAGTGTGACTCACTTCATTTCTTTCTTAACTTTGCAGATACCAAGGCAGACCTCCTATTTGGTCAAAATTGCCCAAGCAATCCTGGAGTGCTTAGTTTAACGCAGTGTCACCTAATAAACCCTATAAAACTAGGGTTGGCATTGTGGTCATTAATGCAATTTGGCCTCAGTTGGTGTCGTAATCCAATTATTACTCCAATCAGAAATGTAAATTTCTTCACGCTGTATTTTCTACTACACTAACTGCTAATGAACAAGTTGTTAGGTACAAAGACAAGATTTATCCAATTCATCCTCCCCCAAATCATTTCCTATGTTATTCTAATTTAATGGATTGCTTGTTGCACAGGTTCTTTTGAACTCGGCTTCCGCAGGAGGCCACCAGTCCTACAGGTAAGCTGACTCAAGTCTCCCACTACTTCCCCCCATTCAATTTAAATTAATGAATTACCGTAATGCTAAATGTTCCTTCAAACAGTATGCACCACTCAGATAATTGTAAACAGAAATGCAAAGTCAACATCAAAATTGCATGGCCATACAAGGATTCAAAATGTGCTTATAATTATGTTTTAATACTATTATTCACTTGAAAATTACAATTTTTTTCTTTTTTTCCTTTAGAGAATCTGCAGACTCCCAGGAGGTCCAGGCACCAAATGGAGAAAGAGATTTAGGATTTTAAGAAGCTTATTGGTGAAAGAGGCTGGGACGATAACATCACCAATTAGCCTTTTAGTTCAATTCTAATTTAGAGCAGATTGGCCTTGCAATCAGGAGCTCCTATTTAGTTTCTCTTTCTTTTCTCCCCCAATCCCCAGATTGGACCATTCCCCCATCAAACAATGCTTTTTGAAAATTCTGACAAAGAATTTGGCTTTCAATCAGCAATTCTACTTCTGGAATCTAACTTAAAGAGATACTTGATTCAGAGCACAAAGATGCAAGTACAAGAGGCCTGAAACTGTACTATGATATTGTAAACATCCTAACTGTTCATTATTAGGTAACTAGTTGAATACATTTTCCAAGCAATGTCATACTACCTTGCTCAATAATACCTTATCTATTCACACAAATTCTACTGATAGCTATTAAAAAGATGAACAGTCTAGGAGAAAAAATAGTGAATGTGTATGAACATTTTCAAGGAAAAAACTACAAACAGTCAATGAACATTTGAAAAGTATCTCAACTTCATTCATAATAAAGTAAATGCAAATCAGAACAAAATAAAATTTTAATTCATTTGATAGGCAACAAGTAAAAAGTTTGATAACTAAGGCTTGTGTATTTTTAGGAAACAAGCACTCTCGAATACTTTTGTTATAATGTTATTTGGTGCAACCTTTCCGGATGATGGTTTAGCAATTTCTTTTTCTTTTTTTTTAAAGATTTTATTTATTTATGTGACAGAGAGACAGCCAGCGAGAGAGGGAACACGGCAGGGGGAGTGGGAGAGGAAGAAGCAGGCTCCCAGCAGAGGAGCTCAATGTGGGGCTCGATGTGGGGCTCGATGTGGGGCTCGATGTGGGGCTCGATCCCGGAACGGGAACGCCAGGGTCACCCCCTGAGCCAAAGGCAGATGCTTAACGACTGCACTACCCAGGCGCCCCTGGCAATTTCTACCCACACGTAGAACACATACACCCTTTAACCCAGTCCCAGTGCTTAGGATTTTCTTTATGGATATGCTGGCAAGCCTTGTTAAGTACAAAGATGCAACATTATTGGTAACAGTAAAATCAATACTGCATAATAAACAAACAAGCAAAACCCTGGAAACAACCAAAATATCCACCACGGGGAACTGGTTAAATAAATTGTGGCACATCCTAACAAATGACTTTTTTTATGCAGGTGTGAAAAAGATATATTTACCTTATAGTTAAGGAATGATCTGCAGCAAAATATATCAAATGAAAAAAGCAAAGTAAATAACTCTATCTAATAATGTGGTCTGTTTTGTGTTTAAAAAAAAGTTCTTAACACAAAAAAGAGAAAGAAATACAGACATGTAAGTAATTTTGGATATTTTGAAGGATTCAGAAGAAACTCATAAAGGCATTTGGCCTTGGGAAGACTGAACCAGGAAAGGGAAGGTGGTTCTCAACTTGCACTTTTTATTTTGTAACTTTTTGTAGCATGAATTTGCTAATCTCATAGATGTGTTTCTTTTAATTTTACAAACTGTTCAATGTAGGATATCAGGGTTGAGAGAATATGATACACTTTTTTGTTTGCTTCTTTGTGCTCTTCTACTAAATAAGAAGAAACATGTAATACTATTTAAAAAATATTACGAGCCAATAAAATGGATACTGTAGATCTATATTCACTGACACAGCAAACCGTAAGGATATATTTTTTGAACTAAAAAAGCCAATTGCAATACAATGTGCATAGTATGATCCTGTTTGTGTAAAATTGTGTGCACCTGGGAGTATTCACCATTCAGAGATGTCTAGAAAGATGTTATCAAAGTGGTGATGTGGTTACACAGTCTGTTTTATAACCATTCTAAATTGTTTTAATTTTCTCAAAACAAGGGTGTATCATCTTTGAACAAAGAAGATAAAACAAAATTTTTATGAAGATTTTGACATCTACTTGATATCTCGGCAAATCAGAAACAGGGATGGAAACGGGGAAAGGATAATAAAATTATGTAAATTAAGTAATGTACAATGAGAGCCTGCCTACTAAAGCCGTCCAGTGGAAAAGCTAGGAGTGACCCAAAACTGGGAGATTATACCTGGAATCCAGCAGAAAGGACAGAGTGTTCTCTAAGGCACAGGAGAAACCCGAGCTGGCTAGCCGTAGCATAAACAAAAGTGGTCCATAGGCACTGACCCTGCCATATAATGAAAAAAAGAACAATGAAAGAAAATCACAGCCTTTGAAAAATGTACACCCATCAAAAAAAAAAAAGAATCCCCATTAATAAGGCAGAAAGCCCTACTGCTTAGAACATTTTTACCGCAAATGATGGTTTCATATCTCCATGCTAAAGCAGACATGCTCTTTGGGTTTTTTGTTTTGTTTTGTTTTAAAGATTTTTTATTTATTTGACAAAGAGAGAAGAAGCGAGAGAAGGAACACAAGCAGGGGGAGTGGGAGAGGGAGAAGCAGGGGGAATGGGAGAGGGAGAAGCAGGCTCCCCGCTGAGCAGGGAGCCCGATGTGGGGCTCAGGGGTTGATCCCAGAATGCTGGGATCCAGACCTGAGCCAAAGGCAGACGCTTAACGACTAAGTCACCCAGGCACCCCGCAGACATGCTCTTTGGATAAAGCTAAAAATATATGTCATTTTTCTAAGTACATATGAATACAAGCAAATATACAGAAAAGCTCTAGAGAGTGAAACAGAACCAACGAAGAGGGGGAACTGGGATCAGGATGGAGGAGGTGGTCAAATTGTCCGTAATGTTTCAATTTTTTGATAAAAGGAAAATATTCACATATCTTTATTGTGGTAAAATATACATAAAATTTACTATTCTAAGCATTTTTTCTTTTTTTTTTTTTAAGTAGGCTTCAGGCCCAGCATGGAGCCCAGTGCAGGACTTGAACTCACAACCCTGAGATCAAGACATTAACTGAGATTCAGAGAAGGACGGTTAACTGACTGGGGCACTCAGGCAGCCCTTAAACCATTTTTAAGTGTAAAATACAACGGCATTAGGGCATAGTCACAACACCATGCAGCCGTCACCGCTATCCATTTCCAGAAGTTTTTCATCTTCCCGACAGAAACTCTGCACCTATTAAATAATGCCTCATTTTCCCTTCCCCTAGCCTCTGATAACTCTATTTTCTATTTCTATGAATTTTCTTATTCCAGTTAGCTCATATAAGTAGAATCATAAAATATTTGTCCTTTTGTGACTGGCTTGTTTCATTTAGCATGATGTCCTCAAGTTTCCTCCATGTAGCATGTGTCATAATTTAAATTAAGGAGGAAAAGAATTCTAAATTGTTTATCCCTTCAACTGTTGATGGACACAGGTTATTTCCACGTCTTGGCGATTACGAATAACGATGCTATGAAGATAGGTGGAAAAGTCTGTTTGCACCCCTGCTTTTAATGCTTTGGAGTAAATACCCAGGAGTAGAATTGCTGGATCATATGGTAATTCTGTCTAACTTTTTGAGGAACTGCCAAACTGTTTTCCACAGCAGCTGCACCACTTTACATTCCCACCACCAATGAGCAAGGGTTCCAATTTCTCCGCATCCTCGCCAAAACTTGTTTTCCATTTTTTTAAATAATAGCCATCATAATGGGTGTGAAATGGCTTTGACTTACATTTTCACATATATTTTTCATATGTAAGTTTTGAATTAAAAATTGTTTTTAAAAAGAAAGTGAGGGATTGAGACTTGTTTTCTGCATTCGCAAACTAGGGCTGCTAAGCTCTCTGAGAGAGAGGCCATGCCTATCTTGCTCAGTTTCGTCCCCAGCCCCTAACAAGGTGCCTCGCACCCAGCAGCACTCAAGGACTATGAGTTTCTCCTGCCATCCAAAACTGGAGTGCTCCTGTGAAACTTTTCACAAGCTGAAGTGGCGTAAAGCAAAGAAGCAATTACCATTAATTTATACAGAATTTTTTGAGTGTTCCCAGACCCAAAAAATAACCTCACTTAGGCTTTTCCATTTCCATAGGACACATCTTGCTCAGAGTTAACAAAATAAATTGAGATAAAGCAAGATGCTCACAGATACGGTTCAAAGCTACAGTGGCTTGATGCTGAGATGCTGCTTGTAGTTCCTGGGGACCGAGCTTGGCAGGGCAACTCTCACGGCTGGGGGTGCATGTTGCCTCTATAAAGGCTGGCTGCAAATCAAATGCTGAACACTATGTTTGCTTTTTGACTTTTTTCACAAGAATGAAAATCCTCTTCAGATTTCTTTTGGTTAGCAAAGACAGATACTAATGTAGGTCTTCCATAAAAGCAAAGTGGTATAATGTGAAACTTTCAAAAAGTGGGAGTATTCATTGGATGAATAAATGACTGCATTAGCCTCTCAATTTACATGGGATTGATGTTTGAGTTAAGGGGAATAAGTCTATGAAGAAGTATCACCTTGAAAAACACACAAAAGTACTATTTAGCCATAAAAAAAGAAGGAAATCCTACAATTTGCAACCTTGAGAACATTATATTAAGTAAAATAATTCAGAGAAAGACAAATACTCTCACTTATGTGTGGAACCTAAAACATTAAACTTATAGAAACAAAGGGTAGAGGGGTGGTTGCCGGGTTTGGGAGGGATGTGGAAATGGGGAGGTATTAATCATATGGAACAAAATATCGGTTTTAAGATGAGTAAGTTCTGGGCATCTAATGTACAGCATGATGACGATAGTTAATAATACTGTATTGTACTTGGAAGTTGCTATGACGGTAGAGCTTTAACATTCTCACCATAACAACAACAACAAAATCATAATTATGTGAGGTAAAGGACACGTTAACTAGCCTTATTGTGGCAAACGTTTCACAATATATGTATGTATCAAAATATCACATTATACATCTTTTTAAAAAGATTTTATGCATTTATTTGAGAGAAAGAGAGAGAGCCCAAGCAGGGGGGAGGAGCAGAGGGAGAGGGAGAAATAGACTCCCTGCTGAGCAGGGAGCCCAATGCGGGGCTCAATCCTAAGACCCTGGGATCATGACCTGAGCCAAAGGCAGATGCTTAACCAACTGAGCCACCCAGGTGCCCCAAAATATCACGTTATACATCTTAAACTTACCCAATGTTATATGTCAATTATATCTCAATATATCTGGAAAAAATAAAATAAGACAAATCGCCCAGGGGAAAAAAAAAAAGAAAAATACACACACATATTAGTTTTTGAATAAGACACCATCATTTTGGAAGCTTTGGGTAAAAAGAGTATTTCAAGACAAATCCAGGATGACCAAGCAACACTACTTACAGTTTTAAGAAAAGCAGCTTCAGGGCCAGTATTCTTCCATCTGGGTTGTCAGATAAGGACAAGGTACTTTACAAGTTAACTCTTATTACACAACCAGGGACTCCGTGCTTCCTGAGTTTCAGGCAGGACAGCTGAAGAGAAAGATATATACAGTCAGAACACTGTTGTACCCCTAAAGTCCTATCACTTTTTTTTTTTTTTTTGAGAGAGAGAGAGAGAGCAAGCACACTCAAGCTGGGGAGGGAAGAGCAGAGGGAGGGAGGGAGAATCTTAAGCAGACTCCATGCTCAGCACAGAGCCCGATGCAGGGCTTGATCTCACGCCCCTAAGATCATGACCTGAGCCAAAATCAAGAGTTGGAGTCATAACTGACTGAGCCACCCAAATGTCCCAGTCCTATCACTATTTTTATGCTTGAAAGTTAGTTACTAATATTAATCATTTATCATAAATTCTGCAACAAAAGTAGAATTTAATTTTTTTCCAATTAGTTCATATATCCATGGGTGAATATTACTTATTGTAGATGACAACCATCCATTACTTCTCCCTAGCTGAAGAAGATAGGACCATTCAATTTGTTTCCCCATTCCCTTCCCACAATTTGAAAGTGCAGAAACTACCTCTTTCCATTTCCCAAGCTGAGAACTTGTCTGAAAGTCACTGAACCACTGACTTAAATGCGCCCCGTTACCCTTGGGTGTGACAGAAGGGAGAAAAGAGCTCATTGGTGTTGAGATAGGGGCCACCAGGACGAGAGCTGCCTGCATTTCCTTCCTTCTTGCGTTAAGCACATGAATTCTCCACGCGTGAGTCAACTAGAGAGTGCAGAAGATGGCGGAGGCTTAAGGCTCTTGCTGGCACTCCCCAAGACGCCCCTCTAGACAAGGATCCCCCCAAAACGAAAGGCTGTCTATTAGATTGCCTCTGGCAGTGACTGGTGGGGATGTCTGGGAGAAAGAGGTTGAGACTGACTTCTCCTAGGTTGGGAAGTGCACAGGGGAGGCGCAGAGAGCAACTATGCTGACTCCAGGTAAGACTGCTGGCATCTGGACTCCTGACGCACTGGGAGAACTGTTACTGAAGTAGCAACACCCAGCAGAACGAGAACAAACAACTCTTCCTGGACAGTCTTGCAGAGAACGTTCTCTCTCCCTCCTCCTCCTCCCTACTTGGGAGGAAACAAGAGCCAAGGGGAAAGAAAGGGACATTACCACCCCCTCCACTAAGAGCTGTTATAACCACACGAGTCCACCTGCACCAGGAGAATCGGAAGAGCTATGAATTAAATATGAGATAAAAGATTGTAAATGAGCAAGCCTAAGACACAATACTTGCAATGAGACTGCATTAGTTACTGAAAGTGACTTCATAGTTACGGGACCAGAGTAGGATATTCCTTTATTTAGAAGATTTTATTTATTTATTTATTTATTTATTTATTTATTTATTTATTTATTTAAGAGACGGAGCACATGGGGGAGGGGCAGAGGGGGAAGGAGAGGGACAAGCAGACCCTAAGCTGAGTTCAGAGCCCCACGTGGGGCTAGAACCCATGACCCTGAGATCATGACCTGAGCCAAAATCAAAAGTTGGATGCTTAACCAACTGAGCCACCCAGGTGATCCCAGAGTAAGGTATTCTTAAGGGAATTCACCGTCAGAGAGCCAGAGGATTTCTAGAGACAGTGGTAATGATATTGGAGAAACAGTAAAATTGTTTCATATTTATATCTCACAAATTAAGATTTCTCAAACTGGTTACTGTCATAATTTATAATTATTTACTAGTTTATTGTTTGTCTTCCTCATAAACTATAATCACCATAAACCAGAGACAATGTCTACCTTGTTCGCTACTGTATCCCTGGAGCACAGCATATGTGCTCCACAAATTGTTAAATGAAGATTCCTTATCTTTTAAAGATACAAACTGAAATGTCTCTAGAATAAACAGTGTAATGTCTTGGATTTACTTTAAAATAGTTCAGGAATGTGGGGGTGAGAGAGTGGGTGAGAATATAAGTGGAACGAGATTGATCATTCTTGAAGCTGGATGATGGGCACACAGGGTTCATTATAATCTCTCTCCTTTTTTTAAAACTTCTTAAAATTGTGGGAAAATCATAATTCACTTTCTTAATTTTAAATTTTTTCTCAACATAATACAAAAACATTCAAATTCACATAAAAGTTAAAGTAAACATCTATATAACTTACCATGTAGATTTGACAATGTTAACATTTTGTTATATTTGCTTTATCCATATTTATCCATCTACACATCCACCTATCTTATTTTCAATGCATTCCAAAGTAACTTGCAGACATCAGTATACTTCATCCCTTCACTATAGCATAAATCTCATAGAGTTCAAAAAAATTTTTAGGGTAAAATTTACTTACAGTGAAACCATATATTTATTATATATAAATATAACACATAACATATATATATATATACATATATATATAATCTTTATATTTAAAAGTTTATAGTGTTATGTTTGTGTTCCCCAAAAATTCATACATTAAAACTCTAACCTCCAATGTGATGGTATTTGGAGATGGGTTCTTTGAGAGGTAATTAAGGTTAGATTAGACATGCAGATGGGGCCCTCATGCTAGGATTAGTAGCCTTATAAAGAAGAGATCTCTCTCTTTCTCTCTCTCCCTCCCCTCTTCTTTCTTCCCTCTTTCTCTTCCTCCCTGCTTCCCTCTCTCTTTCTTCTTCTCTTTCTCCCTGCATGCACCCACTGGGGAAAGACCATGTGGGGATATAACAAGAAATCTGCAACCCAAAGAGAGCGGAACCAAATTGGCCAGCACCTTGATCTTGGACTTCCCAGCCTCCAGAACCGTGAGAAAATACATTTCTTTTGTTTAAGCCCCCAGACCACGTCATTTTGTTATGGCAGCTTAAGCCAACTAAGACATAGTGTTCCTAGGAAGTCACTAAAGGGGGTTTGATTACATACTCTCTTAAAGATCACTTTGGCTGAATGTGGAAAAAGGAATGAAAGAGGGCAAGAATAGATACAGGAAGACGAGATAGAAGGCTGCTGCACTAGACTGGGCCAGAGGTGATCTTAGCTTGCCTAAAGTCATAACAGTAGAGCTCAAAAGAAGCGAAGGGGTGCAAAAAATATTTAGGAGACAAAAAGAGACTGGACTTGTTGGTGAGAAAGAGGTAGAAATCAAGCATAATGCTCAGATTTCTCACTTGAGCATTTACTGGCTGGTAGTACCACCATTCACTGAGATAGGGAACTGAGAAGAAGAAGCAGGCTTTTTTTGACAGGACAGAGGTTTGGTTTTAGACATACTCAACTTGAGATGCCTATGAGATTCGATACACATTTGGATATCTATATCTATATCTGGAGCTTTGAGGACAGGGCTGGAGATAAACCTAAGGAGTCATCGGCAGGAAAATTATCATTAAAGCCACAGGAATAGTTGACATTGTGTAGGGAGAGGTGTGTGAAGGTGGCCTATGTGAGACCTCTGAGAAACATCAAGATTTCAGGAGTGAGGAGAGGAGCGGAGTCATCTAAGGAGACTGAAAAGAAGTGGTAAGAGAGGTGCAGGGTCACAGAAGCCTTGAGAAGACAGTTGTTTCAAGAAGCAGGGAGTTAAATAAACCAAATATCTCATGGCATTTGGTGAAGACAACTTAATGAATCCCTTCACAACAAGGATGATTTCAGCCATTCGACCAGAACTTCTGAAATCCATTGGCCGTAGACTCTTCACCCACCAGACCAGCAGTTTTCAATGCATGGTCCCCAGAATAGCAGCATCAACATTACCTGGGAAATTTGAGAAAAACAAATTCAGAACCTCATACCTCCTACCCCAGATTTAGAAACTCTGGGTGGGGCCCAGCAATCAGTGTTCGAACAAGTCTTCCTGGTGGTTGTGATGCTCTCTGAAGTTTGAGAATCACTGCACTAGACAGTGCTTGGGCAGCACCTGACAACCATTCCTTTGGGAACCAATCCCTCTTTGGATAAATACAATTTCCCATTGAATCTGTCAACACATATTACCAAGTGGCTGAAGCATGAGCAACAGGATTTTTGTCACTACCCCACATTTATTGTAACACAGATCCTATCTTGATTTTAATATTTGTACCCTACAACCAGCCAACTACCTACCGCTTCTCCCTCTATGTAGTGTGTCTTTCTTTTTATCTTTATAGCTTTGCTCATTCATAACACCTCATGATTCCTGGCGTGCGCCACCTCATGGCTTTTCTTTGTACGTTTTTTCACATTTCTGATCCTGCTACCAACTGTACAAGTGTCTAAATCTCACAGTGTAAATTGCTGAGTAACACAGATTGTTGGTGAAACTGCCGATTGGTAGAACTTAGGAGTAATTTGGCATCATTTATCGAAATAGCAGAAACATCACCTTTGACCCAGTAATTCCACTTCTAGGAATTTATCCTACAGACGTACTGCACATGTGCACAAGGAAGTGGGGTCTCTGTACCCCACTTGGCCCCAGGCCAAGCCCCCTACCCTCAGTCAGTCGGGGGCTCCGCCACCCCGTCTGTCTGTCGGAGGCCAGGTCCCTCCCCTCAAGGGGCCCCTCTCCTGGACAGTCAGTGGACGCGGGCTCAGTCAGAGGCCTGTTCACACCTCACTTCACACTTGGGTCGGTTGGAAGCAGGTGGGGAAGCCCTCGCAGCCTCAGCGTCACGCAGGCACGCCCGCAACACCGGCCCAAGCCGGCTCCGACTTGATTTTCTCTCTCTCTTTTTCCTCCCCAGGAAGGGAGGACGAGTGCCCCAGCCTAGCACAACGCCCGCGGCCCTGACCCGGCCGCCCGCTGCCCGAGGCCCGCGGCCCGCCGCCCGCAGCCGGGGGGGGGGGGGGGGGGGGGGGGCAGGCTCGGGAGGGGCGGGGCGGGGCCAGCCGGAGGGGGCGGGGCTAGGGGCGGGAAGGGGCGGAGCCGGCGGGGTGATGGCTCCGGTTGTCTGCGCCGCCGCCGCAGCAGCCACCGCCGCCGCCTCCTCAGCAGGAACCGAAGTCGCCGCTGCTGCTGCCGCCGCCGCCGCCGCCCGGGTCGCCGGCCGCCCGCGCGCTGCCTCGGCCGGGGCCCGCAGCCATGGAGGACTTCATCGTGATCTCGGACGACAGCGGCTCCGAGAGTTCCGGGGGGGCCCGCTCAGGCAGGGCGCGGAGGCTCCGCCGGGCCCTGTCCCGGACCCCCGGCGCGCTGCCCCGCCGGACTGTGGTGAGTGAGCGGGCCGCCGCTCGCCAAGCCCCGCCGCGGCGGGAGTGCTCCCCCCGCCCCGGCTGGGCCCGCTGTCCCCTGCGCCCCCGCCTCCCGCCCCTTGGCGCCTCATAGCTGCAGCCGCTTCCCGCCTCGCCGCCCGCCGGCCTCTCCCGCCCCGAGGTGCGCGGCGGGCCCGGGCCGCGGCCGCCGGGCCTCCCGGGCTCCCCGCTACAGCCAGAGCGGGCCGGGGCTGGAGACGGCGGCCGAGCACATGGACGGCGTCTGGCGCGCCTGCGGCTGGGGGTGCGGGAGCCCGCCGCAGGCTGCGGTCTCAGGCCGGGCCGCGGGCTCCCCCGGACCCGGGGGCGGGGGCGGGGGTCGGAGGGCTGAGGGGACGCGGTCCTGGGGGCTGTCGCGGATCTCGAGGCAGGGCCGCGGGAGCGTGTAATTGTTTGGCCTGTGGTGGGTACAGATGTGTGCAGGGAGGTAACGGGAGCCTGGGCTGGGGGAGAGGGAAGCGCGGGCCTGAGCCTGAGCCAGATGGTGGCCGAGCTCCAGGGCCTGGCAGCCTATCGAGGGGCCCGATTTTGGAGTTGTGCAGGAGGGCGATTTATTTCGCTTAGCAAACATATACCAAGCTCTAAAGGAATAGGCTCTAGCATCTCGCTGTTTCATTTTCCCTCAAGACCCTTAGTCTTTGTCCTTCCTGAGATGGTGAATGAAGTATCTATGGTCCCTGCCTTTCTAGAATCCTCCACAGATACTTACTGAACTCCTAACGTGCGCTAGATGTGCTAGGCACTGGGGATACAAAGGAGAGCACAACATCCGTGGTTCCTCTCAGGGAAGGTGATATGTTCAGCAAGTGACTATTGAGTATTTAAGGGGTGGGAGGGTGGACAGGCTTTCTATCAGAAGACTCTCAACGTCAGACTTCAGCGGTCTTCCCAGCCTCCTATGGCCACACCCCAGAAATAAAAGAATTCTCACGCTGGCGTTTTTTTGTATAGATCTGTAACCAAGAGTTTAAGGAAGACCCCTTTCTTCATATGCAAATACTCCTTCAAGACAAATCTCCTAACTTCTGCTCCTCCAATCCCAGCTAGTTTGCGGTCCCTAAGTCTCCACTGCGAGCCCCTTCTGTGTCCCAGGTATAATGCTAAATGCTAGGTGGTCATTACAAAATGAATGGCATGCAAAACCAATTAACTTATAGTCCTGTGTAGCCACGGTTCAAGCATGAAGGATTCTCAGTAAATCTCAGTTAAGAATTTAGATGAGATGGACAGACAGGAGATTTTCAAAGTAGAAGTGAGCCAACTTGTTAAGTGAATGGCGGTGTGTAAGATGTAATAGATCCACAGTAAATGTTTGTTGGATGAAAGAATGGTTGAAGGAAGAGTGGAGAGAGAGAACACTTCAAATGGAGGTTTGATTAAGTGAGAGCAAGTACAAGAGTAGGAGCAGGCTTGAGGTAGAAGGGGTGCTGCATTCAGTTTAAACCTCAGAAGAGAGGACTCTGGAACTCTGAAGAAAAATCTGGACTGGAGAGATTTGGTCATCATCCAAATAGAAAAGAGCGCTGAGGGCTGAATTGTGACTGAGATCAACGAGGAAAAGATTATAGGGAGAAAAAAAGGTGGAAGGAAAAAATACAGTAGAATGACTCACAACTGCCTTTCCTCCTGGTTCTTTCCTATTGCTATTTCTCTCAGTCCATCTTTAACTTTATCCATCTATCAGCTCCTTTTCCCTCCAGGTACCGTCCAACTTCCCTCATCCTGGCCCAGCCCCCTTCTTCAGTTGCATAAATGTCATCCTTATCCCAGTCTGTGGTGTCTCTTGTGGCCCTTTACACACATACGTGGGTATACTCTCAAACTGCTCCCCTCCGCTATGACTACCCAACCAAGCATTTTGATCTTGAGCCTTTCGAATAGTACCCAGTGTAAAGTCTTGCTTCCCCATATATTTACTCCAGTTTTCTTAAAAACTCCAGGCTCGTTCTTGTTTTATCATTCTTGCAAATTAAATAGGACAGTAGGATAACCATGTAAAAGATCAGAGGCATTGACAGACTTGCAAGGTTAGAGCCTAAAGCTCCTTTGTTTAGCTTTCCCTGAAGGCCCTGAGGTCAGAGAGACTGCTTCAAATCAGGATCTCCCCCAGAGCAGCTGCGAGAGCTTTGACAAGTTCTGTCGCCTCTCTCAGCTTTCGCGCATGAGAATGTTGATACCTGGCAGGATCGTTAGGAGGTTTTTAATAATGCAATGCAAGGAAAATGCCTAGTATCAATGATAGCTTTTGTTACACTTTGTGTTACTGCTCAACCAAGTCTTACCTTCTCAAGCTTGGCAGGCAATGCAATAAAAGAAACAAGTTTTAGTTATTTTTCTTTTCTTTCTTTCTTTCTTTTTTTTTTTTTTACACGTATTGACTGAGAAAACAACTTGCTTGAATCAGGAAATCAGAAAACCATCTCTAATACTGTAGTTAACATTTCCAAACCCCTGGTTCTAAACCTGGGCTCTAGTCGTCATTAAGTTTATGAAGTGTGTCTGTGTTTTCCATAATACTTAATTGCTTTTTGTTTCCCACTTATAAAAGCAGAATGTGTTCACGTAAGTCTTGTTGACCTAATTACAAAAAGTTGAGAAATGTATTTAGAGGAAAGTTAAAATTGCCCTTAATCTTTCAGAGATAACCAGTGTTGACATTTTGAAATATGTCCGTCCAGACTTTTATCTGTAAATGCCCGTGTGCATTCATACATACCCATGTGTCTTCCCCATACATGTTTTTCCAAAAATGAAATTTCACTATACATGTGGGTTTTTTTAAATATTTTATTTATTTATTTTTAGAGAGAGAAAGAGAGAAAGCAGGGGAAGGGGTGGAGAGAGAGGGAGAGAATCCCAAGCAGACTCCACGTTGAACTACGAGCCCAATGCAGGGCTCGATCTCAGGACCCTGAGACCATGATGACCTGAGCCCAAACCAAGAGCTGGATGCTTAACCAAATGAGCCACCCCCAGGCGCCCCTACATGTGGGGTTTTTTAGCTTGCCTTTTAATACACTTTTTATCTCTTGCTGTACCAATAAATACATGCCTCCCTCCCCCTAATTTTTTTTTTTAACAAGAAGGAACTTTCTTTTAGGATTTTATTTATTGATTTATTTGAGAGAGTGAGAGAGCATGAGCGGGGGCGGGGGGGGAAGGGGCAGAGGGACAAGTAGGCTCCCTGCTGAGCAAGGAGCCTGACAGGGGGCTTGATCGCAGGACCCTGAGATCATGATCTGAGCCACCCAGGTGCCCGCCTCCCCAATATTTTTAATGTATTTCATTGTACACATTCGTAATTATATTTATAACCTCCTATTAAAGGATATCATGCTGACATTTCTAAATTTTCTCTGTCGTAAACACCCCAGTATAAAGTCCCTCATAAGTAATCTTTGTACCCTTGTTCATTTGCTTGTTCCTCTTAGAAGTGAGAGTGTGAAGTCAAGAGGTAGGCCCCCTTTGAGAGCTTTTGATATATATTGCCAAATTTCCTACAGGAATTGTGCACCAATTATATTCTCACCATACCCTTTTCTCCACTACCTAGTTACCCCCAGACATTGTCAGGTTTTTTTTGGTAAATATTTCCTGAACACTTACTGTATGCCAGGCACTTGTAGGTGCTAAGAATAAAGCTGTGAATAAAACCAAGTCCCTGCCCTTGTAGAGGTTCTAATTTAGGGGGAGACAAACAATAAACAATCACATAAATGTAATGTCAGTCAATATACAGAGTGTTACAAAGAAAAATAGGCATTTTTGGTCTTTTAATCTTTGGTGATATGATAGTCAAACTCTGTGAGCTGTCATGGTTTTAATGTTTTTCTCTGGTTGTGAGTCATTGTTTCAGTAAATATTTATTGAGCACATGCTTTGACCCTGGGGACCAGAGGTAAACAAGGTAACAATGGACCTACATTCTAGTGGGTAAATGTAAGTAATAAACAACTAATAAATAAGTGAACAATTTTATAGTAACTTGGGTGGAGTTGGTAACATTAGATTGTGTTTTCAAAGAAGGCCTCTCTCTGAAAAGTTAATATTTGATCTGAGAACAAAATGACAGAATAGATTTGTTTTGAGAAGATCTAAGGGAATAAGGTGGCAGCAAAGGGTGCAGCAAAAGCAAAGACTTGGAAGTAGAAATGGCATGACTAATTGGAGGAATTGAAAGGCCAGAGGGGCTGGAATATAATGAGTGGACAACAGAGTCTTAAGAGATGAGAAGTTAGGTGAGCTAGGTCATATAGGGTCTTATAGACCACAATTTGGAGTTCAGATTTAATCCTTATGTAATAAGAAATCTTTGAAGGGTTTCAGATAGGGGAATGACATAATCTGATTTATATTTTTAAAAGGTGACTCTAGCTACTGTGAGAAGATAAGACTATAAGGTAAGGTGACCATATAATTTAGTATCCAAATGGGAATCCTTTTGCAAATGAAACAGGGTGCTGACTGGAGGGGATGTCAAGCAACAGGTAAAAACTGGAACTGTACCAAACAAACCAGAAGTATAGTCGCCCTCCTATAAGAGGACCAAAGTGGAGTCAGGAGATCATTTTTTTGAGGTTGCTGAAGTAGTCCAGACCAAAAATAATTGTAGCTTGGAATAGAGTTTGGTAGATATTTGGAAGGATTTGGTAGATATTTAGGAAGTAAAATTGAGTCCTGAGAACTTAGATGGGGGCAGTGAGGGAAAGGGAGGAATCAAGAATGATGCCCTGGTTTTGGCCTGAGCCATCGGATGCATGTTGTTGTCATTCATTGAAATGAAGAAGACTTGAGTAGGAACAGGATTGGAAGAAAGATTCAAGAGTTCTGTTTTGAAAGTGTTATAAATTAAGATCCTTATGGAATAGCCAACTGGAGATGCAAGGTATATTGTTTGTACTGGGTTTGGAGGCCAGGGAAGAAGTTCTGACTAGGGACACAGATTTGGTGTCATTGGCACATAGATTGTATTAAAATCATTGATCTGGATGAGATCATCTAGGCTAAGAATCTACACGAGGAAGAGCATCCTGGACCTAGCAGTAGCACACACTGTAGTATCTACCTCAGGTGAAGGCAAGGGAAGGAGGAGCAACCAGTGAGGTTGAAGATCAGAGAGTGTACTCAGCATGTAGTAGAGCTGGACATCTCTATCACCAAGAGATATGTTGGATGTATATATATATAGAGAGAGAGAGAGAGAGAGATTGTGTGTGTGTGTGTGTGTTTCGTGAAAATTACCTGTTCTCCTATTGGGATGTTATTTGTAAATTTTCTTTACAGACTTTTTATGGGTTGAATTGGGTCCTCCAAAAAGATATGTTGAAGTTGTAACCACCACTACAGAAATGTAACCTTATTTAGAAATGGGGTCGTTGTAGATGTTATAATTCAAGATGAGGTCATACAGAGTAGGGTGAGCCCTTAACCCAATATGACTGCTGCCCTTATAAGAAGACGTGAAGATGGAGGAAGAACACCATGTGACAGTGGAACCAAAGATGGGAGTTGCAGCTGCAAATCAAGGATTCTCCCCTACAGTCTTCGAGGGAGCATGACACTGCAGACAGCTTGATTTGACTGTTAAGCCTCCAGAACTGTGAGAGGGAAAATTTCTGTTGTTTTAAGCTAGTCTGCAGTAATTTGTGCTAGGAAACTAATACAGCCCCCTGTGTCATACATGTTACTTTTTTCCCCCGACATTTGACTTCTTTTGGTTCTTTACAGAAGTTTTATTTTTTTTTAAGATTTTATTTATTTATTTGTTAGAGAGAGAGAGAGTGAGCACAAGCAGGGGGAGTGGCAGGCGGAGGGAGAAGCAGACTCCCCGCCGAGCAAGGAGAATGATAGGGACTCCATCTCAGGACCCTGGGATCATGACCTGAGCCGAAGGCAGACGCTTAACCCACCGAGCCACCCAGGCGTCCCTTTACGGAAGTTTTAAATTCTTATGTAGTCAGTCCTATCACTTTTTTCCTTAGAAAGGCTTTCCTCTTAAGGTTATAAAAATATTTTTATATTTAATTTATTAATCTATCTGGAATTAGTTTCAAAAAAGGGATTAAACAGTAATCTAATATTTTTTTTTCAGATGGCTAGCTATTTGTCCCAACATTGTTTATTGAATTAGTTACATTTTCTACCTAGTGGTTTGAAATATTACCTTTATCAAATGGTAAATTTTTATATATTTTTATGTCTATTTTTGGAGCTTCTCTTCTGGCTTTGGTACATGCTACTTGAATAATAAGCAGAAGAGGGGCTTAGAAGAAGAAGAAGAGAAGCTTAGAAGACTGGCTGGCTCAGTCAGTAGAGCATGTGACTCTTGATCTCAGGGTCATGAGTTCAAGCCCCATGTTGGGCATGGAGCCTACTTTAAAAATAAAAATAAATAATAACGATAAAAAGCAAAAGAAACTCTTCATTGCTCTTTTTAGAATTTTTTGATTAGTTTTTGTATATTTATTCTGTCAGATAACTTTAAAATCATTTTGTCACCTTCCAAACAATTTCTACTTCTAAAATTGGGATTATACTAAATTTAGAAACCTATAGTTTGTGTTTTACTTAATGAAGTTTTACACTTTTATATATATATATTTGTGCATCTTTTATCCTTATGGGTTTTTCCTTTGTTTTATATTTAGAGAGATCTTTGCTGTCCTGAGATTCCTTTTATTTCCTTATTATTGTTCTTTTACCATCTCATTCTTAACATTTAGGTATTTAATTCATCTGAAATGTTTTATATGGTGTGAAGTATACTCACCATTTTCCATATGCTGTATTGCCGTATTTATAAGATAGCACCAAATCTAAGATTTGCTGTCAACTTAAGGTAAACAGCTTTTCAGGAAAAAAGAAACTAACACATGAAATGTGAGACCAACTATTAGATGCACCCTGATTCTAGATGAATGGGGGAAACATTCTAGATGTTAGAGTTTATAATATATGATGTTAATCAATTGGGAATAACTTCTCAAATAATTATCTTTTCTCCACTTATTTGAAACACATTTTTTAAAAAGACATTTATTTATTTTAGAGAGAGAAAGAGAGCATGAGAGGGGGTGGGGGAGGGATAAAGAGAATCCTGAAGTGCACTCCATGCTGAGCGAGGAGCCCAACATGGGGCTCCATCCAAGGACCCTGAGAGAGTGACCTGAGCTGAAACCAAGAGTCAGCCACTCAACCAACTGCACTACCCAGGCACCCCTTGAAACACATTTTTAACACCAAATTATTTTACACACTTCTGTCTATTTCTGGGTTTTCTTTTGTGTTTCATTGATTCGACTATTCTCAGTGACAGAATTTTACTGTTTTATTTTTGCAGTTTGATAATATTTTTTTGTATCTAATGGAGCAATTACCTCTCATTTCCCCCCCCAAAACTTCTTGCTGATTGTGCCCATTTAGTCCTCCAAAAGAATTTTAGAATCATTTTGTCAAGGATTGCATTAGATCAGGGTTTCTTTGGGTCAGATAATTCTTTTCTGTGGGAGGCTGTCCTGTGCACTGTGGAATGTTTAGTTGCGTCTTTGGTCTCTGCCCACTAGATGCCAGCCAGTAGCAACGCTTCTCTGCCCTGATTTGTGACAACCAAAAATGTCTCCAGACACTGCCAGATGTCTTCTGGAGGGCAAAATTGTCACTGTTTCAGAACCACTACATTAGATTTATAAGTTAATTAAAAAAGAATTAATATTTTTATAATACTGTCTTCCTAATTAGAAACATGGTTTAGGGGCGCCTGGGTGGCACAGCGGTTAAGCGTCTGCCTTCGGCTCAGGGCGTGATCCCGGTGATCTGGGATCGAGCCCCACATCAGGCTCTTCTGCTATGAGCCTGCTTCTTCCTCTCCCACTCCCCCTGCTTGTGTTTCCTCTCTCGCTGGCTGTCTCTATCTCTGTCGAATAAATAAATAAAATCTTTAAAAAAAAAAAAAACATGGTTTAACTTTCATTTTATGCAGTTTACTTTCCGGCAATCAGTAAAACTTTCTTTGAATCCTGTGCCTTTCTTATCCTGGAGCTAGTGTTTCGATTCTGAATGACTGGTTGCCACATAGGGTTGAGCATGTTAATCATGGCGAGCCTCACATAGTGGGAATAGCTGGCATTTGTGCCAGGCAGCATGCTAATTAAGTACTTTGCATGGATTAGCTCATGTAATCCTCACTGCAGCCCCATAAGGTTGGTACGATTATTATCCCTATTTGATAAATGAAGAATCCTAGGGTCAATCAGGTGCTAACTGGTAGAGCAGGTTTACCACCAATAGTCTCAATCTTGAAAATCCTGGGCTGAACTTGCAAACCTCTTACCAGGTTTTCAAGGGCACATCCTCTGGAGATGCTAGAAATAAATGCATAAGTTGAAAAAAGCAAGTTATAAAATATTATTCTATTCTTTAAATGTGTCATTTTGTAGGAATAGACCCATGGGGGTTTTTTTAATCCAAAAATTATTTTTTAAAAATCTTTTGTGTACTTTAAAATATTTTTAAAAATCATCTTCTCTTTCTCAATCCCTTCCCCCAAATATAAGTTCACTGTTGGACACAGCCATATCCCCAGGAAGTAGCTTAATGCCTTGAACAGACTAGGTGCTCAGTAACTACTTATTCAAGAAAAAAACAGAAATCTTATTACTGATTTTCAAAGGAATCTTTTTCTCCTGGTAAGTTTAGTTACAGTTATGTCAAAATAACCTTGTGAAATGAGAGAGCCAAGGGATAAATATGGCACCTATCCCAGACTAATTTTTTTTTCCAGGCTAATAAAGATTTTTGGAACAAAAAATATGTATATGTCTAGAGTAAAAGGCAAAATTCATCTACATTTTGAATTGAAAACATCAAATGCCAAACTAATTCAAATCTTAAATCAAGGTCAGCTGCCAGGTAAGCCTGAAGATCACTTCCCCCCCTCTCCATTAACAGCTTTATTAAGATATAATTCCATATCTTACATAAAATTCACCTGTAAGATTCCCTGAGTTGTTTAAGCCTTACCACTATCTAATTTTAGAACATATACTCTCCAATAGGTTCTCTTTGGGATTTTTTGTTTGTTTGTTTTAAGGTACTCAATTATATCATTTGAAAAATAAAATTTCCCCATTTTAAATTATAAAAAGTATTTTAAAATTTTAAATAGAGTTAAAAAATTCAGGGCATCAGAAAAAAATCCACCCTTGTCCATTGCTACTCCAAAGATAACTAACAGTGTTTGTGTATTGTTCCAGAAGTTTTCTCTGTGTGTACACAAAAATACATAAATGTCTTATTTTTTCCTAATGGAGTTACACTAATTTTCTTAACCACTAAGTATATTTTAGGCATTAAAATATATATATATATATTTTAGTACCTCGGGGCACCTGGGTGGCTCAGTCAGTTAGGTGTCTGACTTCGGCTCAGGTCATGATCTCAGGGTCCTCGTATAGAGCCCCGCATTGGGCTCCCTGCTGAGCAGGGAGTCTTTTTCCCTCTCCCTCTGCCCTTCCCCCTATTCATTCTCTCTCTCTCTCAAATAAATAAAATCTTTAAAAGGGAGTGGGGTTGCATCTGGGTGGCTCAGTTGGTTAAGTGGCTGCCTTAGACACAGTCATGATCCCAGGGTCCTGGGATCCAGCCCCATATTGGGCTCCCTGTTCAGCGGGGAGTCTGCTTATCCTTCTCTCTCTGCCCTCCCCCCGCCACTCGTGCCCACTCTCTCTCTCTCTCTTTCAAATAAATAAATAATTAAAATCTTCAAAAAAAATAAAAGGGAGTCCTGGGTGGCTCCGTCATTAAGTGTCTCCCTTTGGCTCAGGTCATGATCCCAGGGTCCTGGGATCGAGTCCTACATTGGGCTCCTTGCTCAGCAGGGAGCCTGCTTCTCCCTCTGCCTGCAGCTCCCCCTGCTTATGTTCTCTCTCTCTCTCTCTCCTTCTCTGACAAATAAATAAATAAAATCTTTAAAAATAAATTAATTAACTAAATTAAATTAAAAAATATTAGTACCTCACTCAGACTATTGCCCATTTTGCTTACAGTGGTATTCCTAGTGCATAACATGATTCCTGACACATAGTTGAATATTCATTTAGTAAGTATTTAATCAGCTGCATGTTATTCTAATATTCTAAAAAATACCATAATTTATTGGACCAGCCCCTTACTGATGTTTGGGGTTTTTTGCTGTTACAGACTATGATATGATGAGCTTTCTACATGTTTGTAGGACATGTTCCTTACAGTGGAATTTTGGAGTTAAAGAGTAATGTGTATTTATAATTTTAATAGATACCATTTTTGTGGACGTAGTGTCATTCTTTGTGGGATTCTAGTATTGGAACCCCACAACTATGTTTACAGAACTTCCACCTTTGGAGATACAATCTGTTTCTTCTTAAAGAAGTTGAAATGCCAGATACATTCTCAGGCTTCAGTCTCAGACACCAGTCAGATATACTTTCTCCAAACTTGAAATTGGAAACTGATGATGGGAAGAAGCAGAGTCAGTGGACTCCATTTTGGTGAGATGGCATCAGCAATGACAAGTAGCAATTATAAAGGTTCTGGCGGCAGGGTACAACACTGGTGCTGCTGGCTATTCAAGCTGGGGTGTTTATGCCAATGACTGTGATAATGGGGCATTCAGTTGTGCAACATGGTTCAAGGCACCCAGATTTTGGCTATGTAGATTCCAGGCTTGGTTTTTAGGCTCTTTTCTGGATTCTAGGAACTACCGGTTATCCTTTAATAAGTTCCTTTTGTGGTTAAATTAGAGGGGTTTGGAGGGATTTGTTTTGTTTTATGCTTGCAGCTAAAATCACTGATTGGTATATAGCCACCAAGTTACACTTCCAAAAGGTTATGACATATATTCTTATACAAACTGTTTATGAGAATACCTGTTTTCTTATACTGTGGCCAACCTGGATATTATCAAACTTCTTAGGTTTGTGCCAAATCTAATAGTCTAACATTTCAATCGTCTAGAATTTTACGGAAAGAAAAAACTTCTCAAATGATTAGTTAGCTCATTTAATACTGTCATATTATCTACCCAGTTATATGAAAAACTACTTGGGTCATAAACTAAGTTTTCAGGTAATTTAGACCTATTCTCTGTGTATTTTATTTACTGTAGCTGTGTATTTTATCTTGATATTTGGTAGGGCAAAGCCTCCTGTGATATTGTGATTTGTAAGATATATATAGAGAGAGACAGATTTGATTATTCAGGTGACAAAATATGTATTTCTCGTATATATTTGGTCATCATCCATCATTCTTTGTTCACAGCTCTCAAAACCCTTGCAAACCATCCTTAAACCATCTCAAAACCATCCTTAAATGATGAGAGCTTAAGGTGTTCTTTGTTATGTTAATGAGATGACATTTGGAAAACACTTAAGGATGGGGCTGGTTACCAGTGAAGCCAACCATGTGATTATAGAATTAGAACTTTCAGTCCCACCCCCTGACCTCCAGAGAGTGAAGAGGGCCTAGAGATTGACATTAATCACCAATGACCAATGATTTAATCAATTGTGACTATATAATGAAGCCTTCATAAAAACCCAAAGGATAAGGTTTGGAGAGCTTCTGGGTTGGTGAACTCATAGAAATGCTGGGAGGGAGGGTTTGGAACTCATAGAAATGCACAACTGGGGAGGGTTTGGAAGTTTGTGGAACTGAGCCTTTTACCTGTGGAATCTGATTCTATCTCCAGGTAGATAGTGTCAGAGTTGAGTTGAATTGTCTGAGAATTGCTTGTTGGTGTGGAGAAGCCTTTACGGAAAGCAGTAGAATTGGATCTGGGAACCCTTTTCATCTCCTCACTTATCTTTTTTTTTTTTTTTAAAGATTTTATTTATTTATTTGACAGAGATAGAGACAGCCAGCGAGAGAGGGAACACAAGCAGGGGGAGAGGAAGAGGCAGGCTCACAGCAGAGGAGCCTGATGTGGGGCTCGATCCCATAACGCCGGGATCACACCCTGAGCCGAAGGCAGATGCTTAACCGCTGTGCCACCCAGGCGCCCCATCCTCACTTATCTTTTGTTTTCCCTTGTTTTTGTGTTGTTCTTGACACTTTTCTCTTTCAGATGAACTTTTGAGTCATCTAATCCATTCCTTTTTAAAATACCATTGGAATTTTGCTTGGTATTTATTGAATTTATAGATTAATTTGGGGAGAACAAACACTTTTTAAACTTTAAAATTTTTGTTACAAAAGCTACATGAACAATCTGAGTAGACCTAGATCTATTAAAGAAATTGAATCAATGATTGATAACCTTCCAAATCAGAAAGCCCAGATGGGTTCATTGGTATATTCTACTAAACATTTAAGGAAGAAATTATACCAATTCTCTATAGAAGATAGAAGCAGAAAAGATACTTCCTAACTCATTCTGTGAGGCCAGCATTACCCTAAAACCAGATGAAGACATTACAGGAAAACTACAGACTAATATCTCTCACTGAACATGTGCAAAAAACCTCACAAAGTATTAACAAACCGAAGCCAATAATGTCTAAAAAGAATTTACATCATGATCAAGAGGAATATAGCCTAAGTAAGTAAGACTGGTTCAATATCTAAAAATCAATTAAGAGTGGAAGGAGTTAAGATGGCGGAGTAGTGGAGGGGACCCTGGGCTTGCCTCATCCCTTAAACACAGCTAGATTAGCTTCAAAATATCTTGAACAACTAGGAAATCAATCTGAGGATTAAGAGAACAATCTGCATAATTAGAGGGAGAGAATGTGGTGGCTGCAAGGTTCAGAGTGTGAATTGGGGGAGAGAAAAGCCAAGGTGCCACAGAGGGGATGGGAGCCCTTTTCACAGAGGACAGGGGGAGAAAGAAAGCAGTCAGGTTCGCTTAAGACAAACACTCCCCTGGGACCATTAACTGGGGAATCAAGAAAAATTATGGCAAGTTTTTTGCAAACAGTGGAGCTCAAATTCAGAGGTTTAAGAAGTCTGTGCCATTTGCTGGAGTCAAGTTGGGCAGGGAGCGGTGCTCCTGGGGAAAGGAAAAACAGAGGCCCAGGAGCAGACAGCGGATAGTGTTGTGTGGGGATCTCCTGGGTCACATTGGAGAGAATGATCCCCTTCTTGGAGTACATTTGGAAGAGGGTATATTGCCTCTCCAAGGACAAGGGATCCAGCGAGTGCCATTGAGCAGCCATTCAACAGCAAGGGACAGAGGCACGTGCTGAGGGCAGATAACTTGGTTGCAGCTTTTTGCTGTGGCTAGACTCCAAGCACCTGTGTGGCTTTGCAACTGCTTTTCTGGGGCAGCGGGTGCAGATGCAGTGCTGGCAGGCTCTCCTCCCGGGGAGGGGAGTGGGTTTTCACCTTTGCCAGGTCCTTTAAGATTTGGAATTTTGAATCCCAGCCATGTGCCAGAGATAAAATACAGGAAAACTGTAGCACCAGGCATGCCAGTGCCCCATCACAAGCAGGTCGAGGGCAGGGATCAGAAGCCTGGGCCAAGGAGGAGAGATTGTTTGCTTTTCCATGAGGGCTTCCTGAGCAGCAGCAGCCTCAAGTTCCCCTCCCCAGCTGAGAGGGCCGGGCGAGACTATCTTCTACCCTCCCCTCTGCCAGCACAGGTGGTCTTCAGTGAGCCACACAGCACCCCTAGTAGAAGCTGGAGCCACTTACAGCAAACCCACTAAACCCTGCTCCCCTGCGCCCTGCAGGGACATCTTTACTAGGGCAGGACTGACTGTGAGCCAGCACAGCAGACCTCTCCCCCAGAATACCAGAAGGTGCCCCTCATGTAACAAGTCTACTGATCACAGAGTGCTCCAAAGAGACGACTTGAGTTCTGGTGGAAACAGGACCAGGCTTTTTCTTTTCATTTTTTTAAAGATTTTATTTATTTATTTATTTGAGAGAGAGAAAGAGCAAGCACAAGTGGGGGAGCTGCAGAGGGAGAGGGAGAAGCAGGCTCCCCATCAAGCAGGGAGCCTGACACAGGGCTTGATCCCAGGACCCTGGGATCATAACCTGAGCCAAAGGCAGCCGCTTAACTGACTAAGCCATCCAGGTGCCCCTCCCCTCCTTTTTTCTTTTTTCTTTGGAATCAGTCTTAGAGTGTTTTGTTCGTTTGTTTATTCCCATTTCTCATTTTTTGGATCAGGCTTCTTTCTCTCGCTCCCTCTCTCCCCTCCCTCCCTCCCACCTTCCTTCCCTCCCTCACTCATTTCTTTTTCTTTGAGATCAGGCTCATGGTTTTTTGTTTGTTTGCTTTTTTTGTTCCTTTTACTTTTTTGTTTGTTTGTTTTTGGACCAGGTTTATTTGTTTTCTTTTTTTAAATCAAACTTATCTTAACAAACAAATCAAAGCACACCTAGTTAAAGGCCCGAACACTCCCCACTGCAAGCAAGAAGGAACTCTGCAGATGACTGCGCTGTGGGAAAGAGCAGCCAAAACACTACAGTAGAGTTCACACAACATACACCAGAAACACTTCCTGAAGAGCCAGGCCCTGAGCAGTGTATGACCCCTTTTAAATATAGCATTACTCACAGGAGCAGTAATGATACATAGTAAGCTTTCATAGCATGCAAAAGACAGAAACATAACCAAAATGACAATATGGAGGAATTCTCCCCAAAGGAAAGATCAAGAAGAAATCACAGACAGGGACTTGCTGGAAACAGATATAAGCAATATATCTGAACAAGAATTTAGAACAAGAGTCGTAAGAATACTAGCTGAGCTTGAAAAAAGCATAGACACCAGAGAAACCCCTGCTACAGACATAAAAGACCTAAAAGCTAGTCAGTCCAAAAAATAATAATAATAATTTTAGGGGCGCCTGGGTGGCACAGCGAATAAGCGTCTGCCTTCGGCTCAGGGCGTGATCCCGGTGTTATGGGATCAAGCCCCACATCAGGCTCCTCCACTATGAGCCTGCTTCTTCCTCTCACACTACCCCTGCCTGTGTTCCCTCTCTCGCTAGCTGTCTCTATCTCTGTCAAATAAATAAATAAATAAAATCTTTTAATAAATAAATAAATAAATAAAAGCAGATATTCCTTTTAAAAATAATAATAATAATAATTTTAAAAAATGCTATAAGTGAGATGCAAAACTGACTGGATGTAATCACAAAGAGGATGGAAGAAGCAGAGGAATGAATAAGTGATACAGAAGATAAAATTATGGAAAATAAGTTGAAAAGAAGAGGGAAAGAAAACTGTTAGATCTCATGAACATAGAATATAGACAGGAAATTCAGTCCACAAAGTGCAATAATATCCATATCATAGAAGTTCCAGAAGAATAGTGGAGGAAAGGGGGCAGAAGGTTTATTTGAACAAATTATAGCTGAGAACTTCCTAATATAGCTGAGAACTTCAAGAGAGGCACAGAGAACTCCCCTCAAAATCAACAAAAATAGGTCAACACCAAGACATATCATAGCAAAACTTGCAAAATATAAAGATAAAGAGAATTCTGAAACCAGCTAGGGACATAAGGTCCTTAACCTATAAGAGTAGGTTAGACACATAAGGTTAGCAGCAGACCTGTCCACAGAAACTTGCCAGGCCAGAGGGCAGCGGCTAAATGGGGAAAATATGCATCCAAGAATACTTTATCCAGCAAGGCTGTCATCCAGAATTAAAAGAGGTAAAGAGTTTCCAAGAGAAGCAAAAGCTGAAGGAGTTTGTGAACACTATACCAGCTCTGCAAGAAATATTAAAGGGGACCCTTTGAGTAAGAGAGAGAGATCAAAAGCAAAAAAGACTGGAAAAGAACAGAGATAATCTACAGGAACAGTGACTTTACAGGTAATACAATGGCACTAAATTCATATCTAGCAATAATTACTCTGAATGTTAATGGACTAAAGGCTCCAATCAGAAAACAGGGTATCAGCACGGATTTAAAAAAAAAAAAAAGACCCATCAAAATGCTGATTGCAGGAGACTCATTTTGGACCCAAAGACACCTCCAGATTGAAAGTGAGGGGCTGGGGGCACAGTCGTTAAGCATCTGCCTTTGGCTCAGGGCATGATCCCAGCGCTCTGGAATCGAGCCCCGCGTCAGGCTCCTCCGCTGAGAGCCTGCTTCTTCCTCTCCCACTCCCCCTGCTTGTGTTCCCTCTCTCGCTGGCTGTCTCTCTATCTGTCAAATAAATAAATAAAATATTTTTTTTAAAAAAGTGAGGGGCTGGAGAACCATTTATAATGCTAATGGACATCAAAAGAAACCTGGAATAGCCATACTTATGTCAGACAAACTAGATTTTAAACCAAAGACTGTAATAAGAGATAAGAAGGGAACTATATTATAATAAAGAGGTCTATTCCAACAAGAAGATTTAACAATTGTAAATATTTATGCCCCCAACTTGGGAGCAGCCAAATACATAAATCAATTAATACCAAACTTAAAGAAACTTATTGATAATAATACAATAATAGTAGGGGACTTTAACACCCCACTTATGGCAATGGGCAGATCATCTAAGCAGAAGATCAACAAGGAAACAATGTCTTTGAATGACACACTGGACCAGATGGACTTAACAGGTATATTCAGAGCATTTCATTTTAAAAGAGCAGAATACACACTTTTCAAGTGCACATGGAACATTCTACAAGTAGATCACATATTGTGTCACAAATCGGGCTTCACCTGGTACAAAAATATTGAGATCAAAGCATGCATATTTTCAGACCACAGTTCTATGAAGCTTGAAGTCAACCACAAGAAAAAATTCAGAAAGGCCACAAATACATGGAGGTTAAAGAACATTCTACTAAAGAGTGAATGGGTTAACCAAGAAATTAAAGAAGAAATTAAATAAATGAGGGACGCCAGAGTGGCTCAGTCAGTTAAGCATCTGCCTTCGACTCAGGTCATGATCCTGGGGTCCTGGGATCGAGTCCCACGTTGGACTCCCTGTTCAGAGGGGACCTGCTTCTCCCTCTGTCTCTACTGCTAGCTCTGCTTGTTCTCTCTTTCTCTCTCTGTCAAATAAATAAATAAATAAAAATCTTTAAAAATAAATTTTAAAAAATACATGAAACAAAGGAAAACGTAAACACTACAGTCCAAAACCTTTGGGATGTAGCAAAGGCGGTCATAAGAGGGAAGTATATAGCAATACAGGCCTTCGTCAAGAAGCAAGAAAAGTCTCAAGCACACAACCTAACCTTATACCTACAGGAGCTGGAAAAGATACAGCAAATAAAGCCTAAAACCAGCAGAAGGGAAGTAATAAAGAGCAGAAATAAATGATATAGAAACCAAAACAAACAAAAAAACCACAGTAGAACAGATCAACGAAACTAGGAGTTGGTTCTTTGAAAGAATTAACAAAATTGATAAACCCCTAGCCAGACTTATCAAAAAGAAAACAGAAAGGACCCAAATAAATAAAATCATGAATGAAAGAGGAGAGATCACAACCAACACTGCAGAAATACAATTATAAGAGAATATTATGAGCAATTATATGCCAATAAATCTGACAATCTGGAAGAAATGGATAAATTCTTAGAAACATATAAACCACCAAAACTGAAACAGGAAGAAATAGAAAATTTGAACAGACCCATAACCAGCAAAGAAATTGAATCAGTAACCAAAAATCACCCAATAAACAAGAGTCCAGGGCCAGACAGCTTCCTAGGGGAACTCTACCAAACATTTGAAGAAGAATTAATACTATTCTTCTGAAACTGTTCCAGAAAATAGAAATGGAAGGAAAACTTCCAAACTCATTCCATGAGGCCAGCATTACCTTGATTCCAAAACCAAAGACCCCACTAAAAAGGAGAATTACACACCACTATCCCTGATGCAGAAATTCTCAACAAGATATTAGCTAATCAAATCCAACAGTACATTAAAAGGATTATTCACCGCAATCAAGTGTGATTTATTCCTGGACTACAGGGGTGGTTCAATATCTGCAAATCAATCAAGGTGATACATCACATTAATACAAGAAAGGATAAGAACCATATGATCCTCTAAGATGCAGAAAAAACATTTGGCAAAATACAGCATCCTTTCTTGATAAAAACCCTCAAGAAAGTAGGGATAGAAGGAACATACCTCGACTTCATAAGGCCATATATGAAAGACTCACAGCGAATATCATCCTCAGTGGGGAAAAACTGAGCTTTTCCCCTAAGGTCAGGAACATGACAGAGATGTCCACTGTCACCACTGTTGTTCAGCATCCTACTGGAAGTCTTAGCGTCAGCAATCAGACAACAAAAAGAAATAAAAGGCATCCAAATTAGCAAGGAAGAAGTCAAACTTTAAGTCTTCACAGACAACATGATACTCTTTGTAGAAAACCTGGACGATTCCACCAAAAGATTGCTAGAACTGACATGTGAATTTAGCAAAATATCAAAGCAATGTATAGAAATCTGTTGCATTTGTATACACACATAATGAAGCAGCAGAAAGAGAAATCAAGGAATCCATCTCATTTACAATTGCATCAAAACCGTAGAGTACCTAGGAATAAACCTAACAAAAGAAGTAAAAGATCTGTACTCTGAAAACTTGAAGAAGACACAAAAAAAATAGAAAAGAAAAGACACAAAGAAATAGAAAATCATTCCATTCTCATGGATTAGAAAAACAAATACTGTTAAGATGTCTGTACTACCCAAAGCAACCTACAAATTCAATGCAATTCCTATCAAAATAGTACCAGCATTTTTCACAGAGCTAGAACAAACAAGTCTAAAATTTGTGTGGAGCCGCAAAAGACCCCAAATAGCTAAAGTAATGCTAAAAGAAAAACCAAAGCTGGAGGCATCACAATTCTGAACTTCAAGCTATATTACAAAGCTGTAATGGTATTGTATGGTACTGTCACAAAAATACACACCTAAATCAATGGAACAGAATAGAGAACCCAGAAATGAACCCGTAACTCTGTGGTCAACTAATCTTCGACATAGCAGGAAAGAATATCCAATGGAAAAAAAGACTGTCTCTTAAACAAATGGTGTTGGGAAAATTGGACAGCAACATGTGGAAGAATGAAACTGGACTACTTTCTTACACCATACACAAAAATAAATTCAAAATGGATGAAAGACCTAAATGTGAGACAGGAATCCATCAAAATCCTAGAGGAGAACACAGGCAGCAGCCTCTTTGACCTTGCCTGTAGCAGTGTCTTATAAGACACGTCTCTGGAAGCAAGGGAAACAAAAGCAAAAATGAACTATTGGGACTTCATCAAAATAAAAAGCTTCTGCACAGAGTAGGAAACAATCAACAAAACTAAAAGGCAACCTATGGAATGGGAGAAGATATTTGCAATTGGCATATCAGATAAAGGGCTAGAATCCAAAATCTATAAAGACCTTATCACCCAAAAATCATATAATCTGGTTTAAGAAATGGGCAGAGGACACGAATAGACATTTTTCCAAAGAAAATATACAAATGGCTAACATACATGAAAAGATGCTTAATATCACTCATCACCTGTCAGAATGGCTAAAATTAACAACACAGGAAACAACGGATGTTGGCAAGGATGTGGAGAAAGGGGAACCCTCTTAGACTGTTGGTGGGAATGCAAACTGGTGCAGCCACTCTGGAAAAGAGTATGGAGGTTCCTCAAAAAAGTTAAAAATAGAACTGTCCTCTGACCTAGCAATTGCACTACTAAGTATCTATCCAAAGGATGCAGAAATGTAGATTTAAAAGGGCACATGCACCCCAGTGTTTATAGCAGCATTATCAACAATAACCAAATTTTGGAAAGAGCCCAAATGTGATGAATGGACAAAGAAGATGTGGTATATATACAATGGAATATTACTCAGCCATCAAAAAGAATGAAATTTTGCCATTTGTAACAATATGGATGAAACTAGAGTGTATTAAGTGAAAAAAGTCAGTCGGAGAAAGACAAACACCATATGATTTCATCATATGTGGAATTTATGAAACAAAAGAAGAGAACATAGAGAAAGGGAAGGAAAAATAAAATAAGATAAAAACAGAGAGGGAGGCAAACCATAAGAGACTGTTAACTATAGAGAACAAACTGAGGGTTGCTGGAGGGGAGGTGGGGGAGATGAGCTAAATGGGTGATGGTCATTAAGGAGGGCACTTGCGATGAGCGCTGGGTATTATATCTAAGTGATGAATCACTAAATTCTCCTGAAACTAATACTACACTATATGTTAACTAACTTCAACTTAAATAAAATTTTGGAAGAAAGAAAAATGTGGAGTGGGGAAGATGAGAGCAGAGCAGGAGGACCCTAGGCTCACTTCATCCCATGAATACAACTAGGTAACTATCAAATGATCCTAAATACCTCAGAAATTGACCTGAAAACTGGCAGAACAAACTCCACAACTAAAAGTAGAGAAGAGCCAACATCAAAGAAGGTAGGAAGTGCAGAGAGGTGGTTTGGGACAGAAACAGGTAGTGGCTGCTATAGTGGGGAGGGAGCCATGGTCACAGAGAAGAGTGAGCAACTGACTAGGACACAGGGGAGCACACAGGGAAAACAAATCCCATAGCTAGCAATGGCTTAGAAAGCGAGAGGTCCAAATTTCATGAGTTCTTGCAATCAGCGGGGCTTAAAGCCTGGAATTTTAAAGGTCAGCAGGCTTGGCTGGGATAGAACCCAGAGGGCATTGCTCTGCTGTTGGAGAGAAGGCAGGCAAACAACCCGCGGACATACAGCATGGAAATGGCAATCAGAAGAGTGCCTGGGGCATGCAGTGGGGTGTTATTTGCTCAGCATCCCAGAGAAACAGTGTCAATGGACATTGAGACCTCTCCAGAAACAAAGGAATCAGCTGGTACCATTTCCCTCCCCTGCCCCTCAACATAAACACAGAGCCACATGCAAAGAACCAGAGCAGTGCCAGCACTCACTACCTAACTTGCTTACACCAAGCCCCCCCCCACATACACACACTCCAGTGGAACCACCCCTCCCAGTCACACTTGCTTCACTCCCAGCATAGTGGGCTCCCTCCCTGAGAAGACTGGCGCAAACCCCTGCTCACACTGTGTCTCCCAACTCAGGAGTTTTGCAGAGACTCAGTTCTGGTGCCAGTGGTGACAGGTCTTATTTCACAAACAGACCAGAGCACACCTAGCTAAAACGAGCCATATTCAGGCCATGAACCAAACACTGCCCAGAGTAGGCAAAGAGAGCCTCTGCAGATAACTGGCCTGAATGATAAAGTGGCCAGGATAAAACAGCAGAGCATATACAGCACACGTTGGATACACTCCCAGAAGCACCAGGCCCTGGGCAACCGGGGACACTACATGGTAGGGCACTATAGCACCTCTTCTTCATAAGGCTACTGTCCTCAAGAACAGGAGACATAGCTGCCTTACCTAACACAGAGACAAAGGCACAGACACTTAGACAAAATGAGAAGACATTCATCCCAAATGAAAGAACAAGACAAGGACAAGGTCATGGCCAAAGCTCTAAGTCAAACAGATGTAAGTAACATGCCTGATAGAGAATTTAAAGTAATGATCATAAGGATACTCACTGGACTTGAGGAGAGTAGAAGACCTGACTGAGACCCCTAACGCAGTGATAAGGAACAACATAGCAGAGATAAAGGGCTTAATAAATGAAATGAGAAACACGCTTGATGGACTGAGCAGCAGGCTGGAAGAAGCAGAGGAA
The DNA here is from genome assembly GCF_024610735.1 of Ursus americanus. Lineage (NCBI taxonomy): Eukaryota > Metazoa > Chordata > Mammalia > Carnivora > Ursidae > Ursus > Ursus americanus. Next base: position 3,060,154 of record NC_142141.1, on the reverse strand, counting down.
CGAATTAATGACCTAGAAGATAGAGTAATGGAAAGTAATCAAGCTGAACAAAAGAGAGAAAAAAGAATTATGTAAGATGAGAATAGACCTAGGGAACTTAGTGACTTCATCAAACATAATAACATTCATATTATAGCAGTCCCAGAAGAAGAGAGAGGAAAAGGGACAGAAAATTTTTTGAAGAAATAATAGCTGAAAATTTCCCTAATTTGAGAAAGGAAACAGATATCCAGATCCAGGAGGTATAGAGAACTCCCATCAGAACCAACAAAAGCAGATCCACAGCAAGACATATTGTAATTAAATCGGCAAAATATAGTGATAAAAAATTTTAAAAGCAGCAAGACAAAAGGAGACTAACTTATAGGGGAAAAACCCATAAGGCTAGTAGGGGACATTTCAGCAGAAACTTTCAAACCAGAAGGGTGTGGCATAATAATATTCAAAGTGCTGAATGGGAAAAATGTGCAGTCAAGAATACTCTATCCAGAAAGGCTATCAATCAGAATAGAAAGAGAAATAAATTGTTTCCCAGACGAATAAAAACTAAAGGAATTCATGACCACTAAGCCAGCCCTGCAAGAAATATTAAAGGAAACTCTTTGAGTAGAAAGGAGAGACCAAAAGTGACAGTGTAAAGGTAGGAAACACAAAAGCAGTAAAAATGAACATTTCTGTAAAAAATCACATAACTCACCCAACATAGGAACACCCAAATACATAAAACAGTTAATAGCAAACATAAAGGAACTAATCAATAATAATACAATAATAGTAGGGGACTATAACACCCCACTTAGATATTGGGCAGATCATCTACACAGAAAATCAACAAGGAAATGATGGCTTTGAATGACACCCTGGAACAGATGGATTTAGCGGGTATATTCAGAACATTCCATCCTAAAACAGCAGAATACACATTCTTTCCAAGTGCACACAGAACATTCTCCAGAATAGATCACATATTAGCCCACAAAACAAACCTCAACAAATTCAGGAAGATTGAAGTTATACCATACATCTTTTCTCACCACAACACTATGAAACTAGGAGTGAACCACAAGAAAAAAATCTGGAAAGACCACAAATACATGGAGGTTAAATAACATGCTACTAAACAATGAATGGGTCAACAAGGAAATCAAAGGAGAAATAAAAAAGTACATGGAAACAAATGAAAGTGAAAACACAGTGGTCCAAAACCTTTGGGATGCAGCAAAAATGGTTCTGAGAGGGAAGTTTATAGCAATACAGGGCTACATCAAGAAGCAAGAAAAAAATGAAATAAATAACCCAACTTTATACCTAAAGGAGCTAGGAAAAAGAGAACAAACAAAATCCAAAACCAGCAGAAGGAAGGAAATAATAAAGGTTAGAGCAGAAATAAGTAATACAGAAACTAAAACAAACAAAACAAAACACAACCAATACAACAGATCAGGAGCTGATTCTTTGGGAAAAAAAAATCAATAAAATTGATAGACCTCCAGTACCAGCTTATCAAGAAAAGAAGAGAAATAACTCAAAATCACAAATGAGAGAGAAGTAACAACCAACATCACAGAAATAAAATTACACGAGAATATTATCAAAAACTATATGCCAGCAAATTAGAAAATTTGAATAGACTTGTTAACTAGCAAAGAAATTGAATCAGTAATCAAAAAACTCCCAACAAACAAAAGTGCAGGACCAGATGGCTTCACAGGCCGCGTCTACCAAACATTTAAAGAAGAGTTAATACCTATTCTTCTCAAATTATTCCAAAGAATAGAAAAGGATGGAAAACCCAAATTCATCTTAGGAGGTCAGCATCACCCTGATACCAAAACTAGATAAAGACACCACTAAAAAAGAGAACTACAGTCCAGTATCCCTGATGAACATAGATGCAAAAATCCTCCACAAAATACTAGCAAATTGAATTCAACAGTACAGTAAAAAAATCATTTCACCACAGTCAAGTAGGATTAATTCCTGAGTTGCAAAGGTGGTTCAAAATTTGCGAATCAATCAGCATGATACATCACATCCGTAAGAGAAGGAAAAGAACCATATGATCATTTCAAGACACAGAAAAAGCATTTGACAAAGTACAGCATCCATTCATGATAAAAACCCTCATCAAAGTAGGTTTAGAGGGAACATACCCCAACATAATAAGGCCATGTATGAAAAACCCACAGCTAACATCATCCTTAATGGGGAAAAACTGAGAGCCTTTCCCCTAAGGTAAGGAACAAGACAAGGATATCCAGCCTCACCACTTTCATTCATCACAGTACTGGAAGTCCTAGCCACAGTCAGACAGACAGACAAAAGGAAAGGGAAAGAGAAAGGAAAGAGGGAGGGAGGGAGGAGGGGAGAAAAAGAGAGGTGGGAGGAAGGGAGGAAATGCATCCAAATCAGTAAGAAAGAGGTAAAATTTTCACTACTTGCAGATGACATCATATTTTAAATAGAAAATCCAAAAAACCCACCCAAAATCTGCTAGAACTGTTAAACAAATTCAGTAAAGTTGCAGGATACAAAATTCATGTACAGAAATCTGTTGTGTGTCTGTATACCAAAAATGAAGCAGCAGGAGGAAAAATTAAGAAAACAATCCCTATTTATGGGGTGGCTGGCTGGCTCAGTTGGAAGACCATGCCACTCTTGATCTTGCAGTCATGAGTTCAAGCCCCACGTTGGGTGTAGAGCTTACATTAAAAAAAAAGAAAAACAAAATCCCATTTACAATTGCACCAAAAATAGTAAGATACCTAGGAATAAACCTAACCAAAGAGGTGAAAGATCTACCTGTACTCTAAAAACTATAAAACACGAATGAAAAAAAAATTGGAGGTGAAACAAAGAAATGAAAAGACAGTCCATGCTTGTGGATTGGAAGAACAAATATTGTTAAAATGTCTATACTGCTGAAAGCAGTCTACATATTTAATGCAATCCCTATCAAAATACTAACAGCTTTTTACACAGAACTGGAACAAACAGTTCTAAAATTTATATGGAGCCACAAAAAAACCTGAATAACCAAAGAAATCTTAAGAAAGAAATGCAAAGTTGGAGGCATCACAATTCCGGACTTCAAATTATATTACAAAGCTGTAGTAATCTAAACAGTGTGGTACTGGCAGAAAAATAGACACATTGATCAATGGAACAGACTAGAAAACCCAGAAATAAACACACAACTATATGGTCAATTAACCTTTTTTTAAAAGGTTTAATTATTTATTTTAGAGAGAGAGAGAGCAAGCACACATGCATGCAAGCAGTGGGAGGGGCAGAGGGACAGGGACAGAGAATCTCCAGCACACTCCCTGCTGAGCCAGAAGCCCAATGCGGTGCTCAGTCCTAGGACCTTGAGATCGAAATATGGTCAGTTAATCTTTGACAAAGCAGGAAAGAATATGCAATGGGAAAAAGTCTCTTCAACAAATGGTGTTGGGAAAACTGGACAGCAACATGCAAAAGAAAGAAACTGGACCACTTTCTGACTCCATACACAAAAATAAAATGGATTAAGGACCTAAATGTGAGACCTGAAATCATAAAACTCCTAGAAGATAACACAGGCAGTAGCAACTTTGACATTGGCTGTAGCAACTTTTTTCTAGATATGTCTCCTGAGGCAAGGGAAACAAAAGCAAAAACACTGGGACTACATCAAAATAAAAAGCTTTTACACAGCAAAGAAAACAATCACCAAAACTAAAAGGCGACCTACTGAATGGGAGAAGATATTTGTAAATGACATATCTGATAAAGAGTTAGTATCCAAAATATATAAAAGCCAAATAATATAATTTAAAACTGGGCAGAAGACTTTAACAGACATTTCTCCAAAGCCAACATCCAGATGGCCAACAGACACATAAAAAGATGCTCATCATCACTTACTGTCAGGGAAATACAAATCAAAACTTCAATGAGATATCACCTCATACCTGTCAGAATAGCTAAAATCAACAACACGAGAAACAGGTTTTGGCAAGGTTGTGGAGAAAGGGGAGTACTCGTGCACTGTTCATGGGAATGCAAAGAGGTGCAGCCATTGTGGAAAACAGTATGGAGGTTTCTCAAAAAGTTAAAAATAGAACTAGCCTTTGATCCAACAATTGTACTACTGGGTATCTACCCAAAGAATACAGAAACACTAATTCAAAGGGATGCATGTACCCTGATGTTTGTAGCAACGTTGTTTACAATAGCCAAATTATGGAAGCAGCCCAAGTATCCATCAATAGATGAATGGATAAAGAAGATGTGGTATATATATATATATATATATCACATATATGTATATATATATCACACATATATGTATATATATATATCACACATATATGTATATATATATACACACACATATATAATGGTTTTTAAAAGGTTTTCATTGATAAAAAAGAATGAAATTAAAAAATTTTTAAAAACGAAATCTTGCCATTTGCAATGATATGGATGGAGCTAGAGAGTATAATGCTAAGTGAAATAAGTCAGAGAAAGACAAATACCATATGATTTCACTCATGTGGAATTTAAGAAACAAAACAAACGAGCAAAGGGGGGAAAAAAAGAGAGACAAATCAAGAAACACTCTTAAACTCTTAATTATAGAGAACAAACTGATGGTTACCAAAGGGGTGGGGGGTGGGGGGATGGGTTAAATAGGTGGTGGGGATTAAAGAGTACACTTGTCATGATGAGCACTAGGTGGTATATGAAATTGTTGAATCACTGTATTGTACACCTGAAACTAATATAACTGTATATTAACTAACTGGTATTAAAATAAAAACTGAAAAAGCCAAAAAATAAAAACATTTATATCTAAATTTTTTTAAATAAATAAACATACATTAGCATTCATTCATGGTAAAAACTCTCAGCATACTACAAGTAGAGGGTAAACTTCCTCAATTTGATAAAGAACACCTACAAAAATCCTACAGGTGATGTCATATTCAATGGTATGAAACTTGAAACATCCCACTAAGATTAGGAACAAGGTGGATGTTCCCTCTCACCACTGCTTTTCAACATCAGACTGGAAGTCCTAGCTAATGCAATAGGAGGAGATGAAGAAGAAGGAGGAGGAGAAGAAGAGAAGAAGAAGAGGAGGAAGAGATAAAAGGTATATAGATTAGGAAAGAATAAATAAAATGGTCTTTGTTCACAGATGTCATAATCATCTATGTAGGAAAAAAACTCCAAAGAACCAACAAAAAATTTCCTGAAACTAATAAGGGATAATAGCAAGATTATTGATGCAAGGTCTATGTACAAAAGTCAGTCACTTTCTTATGAACAGTGAACAAGTGGAATTTGAAATTTAAAACACATTACCATTTACATGAGAACCTTAAAAAATGAAATACTTAGTACAAATCTAACAAAATAGGGGAGTACCTGGGTTGTTCAGTCAGTTAAGTGTCTGCCGTTGGCTCGGGTCATGATCTCAGGGTCCTGGGATCGAGCCCCACGTCAGGCTTCTTGCTCAGCAGGAATCTGCTTCTACCTCTCCCTCTCCCTCTTGCCACCACTTGTGCTCTCTCTCCCTCTCTGTCTCAAATAAGTAAGTAAATAATCTTTTAAAAAATAAATCTAACAATAGGTATAAGATCTATATGCAGAAAACCACAAAACTGATGAAAGACGTCAAAGAAGAACTAAATAAATGGAGGGATATTCCATGTTTGTGGATAGGAAGACTTAATATTCTTAAGATGTTAGTTCTTATGAACTTGATCTGTCGATTCAACATAATCTCAGTCAAAATCCTGGCAAGTTATTTTGTAGATATTAACATAATTGAAGCTTATATGAAGAGGCAAAAGACTACAAATAGCCAACTCAATATTGAAGGAAAAGAACAGAGGACTGCTACTACCTGACTTTAAGACTTGATGCAAACTACAGTAATCAAGACAGTGTATAAAAAATAGACAAATAGGTTGATGGAACAAAACTGAAAGCCCAGAAATAGACCCACATTAATATAGTCAAGTGATCTCTGACAATGGAACAAAGACAGTCTTTTCAACAAATGGCACTGGAACAACTGGACATTCATATGCAAAGAGATGAACTTAGACACAGATCTTATATCCTTAACAAAAATTAACTCAAAATGGATCATAAACCTGAATGTAAAATGTGAAACTATTAAACTCCTGGAAGATAAAGTAGAGGAAACCTACATGACTTTGGGCAATGACTTTTTAGATACAAACACCGAAGATATGATGCATGAAAGAGATAATTGCTAAACTGGACTTCATCAAAATTAAAAACTTCTGCTCTGCAAAAGACAATGTCAAGAGAATGAGAAGACAAGCCACAGACTAGGAGAAAATATTTGCAAGAGACACATATGATAAAAGACTGTTATCAAAAATATACAAGGGACTCTTAAAACTCAACAATAAGAAAATGAACAACCCATTTAAAAATGGACAAAGTACCTAAACAGACACCTCACCCAAGAGGGTATACAGATGGCAAGTAAGCATATGAAAAGATGTTCAATATTATGTGTCATTAGGGAATTGTAAGTTAAAACAACAATGAGATATTACTACATTTGAATTTTAGAATAGCCAAAATACTGATTACACCAAATGCTGGCAAAGATGTAGACTAATAGGAACTCTCATTAATTACTGGTGGGAATGCAAAATGATACACTTTGGGAGACAGTTCAGTTTCTTACAAAACTAAACGTTCTTACCATCCAATCCAGTGATCGTGCTCCTTAGTACTTACCCAAATGAACTGAAAACATTTGAAATAAAAAAACCTGTACCCAGATGTTTATAGCAGCTTTATTCAAAATTGCCAAAACTTGGAAGCAACTAAGAAGTTTATCAGTAAGTGAATGAATAAGTAAACTCTGGTACATCCAGATACTGGAATATTATTTGTTGCTAAAAAGAAATGAGCTATCAAGTCTTGAAAAGACATGGAGGAAACTTAAATGCTTGTTACTAAGTGAAAGAAGCCAGTCTGAAAAGATTACATACTCTATGATTCCAATAATATGGATCATATTTTTGGATCATATATGATCAGTAATTGTTAGAGGTTAGGGGGAAGGGAGACCTGAATAGGCAGAGCATAGAGGATTTTCAGGCAGTGAAACTGTTCTGTATTCAGTGGATCCATGTCATTATACGTTTGTCAAAACCCATGGAATGTATAACACCAAGGGTGAACCCGTAACGTAAACTATGGACTTTGGGTGATAATAGCCTGTCAGTGTAGATTCATCAGTTGTAACAAATGTGCCGTGGTGGTGCTGGATTCTTATAGTGAGGGAGATTTTATGTGGGGAGAGGAGTATATAGGAATGCTCTGAAGTTTCTCAATTTTGCTGTGAACATAAAACTGCCCTAAAAAATAAATTTTATTAATTTAAATAAAAGTTACATGTACCGGTCCAAGAAATTCAAATACTTTTAAGGTAGTGTTAGTCCCCAACTCATTATTTTTTTAGGATTTATTTATTTATTTGAGAGAGAGAGAGAGCACAGAGTGGGGAGGGGCAGAGGGAGAGAGAGAATCTCAAGCAGATTCCATGCTGAGCACACAGCCTGATACGGGGCTCAATCGCATGACCCTGAGATCACAACCTGAGCCAAAACCAAGAGTTGGACGCCCAGCTGACTGAGCCACCCAGGCACCCTTCCAACTCATTATTTTCCAGTTTTTCTGGCTTTTGTCACATGTTTCTTTTTTTTAAGTTATTTATCTTTAATTTTAGCTTTATTGAGGCATAATTGACAAAATTGGAAGATATTTCAAGTGTACATTGTGGTGATTAGATATACATACGTATTGTGAAAGGCCTCCCTCCATCTAGTTAATTAGCAAAACTTTTATTTTCTTAATCAAAATTTCACACATAAATGAACTTTAGTGTCATTTGGTCACATTTTCTAAAAATCCTCAGCATTTTAAATGAGTTTAATGTATAAAGTTCACTATCCTACAGTGCTGCATCTTTCTACTCAATAATGGTAAATAGTGCCTTCATGTATTTAGACTTCTGGGATCCTTATTAAATGGGCTTTTAAAGTTTTCTTCATGTAGGTCTTCAAATTTCTCGGTAAGTTTATTCCACAGACCTTTTAACTTTCTTTTATTAAAATATGTGTATAGAGATCTATAACACTCACACATACACAGGGGTGGGGGGAATGTATAAAGCAAACATACAGTAGAACAAACTTAGTTAAATACCATGCAGCCATATTGACAGTATTATAAAAGCCCTAGATATGTTTCTTGGTTCAATGTGTATTCTACCTCCATGCCTTCCTACTCTCCTCCTTCCAACTACTTCCTGATTTTCATGGTGATCACTTGCTTTTCTCTACAGTTTTACTATCTGTATGTATGTATCTAAATAATACAGTTTACTTTTGCCTATTTTTGAACTTTATATGAATGGAATCTAAATGAAAACACTTTCTCTGTTCACATCACTTCTGCCACCAAATGTGTGGGGAGTTTTTCCTTACCCCAGCTAATTCTCCAGCTCTCTTGACATCAACTGGGTATCCTACAATCTAACTCAATTCTGATACTACCTAGAGTTAGCACAGAACCTCAAGTTAAGGGCTCAGCCCCACATGACTGCCCCCACCACTTCAGATGCCAATTGCAAGTAGTTGGGCCCTGGTTACCCACCGTTCTGTCCAACTTGGCTACAAATTGGGGGTTCCCATGACTCCCTTTCTAAGTTTGATAATAATAGCTCACAGAACTTAGGGAAACACTTTACTTACTATTACCACTTTATTATAAAGGATGCAAATGAACAGCCAGATGAAGAGGTACATAGGGCAAGGTCCAGAAGGGTGCTGAGTACAGGAGCTTCTGTCCCCCTGGAGTTTGGGGTACACCTCCCTACTTGTACATAGATGCACTCACCAACCTGGAAGCTCTCCAAGCTTGTTGTTTTAGGACTTTTACGAATGCTCTATGACATACATCAGATTGATTAAAATTATTAGCTGTTGGTGATTACCTCAATCTCCAGCTCCTCTCCCCTCCCCAGAGACTAAAGGAGTGGGCCTGAAAATTCTAACCCTCTAAACACATGGTTGGTTCCTGTAGCAACTAGCCCCAATCCTGAAGCGACATAGGGGCTTTCAGTCATCAGTCAAGTCATTAGCAAACTGAGGTATGGTTGAAAGGGGCTTATGAATAACAAAAGACGCTCCTCTGACCCCATGACTCAGCAAATTACCAGGGTTTACTGGAGTTCTGCCTGGAACCAAGGATGACGACCAAGACAGTAGTCTGCTCTTATCTGCGGTTTCACCTTCCCAGGTTTCAAAGACCCAGAGTCAACCGCAGTTTCTAAGCAGATGACCCCTCTTCTGACATATCATTAGAAGGTTGGTAGTAGCCTAACACTCCCATCACAATGCCTATATCTGTCATTCACCTCACTTCATCTTCATCACAGGCATTTTATCCTTATACCATCACAAGAAGGATGAGTGTAGTACAAGATATTTTGAGAGAAACCACATTCACATAACTTTTATTACAGCATATTGTTATACTTGTTTCATTTTATTATTAGTTATGGTTGTTGATCTCTTACTTTGCCTAATTTATCAAATAAATTTTATCATAGGTATATATGTATAGAAAAAACTGTATATAGGGTTCAGTACCATCTGTGGTTTTAGACATTCACTGGGGGTCTTGGAATGTATCCCCTGCAGACAGGGTGGGGGACTATCATATATCATAATATCACAGAATCATATTATATGTTATTCTCTTTTGTTTTTCTTTTGGCCTCAATATTATGTTTATAAAATTAATCAATGTTATCGCATGTGGTTTTAATTATTTTTATCTCTACATAGTATTCCCAAATCAGACTGCCAAGAACCTTCTAGTTTGTGGTTTGTCTTACAACTTTATGCTGTTTTTGATAAACAGATTCCTAATTTTAATATAGTCACATATTCTTTTATGGCTTATACTTTGTATCTCAGGAAATTCTTCCTTACACAAAGATTATAAAGATATTCTCTCAGGTTTTTTTCTAAAAAATTTTTAGTTGGGGTTTTTCATTTTAATTAAGTCTTTAATAAATCTGAAGTTGATTTATAATTTTGGCATGAAGTTAAGATCTGATTTCATTTTTCCCCCCAAATGGATAACCAGTACCATTAATTGAAAGCTCCATCCTTTTCCTTCTCATCTTTAATACCACTTCTGACATAAATCAGATTTTCCTTTATGTATAGGTCTATTTGTGAACTTGCTCTTCTGTGCCATTTATCTGTTTGACTGTCTAGTGTCAGTTCCACACTGTCTTCTTTAGAAGGCTCTTGGCTATTCTTGGTCTTTTGTGTTTCCATTCATATTTTAGAGTTAACTTCTCAAGTTCTTCAATAAAACCTGTTTAGACTTTGAAATCATATTGAATTCATATGTCAATTTGGAGAGAATTGGAATATTTATGACATTGAGTCTTCTAATTCATGAACAATGGTATATACATTCATTTATTTAGGCCTACTTTAGTGTTCTTCAGTACACTTCTATAATATCTTTTCACACAGGTCCTACACATCTTTTGTTAAATTTATTCCCAGGTACTGTGTTTGTCAGGAAAAGCTGAGTTGTACTGTGGCTTAAAACAAGGTTTATTTTCATTTATGCTACTACATGTCCATTGCAGGTTGGGTAGAGGAAGAGGGATGTCTGCATATCATAGTCACGTGGGGACAGAGGTTGACAGAGCTGCCACTATCTTAAACATGGCCATGAGACATATCAGATGGAAAAGAAAGCTTTTGCAGTGTCTGCATCCAGAAATTAAAAGGCCCAGCCTAGAAGTAATACTTCTACTCATAATTTATTGGGCAGAATTAATCACATAATCCCACCTAATCGTAGGATTCAGGAAGTACAGTCTACCATGTACCATTAAGGAAATAACTGGAAATATTTGGCAACCCACAAAAATAACTACCACATGTAGTGTGTGTGTGTGTATGTGTGTGTGTGCATGCATGTGCGTGCATGTATGTGTATACATACATACATATACATATACATTCATAATTATATGTATAGCATACATGTTGGGGCGCCTGGGTGGCTCAGTAGGTTAAGCAACTGACTCTTGATTTCGGCTCAGGTGGTGATCTCAGGGTCATGAGATCAAGTCTGGTATCGGGCTCCATGCTCAGCATAGAATCTGCTTAAGACTCTCTCTCCCTCTGCACCTTCCTCCTGCTCTCTCTCTCTGTAAAATAAATAAATCTTTAAAGAAGACAAACATATGGGACTCCTGGGTGGCTCAGTCAGTTAAGCATCTGCCTTCAACTCAGGTCATGATCCCAGGGTCCTGGGATCAAGTTCTGCATTGGGCTCCCTGCTCAGAGGGGAGCCTGCTTCTCCTTCTGCCTGCTTCTCCCCCTGCTTGTACTCTCTCGCTCTCTCCCTCTCTCTGTCAAATAAATAAAATCTTAAAAATAAAAATTAAATTAAAACATTTTTAAAAACATATATGTATACCTGTATATAAGGTTTTCTGTGTTGCTGTGTGGATTGCCCAGAATTTTGCCCTAGAGGTTACAATTCATGTAGAATATATGAATGATTTCCCCTGAAGTTGTGTGATGTGGGAGTTATGCAACATGGTGGGACTGTTGTTGAAGTGTAACAAATGTAATTTTTATATCCAACAATCATGATAAATGCTCCTATTCTGATATTTATATATAGATTCTTTTGAGTTTTCCATATAAATCATATTATTCATGAAGGACGGTTTTATTCTTTCTAATCTTTATACCTTTTTTATCTTTTTCTTATTTACCTGTATTGTATGTACAACGTTGGTACAGCACTGGATAGAATTAGTGGCAGTATGCCTTTGTTGTGCTCCTGATTTTATTTTTATTTATTTTTTTAAAGATTTTATTTATTTATTTGACAGAGAGCACAAATAGGCAGAGCGGCAGGCAGAGGGAGAGGCAGGCTCCCCGCTGAACAGAGAGCCTGATGGGGGGCTTCATCGCAGGAATCTGGGATCCTGACCCAAGCCGAAGGCAGACGCTTAACCAACTGAGCCACCCAGGCGCCCCAGTGTGCTCTGATTTTAAAGGGAATGTTTTCAGTGTTTCACTATATGTTTACTGTATGCGATTTGTAAATAACTTTTAATAGTTAAGGATGCTTTCTCCTATTTCTATTTTGGGAATTTTTTTTTAGAGAGGGAAGGGGGAGAGGGAGTGGGAGAGAGAGAATCTTAAGCAGGCTCACACACAGTGCAGAGCCCGATGGCGGGGGAGCTCTATCTCAGGACCGAAATCACAACCTGAGCCAAAATCAAGAGTTGGATGCTTAACCAACTGAGCCATCGAGGCGCCCAAGAATTTATTTTTTCTTTTTAAGACTGGATGTTGAATGTGTTATCAAATGCTTTTTGGCCTCTTCACATGATTATATGATTTCCTCCTTTATGCAGCAAGTTATATTAATTTTTTTTAACACTAAACTAGGTGTGATTCCTAGGTAGACTCACCTAGGTTGTGCTGGACTTAGTTAATAGTGTTTTAAGATTTTTATGTATGTGTATAGAAGTGATATGACTTATAATATTTTCTTCTTGTACTTTCAGATTTTGGAACAAGTTTATGCTAAGTCATAATATGAGTTGGAGGTATCCCTTCATTTTTTATTCTTTTAAATCACTTATATAAAGTAGAATCATTTTTTTCCTTAAATTTTTAGCAGAACTGTCCTTTTGAAATCACCTTGATCTGGAGTTTTTTGAAGGAAGAGGTTTCAACTACTGATTTCTTTTCTTTATTGGTTAAAGGGCTATTTTGATTTTTTTCTTTCTTCATAAGTCAACTTAAAAAATGTCTTTTCGTTATGGAAAATTTCAAACATGAAAAATAGAGCAAACTGTGTAATGATCCCCCACATACCTCATCACCCAGTTTCTTGAGTCAGTTTGCTCAGCTTTGTTTTTCCAGGGATTTATCTATTTTATCCAAGATCCCAAGTTTTTTTTTATATAGAATTGTTCATAACATCTTCTCATCTTTTTTGTCTTAAAACATCTGTAATTTTGTCCCTTTTCATTCTTGATATTGGTTATTTGTGCCTTTGTTGTCTTAATTTTCTTATCATGTTTGCTAATTTTAATAATCTTTTTAAAAGAACAAACCTGTGACGTTGTTACACTTCTCTTCTGTGTTCTGTTTCATTCATTTCTGCTCTTGTTACTATTTCCTCTGTTCTGCTTTCTTCGCGGGTATTCTGTCCTTTTTCTGCTATCTAAAGGTGTGTGCTTAGCACATTACTTTTCTCCCATTTTCCTTTTCTAATTAAATGTCTAAGTGTAATTTTTTTTCTACAGTTATTTTGCTGCATGTCACATTTTAATGCCTAGTATTTTTGTTATTGTTCAGTTCTAAAATTTTTCCAATTTCTGTGATTTCTTCTTTGACCTATATGTTATTTGGTTGTGCTTCTTAGTTTGCAGTTGTATGGAGTTTGTCCTGGTTACTTTTTTGTATTGTTTCCTAACCTAAGAGTATTTTTGGTCTGAGTGATAATCTTTTGACATTGACTAAGATGTACTTTGACTCCTGGTATGTGGTAAATTTTGTAAATATTTCATATAATTGTGAATAACTATTCTATCTGAGTCCTTTAGATGAAGCTTGTTAAATGTGTTCAGATCTTCTGTATCCATAATAATTTTTTGTTTGCATGATCTATCAATTGAGAAAGACATGCAGGGGCACCTGGGTGGCTGAGTCAGTTAAGCATCTGCCTTCGGCTCAGGTCATGATCCCGGGGTCCTGGGATCGAGTCCTGTGTTGGGCTCCCTGCTCAGCGGGGAGCCCGCTTCTCCCTCTTCCCACCCCACCCCCCGACTTGTGCTGTCTCTCTCCTGCTCTCTCTCTGAAATAAATAAATATTTTTTTAAAAAATTTTAAAAAAAAGAAAGACATAATAATTTCTCACAATGACTGTGGATATTCCTGTTTCTCCTTGTAACTATATCTATTTTTGCTTTATGAAGATTATATTATTAGGCATGCAGTTTTAAGATTTATTTATTTATTTATTTATTTATTTATTTATTTATTTGACAGAGTGAGAGTGAGCGCGAGCAGGGGGAGCAACAGGCAGAGGGAGAAGGAGAAGCAGGTTCCCTGCTGAACAGAGTCCTACACAGGGCTCCATCCCAGGAGCTCGGGATCATGACCTGAGCCGAAGGCAGACGCTTAACCAAAGGAGCCACCCGGGCGCCCCTAGGCATACAGTTTTGAAATTATTATATCTTTTTTTTTAAAGATTTTACCTATTTATTTGACAGACAGAGAGATAGCCAGTGACAGAGGGAACACAAGCAGGGGGAGCAGGAGAGGAAGAAGCAGTCTCCCAGCGGAGGAGCCCAATGCGGGGCTCCATCCAAGAACGCCGGGATCACGCCCTGAGCCAAAGGCAGACACTTAAAGACTGAGCCACCCAGGCGCTCCTGAAATTATTATATCTTGATGAAATAAGTCTTATTGTACAGGGGCCTCTTTATCTCTAGTAATGTTATTTTCATTAAAATCTTATTTTGTCTGATACTAATGTAACTATATTGGCTTTCTTTTGGTTGGTTTTTCTTGTTATATCTCCTCCCATGTTTTTACGTTTATATATCAATTCTAGCTTTTATTAGGTTGATTAATCAGAGTATCTAGCTAGCCCTTCTGATCAGAAATTAAACTTTTTTTTTAAATACTGGGATCAATTTGCTAATACTTTATAGAGGATATTTACATGCATGTTCATCAATGAGACTGATCAATAATTAGGATGATATTGTCATCCACACTGAGACAGTGTTGAGAGTAAAAGGGAGTACAATATTTTTCTAGGCTTATGGCATAGAGATTGATTATAGTACCATTGGCTGGCATCATCAGGATTTATGAACTGCCTAATCATTTTGGCAAGGAATGGAGGTAAAGATAGAAGGTTTTCCAGTAACTAATCCAGTTAGGGCTCAAACTTACCCTGTTGATTTTATAACCATTATTGTATTACTCTATATATCTGACTATAAACTGATTATATATTGAATGAAGTTGTAGAGAGAAAAGAAGGAAACAGACCTGGGTTTGAATGTCTGTCTCTGTGACTTAATTGTATAATCCTTAGGTAATGACCTAGCCCCTCTAAACTCCATTTCCCCCATCTGTATACTAGAGATTATAATGCCTACCTGATAGGGATATTGTGAAAATTAAAGATACGTGAAAGCACTCAGTATGTTCTTAGTACATAGTAGATTCTCTTATGTTACCTTACCTTCCTTAGTTTCTGTTGTAAATTATCCTGTGTATTTGCTTTTTGAAACAAAGGTTGCTCTTTCCCTTGTGACTTAAGGTTGAAATCTTCCCTACTACTCTCCTGTTTACCTTGGATCAGAAAAAATTTCCCACTGTGCCCTTAATTATATCCATGTGGCACTCGGATAATTTAAGAAGGTATAGAAATTGACAGTATTGACAGTAGCAAAATTTTGACCAAAGGAAATAAATTAATGCTTATCTTATATAAAATGTATAAATTATCAGTGAAGCAAAAAGGTAAAATATGTTTATCTAAAAGCTCAGATGTAAATCTTCTTTGATAAAGCAAAGACTCCCTACTAGACCTCTTAAATATTCTCACAATCCTTTAACAGGACTTCATTGACTTAACTCGAGAAACCAGACCAAGGGCAAAGGATCGCAATGGACTCTGTGTGATTGACCTGACAAGAACTGAGGAAGAAAGTAGACCTATTGCCACTCTTGACTTGACTCTAGAACCTGTTGCTCCTTCCCAGAAAGAGCCAACCAGTCTTCAGACATGTGCCAGTCTCTCCAGCAAAGAGGTGATGGAAGGGCGGGCCGACAGAAGCTCTTGGCCTGCAGCACGGAGAATCATTAACAGCGATCCTGTGGATTTGGACCTTTTGGAAGAAACCACATTTGAAGGTCCGCAACTCCCTACATCCATCAGCGGGGACTCTGTTTATCCAGCAGAGCCAAATTGTAGCTCAACTGCATTCAAAGGTGACCTTGGCTTCTTGGCAAACCTACAACTATCTTCTGATATTCACTCCCTCTCCCCAACAAGCAATAATGGTAGCAGCAGCAATCAGAGGGCACCCTTGCCATGCCCACAGCAAGACGTGCCTTGCCCACCACAAGCCTTGCCGTGCCCACTGCGAACCTTGCCGTGCCCACTGCGAGCCTCACCATGTCCACCACGAGCCTCCTCATGCCCACCACGAGCCTTGTCATGCCCATCACAAACCGTGCAGTGCCAAGCACAAGCTTTGCCTCACCTGCCTCAAGAAGTTCCATGCCCTCCTCAAGATATGCCATGCCCTCAGCAGAATGTGCCAAGCCCTCCGCCAGATTCATCGTGGCAACCTCAGCTCTCACCCAGCCCACCTCAAGACTCACTGTGCCCACCTCAAGACTCTCTGGGCCTACGTCAAGATGTACCAGGCCCACCTCAAAATATATCCTATCCACAGGATGTGACACACTTACAAGATATGCCACAGTCATCAGGAGATGTGCCACAGTCACCAAGACACGTGCCCCAGTCACCAGCAGACGTGCCACAGTCACCAGGAAATGCACCACAGTCACCGGAAAGTGTGCCACATTCCCCTGGAGAAGTCCCAGACTTCCCAGGAGATGGGCTCCGTTCACCTGGAGCCATGCCATGCTTGCCAGGAGACATGCCACACTCACTTGGAGACTTGCCTCACTTACTGCGAGACAGGCCTTACTCCCTCCAAAATGATACACAGAACCATGACACTCCTATGGAAGTCTCAGCTCCATCCTCGCCAAGGTTCTCTCCCAGCCCACAGTCTCCACCGTCTGAAACTTCCTTAGAGAAAGTTCCTTGGCTTTCTGTCACAGAAACTCCAGCCAGAAAAGAGAGAGCACTGTCAGAGCCTGCTCACCCCGGGTCTGCCCAGGTACAAGCACGAACACCACGAGGTGGGTTATACAACAGACCATGCCTGCATAGACTGAAGTATTTCTTACGACCTCCGGTTCATCACCTCTTCTTCCAGACACTAATACCAGATAAAGACACAAGAGAGGTGAGCTAACATATCTTCCGCTAGAGACTAGATGTCCTCTGTATAGGCCTCGCATGAAGTCACTCTGCTGTAAGGAGTCCGCGCATGAGAGAACAGACCCAGGATAAATTCAGTATTTTTATCTTTCCTCCTCTTGTGGAATCATCTAGTGTAGAGACAGACCTGGGTTCAAATTTCACCCCCACAGTTAGCAGCTGGCACTGTAGAAGTCACTATACCTTTCTGAGCCCTAGCTTCCCTAGGTATAAAATGGACATAAGAACACACCTCATAGGATCATTAAATGACATAACATATGTAAAGTGCCTATTAGAGTGTCTGACTCATAATAGGCCTTCATTAAATACTTCTCTTTAATTCCTATACTTTTCCCTTCCAGATGCCCTTATTACTGCTCTCGTATCACAGAGATAGTGATACTCTTGTCACTTCAGTACCTCCAAAATTATTACTTTCTGACTTTTGGGGAGGATATTCAATTTTAAGATTTTAATGGAATGCTACTTCCCATTGGTCTTTATTTAGTTATGAGAATTAAACCAGATGCTTTTCTTAGCAGAGGTAAGGAAAAAAATTGTGGCTGAGTCCTACAATGTGAAGCTATTTTTTCATTGTCCATAGCCATATTCTCAACATTAAGAAGAGTGGCTTGAGGTAGGCCGGGAATTCAAACAGTGCATTCTTGGAGCAGTCAGCAGTCCAGCGAGTAGGTATCAGGCATTCATGTTGATTTGGTCTGAAGAGTGATTTTTTTTTCTCTCATTTTTATTGTTGTTTTATCTTCTGATATGTTTTATCTCTTCTCCTTCTGAGTGACTCTCCCCAACCACTAGCTCATTCTCTTTTTTCCTGTGGGTTTGCCTCAGGGTGGTGATACATCAGGCCATTATAAAGAGCATTTGGAGGACTTGAGAGAGTTTGTGTTTCCCTAGTCAAGGCTGTAGTGCTTCATAGGTGCTGCACAACCAGCAAAGCGGCCAGTAGATGCGAATGGGGATAGCATATTCCCTTTCTGGATAAGCATAGCTTGGGTTAAAAGATGGCAGTTCGGGGCGCCTGGGTGGTGCAGTCGTTAAGCATCTGTCCTGGGCTCAGGGCGTGATTCCGGGATCGAGTCCCCCGTTGGGCTCCTCAGCTGGGAGCCTGCTTCTTCCTCTCCCACTCCCCTGCTGTGTTCCCTCTCTCGCTGGCTGTCTCTCTGTCACATAAATAAAGAAAATCTTAAAAAAAAAAAAAAAAAGATGGCAGTTAGGCCAAACAAAAGGGATTTTTCTTCTTAATCTTTATTTCTCACTTTAAAGAACCTTGGCCGTCTAGAGTTCATCAGTAAATCTTTTCTGTCTCTCCTATGATTTCTTTTGGGCTTTTAATAAGTACTTCTTCACTAGGTCATTTTCCTCCCAGAACTTCTTAGCCAGTCCCCATGCTGCCACTTCCCAGCCATTGGCCTTAAACCTTCTGTTGGTTTAGCTCTACAATAAGCCATGAGGACCATATCACAAAGTTGTTTGACTTAAAAGTAAGCACATAAAGCACAAACCCACCTTTCAAGGCCTAAAGAAATGTTTTGTATTAGTTCCCCTTAAGTATATGGGCATCAAAAGAATTTGTAAACTTTATTTGTTTGTAGGTGTCCACATTTGTAGGCAAGAAATGAATTATATAGGTTCAAATATAGGTAAAGTGCCTCACAAGTAAAATGGTCACCAAACCAAGATTTTTTGTTCTTCTCTTCTCTGGCTCTTAATTTTTATTACATACCAGGTACAGTATTGATCTTTGATCAGTGAGATCAAGTGTTACCCTCAGGTGATTTGAGACCTAAGGAACGCTCACTGGACTTCTCTAGAAGATATTCTGAAAGGACAATTCAAACCATCACTGTTTTACTGTTATACATAAGCTGTCAAATCTTTGGTTGATGTTTTAAATTTAATACTTATTCTCAGATCTTAAAAAATAATACTTGCTTAATATAAAACATTTTAAAATATAAAAAATAATTACTTATGGTGCTATCAGTCAGCATTTATTATTGTTAATAATTTTGGTGTATTTCCTGCTTAGTTGCCTTTCTATATATAGGCAGTTTTAATTTTTTAATAATGGGGATTTTTAACAAAAATATATTTGTTATTGTTGGTTTTACTGTTTAGAGGTAGTGTGAATGTAGAGGGTAAATCTGGGGTTATACCACCCCATGTGTGAAATCAGCTTCTGCCATTTGTTACATGACAAATGCTTACTCTCCAAATCTGTTTCCTTATCTATAAAATAGGAATAATAATAGTATGTAGTTATTAGGTTGTTGTGAGAATTAAAGTGAGGATAAGTTAAATGTTCAGAAAATATTCTTACTGTTGTTGTTATACTCCAATATCTAAAAACTTTTTAATGTTCTTTTCCTTCTGGTTGTGAAAGTAATATGTATCTATTATGGAAAAATACAAAAGAGCATATAGAGGAAAATCATCCGTAATTCCACCGACCACCCAGATAATAGAAAACCACTTTTCACATATTCTCTCCTAGTCTTTTTATATACATACTTTTAGGGGGTGTAGGGGAAGCAACTTAACATTTACTGTTGACAGTAAATCAACTAAATGGGATTCTTTTTAAAAAAAATCTTTCTTTATCTCTTTATTTCAGTATCTGATATGGTATCATAACTACCCCTAACTGTCTTCTCACTCTCACTCCAAAATCAACTTAGGCTAGCTCTTGACTCTTTTGTACTTTCTTTTCTATTGCTGTATTTTAGAACAGATGCAATCATATTATTTTTTTTTAAAGATTTTTTTTAATTTATTTATTTGACAGAGATAGAGACAGCCAGCGAGAGAGGGAACACAAGCAGGGGGAGTGGGAGAGGAAGAAGCAGGCTCATAGCAGAGGAGCCTGATGTGGGGCTCGATCCCATAATGCCGGGATCACGCCCTGAGCTGAAGGCAGACGCCCAACCGCTGTGCCACTCAGGCCCCCCTAGATGCAATCATATTATATGTACAACTTTGAATTCTTATTTTTTAACTTAATATAAGTATTTCCCCATGTCTTTAAAAGTTTTTTAGATAAGACTTTTCAGTCTTTTTATTCTTTAATTATGAATATTTCAAATGCATGGAAAATTTTGCTGTCTTCAACCTGTTTCAGAACCTCTTGTTTTTATGTCCGTAGAAACCTATCCTAATTTCTTTCTTTTTATCTCTACAGAGTAAGGGTCAAAAATTAGAACCCATTCCTCATCGAAGACTAAGAATGGTAACAAACACCATTGAAGAAAATTTTCCCCTGGGGACTGTGCAGTTTTTGATGGACTTTGTGTCACCCCAGCATTACCCACCCAGAGAAATTGTGGCTCACATCATCCAGAAAATCCTGC